>NC_053492.1:174442104-175061747 GCF_905171775.1 Rana temporaria
GATCGCCGCGATGCACGCCCCTGGGGGCGCACAGCGGCTCAGAATCCTGAGGACGTCATATGACGTCCGGTCAGGATTCTACAACCACTTTGCCGACGTCAATATGTCATTGGCGGGCGGCAAGTGGTTAAAGAACCCACACTAAGGAGAGGAATAGTGGTAAATAAATAACTTGTAGTGATGTGATCATTTCTTTGCCCATTTAGCAATTGTATACTCTTGTTATGCAATGTTTGTTTGCCCTTTTCCAATATGGTTGCTATTCTCTCTCTTACCAAGGATGAGGTTATCAAGAAGAGCAGAGGATGGCAATTAGATAATTAGATCCAGATACAGGACACATCTGATGGCTTCATACACTGGTGGAAAGAAGGAGGCATCCCCATCCATGTTTACAGCCAACAGTGGGAACGATTGTCATGAGACACCCATCCAAATCGCATACCAGGCTATTTTAAAGAGTACATTTGGTGAGTGGGGAGCCCGGATTGTCGCCAAGATCCCCACCAACTGCATATTTTGCACAAGTTCAACACATCATATGGATGGACTTTTTGTTTGTACTTTAAATCATATTTGCACTATAATCGCACTGAGCACTTTATACTCTTGTAGTACTGTGTTATTGATGCAGGCTTTTTCATATTTGTTTTCATTGGTTTATTTGTTGGAGCAACGCTGAGTTTAATACTTATGCTTATCATTATGGGGTATTGTTTGTAGAATTTTGAGGAAAATATTATATAATAAAGTAAAATGCTGTCAATTATCTTATCCTATCCCATCCCTTCCAACTTTCTGAGCTGGGAATGAGGGACACCTATTAGCAAAAGTATGTAGGCATAGGACACACCACCTACCACGCCCCCTCTTAAAGGAGAATTGTACAAAAACAATTAGTTAAACCCACAAGTGCTTTTTTTTACCACTACTATTCCATTATACTGGCTTTTGGAATTTACAAATGCATCAATTATACATTGGATGTATGGTTTAGCACTGGAAAACACTTTTTGGTAGTTGAGTAGTGCATTTTATATACAATTATATAGATTCAACCAAAATGAGGGACACATGAGCTGGAAAGAGTGACAAAGGGGCTTTGTTCCGAATGAGGGCCAGTCCATTCGAAATCAGGGACAGTTGGGAGCTATGAAAATACAGTATTTATGCATTTACTACACATATTTTCATTATATATATATATATATATATATATATATATATATATATATATATATATATATATATATATATATAAAACTCTATTTTCATAAAATGTTAGGTAGCAAAGAATGACTGAATGTTTTTAGAAATCTATTTCTATATATATCAGTTATCAGATTTTATTTAAACACTAACAGGATTTTAGGGACCGCTAAATTTAATAAGAAATCTGTTGAAGTGAATATATGTTTCAAGAGAAACAAAGGCATGCTGTCTACTAGAGAGTACTGTATTAGATCAAAGGATATGATGTCAGTTGATAGAGAAACAGGTCAGGCAAGCCCAGGTAACTCAGGAAACAGGTTGCTAATTATTCACTAGCTAAATAGGTATACTATTGCAGCTCTGCAGTACTCCACAAAGTCAGGAGGTCGCAACCTGCACAGTAAGTTATTCAGCGTGGACAAGCTACCTTGCCTTTTTGATACATGAAAACTACAATGGGAGAAAAGGAATCAAATTCTGCCAGTGTGTCTCCGCAAGGTAAGTTCAACAGCCTGCTAAGTGATTTTTTTTCTGGAGTTCAGGTGTTAGATTAGTCTCTGCAACCTGTGATATTTGTATTGCCTCTTGCAACAGCATGTGTTAGCGTTTTCATACCTAAAGCAAGACTAATTGAAAATGTGGTGTGAGAGGAAAAAAAAAAAAACAGAAAGTGTTCTGAGTAATGGTATTTTTCTGCCGCACATTGTTAAGGTAATATGTGAGTGCTAACATGATCTGCGGCAGTGAGCTGGAGCTGGCATGCCCTGTTCCTGGAAATTTACAGTTCAACCATCCTGCATCTGTCAGTTTGACAGTCACTCGTAGCAGTGCACATAGTTAGTGCGTTTGTTAGAACTGTGCATGTTCAGTTAGTTTGTAAACATATGTATGGTTTAATTATCTTGTTGCTGTTTGCTGCTTTTTATGCTAGACTTTACAAGTAGGTGAGAGTGTTTTGTGTCTTGTCTGGATGTTTTGTATTCAATGACATCCTACAAAAAAATTAAAGCTGAGTTTTTTACACTGTTATGGTTGTCTAAGGTGTGACTAAGGACAGCCATGTGCAGACTTATTTTGTATAGTAATGCACATGTGGCTGTGCAAAGTAATCAATTAAAATGTAAGTTTACTGCACACACATTGAGTAAAAAAAAAGTAATTTTGGCTTGTTAGAATTGGCTGTTTGTACTTTTACTCTGCCTTTTTAAGTGGACCTGGTGTAAAAGCATTGTTCATTTTCAGCAGGTTACTACATAGCAATCACACAGTGACCATGCAAGTCTTGGTGTTCTGCTTCACTGCAAATAATATATTTTGCATTCACATGGTTCCAGTGCTTAGGACACCAACAACCTATATAAAGTGAAACACCAGACAAAAGTTAAAATAAAACATTGTAATACATGTGATTAATGCTGCATGCACATGGCTGGCTGTGGGAGGGGTTATAAAAACAGGTGGCAGAGCTGTGGTTTTACTGGCCCCTGGCCATTTACCTGAATTTATAACATTACAGCCTGAAAGGGATTGTGATGCTTTGCAGCCACTGACATTTTTATACTTGGGCTGAAGAATTTGACAGGTGCCACCTGTCAGACTTTCCCATTGAGATCAATGTCTCAATTATCTCACAGAGTAACATTGCCTTTCAGCAATAATAAAATAGGGGGGAAAAGTGTCAGGAGGCAGCAAAAGTGCTCCCTGAATGCTGGTCAGTCACTGATATTTGCCCTCTGAAAAGTGATTTAATTGTGGTTTGCTTTGCAGAGGGCGGTAAGCTTTCCGCCTGTCTAAAAGAACTCCTAGGACTTGTTTGGACATGTGATTGAGCCTCATTTTATTGCCCCATTAACCACCTTTTTGAGCTGCAAAGGTAGATGATGGGGGTGTAATGCTTTGCTGCATGCCCATGGCAAAAACTAAAACTTTTCTTCATTCAAATGAATAGGGAATTGCTGCAATGCATGTGGTTGCAGTGCCTTGGGGCAACAATTACAAGACTAGAACAGGCAGTGAGGAGGGGTCAGTATCATGCCCTTTGTCCAGTGAGTGTGAACTGATTTTTAGACTACATTCTCATGGATGACTAGCGTTGTTGTGACTGACAGTAGGAGGAATATGCTGATTCTTGCAGGTGTATCTGCCACCTGTGAGAAACTACCTGTAACTGCCGAGTCCTGCACACCTAAAAAATAGATCGGCTGCAGCCATCCATGGTTGTCTGTCCAGCCAGTCATTGTCTGTGGTGATTGCTGCTGGAAGCACACACCTGTGCACGTCCCCAATTGCAACATGGGTGTTAGACCCTTTTCACACTGGGGTGCTTTTCAGGTGTTTTAGGACTAAAACAATAACGCCTGAATAGTCCCTTTCGTGCCACTCCAGTGTGAAAGCCTGAATGCTTTCACACTGGGGCAGTGCGCTTGCAGGATGGGAAAAAAGTCCTGCAAGCTGCATCTTTGGGGCAATGCGGGTGTATACACCGTTCCTCCACCGCCCCTGCCCATTAGAGGCTATTAACCCTTTTCTCTGCCACTAGCGGGGGTTAAATGCGCTCCACCAGCGGGCGGTAAAGCATCGCTAAAACGAGCGGCGCTTTACCATTAATGTCCGCACCACCCCAGCATGAAAGGGGTCTTAACATGCAGTATTTTTTGTAATATGTGCATTGTGGTAAGACAGTTAATTATATTTTGGGTGTCAACACACTACAATGCAGATTGCAAAGGACTGCAGCTTTTTTTCCAATGCAGTACACACAACGCAAAGACCGTTCCCATCATCTTTGCATTTTTACTGCAACACAATAGGCTCGATTCACACTAATGCATTTTTTTGGTGCATTTTGCAGGAATGCAGGGACATTTTTTAACATGGGTTCCTATGGAACATGTTCACATCAATGCATTTTTGTGCCTCTGCGTTTTTGGAAAGGGTCGGGACTTTTTTCCCACAAAAAGCAGCGTTTTGCGAGTAATAGAATTCAATGGACCCGCATCCAAATTGCAAGTACCGCAATTTTGCTGCGTTTTTACCGTGATTTTGCTGCGATTTGCGTTTTTTTAACCTGTTTATAGCTGGTTGTTAAAGGAAATGTAAAAAAATGAAAAAAATTGATGGTTAAAAAAACACGCAAATCGTGGTAAAAATGGGTGTCTAAAAATGCAGCAAGCACCACAAAAAGCACTGCAGAAATGCTCAAAAGCAACATGCATAGGTGTGAATCGAGCCTAAAGGTGACCCAGAGAGTAATAATGTTAAACCAGGAAGTAAAAGAGTGAGTAGCAGAGGTGTGTATTCCAAAAATGGGTGGACAAATTCTTTGGCAGATAAACTATTAAACATATGAGTATTTAAACTGTATTTACTATAGCTGTTTCTCTAACTTTTAACATGGTAGGAAGTTTCTGTTACCAGTAATATGTACATTTCTTTCAAAGTGCTGAATTCTTTAAAACCTGCAACCAATGCTGCCCTAATTGTTTACATAGATGATTTAACAGTGTGATTACCCACTTGTCGACCGCAATACTTATGCAGCCCTAATTGTTTACATAGACGATTTAACAGTACGATTACCCACTTGACGACCGCAATACGTATATACACATTGCTGGTTACAAGTGGTTTACCAGGGTTATTAAACCCTGGTATTTTTGTTTTCAGACAGTGATTCTCTTTCTCATGAAAGCATCTTGAGTGGCTAATTAGCCACTGGATCACTTTCAGAAGCATCTGGAGGGGTCGACCGCACCCCCTCCTTTCCTGCTCGCTGGTATTACTTGGGATTATCGTTTTTACCGGCGAGCCTGGGAAACAATCAGACGGCTCATGCGGCTGGCCATAGAGGTTAACAGAGACCAGATCGTATCTAATTGCCTTTATCAACTAGGAGGACCGGAGCGACGTCATGAGGGTCTAGGGCAGAAGTAAACAATTTTTTTTATCTTTTGCTTTTAAATGTATTAAGGAAGTGAGGGAGGCACCACCAGGATTAAAAACACTTACAAGATAAAAATAATAAAAGTGTTCATTGTGAGGTACTGAGCCAAAAAAGGTCGCCATCCTGCACACTCCGCCAGTCAGTAGAAGGAGCGGTGTGCTCTGCGTGCATAGCCTGTATCCCACAGTTCCAGAACTGACTCAAATCCCTTTCCGGTGATGTAATTTCCACCCATGGGGTCCACGCTGGTCAGTGTGAGACTTTCTGGACATACAGGGCACTCATGCCTCCAATAATCTCCTTTCTGCGACTTGGACCCAACTGGCAGAGCCTGCAAAAAGAGGGGACCTTTTTGGGCTGTGTACCTCATGATGAACACTTTTATTATTTATATTTTTTAAGTGTTTTTAATCCTGTGGCAATAAAGTCTGTGGTTCAATACTGCACTCAGGTGGTGCCTCCCTCCCTTCTTTCCTTCATGTAATTTCAGAGTTTGACACACTCTCAGGATGGCTGCCGCTATTATTAATCCACACTTATGACTTACGAATTTATGGACTGAGCTTGTCTCCCCTGTTCTTGTAGCAATTGCTTAGAGATCTTCTCTGATTTGGGCTTACACCCTCGCCAGATTTCTTTTTTTTATTGTGTAGTGCTTTCAAAAGTAGAAGACAGATTTGGGGTCTTGTAGACCTCAGATCTCTCCATAAAGAGGACCTGGCATCCCTTATTTCTATTACAAGGGAAGTTTTTGTTTCTTTGTAATGGGAATAAAAGTGATAGTACAAGAAAACAAAATGAAGCACCCCATCCCTCCATGCTAATGAAGAGAAGCAAACGGATACAAGTCATGCACGCATATGTAAACAGTGTTGGCACCACACATGTGAGGTATTGCCACGAACATTCAAATGAGAGAAATAATTCTAGTGCTAGACCTCCTCTGTAACTCTAAACAGGTAACCTGTAAATAATTTTAAAGCGTCACCTATGGAGATTTTGAAGAAACTTAGTTCATTCCACGAGTGTGTGCAATTTTAAAGCGTGACATGTTTACTCAGTATAACATCATCTTTTATATATTACCAAAGTATAGTTATGTATTGTGTATTTTTTGCATTAAAATTCATAAAGGGGGTTTGAAAAACCCCTGCGCAAATATTGCGTGACATAAAAAAATGGAACAAGATTGTATTCTATAGGGTCTCTGCTAAAAAATATATGATGTTTGGGGGTTCTAAGTAATTTTCCAGCAAAAAAATATTGATTTTTACTTGTAAACAAAAAATTCCAGAAAAGGTTGTGTCCTTAAAGCGGAAGTAAACCCATTTATTTGATAGTTTAAAAAAACAGTCAACATTCCCGGCATGCCGGAAATGCTAGATGTCACATTTGCTTGTGCTCTCAACCAAACTGTCAAACCATCCAATAGCTGGTTTCATAACTGATCACATGTGCAGCATCGTGGCAGTTGCAGATTAAACAGAGGCCAAGATGGCAGCTTCCTTGGCTGAAAACAATAGGAGGGTTTACTGCCACTTTAAGTGGTTACTACTATTAAGACTTGTGTTGTACTGTATGAGCACTTATCACTGCATGTAAGGGTTTGAAAATATAAAACATACTGCATATTAACATACTAAAACAAACACAATTGCCTTATTTTTTTTGCATTTCTAAAATTACTACTGTGTGCCAAAATGTGATATCATCATAAAGATTAATTGCAGTGCTTCATAGTGGGATTTCTGTAGGTGAGCCATTCTGATAAAAGTGCCACTTATGCATCTATAAACTTTACAGTAGGCCAAAGACATACATGACAGTTCCTCTATCCAGCTGAAAATCGCATGTTCATGACAGCAAACAAGCCATTGCCAGCCACACTCAGCGAAAAAGAATAGGACTAAACACCTTGTCTGATACTTATTTTGGTAAAAAAAAAGGAACAGTAAAATTTTAATGTTTTGTGAATAGACACACAAGTGTTTGCTGTTTGTTATCCTAGTATGCCTACAGAAAGGATTGCGGCACACTTCTATGTTATTGCTTTTTTTATAAACAGCTCCATAAATATACATTTTATAAATATATAACCATGTAAGTTGTATTCGTCAAGAAATGCAATCCTGTTTCAGACATTTAGTTTTGTATTTTCTCAAAATGTACAACATCTACAGTATATGCTGTGAAGATAACATTGGCCCCACTTCCTTTTCATAAACTAGGTGAAATCAAACGCTACAAAATTGATGCCAAAGTATGAGTAATGAAGGGTCTTCAGTAATAATTAGGTAACATAAACATGACAAACTAACACATACGAAAGTCTTTCATGTGGCAACAATCCTTACAATCAGGGCCTTGGATAAAGGGGTACCACCTGTCCCCCTGTATGGGTCCCAGGCAGCATGGGGAATAAGATGTGGGCAGGACAGGGAGGAGGATAGGTACCATGGGAATTACAGGAACAATGCCCTGTGCAGCTCTCTGCCGCACCTGAAAGCCAGTTTCTCCCCCTCTCCCTCCTGCCAGCTTTTAGCTGCTGGGGGAGAAACACACGGGGCATTTTTCCTGTAGTTGTCTCCTGCTGTACTGATCCCCCCCTCCCTCTTCTGAATCCCCCTGCAGTCTGCTGTGTGCCCCCCCCCCCCATGCAGCACTTCCAGCTTTCCTCTCCTGCTGACTGCTGTGGGCACACAGGGGTGTTCAAGATGGAGAGCGGGGGAAGGGACCAGGAAATATGTATTTTACCGGCCCCTTCCTTTAGTGAAGGAACACAGTGAGTGATCAATCATTCACTGTGTTTATTCTCAACTGAAGCATAGTAAACTGTATTCTCTGAGCCTCCATCTCTTCATTCACGGGCAGTGCAGCTGAGGCTGCAGCAAAAGCAATTGAGAAATTGTTTTACAGGTGAGATATCAGAGGCCTGTTTAGACCCCTGATATTTCACCCTAGCCCCCCCCAACCTTTTAGGTAGACTGTACAGGGCCCTGTGATTTCAGCAGCCCTGCTCACAATGCTATAATCCTCAAAATTCTCACAATGTATTCAAACTCATGGCTTGAAGAGCCTTATACAGGGTAGTGGGACAAAAACTCGCTTTCTGTGCCTTGTAGAGCTGACTTGCATATTCACCATGATCTTGATAGCACTGTATCTTCTTCTTACATGCTATGAGATTCTCAAAGTAAACAAACACATATAGAATGGATGACAATGCAAGAACTCTACTGTAGCTTTGGGACATCTTGGAAACTCAGTAAAGGAATACATTTTTTAGGTCAGGTGCCAATGTGGGGTCTCTAGGAAGCAGATCTAGCTGAGAGCAGAGTAACACATTTCACTGATACCTCAAACTAAACATAAGCCCAGGTTCACACTGATGCAGCACATTCCTGTGCGAATTACATGCAGTGTCTCTGGGGTGCGATTTGAACCATGGATTTGTATGGCCCAAATCACACCGCGTTCGCACCAGACTCTTCAAGGACCTTTTTTTTTTCTGTACCAGAATTGTATCGCATGGATGTTCACACCCATGCTATCCGATTCTGCAAATCGCAGTGCATTTTACAAACCAATTTTGGGGATTTGTTAACCTACACTCTGCAATCGGTTCGCACAAACAGTTTACGATTTTGATCCGCAGCTAATTCGCACCACAGTGTAAACTGATGCTAAAACAAATTGTAAATCCCCGCCTTAGATCCTTCTGGAAGAGGGTTTTTCGTACCATCGGATCCGTGCTGGGACAGTGGTGCCTCTTCAGTCTAGTGTGGCGCTACTGAACCATTGTGTTCCTGGCCTTTCTAAACAATCCCAGAACCTATAATTTTTCATTTTATTAGGTGCCAAAATGACCATAGCCAAGTCGTGGAAGAAACCTTCCGTTTCCTTCCTGGTATTTAGAATAAAAGTCTCATGGATTATGTCGCAAAAGCAAATCGTTGCTAAATTTGCGGACCAATCTGAAAAATTTAGATCCATATGGGAACACTGGGCCACCTTCTGCAATGTGTCTCTCATACCTAGGGGCCAGCCTGGAAGCGGGATCACTCCAATCCATTCTTGACAGCGTTTCTCTGATCTTCCTCTTCTTTCCTCCATCCCACGTTTCTCTCTCTTTACCTCTTCTCGCACCTCTCTTGGTGTTATGATGTTCTGCCGTGATTATTAAGTTGTTTTGTGACATGCTCTAACGTTTGCTGTTTGCACTGCTGTAGGCAATCTTCTTTGTCCGTGTAGGTTGTGCACTGCTGGGCATTACTGGGCGGGGCTCTGGCCTTGACTCCCAGGACGCAGTGTGACCCCTTTAGGGGCGTCCGGGGAGCCGAGAGTCGCGGGACCTGCACGGATGTCTTATTAATTTCTGAGTTTTGGTATAACATTCACAAGGATGATTTTATTAATACTTGTGCTACAGTTTGGATGACTTAGTTTGATATGTTAGTATATCCTATTGGAGAATGATTCACGAGTTTTGTTACTCTGGATTGACATGTCTCTGTACTCTCATGTGTTGTTGTCCTTTATCCTTTTTTTATTGCAAAAATTTCAATAAAAATCTTTAAATATTAAAACATATTGTAAAAGGGTCTTGAATGAATGTAAAACAATGCAATGTCATTTACTATTATTTATCACTCTGGAATATTTACAACTGCCATCATAGGATATAGAGCTGGAACATTTGCATAGTTCTGTTGGTGGTTGTTTAACATATTCTTATTCATTCTTTTGTATGTGTACCATGTCAAAGAATTAAATATTTGTTCTCGGCGGACACTAGGCTCTATTCAGAGGACTATACTGGATGCCAGAACAGTTTGAAGGCCTGTCTGATTCACAGTGTAATCTGAGCCAGTTCTACTTTTGTTCTCACACTGCAGTGAGAATACCTCTGCACACACATTTCATTTGTTCTACCTCAACTATTTACTTTCCTTCCAATCTACCAATATGCCAGGGAATGTTTGTGGCTTTTTAACCCTTACCTTTTCAAAATACCCTTACTGCTTTTAGGGACATAGCAATTTTCTACATGAATGTAAATCACTGTGAAAATATTACATTATTATTTAGCTCTCATTATGGCTGTAGTTCTAATGAATATTTTTGTAACACCTTATTCACGTACATTGGTAAAGAAAGGATGGATATGCATTAGAAATTATTTGAAGGCCAGTAAAATCCATACAAATAACAGTACATGCAGTTGTTTGTGACTATTGCATTTCTTTTTGAACTCATGGTGCTGTAGATCCTTGTGTACATTGTGTAAATGTTCCTTATACTTTAGTGTATCCCTATTATGTTACCATCTTTTAAAAAAAGTCTGTAGGCGCCACAAATGTAATTTCCATGTATTGAAGAGCTAATTTTTAGTGACTTTTTGGTCGTGGGGATGGGAAGGACCATACACAGGGAGATGTAGTGTTACACCTAGTACCCTTGGTAGGACCCTGAAATTGGACTGTTAGTGATCCATGTTACCATCAGTTGTGAACAATTACAAGTTAAAGATATGGGACATCACAGCATAGACCAAAGCCCAATATAATATTTAACCACTTGCCTTCCTTAGGCCATATATACATGACCTCAGGAGCAAATGATTATACAACCATGATCCTGATATTATAATTATTGTTGTTATTATTATTATTATTTTAGAACCAGTTTTCGGCTTTCTTGTAAATGTGACTCAAGCAGCTCTACAGCCACCTGATCACTTTTATGGGGTTCAGAAGGGTGCCTTCTCTACCACCACCACCTGCCTCCAATTCTTGGGCTCTCCTATTCCATGGGGGAACCCAAGACCACTGTAAATGGTTGGATCAGCAGCCCACAGAGGAAATGGAGGGACATCCATTCCTCCACTTTTCCCGTGATGACAAATGAAGCCAGATGCAACAAGGATTTGTCACTTCCAGTTTCAGTGCTGTGTTTCCCTGCCCCATATAGCTAGAGATGCAACTGATCAATAGATCTGTTTAATTGGTTACGTTGGAGGGCAGAGGAGGGATTAGGGGTTTAATAGACCTCTTCATAAAGAGTAGCTGTCACTAACAAAAGCTATTGCAGAGGTGTTGATCTCCCTTGTGATGGCAAAAAACGGACTGAAAAGAGGTGGGAAAAAAAACTGAAAAAAAAAAAAAACGCAGATGCAAACATGTACGTATGTAGGTACTGCACACCTATGAATAAACTATGATTGCAGCAAACATGTGAGGTATTTCTGTGAACATTAGAGTGAGAGCAGTAATTCTAGTGGCACAGCTTAAGTTTAACTCTAAAATGGTAACCTGTACAGTTGTTTAAAGGAATGTTTCTCAACTCTAGTCCACAAGTTCCCCCAACATGTCATGTTTTCATTATTTTGCACAGTTGATTTGATCAGTTTCACTTCTTTAGTAATTTCCACTGCTGTTTCATCTGAGGGGAATCCTGAAAACATGACCTGTTGGGGGTACTTGAAGACTGGAGTTAAGAAACATTGGTTTAAAGCTCCTAATTTTAGGTCCCATTGTTTGTCCACAATTTTAAATCTTCATATGTTTGGTATCTATTTACTTGACTTAACATCATCTTTTATTTTCCCAATATTATATTGTGTTTGTGTGTGCTAAAATCCATTTAGGTGTATTTCTTCCTAAAAAAATTGCATACCTTTGTGCTATCCACCTAATTGATGGAGAATATGATGCAAAAGGAAGAGGGAGCAGCCAGTTCAAGAGAGGAGGCCATAGTGGCCAGTGACAAAAGTTCTGTCGAAGAGGTAGATTGGTAACTGTATGGTTTATCCTTCTAAGGGGCAAGGACCATATGTTATATGGTCCTTGCCCCTTACATACAGCTGACGTTTCGCACTACAATCCGTGCTTACTCATAGCTGAGTAAGCACTGATTGTAGTGCGAAACGTCAGCTGTATGCCCCTGTCTTTGCTGTGATGTATGGTGTTTGATAACTTTTATCAAAAAAAAAGGCAACCAAGAAGGTTTTTCCAGAGTGCGGCTGTCCAAACATTTCATTTCAATTGCTTCGTGCATTGCCGGCACCTGGGTTTCTCTGAGAGGATACGGATTTATCCACATACCAAATTGGAGCGGTGACTATCTTCTCACAGTCACCATACAGAAGTGAAGGGAGACCATTTTTGTGCACAGAGTGAGAGGTTATTCTGGGAAGTAACCTGTTGAACTCATACCCCCATCTTCCACCTTATCACCAGCCACAAGCCACCCAGGGATAGATGCAGGTGTGTCGTCAGTTTTCCTACATAAGTACTTCTTTATGTACAAAATATCAGTGTTATACGCATTGTAAGAACAAATAGGTTTAAATTGCTACAATATTCCAGTGCACTGTTTTTGTGATTTGATATGATTTTAGCCTTATGGAGCGCCCCGTCTGCTACACATCTGAAGCTGAAAGGCTTAGTGGACATCTAGATCCTTTGGCAACTTCTTGTCAGTATTTAGATGTGTTAACATGACATTGATGCAGGCAGTTCTTGTTAATAGGTTGTTTGTGTTCCCTATCTATTATGCTTTAGGCTGTTGTTTTTGTTCTTCTCAAATTATTAACCCTGTGAAACTTGTTCTTAGTGTTACAGTGCACAGTGTTAGTTAACCTTTTCAGAATATAATGTAAAGGTGAACTAATACCTTACTGCCTCTCCACCCCACTGGTCCCCACTGCACTTACCTCCAGAAATGCTGAGCTGTCAGTAACCATGCAGCAAGTCAAGCAGCCTAGGCATTTGCTCTTCTCCCTCTTCTCTTTGTGGCACTTTTGGGACATACCAGAAGGATTTTGATTGGTCGGCGCATACACAGTGAATTACTCTGATCCATCCCAGAAGCACTTCCCAAAGAAGAAGCATTTCATATCCCCAGACCACTGGACTGGCTGCGTAGGGACTGATGGTTCAGCATCTTCAGAGGTAAGTATAGTGGGGACTGGGGGGGGGAGTTAGAGACTGTACAGTGTTCACCTTTTCATTTTTTTTTCTGAAAGATTAACTTACACACGAGCGATTTTCCCTTCGGAAAAAAACACAATGGTTTTCCCGACGGCATTCCTCTCAAGCCTGCCTTGCATACACATGGTCACACAAAAGTCTGGTGAACTTTTGACTGCCAAGAACGCGGTGACGTAAAAGACTACGACGAGCCGACATAATGAAGTTCTATGCTTCCGAGCATGCGTCAAATTGTTTCTAAGCATGCATGTTTTTTTCCCATTGGAAAAGCATACAGAAAAATGTTTTTCCTGCTAGGATTTTTTCCTGTCGGGGGAAAAATGAGATCCTGCTCTCTCTTTTTTTTTTTTTTCCTGGCAGTTTTCCTGTGGGAAAAAGTCCGATGGAGCATACACACGGTTAGGATTCCCGACGAAAAGCTCTCATCGCAGTATTTTTTAGACGGGAAAACTGGTCGTGTGTACGGGGCATAACACTTTAAATTGTTATATACTTTAGGGTTGATTTACAAAGGGCAAATCGGTTGTTTACTTTTCAAGGCCAGTTGCACTTTTCACAAGAATTTTCCCTAGAACTTAGTGAAGGTGGTAAAAATTCCGTTTGCAAAGAATACCAATCACATGCAATGAAAATAAAAATTAAAAAGGCATTTTTTTTGCACTTGGTTGGATGTTGAAAGTCAACAGAGCTTTACCTAATCTACTAAACTCTAGGGGAAATTCCATTGCAAAGTGCATGTAACTTTCCTTGCAAAGTGAACTTTGTCGACAATTTCTTTGGTATTATAGTTGTATATCTAAGAGGTGACAAATATTTTGTGTACCTTGGGAGAATGGGTTCTCTCAATGCCCAGTATTTGTTTTTCTTTTTTCCTGGCATTAAAAATATTCCTTTATATAGTGAATGTATTTTATAAAGGTGTTGTAGGATTGACTAGGAGATGTACCTCAAATGTCACATCCAGCATAGCATGCCTGTTATACTCACTGAGGAACTTAAGGGGTTAGTCCTCTGCATTGTGTAAAAAGGCTGTTTTTTCCTGTATGGACAGATCCTCCCCTCCTGCACTGTCTATCTATAGAAGGCCAGCTGACACAGGCAGAGTAGCCAACCTGCACATGCTTAGTTGTGTCTTTTATGCTGGTCAGAACAGTTACCATACTTGTTTTCTGAGCTAGCCAGGTCTCATGACATTGACATCACATATGTGGGCATGTATACAGGCTGAAGTGGAAATCTCCTATTTACTGAACTCTCAGCACTGGAGAAACTCTGCAGTTTATCATGTAACCGTGGTATACAGATCATCCAAAAAGGTACAGTACAGACCAAAAGTTTGGACACACCTTCTCATTCAAAGAGTTTTTTCTTTATTTTCATGACTATGAAAATTCTAGATTCACACTGAAGGCATCAAAACTATTGCCCCATACACACCATCACTTTATGTGATGAAAAAAAATTATGTTTTTAAAAACGTCACTTTAATTGACCGTGTGTGGGGGAAAACGTAGTTTTATGTCTTCTAAAAAACGACCAAAAAAAATTGAAGCATGCTTCAATTTTATGTGTCGTTTTTCAAAACGTCAACTTTTACTTCACAGAAATTGACCGCGTGTAGCAAAAACGTCATTTAAAACAAAGTTTTTTCACCCGCGCATGCCCAGAAGCTACTTATGAAGCGAGCTTCAATGGAAAAACGTGGTGGAACGTAACCTCGCTTTGCTAGAACATTGTGAGAAAAACGATGGTGTGTAGGCAACTTCGTCTTTGAAAATTGAAGTTTCAAAAACGTCATTTTTTACTTCACAGAAAATGTCGTTTTTTTCATCACATAAAGTGATGGTGTGTACGGGGCATATGAATTAACACACGTGGAATTATACATAACAAAAAAGTGTGAAACAACTGAAAATATATTTCATATTCTAGGTTCTTCAAAGTAGCCACCTTTTGCTTTGATTACTGCTTGGCACACTCTTGGCATTCTCTTGATGAGCTTCAAGAGGTAGTCACCTGGCGCAGCACCCCATTACTCTCCTTCTTGGTCAAATAGCCCTTACACAGCCTGGAGGTGTGTTTGGGGTCATTGTCCTGTTGAAAAATAAATGATGATCCAACTAAACGCAAACCGGATGGAATAGCATGCCGCTGCAAGATGCTGTGGTAGCCATGCTGGTTCAGTATGCCTTCAATTTTGATTAAATCCCCAACAGTGTCACCAGCAAAGCACCCCCACACCATCACACCTCCTCCTCCATGCTTCACGGTGGGAACCAGGCATGTAGAGTCCATCCGTTCACCTTTTCTGTTTCACACAAAGACACAGGGTTTGGAACCAAAGATCTCAAGTTTGGACTCATCAGACCAAAGCACATGTCCATTCCTTGTGTTCTTTAGCCCAAACAAGTCTCTTCTGCTTGTTGCCTTTCTTTAGCAGTGGTTAGCTAGCAGATATTCTACCATGAAGGCCTGATTCACACAGTCTCCTCTTAATAGTTCTAGAGATGTGTCTGCTGCAAAAGGTGGCTACTTTGAAGAACCTAGAATATGAAATATGTTTGCAGTTGTTTCACACTTTTTTGTTATGTATAATTCCACATGTGTTAATTCATAGTTTTGATGCCTTCAGTGTGAAATAAAGAAAACTCTTTGAATGAGAAGGCGTGTCCAAACTTTTGGTCTGTACTGTATATGGTGGCATTATTTAAAAAAATAAGATTTATAAGCTGTAGACACTGTGGGAGGGGGGGGGGGGTGCGCGGATGAATTATTTTCATATTACTGGGTTTAATAACACTTTAATGTTTTACAGTGTTATTTCCCGATGCATCATAACTGCATCTGTACTTCTTTAGATCATTATTTTTTGAGCTAACTACACAGAAATATTTTAAAGTAAAATTTTCTCAAAACATGTTTTACTGTTTTAAAATGGGATAACAATAAAACCTGTGTTCTTCTTTTTTTATTGCTGTCTGTGTCTAGTTTGAGACCATTTAAAAGGTTATGTGGTGACACCAGTAGTTGAAATCTTTCCATGGAAAAAAGCAATAAAAAATACACAGGACACTTTCCCCACTCTTCCAAAACTGTAGTTTATCTGGCTTCTCTTCCTGTGTCAGGGGGTATCATTTGTTCGAACAGGAAGCGAGGGAAAATATCCCAAATAGGTCAAATGTAATAATTGTATTGCACATGTTTCTGGAGGTGGCTTTAAACCGATGGGTGCTTTTGCAACTACAAGTTGGGGACTGGTATCGACACAAGTCAAAACATATATCATTAGAACATTATGGATCTTTAGAATAGTGTACAAAAGTTTTATTAAAGTGATCACATTGGAGTGGTAAAATTGCAATGTTTTGCGACCGTGCGGGACCCCTTCATCAAGTATGTGATAACATCATATCATGTTTGATAAAGGGGTCCTGAATGACCCTGAATTTTAGAAATGTTACTGATGTTATGTGATCACTTATTAAAAATGCCATTCTGAAGATCACTGGTGTCCTGTGATATATGCTTTTACATATCTCAAACAGGTACACAGATAGCAATACAAGCCAAATCCTTCAAAACCTAAATTCAAGTGACATCTGTTTTCAGGTATTTTCAAAAGACTTCTAATAAAACTACTCATGTAAATGACACTGTTTGCTGATATGTTTGCTGATATGTTAAAAGTCTTGGAAATATTTTTTCGAAGTGTAACGATGGTGTCAGATATATCAAGAACTGAATAAGACTTTCATTAACGTATGTGTATGCCTTGAGAAGATTTCTCAACATTGCATGACAGGCTCACTAATCAAGCAGCCTTTACTTATTTGATGCAATAGCTCTGTAAAGCTTGTAGTTTAATGTTTCTGCATGTCATATTCTTTGCACAATGGCATAAGATATGTTTGCATTCTGTTTATTTCCTTTGCTATGAGAGGCATCAGACTTGTAAGGGAAACATGCAGCAGTTTTGTATTAACCTGCTGGAAAGGTCTGGTAATAGGGCAGTGAGAACATATTCCTTCTTCAGTCAGACGTACTGTGGAGATCAGTCAGAACAAGCCATTGATCTGGCAGCAATTACAAGGTCATTTGTTGTCACTGCATTTTCCAAGGAGATACATGATTTTCTTTCTGCGGTGGTCACAAAACAACCTCATTGGAGTGCCAGGCATTCTTCCAATGATCTTGTAATGTACGGTTTACATGTTCATAGTAGCCTTTTCATTGCACAGCGGGTGGGTGTGATATCTAAACATTTCAAAGAAAACAAATGAAAATCAATGTGTGCACTGTATTAAGGACAGAGAATAATTAAATTGCAATGTTTTCAAGTGATAGACCTTGGTCAAGTGACAACCATTTAGTGATTTTTAAAAGAAAATCTATTATATTCCAGGACTTCTTGTCATAAAAGATTGAAAATAAATCTGAGCAGGCTGAAAAAGTTAATTAAACTTGGCAGATAAAAATAAGTATTTGCTAGGTTATCAACAGTGTTTTATATCAGCCACAGCATAAAAATCACTATTTCACTAACATGTGTTCAACATCTACTTAATAAGATATAATAAAAAATAACAATAGCTCTGTAACTTGATATAATCCTGAATGTAGCAAATAGCCTAACTATTACTTATAATTTTAAAATAGAAATATAAGCATGCAAGGTAAAGGGATTTTCAGATTTCCATAATCTTCTCTATAAACTACTAGTAAATGTGAAAATAATCTATAGCATTTTCTTAGTCCTCCTTCTTAGGCCGAGTACACACGGTCGTTCCAAACCAATGAGAATGGTCCGATGGGCCATTTCCATCGGTTCACCGCTGAAGTGGCCTGATGATGGTCTGATGTGCGTACACACCATCGCTCCAAAAACCGATCGGGTCAGAACGCGGTGACGTCAAACACACGACGTGCTGAATAAAACAAAGTTTAATGCTTCCAAGCATGTGTCGACTTGATTTTGAGCATGTGCGGGTTTTGAACCAATGCTTTTTCTGTACTAACCATCAGTTTGGACTGATCGGACAGCGGTCCATCGGTTCGGTTTTGAAGCATGTTTTAACATTTTGGACCGAAGGAAAACAGACCGATGGGCTATACACACGGTCGGTTTGGACTGATGAAACTGAACCTCGGTCCAATCTCATCGGTTTGTTCCGACCATGTGTACGGGGCCTTAAAGTCTCAATAGCTTGGCAGACAGTGCCTTGATACAAATGACATCTTGCAGATCATAGAAAATTCTAATATAAAAACTAAACTTGTGCAGATCATAACATATGAACATCTGATATTTGAAAAAAAATCATAGTATGTCTAACAATGTGCTCAGAAAAGAAACTAAAGACACACTGAAAAGAGGGTGGGACTATAGCTATACACCAAATTTCCTAGAGAGTGAGGAGGGGACAACTAACTAGACAGGCTTTTCTCCAGAAATCCTTTATCTGCAGCCATGGATGCTTTGGTTAGACATGTGCATGACGACAACATTGAATTCGACTGGAGTTCATGTAAAATTCTATTTGAATTTCAGTTACGTTATTTGGAGCATTTGGTAAAATTTGTTTATATTGTAATTCGGGTATTCGGAAATATCCGAATCTCCGACTAATGAAAAATTTGTCCGAATATTGATTCGGAACGAAACGAACCACACATGTCTAGCTTTGGTGGCACATGGGATTGGTGCACCCTTATTTAGGCCTTCCTGACCCTTAACTTTGTTCCTTATCTGCTGTAGAGGATCAAGACAGAGGGCATTCCAGAGGTCCTCATTACTCTGAGATGGCCCAGGTGGATTTGGTACGCTGACCTGGCAAGGCTCCAGGTGGGTGCTCTGTGAACAATGCCAGATCATCAGAATCTTTTTCCTTGAGGAGTAATTTACCATCCCTCTTCATGGTCACTGGCTTTAATGGCATGGCTGTTGAAGCTCAGGTTTTGAGAGACAGGGCATCTCTGAATCAGTGATTTCTACCCTGGTAATACAAGCTAGGAAGCCTACTACTTAATGTGGAAGGCATACTTCACTTGATGTGAGTCTAAGGTTTTCCACCCTTGGAGTTTCTCTGTGGAATGAATCATGTCCTTCCTGCAGCTGAGCTTGGACCCATGTTTGGCTTTTAACACTATTAAGGGCAGGTTTCTACCCTTTCTTTGCTGTTGGTCTATCACTCCTTGATTTGAAAGTTTTTCTTTTACAAAGACGCCACAGGATGTGAACCTGGTTCACTTTGCACTTCATAAAATACAGATTGTCTTAATAAACAGCTTTATCCTGCAAGCTACCTTTCTGATTTTGTTAAGGAACAAAGTGGAACTGAGTTTCAGAACTTCTTTCTTGCCCAATGTAGTTTTTGCCTTTCAATTCAACTAGGACATCATTCTGTTGTCCCTCTGTTTGAAATTACCTTGTATTATCTGGATGTGGTTTAAACTTTGCAAGTCTATATCTGAGCCACTGTTACTTTTAGGAAGGACCGAAAAAAGATGCACTAGATTCTCATTTCAGCCTCTCTGATTGGCTCAGTCAGATTATTATCCAATCTTATGGTCTCCAGGACAGGTTTAGGTTACACACTTTCCTGTCAAGTCACACTCTACTAGAGGTGTTAGTGCTTTTTTGACTTGGCATCATCAAGCAACTGTTTCCCAGAATTGCAAGGCTGCCACATGGCTGTCAAGAAACCAAGTGCTGGTATCCTCTGCAGTAGGCATTGCCAGATATGCGTGAATCTGCAAATAGATTACTAGGCTCAACACTGCATGAAAGTAAAGTGGTTTTATTGAGAAAGCAATATAAATGACAAATATAGTGCCTTGAAAAAGTTTTCATAGCCCTTGAAATTTTCCAAATATTTTCATGTTGCAACCAAAAAACGTAAATGTGTTTTATTGGGATTGTATGTGATAGACCAAAACAAAGTGGCACATAATTGTGAAGTGGAAGGAAAATGATAAATCATTTTCAATTTTGTTTTACAAAATTTTATTTTTAACCCTACCAAATTTAACTGCCAAAAATGTTTACCATGGCACAAAAAATATTCTGAGAAGAGGAGTGGAGAGTGCTCTTGGTGGATCTGGGAACAATTTTCACAAAGGAGAAATTTACATAACGTTTAAATTCCAGAGTTAGTACATGAAATATGTAAAACATGGAAGAAATATCCACAAAGGCAGACCACAGGGGTGGACTGCACAGCTCAAAAAAATGAGAACAAATCAACTCATAAACAAAACAAAGAAATATGCAAAGGTCAAACATGTAAAACAGAGCTAGTTTAGGGTATACAAGTATGATCAGGATACTATAGGGGGTACCATTTGGTGCGCACCTGGGGGGGGAGGGGGAAACCCTACAAGTAAACTCAGAGTGGAACACGGACTCTCAGGACACGATAGACGTCAAAGGCGTTCCATATTCCGATCGGTCCCAAGGCTCCCAGATTTTGTTAAATTGGGGAGTAGTATCATGCACAGTGGCTGTCAAGTATTCCATTCTTCGAGTTTCAGCAATAAGTTGGAGAAGTCTGGACCATGGAGGGGGAGTGTTAGCTAACCAGCACAAAGGGATAAGTATCTTAGCAGCTAGGAGAATATAAGAGATCGGCCAGTTGTCTTTTTTAGTAATACCTGAGAAAGGGAGAACCGGCAAATAATGTAGTGGATCAAGCGGGAGAGATACCTCTACCACTTTCTGTATTAGTGTCATTACTTCATGCCAGAAGGGTTGTATCAGAGCACATTGGCAAAAAAAATTAAATAAAGAACCTACGGCTAGTCCGCAATGCCAGCATTTAGCTGAGTTCGAAGGGTCCTACTTATGAATTACTTCAGGGGTCTTATACCAAAGCATGAGGATCTTGATGGATGTCTCCCTCTGCAAGACACATTTGGAAGATTTAAAAGCGGAGGACCAGATTCTGTCCCACATCTGGGAGCTGATGGGCTTACCTATCAGATGGGCCCATCTCCTCATATATAAGTGTGTGACTTCAGTGAGGGGGGTTGACTCCCGGAGGATATGGTAAATAGAGGAAATCAAATGTAATTGGAGGGGTCCCTGTGCACATAGATATTCAAAAGGAGTGGGTTTATCAAGGGTCAAGAGCGGGGCCTGGGTGTGAAAGAAATGCCTAATTTGCAAATAAAAATGGAATAGATATGAAGGAATATCAAACTTCTCACGCATGGTATCAACAGTATGAAGCCTACAAGAGATTGGGTGGACTAAAGCCGCATACACACAATCGGTTTGTCTGCTGAAAACAGACCAATGGACTGTTTTCAGCCGACAAACCGTGTGGGCCCCATTGGTTTTATTTCCATCGGTGTAAAAAAATAGAACATGTTTTACATTTTTCCTATGGATAAAAAAACGATAGAAAAATCCGATCGTCTGTATGGAACTCCATTGGTCAAAAATACATGCATGCTCAGAATCAAGTCGACGCATGCTTGGAAGCATTGAACATCATTTTTTTCAGCTCATCGTAGTGTTGTATGTCACCGCGTTTTGGCATGATCGGATTTTTGACTGATGGTGTGTAGGCAAGACTGATGAAAGTCAGCTTTATCGGATTTCCAACAAAAAAATCCATTGGATTAGATTCCATCAGATATCCGATCGTGTATACAGGGCTTATGTTTCCAAAGTTGAAATAAGGAATTATTTATCCAAGGGAGAATGCTTCCCAGGGATAGGCTATCAGTTATAGACGGGTTAAATAACACATTCACAAGGGGGAACAAAGGGAGGATAGAGCAAAATTCTTAAGGCATTTATGCGGTGTGAAATTCATAGGTGCAGTACTTTGACATCTAAGAATGGGATCTATATGGAGCGAGTGAGACCAGACTAAGGAACATGGATGACCTGGGTATAACACTCCTTTCTCAATGTCAGCCCAGTGGCTAGGAGCCTGCAAGCTGGACCAGGAGGCGATGACCCTCAAATGTGAGGCTTAATAGTATTTAACAATATCCGGAGCCCCCAGGCCCCCCTAGATCTCAAGGAGAGGACCACCAAACTTGCAATGCGATGAGCCTTACCATTCCAAATACATTTCTGAAAACGCCTTAAGTTGGGAAGGGGGTATGGCAACAGGCAAGGTCTCAAAGTAGTATAAAAAAATAGGCAGAATGGACATTTTCAATACGTTAACTCTGCCTAGGAGGGACAGGGGGTATTTAGTCCAACTTTGTAACAATTTATTGATATCTGCAATCAGGGTAGGATAATTTACAGAGTAAAGGGAAGAATAAGTGGGGGTAATGTGAACTACCAGGTATTTAAGAGAGGTGGAACACCACCTATAGGGGTAAGATTCCTTGAGTTGAGATAGAAGAGAAGGTGGTATATGTAGAGGGAGAGCTTCAGTTTTTTTAGTGTTAATCTTGTAGCCAGAAATAGCGCTGAATGAGGACAAGAGACTATGCCGTGAGGGGAGGAACAAAAGGGGATTTGTAATAGTAAGCAGAATGTCCTCCGCAAACAGCGAAAGCTTGCATTCCCTTTGTCGCATCACCACCCCACGATTATCCGGATGTGATCGGGTGGACTCAGCGACCATTGGTCATGGGAAGGCCAGGCGACAAAAAGGATGACATTTGAACCTGAGTCGTAACTCCTGAGTATAGAGCCTTTAACTGCTTGCTGACCAGCCGCCGCAGTTATTCGGCGGCAGGTCAGCTCTGCTGGGCGAAATCACGTAGGTATACATCATCTCGCCGTTCAGCCAATAGGGGCGTGCACGCCTGGTCCTGTCAGGGGGAGAAATTACTTATCGTCTGTTCATACAATGTATAAACAGCGATCAGTCATTTCCTCTAGTCAGTCCCACCCCCCTTCAGTTAGAACACACCCAGGGAACATAATTAAACCCTTCTTCGCCCCCTAATGTTAACCCCTTCCCTGCCAGTGTCATTTTTATAGTAATCAATGCATTTTTATAGCACTGATCGCTTAAAAATTCCAATGGTCCAAAAAATGTGTCAAAAGTGTCCTAAGTGTCCGCCATAATGTCGCAGTACCGATAAAAATCGCTGATTGCCACCATTACTCCGTGACTTCCGGGTATGGGCTGCGGGACTGGGCGTTCCTATTTGATTGACAGCCTTCCGACCATCGCATACAGCGCGGCACCACTTTCCGAAAGTAGCCGATCGTCGGTGCGCAGGCGCCGTATAGAGCCGCACCGACGTTTGGCAACTCGTGACGCGCTGTATGCGACCGTTGGAAGGCTGTCAATCAAATAGGAATGCCCAGTCCCGAAGACCATACCCGGAAGTGGCGGAGAACATCTATCTCTAAAACGGTAAGTATTGCATTGATTTTAAACAAAACACCCGATTCTGCTTCCCGTAATTAGGCCCAATCTAATGTTAAAACATTTTTTTCGGGTGAACTCCCGCTTTAAATAGCCCCAGGAGATAGGGGCGCAAAGCAGAATCTCCCACTGTTTCAGGTATGCCACGGAAGCAGAGATTCTGTCTTATTTCCCTGTTCTCTAAATCCTCTTGCTGCAGGTGTAACTGGGAGACAGAGGGGCAGATCCACATACATCTGCGCCGGGTGCAGCGTATCTAAGATACACTACGCCGCTGTAACTTACTTTGCTTTGGTTTGGTTTTTGGCTCGCCGAAAAATTGCATCTAAGATCCGAAGGCGTACAAAGACGTACGCCTGTCGGATCTAGCCAAGATGCCGTTGTATCTTGTTTTGAGGATTCAAAACAAAGATACAACGCAGGAATTTCGAAATTACGCCGGCGTATCAATAGATACGCCGGCGTAATTTCTTTGTGGATCTACCCCAGAGTGTTTAAGTTTGGAATTCCTCCTCTATATCCTGGCCTGTACATAGTTCACCATTTCATCAAATGTATGCTCTAATGTGTCTGTGCTTTCCCCAAGTTGGGTGATTTTTCCCACCTTAGTTCTGCAGAAATCTTGCTCACCTTGGCCGCACGGGATTGGGTGATTTGCTGAAGCAGAAGCTGTAGTTTAACATCCAAATTGGCATCTAAGATGTCTGGGGTAAGGACTGCTGGATCAGAGGAGGATATGAGGCCCGAGACCTGTATCACAGGGGGAGGAGGGTTCCCAGCTTCCTCCGCCCCCATTAAGGGATCCGTCGTCATGAATGGGTCAGCGAGGGAACTCGAGGCTGAGGTTTGTGGCCTAGTAACATACTAGGCCACAAACATGTTGGATTTCTGTCACGGCCCAAACAGTGTAGCAGTGCCGCTGTTGGCCAATCTTTCCCATGGGGTGCCCAAGAAATAAAGTGTGTAGTCAGGCTTACTTACCCCCGATGCTTTTACCATCTAATGTCACTGTACAGAAGTCTTGGAGAGCGGAAAGGGCACGTAGCTCACTCAGAACACGTCCACCATGATTGAGAGCCGCGCATGCGCCTGTAATATTTCTAATTGGAAGTGAATATTTAAACAATTTCTTTGATACCTTTATAACTATGGATATATAGGGTTTCCTTGCTATTCATAAAAAATCCTGGTATTATTAAAGCTGAAAAATGTATCTCCCTGTGTGACCACCTAAATAAATAAATGACTAAAAAAAAAAAAAAAACACACAGTGTTTGTTAATTTATTTATTGCCATAATGCACTTTGGTTGAATTCTGGACATTTTAATGTTCTCATTCTATATTGATTATTTTTGCATATTACATTGTTGATATTCGATCTATTGAACATGAGATATATGTCACATAAGGGTTCTAAATTATCAATTTATTTACAGTCATTGATAATTTTTTACGTGAATGTAACATATCTGAATCTTCCCAATTGCTGTCCCTTCTTCTTCCAGTTTGCAGAGCCTAGAGTTCTACTGTATAGGGAATATTAAGAGGCTGATATCAAGTTAATTTACACTAGCTGCATTCAAAAAATATACAGCAGTTTATTACTGTTCTAAAAATAACTGCATTCAAGTGCGTGTGTGTTTATTTTATTTTTTATTTTTGTATATTTGCTTGGAATTCAACTTTCATCTGTTGCAGCTGGATTTTCTGTTAGGCATGGATAAAAGTCTGGGCATCACTTGGCACAAAGGTGACTGTTGAACATGTGTTAGAATGCATGGCTGCAGCCTTTGCTTATGTGACATACAATATACAGTGTGTATACTGTTTGTGTGTGTGTGTATATATATATATATATATAACCACTTAAGGCCCGCCTAACACTGATTATATGTCAGCAGAATGGCACGGCTGGGCACAAGCACGTACAGGTACGTTGCCCTTTAAGTGCCCAGCCATGGGTCGTGTGCCACCGGCGGCGTGCTCACGACCCGGTCTGAAGCTCCGTGACCGCGGGACCCGCAGACCCGATCGCCGCCGGTGTCCCGCGATCGGGTAACAGGAGCTGGAGAACAGAGAGAGATGAGTGTAAACAAACCTTCCCCATTCTTCTCTATGGCTTGTCACTGATCGTCTGTTCCCTGTCATAGGGAACGACGATCAGTGATGTCACACATTCATCCACGCCCCCTACAGTAATAATCACAAACTAGGACACACTTAACCCCTTTAGCGCCCCCCTAGTGGTTAACATCTTCACGCCATTGTCATTTTCACAGTAATCAGTGCATTTTTATAGCACTTTTTGCTGTGAAAATGACAATGGTCCCATAAATGTGTCAAAAGTGTCCGATGTGTCCGCCATGTCGCAGTCACGAAAAAAATCACTGATCTCCGCCATTAGTAGTAAAAAGAAAATTATTAAAATGCCATAAAACTATCCCCTATTTTGTAAACGTTATAAATTGTGTGCAAGCCAATCGATAAATGCTTATTTTGATTTTTTTAACAAAAATATGTATAAAAATACGTATCGGCCTAAACTGAGGAAAACAAATGTTTTTTAAATCTTTTTGGGGGATATTTATTATAGCAAAAAGTAAAAAAAATATTGTTTTTTATCAAAATTGTCATTCTATTTTTGTTTATAGCGCAAAAAATAAAAACCGCAGAGGTGAGCAGGTCCTTTTAATACAAATAATGATTGCACATAATGTCTATCTATTATGGATTACTGTATGTATGCTGTTCTTCATTATCATTTGTGAGTTTATTGTATTATTTGCTACACAGAATTACTTCTGAATAAGCGGTTGAATCCGCGAAACCGATAGAGGATTTTTCCATACTCCACCGCAACAGAAACTTCTCGGGGTCACCCGCTAGTAGTAATTTTGTTGTTTTTGGGTGGGGTCTGGCTTGTGTTTTTTAGAATCTTGTATAATTTTATATGTAATAAAAATGTTTTATGATATTATATGTGTCACGATTATCAGTACTGAGATAGTCCAATCAATCTCCTTTCTGGGTGACCACATATTGATTTAGGCAGCATCAGCAACTGCCACCATGGTTCACTTGGTTCAACCACGTTATATTCAATCTGGATGATGGTACTTTTTTGCTAAACTATTATTTTGTCTTATATGAGGCTATACTCAAAATTTTGCTAAGATAGTCGATACGTTTAAAAAATCTATAAAATAATACTCCATATACTTATAGTTTTGATATCAATTGTGACCTTTAGCAAATATTTTACTTTCTGGCTGAGTAAATAGACATTGTTAGTCTGTAGAATTCTAAACAAGTTTAACCGGTTTACTGCACACATATTTGAAAATGGATATACTTTGCCTTCCTTCCAGAAATATTCTGCCAGTCTAACACAAATTCACAACTCTCATAAAACATGGTTATGATTGATATTATTATTAAACACTGCTGATGAAACTACAATACTGATATGCTCCATCATTGTTGTCAATTGTCAAAGTAGACCTAGAGTACATTATTGGTAGTGAGGCATGAAGGCAGGGAAATTCTCTGTTTGTGTTAATAACACCATAATGCCATTCACTTGTGTGCATGTTATGGCCTACACCAAGAGAACAGAAAGTGTACAATATATTTAACAAATTTGTAAGCAGTTTTTTTTTTTTTGTTTAATGATGTTTGTTAAGTAATACTTTCACAAGCAGTTACTTGAGATTCATATATAGATACTGTGGGGCAGATCCACAAAAGAATTACGCCGGCATATCTCTTCATACGCCACGTAATTTCAAATTTTGTGCGTCGTATCTTTGTTTTGTATCTACAAAACAAGATACGACTGCATCTCGGTACGATCCGACAGGCGTACGTCTTAGTACGCCGTCGGATCTTAGGTGCATTTTTTCGGAGGCCGCTAGGTGGCGTTTCCGTCGAATTCCGCGTCGAGTATGCAAATTAGCTTGTTACGGCGATCCACGAACGTACGTCCGGCCGGCGCATTTTTTTACGTTGTTTATGTTCGGCTTTTTCCAGTGTATAGTTACCCCTGCTATTATGAAGCGTACTCAATGTTAAGTATGGCCGTCGTTCCCACGTCGCCTTTTGAATTTTTTACGTCGTTTGCTTAAGTCGTTCGCGAATAGGGATTTGCGTAGAATGACGTCACCATTGTAAGCATTGGCTTGTTCCAGTTTAATTTTGAGCATGCGCACTGGGATGTCCCCATGGACGGCGCATGCGCCGTTAAAAAAAAAACGTTGTTTACGTCGGGTCACGACGTATTTACATAAAACACGCCCCAATCACATCCATTTGAATTCCGCGCCCTTAAGCCGCCAAAGATACACTACACCGCCGTAACTTACGGTGCAAATACTTTGAGGATTCGAAAAAAAAAAGTTACGGCGGCGTAGTGTATCTTAGATACGCTGCGCCTGGCGGAGATATGCGCCGAGGTACGTGAATCTGCCCCTGTATGTTCTACAAGGTAGAATATCTTAATTTTTTATTTTTTGTATTTAATAGTTAGTAATGAATAATATTAATTCATTTAGTAATAAATAGTTTTTAAACTTTATACAATCAGTGGTTAACAATACAGTAGCTATAACAGCTCATCTGGATGCTTTGATGTATCATAATTCCAGTACTGTATCATTAAGGGTTGGAGAAGTTACGGTTAAATGGTTGTAAGCCCTTACACACCACTTTTACCTACAGGTAAGCCTTATTATAGGTACCTGAAATATCTCCTAAATCTGCATGATTTAGGAGATATTTACCATATACGCTTGCACCGACGTGTCAAACATAGCCCATCCCCCCCTCCCTAGGACACACTTAACCACTGCAGCGCCCCCTACTGGTTACCCCCTTCACCGCCAGTGTTATTTACACAGTAATCAATGCATTTTTATAGCACTGATCGCTGTATAAATGACAATGGTCCCAAAATGGCATCAAAAGTGTCCTCCTTCCTTTCTGAGAGTAGATTTATTGCCCTTGAGGCTTCCTCTGCAGCCCAGACAGCATTGTGCGTATCATTTCACCAATGCAGTTGAGATTTGTATTTGTACAAACAAGCCCTATCTAAAAGAAGTTTGTAAGATGGCTATATTGTAACTATGTGCAGGAACACTAACAATTATGTCATGATATGAAATTCATCTTGCTTGTATTGCAAGTCTGCTCTAGAATTGTGCTGTCTCTGTGCACACATTCTCTATTACAATATTTTTAGGACACCTAAACTATAGCTGTTTCCTGTGTATGCAAGGTGCCTCTGAGAAACCCATTTTTTTCCTAAACAGTTTGTACCGGAGTGGAGGTTTATTGGGCTTTAGGGAACCTTTTCCTCTTTTTTATTATTGTTTTCTGGGCTGCCCTGGAAATTGGATTTAATTATTTTTCTCAAAATAAGTTTGTATGTTCAATTTTTTTTTGTTACAGTATAAAAATATATATAATTTGTCTATTATCTGTAAGGAATGTCCTAAGCTTTTTCTAAAAGGAAAAACCTTTTATGTTGAATTTGAAGTCTGGACCTTTCTGTTAGCTTTGTCTTGTTTTGGGTTTGGGATGGTTTTTATACTTTATCCCCATTTTAAAATAATAGAAACAAATATAATTATTATTACTGCTATTAATACTACTTTTTTTAAACTTAATACTAAGCCAGACCATTAGAGGATGGGATGGTGGGGCTTTAAATTTTTGTACCAAGATTTTATACCAGAAAAGTATTAGTTGACGGTTAAAACTTAAAGGGGTTGTAAAGGTAAAAAATGTTTTTCCTAAATAGCTTCCTTTACCTTTAGTGCAATCCTCCTTTACTTTACCTCATCCTTCGAATTTGCTTTTAAATGTCCTCATTTCTTCTGAGAAATCCTCACTTCCTGTTCTTCTGTCTGCAACTCCACACAGTAATGCAAAGCTTTCTCCCTGGTGTGGAGTTTCGTAGTTGCCCCCTCCCTTGGACAACAGAAGAGTCAGGACGCCCACTAACACACAGCTTCTTTCTCTATCTGCAACCTAGAGAGTGTCCTGACTCTCCTGTTGTCCAAGGGAGGGGGCGAGCATGACACTCCACACCAGGGAGAGAGCCTCGCATTACTGTGTGGAGTTACAGACAGAAGAACAGGAAGTGAGGATTTAAAAAAAAGGTCACTTTAAGAGTGACCATGCGCTGGACACACAGCGGTCTTTGGGAAGGTTCCCAGCTTGCAGTCAGCTGATTGCAAGATGGGAAGCTGATTCGGCAGACTTTAGGGAATGTTAGAAGCACAAGCGATGCAGAGGATAATGGGCGGTGCTTTTCGCAGCACTGCAACGTCACTTCCGGTTTCCCGGCCATCACTCAGTGAGTCACTCACTGTGCTGGGGAGTCAACTGTGCGGCGCCTGTGAGTAACGGTAAGTGCCGGAGCCAAGGGCCTCTCGCTCGGACATCTGTACTAAACTCGGACTTACTCATACAGCTATCAAACCGCCCGCCCTCTGTTTCTCTGCACACGCTTCCCAGCACTTCTCTGCAGTCATTAGAATGTCTCTACTCAGACTGGGCCCAGACCAGGGCGGATGATCACGTGGATGATCAGGGAGACATTTTGGAGATTATTTTTTGCTCTACCTGGATGTCGTGTGTTATGCTGTATACACTACGCAGATAATATTCAAAATTGTGATTACATCTGTCCTGTGTAGTGTATACAGCTATATACACCCACATTCTTCCTTGCTGTATATAGAGCATTTCTAGGTGGGCACAGATGAGATGGCACTGGAGGGCACAGATGAGAGGGCACTGGTGGGCACAGATAGGCTGCAGTTATGGGCACAGATGAGACCACAGTGATGGGCACAGATGAGACCGCACTTATGGGCACTGGTGGAGATGGCACAGATGAGATGGCACTGGTGGGCACAGGCTGCACTGGTGGGCACAGATGAGACCGCAGTGATAGGCACAAGCAGGTGACACTTATGGGCACTAATAGGCTGCACTGATAAGCAATGGACACGTCAATTGCCTTATTGACACTGTCTACTGCTTTACTGACACAGTTCACTGCCAAATATCTGTAGGAGGGGTTTCCACCATCCCTGCTAAGTTTTCAGTCATTTTAATGTCTTATTTTCAGTCTGATGTGTATTAAATGTGATGTTACATATCCACCATTATTATGTTATTGATTAGTAAGTTGCAAGCAGTTTAAATAAGGGGTATCAAGCAGCACTGAAAAATTGATACGTATATCCCCAACTCAGTCAGGGATTGCAACACGTGAATAGCGCCACATCTACATTTTGAAATTTATATTTGAACCTTACATTCCACCTAGGTGGTTGTACCAATAGGGGCAGCAGTTCATCACCACCAGTAATTTTTAGCCATCAGCGCGGGATCATTTCAACTTTTTTTTTTTACACTGAGCTATATACCCTTATCTGTAATACTGAGCTATATACCCTGATCTGTGAGGCTGAGCTGTACACCCTTATCTGTAATGATGAGCTGTATACCCTGATCTGTAATGATGAGCTTTATACCCTGATCTTTGAGGCTGAGCTGTATACTCTGTCCTGTGATGCTGAACTGTATACTCCTGACACTGTATACTCCTGATTCTACAAGGGGTGGGGCTTATAAGTGGGAGGGGTCAAAAAGGAAGGGTGATGTCTGGCCCCCCGATCCTAAAACTTCACCAGCCGCCACTGATAGAGGCAACTCTCCTGCCACCAATAATTATGTAGACATACATTATGCTGAGATCAGTGACACATATTGTCACAGTTGATACTACTAGGTTTCATAGAGAAAGAGGTTTTAGGGGCTATCTATACAAATTTTGGTTTAAGGTCCCATCATCATAGTTACACTGCTGTATGCAATCCTTGTGTAGGGATCTGCTGCCCTCTACAGTTAGTTGCTAATTTCACAGTGTAATATTTAATTATGTATTGTCACTTCCTGTCTCTGAGCAGCTGGCTTTGAAAAACCCCAGAAGGAGGACGTGGAGAGAGTAAGTCATAGCCACATGTCTTATCCATGCTGCTAAATCTGGGCCAGAAGGGACTATTATGCAAGCATTCTTAATTCTATCTAGCTAATTCTAATTATCTAACTACAGCTTCACACAGCTTCTTGGGTGTGTTTCTGAATCCCTGTGACAGACAGAATATCTCTATCTTATTGTTATTATCTCAAAATAACAGTGCCAGATAGCTATGTATGTGCTACCGTATGTATGTATTGCTCACCTTCCAGTTTATTAGTAGTCAAACCGGTTTATTGCAGTAGAGGTTATATACAGCTCCTGTTATTTTAGTTAACCTTTTCCCTTCTGGGCTGGGATTCTTTAGTTAGTTATAGCTTAGGACTCAATAACCAGCATAGGCTAGAGCCAGGTTGGGCTTCTGATGGTCACTTCTGGTAGTTTGCAATCTGTCATGCAATTGGACTTCTAACTATTAAGGAGTATAGTAGACAGGTAAATCTGAAATCCAGTGCCACACCACAGTTTTTTTTGGTGTGAAGCTATGTTCCCAGCTGGTTGGAGGATCTCCCCGGTCTTGTCTTTAGGTCTCCAAACACAAAGATGGATGCTTTGATCATGCTGTGATCATACTCAGGGGCCTCTGCAACTGGACTTTGCTGCAACATTCATCTGAAGATATCCTTATTAACAAATATATATATATATATATATATATATATATATATATATATATATATATATATATATATATATATATATATATACACACACACAGTACAGACCAAAAGTTTGGACACACCTTCTCATTCAAAGAGTTTTCTTTATTTTCATGACTATGAAAATTGTAGATTCACACTGAAGGCATCAAAACTATGAATTAACACATGTGGAATTATACATAACAAAAAAGTGTGAAACAACTGAAAATATATTTCATATTCTAGGTTCTTCAAAGTAGCCACCTTTTGCAGCAGACACATCTCTAGAACTGTTAAGAGGAGACTGTGTGAATCAGGCCTTCATGGTAGAATATCTGCTAGGAAACCACTGCTAAAGAAAGGCAACACGAAGAAGAGACTTGTTTGGGCTAAAGAACACAAGAAATGGACATTTAGACCAGTGGAAATCTGTGCTTTGGTCTGATGAGTCCAAACTTGAGATCTTTGGTTCCAACCCCCGTGTCTTTGTGCGACGCAGAAAAGGTTAATGGATGGACTCTACATGCATGGTTCCCACAGTGAAGCATGGAGGAGGAGGTGTGATGTTGTGGGGGTGCTTTGCTGGTGACACTGTTGGGGATTTATTCAAAATTGAAGGCATACTGAACCAGCATGGCTACCACAGTATCTTGCAGCGGCATGCTATTCCATTCGGTTTGCATTTAGTTGGACCATCATTTATTTTTCAACAGGACAATGACCCCAAACACACCTCCAGGCTGTGTAAGGGCTATTTGACCAAGAAGGAGAGTGATGGGGTGCTGCGCCATGTGACTACCTCTTGAAGCTCATCAAGAGAATGCCAAGAGTGTGCCAAGCAGTAATCAAAGCAAAAGGTGGCTACTTTGAAGAACCTAGAATATGAAATATATTTTCAGTTGTTTCACACTTTTTTGTTATATATAATTCCACATGTGTTAATTCATAGTTTTGAAGCCTTCAGTGTGAATCTACAATTTTCATAGTCATGAAAATAAAGAAAACTCTTTGAATGAGAAGGTGTGTCCAAACTTTTGGTCTGTACTGTATATATATATATATATATATATATATATATATATATATATATATATATATATACTGTATATATATTGTAATGTTTGGGGAACCAGCTTGATCGCAGGACACAGGCTTTTTAAATCAAAACTGAGGTTTATTAAACTTAAATGGCTTAGCAGCAGCAAAAACAAAAGAAATAACAGTCTCACCGACTTGTACAGCTCAGAACTGCTATCGCAGTTAAACAGTCCTTGCAGGTAAGTCCTTCAGTAGCAGGCTTTCAGGCAACACACTTCCAAGTCCTTTCACAGCTTTTCATAGCTTCCACAGCTTTCCTTGTCCACCATTCACCATGCATAGACTCTCCTACACTCCTTTACTCTCACCTGCACTTCCTGTCTGCTTTAAACTACTTCCTTAGACAGGTGTGTTAACCCTTTCCATTCCCTTAAAGGCACCACAGTCCAAATAGAGGGGAAATATAACGTCCTTCCAGGACCCAGCCACGGCGTCCTGTACAATATATATATATATATATATATATATATATATATATATATATATATATATATATATATATATATATATATATATATATATATATATATATATATATATATATATATCCAAGTATATGTGACAAGGCTGTAGATATTTTTTTTTATTGAGCGGGGTTCAATTCTCTCAAATTCTAAGACTGCATTACACTTGTGTTTTGGGGAGAATAAAAAATTCTGGCTTAGCCGTGTTTTTACTACCCTCCCCAAGCATTCCCTCTTATGCAGCAGTGGGAGAAAATGAAGCATTACGGCACATCAAAATTTATCACCGCTGTTGCATTCAGTGGGCAGCACGGCCTGCTGAACGTGACCCATTCAACTAAATGGGGCACCTGCAACTAAGTGTAATGGATGTGGTTGTGACACAAGTGCAGGGTTTAAGGAGTTAAAACAGACGGTGAGGAGGTGATACAATGCCTACTTGCTGCTGGTCAAATGCCCTCTGAAGAGCATTCTAAATGCTGATTGCATTTCATAAAGCAATGCTAGTGTAAATGAGACTTAAAAGTTTATGTAGCATATTAAGGCTCCTGCTAATCATCCAGGATAATGTCGTCCTCTTCTTGCTCCTCCTCCTCCACCCCGGCACCATCTTCCTCTGACTCCTCTTCAGACTCCTGTTGTTGACTTGTCTCAGGTGGAGTAGCCCCCCCTGGGAATTCATCCAGCATTCATCTTCCTGCTCCTGCTCCTTGACGGCTTGATCAATGACACAACGCAATGCACGCTCCAGAAACAAGGCATAAGGTACGATGTCACTGATGGCACCCTGGCTGCGACTGACCAGTTTGGTGATCTCATCAAATGGCCGTAGAAGTCTGCATGAGTTGTGCATGAGCAGCCACTGGCGCGGTGCAAAAAAAACCAAGCTCCCAGAACCTGTCCTGCCGCAGAGTTCATACAGGTAGTCGTTAACTGCACGTTTCTGCTGGTGCAGCCTATCAAGCATATACAATGTTGAGTTCCATCGCGTCGGCAGTCACAAATAAGACATCTGACTGGCAGGTTGTGTCACCACTGAATTTCAGCAAGGCGAGCCATGGCCGTGTAAGATCTTATGAAATGGGCTGAGATTTTCCTGGCCTGCCGCAAGACGTCCTGGAGATCAGGGTATTTGGCAACAAATCGCTTCACGACCAAGTTCAGGACATGTGCCATGCATGGCACGTGTGTAATTTTGCCCTGTTTCAGCGCGCTCAGCAGATTGGCACTGTTGTCGCACACCACTTTACCAATTGTCAAATTGAGCGGTGTTAGCCACTGATCTGCCTGTGAATGCAAACCTAAAAGGAGTGCAGGACGAGTGTGGCTCTTGTCTTACAGGCAAAACAGACGCAGCACAGCATGGCAACGTCTCACCTGGCATGTCGAATAGGTTCTGGGGATCTTGGGCGGCGCAGCGGAAGAGATGGTAGCATCGGAAAATGAGGAGTCAGCCGAGGAGGAGAGGGAGGATGGAGTAGTAGGAGGAGGAGGAGAAGAAGAGGCAGGCCTGCATGTAATCCGTGGTGGTAAAACCAAATCTACATGGGTGCCACGGGTTACATGCTTGACGGCCGTCATAAGGTTCACCCAGTGGGCAGTGAAAGTTATATACCTTCCCTGCCCGTGTTTGCTAGACCACGTGTCTGTGGTCAGATGTATCTTGGCACCGACACTGTGTGCCAGAGATACATTCACTTGCCGCTGAACATGGCCATATAGCTCTAGGATGCCCTTCTGTGAAAAAAAAATTCCTTCCTGGGACCTTCCATTGTGGTGTTCCAATGGCCGCACATTTTCGAAAGGCCTCAGAGTCCACCAGTTTATATGGCAGTATTTGGAGGGCTATCAGTTCCGACAAGCCAGCGGTCAACCGTTGGGCAAGAGGGTTATCCGGCATCATCGTTTTTTTATGATCGAACATTTGGGCCACGGAAGCCTGCCTTTTTGCAGAAAAACATGAGGAATGCATGATGGAAGGTGGAGTGGAGGACAATTGTGAGCATAGGAGGGGAAGGAGAAGGAGAAGAGGCTGGACGGTGAGAGCCTGGAGTGTGGCTTTGTGGGTTTTGATGGCATTGCTCCCACTGGGCTCGGTGATGGGAGGCCAGGTGCCTTCTTAAGGCGGTCGTCCCTATGTGTTGACTGCAAAGGCTGCAGATGGCAACACTATTGTCTGCAGCGGACACGTTAAAAAAGTCCACACTGCAGAGCCATGGGCCAGCGTCCTGGGAGCGCCAGATGTGACCGTACATGGTTGATGGCTCGCTCCTAATACATTAGGAGTCTGGTTTGTCCCTCCTGTGCAATGTAAGTTCGGCCTGCTTCTCCTCCCTATCTGCTGGTCCATCTCTCCATCTGAACTCCCCTCCTCTTCCTCTCTTGTGGACACCCACATGACATCTGTAGACACATCATCATCTACGTCACCTTCCCCATCACTAACAATAGAGATCTCGGGGTAGGCAGCAACAGCAGGCACCAACCTCCTTGGGATGATCTGAGTACTGTCGTCAGACAGCTGAGTGCTACCTCCTCTTCCTGATCCAATGTCAAGAATGGCTTCACATCCGAAATTTCTTCTGATGGATCGGAAATTAATTCCTGTGACTCAAGCGGAAGGTATATGGTGGTTGTGGTGGTGGTGTTGGTGGCGAGCCACTCAACCAAGTTGGGTGCATCCTTTGACGTAATCGAACGAACATTGTGCCACTTCCCACTTTGGCTCTGGCCTGGTGCTCCTGCCCTACCCTTACACCTATACCAGTCCTTAAAATTACTTTTGTGGACCTTTTAGATAGCTATTTGATTGAATACAGCCTGTCCCTGCTCCAAACAGCACCCTCTCCCTACACTGACAAAAAGCAGAATGTAAGATGGCCGCCAGATCAGGTCTATTTATAAGGTAGGGGGTATGTCTCAATTGGCTGTCCTGCACCACCTGATGGATGTGTCATAGGTCAAAGTTCCTACCCATGTAACATTGCGGACCGCCGCAAACATCACCAGATGTCCACCGGTTTGGCGGACCGCGAACGATCAAAGTTTGCCGCGAAACGATCACCGGGCGAACCGGCAGGCCATCTCTACTTGTGCGTCCTCTGGTGGCTCTCCTTGGCAAGGCCGTATATGTACAGGACTTGCACAAGAGAGCCATTCTGCCGCAGTATATCTGCGTGAGCAAGAACCGGTTAGAGTTTAATGAGCTAAATGCTGTCCAGAGGAAGCTCATTTGCTGTTTCTAAGGACTACAGAATTTGTGTGTTTGTGTCACTTGCTAAATAAACCAACCAGCCAGGAAATGTGTCACATGGCTAAAGATATCAAAGGGGTGTTATGCTTGGCCCCTTTAATGGCAGCCATCTTCCCACATACTGGGGTCGACCCTGTGGCATAGAGTATCTAGGGACCCAGCCTGAGATGTAGTGGGGCCCCAGGAGAAGGAACAAGCATGGATTTATGAAAGACATTTTTTTTCTGTATCCAGTAGCAACAGTGGGACCAGTTGCTGGGAGTGAGGTGACCGGATTACCGGATGACCGGATTACTGAGTTGGTGGAGACTGATGCATGCTCTGCAGTACTGTCCCAGAAATGCTGCACACCTGGGAGTGGTGTTATCTAACAAAAGTGTGTCTGAAGTGCTAGGTAACATAATTAACCCCTTAATCACCATCCTGACAGTCACTTATACACAATAAAAAGCATTTTTACAGCACTGATCGCTGCATAAATGTGAATTGTACCAAAATAGTGTCAAAAGTGTACGATCTGTCTGCCGCAATGTCACAGTCATGATAAAAATCGCAGATCGCGGCCATTAAAACAAAATAACAATAAAAGTGCCATAAATCTATCCCTTCTTTTGTAGGTGCTATAACTTTTACACAAACCAATCAATATACACTTATTGCAATATTTTTTTTGTGATTCTTCAAAAATATGTAGCAGAATACATATCGTTCTAAACTGAGGAAGAACTATTATTTATTTTTTTATAAATGGGATATTTATTATAGCAAAAAGTAAAAAATATTGTGTTTTTTTTTTGTTTTTTTTTTAAATTGTCGCTCTTTATTTTGTTTACAGGGCAAAAAATAAAAACTGCAGAGGTGATCAAATACCAATAAAAGAAAGCTCTATTTGTGGGGAAAAAATTGTCAAAATGTCATATGGGTACAGTGTTTCATTACCGCACAATTATCATTCAAAATGTTAGTGTTGAAAGCTGAAAATTGGCCTGGGCAGGAAGGGGGTGAACATGCCCTGTATTGAAGTGGTTAAAGTGGTTGTAAACCTAGATAACAAAAATAAACTGAGCATTTTAGCTAACTCAGCAAGCAGCACAACTCTTTTGTTCACATAGTCTGGCATAGGAACGAGCAGCCTGTTGTCTGTAATCCTTCCTGCTTTGCTACTGTAATCCTTCCCGCTTTGCTCTCCTTTGATTGAAAGACATGCAGAGGGGACTAATGCAGGAGTATGAGTGAAGGGTGATTATCTCCTGCTGCCCCAGCCTGGGTGGAACTGTGTTTTAGTTTCATGTGATTGGAAAGAATCCCAGTGCGCATGCTCAAAATTACACCGCAAATCGTCAATGCTTTAGACGTGAACGTAACTTACGTACAGCCCTATTTGTGAACGACTTACGCAAACGACGTAAAATTTTCAAAATTTGGCACGGGAACGATGTCAATACTTAACATAGGATACCCCTCATATAGCAGGGGTAACTTTACGCCGGAAAAAGCCTAACGTAAACGACGTAAAAAAATGCGCCAGGCGGACGTACGTTTGTGAATCGGCGTATCTACATCATTTTCATATTCCTCACGTAAATATATGCAGCCTAAGATACGACGGCGTAAGACACGTACGCCAGTCGGATCTTAGGGAAATCTATGCGTAACTAATTCTATGAATCAGTCGCATAGAAACGACCCCGCAACTCAGAGTTACGATGGCGTATATGGAGATACGCCGTTGTCACTCCGTTCTGAATCCGGGCCACAGTAATCACACCTTCTTGATCATGGACCACAGTGAGAAGCGTGCATGAGTTTTTTCATAAGGAGCCAGACAAGCAGGAAGTGTGGAGATCAGAGAAGGATTACAGCTACTTCAAAGCAAAAACGAACCATGAGGACATGAAACCAGGACTGCAGTAAGGTAAATAAAGCTATTTAGCTAAAAAAAAAAATTCCTTTAGTGACCCTTTAACTTGCAGGCCATAACAGCTGCTTCCAGCACACTAAACTGTTGTGGTTTAATGTACTACTGTGATATAAATGTATATCTTATGATAGTGCAAAATAACAATAGTAAGCTATGTTTGCACTTTAACATTGTGTTGAATAAGACTTCAGCAGTGAGGTGTAGCAATGCCTTTATATTAACATATCACCACTGATTATCTAATCCATAAATAAATATGGTTAGTTAAAGTGTATCTAAAATTAAAAACAAAAAATGTAATTGCAGTTTACAAGTCCATAGATGACGTGATTGCATTTGTTTTCTTTATCTCTGTCTTTTTTTTTTTTTTTAACCAGATAATTCTATAAATTACACATTTCCTGTTTTAAGGTAGCCATGCACACTTTCTCCAACTGAATCTATGAAGGGATCTATAGTTGTCACCCAGGTTGGGATCCAAACAGATCTTCTTCTCTTTATCTTCTTTACGTGGGGGTGAGGAGATTAGTTGTTAACAGAAGGAAGATAACATTGCTTATTACTTCATAAGAAAATAAAGAGACTTATTACCATCCATCAGTAAAGACTGCAAGCTATCGTTTTTGCCAAAGGCGACAATAAACAATATTAAGAGCGAAGCACATGCAAACTTACAGGGCATTTTATTATTTGTCTTTAATTCTACGGTTTGTTTACTTATATTATGTTATACCCAATAGTGAGAAATAATACCGCTCAGAAAACTGCTGATCCCTTGGCTTTGCTTCCGTCCCACCAAGCCAAAAGGGTGCTGGCTATGCACAGGTGCATTGGATGAAAAGAGGTCCTGGACTGCCTCACTCCTTAAAACGATATCTTTATTCAGCAAGTGAAATAAAAAAAACAAAAAACAACCAACAATGTTGCAGTCAAAAAGAAGTGAACAAAAAGGAAAAGGATGGCTGACATGTTTCACATCGTGTGATGCTTACTCATAGATGTTATACCCAATAGTTTAACGGGGGAGCAATAGTTTTCAGAAAGAAGATAACATTGATTGTTCTTTCAGCTCAGCTCACAGAAAGCTATAAGGGCATAAACAATAAGTATTTTCTGTACTTGTTAAAAATGGTAATATGAAAATGAATACAGCCACCCTATGTAAGCACTGGTAATCTGCAATATATAACCTTTTTATTTTTGGGTTTAGACAGCCTTGAGGACCAGAATAAGGATTATGGACCAATTTAATGAAAATTCATCAAAAAACAAAATCACAAATCTTGATTTTTTTTTTCTTTTTTAATATTTGGGGAACTCCAAGACCGGTCATATAATTTAGCTTGTGAATGAGTTGTAGAGAAAAAAAAATCTAGCAGAGGTCACACACAGTGGGGAAAACTATTCAATGTATTTATATTTCCTTTTGTTGGCAATGTACTAAAAATAACTACATACTGCTACAAGTTTTCTACTTCAGTTCATCATCTCTGCACTATTTTGGGCTTCGATAGGCCATTACACCATTTTTATCTTAACCACTTCAGCCCAGAAGAATTTGCCCCCTTAATGACCAGGCCATTTTTTGTGATACAGCACTGCATCGCTTTAACAGACAATTGTGTGGTTGTGCGACATTGTACCCAAACAAAATTGACATCCTTTTTTACCCACAAATAGAGCTTTCGTTTGGTGGTATTTGATCACCCTGGTTTTTCTTTTCTTTTCTTTTTTGCGCTATAAACAAAAAAAGACCATCAATTAAGAAAAAAAATGTTTTCCTTTACTTTCTGCTATAATACATATCCTAAAAAATGTACCGGTATATAAAAAAATGTATTTATCAGTTTAGGCCGATATATATTCTACATATATTTGGTAAAATAAATCGCAATATTAATTGGTTTGCGCAAAAGTTACCGCATCTACCAACTACAGGATAGGTTTAGGGACTTTTATTTTTGTTAATTGTTTTCACTGGTAATGGCAGAGATCTGCGATTTTTAGTGGGACTGCGACATTGCATTAGACAAATTTGACCCCAAATTACAGTTTTTGGGGACCAGTGACATTGATCACTGCTTTAAAAATGCACTGATCAATGTAAAAATGTCCCTGGCAGTGAACGGGTTAACACCAGGGGCGATCAAGGGGTTAAGTGTGTTCCCTCAGTGTGTTCTAACTGTAGGGGGGATGGGCTTACTGGGACATGACAGAGATCACTTTTCCCAATCATTGGGAACTGTAGATCTGTCATGTCATCTGGCAGGGTGGGAAAAACCTTATTTACAATGGCAGTTTCCCGTTCTGCCTCTCCTCACCGTGATCACAGTTTGCTGGCATACATTGTACGCCTGCTATCGTCCTTGCATGGCCGATGTACAGGTACATTGATTCACGCAGGAGAGCCTACCTGCCTCAGTATATCTGTGTGAGCTGGTCAGCAAGTGCTTAAAGTGTTACTAAACCCACAACAGTAAAATCAGTCTGTATATGCTGTAAAGCATGCCTGTTGTTATAATCACTGTGGAACCTAAGGGGGTTAATCCTGAGCATTGTGTAAAAAGGATTTTTGCTCCTGTCTTCTCTGATCCTCCCCTTCTTCCACAGTCCCCAATCCATCTCATGATAGTACACAGCATTGGGGCACTCTGCACATGCTCAGTTTGGTGTGTATTGCTAGAGAGTTTTTTTTTTGTTGGGGAAGGTACATGTGATCAGCACAGGGCCAATCAGCACTGTCCAGACCAAGGCTCAGGGGTCATGCAGCCCTATAGGACTGTCAAAGGAGAATGAAAACTCCTCCTGCAAGATTTAACCAGTGCTTGGCCAGACACTGACAGAAATCACAAGACGGCTATATACTACTGATGAGAAAAGGTATTCAGCAGTTAATATTTACTAAGATAACTGCATTTACATGTTCTGTGTGCTGTGGGAGACCAGATATAGTGAATGCAAGGTCCTGGGTTTTGTAACACTTTAAGCATTTTCTACATGAAACACTATCAATGGGATAATGTGACTCTTACTCGACTACGTTATCAGATCTCAAAATATACAAAGGCAAATTGATACCCTGTGCAAAGCGAACATTGGTGTGCAACTGCTCACCTTGTGCATGCTTAATTATTGAAACGCCTCTAAATATTTCATTTCAGTACATCTCCCATGATCATTGTCTTCAATTGTCTGATTAGGTGTTAAGTCTGTGGGACATGAAGCGTTTGCTGCAGCCTTACTTATCTGTCACCACTTTGAGTATTGTATGTCAGTGTTCCATTGTAAGTGTGTGTACAGTATGTATATGTATATACACACATTTAATGGAAAATGTCAATCTGTTAAAAAAAATCCAAGCAATTATGTTGCTGTTTCTGTTTCAATTAATGTTTAATTTCTCTTCATAACAACTGGGGAAAAAACTTCCTCAACTCAAGTGGATGGGGGAACAAGTATGTAAAAGAGTTAAGCCTCGTACACACGATCGGATATCTGATGGATTTTTATGTTGGATATCTGATGAAGCTGAGTTTGATCAGTCTTGCCTACACACCATCAGTCAAAAATCCGAACGTGCCAAAACGCGGTGACCTAAAACACTACGACGTGCTGAAAAAAATGTTCAATGCTTCCGAGCATGCGTCGACTTGATTCTGAGCATGCGTGGATTTTTGGCCAATGGACTTCCACACAGACGATCGTTTTTTTCTATCGTTTTTTTATCCATAGGAAAAATGTAAAACATGTTCTATTTTTTTTTCACCAATGGATAACAAACTGATGGGGCCCACACACAATCGGTTTGTCCGATGAAAACAGTCCATCGGTCTGTTTTCATCTGACAAACCGATCGTGTGTAGGGTTGAGCGAACCCGAACTGTAAAGTTCGGGTTCGGTACGGACTTTGGGTTTTTCCCGAACCCGAACCCGAATAATTGGAAAAAGTTCGGGTCCGGGATCGGAGTTCGGGGAAAAAAAAATGCGCGGAGGTCCCCGCAAATTCAATAATTCTACGGTGTGTGTGTGTGTGTGTTTTTTTTTTTTTTAAGACTTTACACTTCCTTCATGAAATGGTAGGGGTACAGTGTACCCCATTACCATTTCACACAGGGGGGGTCAGGATCTGGGGGTCCCCTTTGTTAAAGGGGTCTTCCAGATTCTGATAAGCCTCCCGCCCACATATCCCCACAACCACCGGGCAAGGGTTGTGGGGATGAGTCCCTTGTCCCCATCAAAACAGAACAAATAAGTTGCGCTAACCATATGTGAATATAAATTGACAATTAAAGTTGAATTAAAAAATAGTGTCCATAAGTGTCCAAAGAACAATAAATATATATTCAAGATTCAAATTAAGTGAATAAATTGTTGATTGATATTTTAAACGTGACTGGCAAACAAAAGATCCTCCACCGGTGAAAAGATGAAAATGTCTATGCGCTTACCAGAAGGGCAAGCAATCAAGGCTTGCAGCTGGAATCCCCCAGCAAGGGTCTTTATCAGAGACTGCCACTGATAGTCCAGATGGTATTCCTCCAATTGTGTGGATGGATACGAGATCCAAGGAGCATGAAAAAAATATATATATACAGCATATGGTGATGTACCGCAGATGAAACAAATGATAAGCACACCAAGGAAAGCCACCACCAATATGAATCACCAAATAAGGGGGACTCTTACCAGATATGCTACAATAGAGTACTTGTGGCCAAACCCAGCCAGGGCCTTTAAAGGTAGTCTCCAAACACACCAGCCAGAGCACACGGCTCTCTCAAGCAGCCATAGCAGAGTATATCACCAAAAAGAAAGATGAAATCCACATAGTGAAGTATCGCAAGTATAAAGGTTTAATAAGGTAGATGCACTTACATAAAAAAGAAATGTATCAGCATTTAAAATTACGAGCCGGCCGGCTTCTACGAACGCCCGTCCTTCGGGACCTAGACGCAGCACGTCAGAGCGTCTCCTCCTCCCGACGTACGTTTCGTCAGTATGTGACGTCGTCTGGGGAACGGGCGACGCAATGACGTGTCGCGCTTAAATACATAATAATAAAAACCAAGCCTCGATATGGATGCAGTCCCGGCCATCACGCGGCAAGGATCAGCCAATCACGGGACCGCAAAACAAAGCAAGACGAATGCTGCGATAGACGCTGCTGATTGATCATTGCAGTATCAACGCAGCATTCGAAATATTAACAAGGATAGCATAATGGAAATAGAAATTTAAATTAAAATTTAAGGGTATGTACATTCTCGAAGTCGAACAACCACTATGACCCATAAACAGAATGCCAATTAATTGACATTAAACATGGAGCTCCGAAAATGAATAAAAAACGTAACAGATAAATAAATATATATATATAAATACCGGGGGATCAACCACAATATTAATGGTCAATAAAACAATCATGTAGCCCCTATTATGCAATACGGGAACTCCCTTAAGGGCCAGAGCATAAATGTAGATACAAAATATAAATATAGAAACAAAAATATATAAAGTAAAGTGCCAGAAAAAAGGTCCAATGATGGCCTTACTATTAAATATGTCCTAATTTTTAAGATGTCCTAATTTTTAAGAGGCATCCCCCTGTAAACCCATAAATGACCATATAAAAATAGATGACCATATAAAAATAAAAATAAAAGGAGGGGGAAAAAGGGGGGGGAAGGGGGAGGGGAAATAAAATCATATGTTCTCAAGAGTGTGTATATAATAATGAGGCTCGCCCCATTAGAGGCCCACAAATATACGGCCTGTATTGGGCTCGACTCAAGTTGGCACATAACAAATGACTTGATATAATAAAAACCACTTAGAATTAAAATAACACATACAAATCATTGATCAAGCGTTATTAATAAATGCATTAACATCTACCTCCACATTTAATCCATGTGGGGTATAACATTTGACCTTATGGATCCAACCCATTTCAAGTCTGGAAATGCTCCTAACCAAAGATCCCCCTCGCCAATGTGGGATATACTTGTCAATCCCTAAAAAGACTGTTTTGGAGGGGTCTTTGTTATGTGATAATAAATAGTGTTTAGACACAGAATGGTTGGTAAATCCATTTAGGATGTTTGTAATATGCTCATTGAGCCTGACTGAAAGGGGTCTTTTTGTTCTGCCAATATATTGCAGCCCACATGGGCATTGGAGTAAGTAAACTACCCCTACAGTGGAGCAAGTTATAAATGGTTTGATCTTGTGCTCCTCTGAGGTAGATGTAGAAGTAAAAACATGAGTACGTCTATGTGTGCACCCATTAAGGGAGCACACCCGGCAGTTCCTACATTGATAAAATCCTGTATAGGAATCCAAAAAAGTCATCCTCGGAGGAGGTGGTTCTATGACATTGGGGGCCAATCTATGCCTTAAGGCTGAAACACCTCTGAAGATGACTTGTGGAACAGAGGGTAAAGCAGGACCAAGTATGGAATCATTTAATAAAATATGCCAATGTTTTCTGACTAATTTTTTTACATTATGATGTTGGGTTGAGAAAATAGTCAGAAATGGAACCATGGATAAGTTCTTTTCTTTAGGAGGTTTTGTGATAAGAAGAGTTTCTCTATCAATTGTCTTGACCTCCTCCAAAGTGGCCATAAGAGGGCCCAATGAATATCCTTTTTCTAAGAACCTTTCAGTCAAGAGTCCACTCTGATTGAGGAACTCCTGCTGGTCGGTACAATTGCGCCTGATTCGCAGATATTGGCTCTTGGGCACGGACTGTAACCAGGACTTGTGATGACAACTGTCAACTGGAATATATGAGTTGCGGTCCGTTTTTTTAAAATGGGTAGATGTAACAAAATTGTTTGCCATAATGGAAATCTTCAAATCCAAAAAACTGATACTGGATTGGCTTGCCTCAAAGTCTAAATGAATGCCCCTAGAGTTATTATTTAAAAGCTCCATGAAGGCTTGTAGGTCTTCAAAAGACCCCTCCCATAGGAGGAGGATGTCGTCAATGTACCTCTTCCACAGCTTGAGCTGTGGTGTCTGGCTAACAGACGACATCCTCCTCCCATAAAGCCATAAAGAGGTTGGCCAAACTGGGGGCATACTTAGCCCCCATCGCCACACCTCTATCTTGGCGGTAAAACTGGTTCTGGAACCAGAAATAATTACGAGAGGCTGCAAAATGGAGCAAGTCCAAGATGAAACAAATTTGTTCGTCAAACAAGCCCGAATCACGCCTCAGGTAGTACTCCACTGCGAATAATCCTTGGTCATGCGGAATTATAGTATATAATGATGTAACGTCCGCAGTGACGAGCCATACATTGGGAGATGGTTTAAGGCTGGACAAAATATTGATGGTATGCCGTGAATCTTTAAGGAGTGATGGCATCGCTGCCACTAACGGCTGAAGGAAAAAGTCTATATACCTGCCCACCCGGGAAGTGAGGGAATCAATCCCACTCACTATGGGGCCTCCCGGGGGGCAGGTTTGACTTTTATGAATCTTGGGGAGGTAATATATTATTGGCGTTCTAGGGGCCAAAGGGACCAAATAGGCCCTCTCCTTTTTAGTAATAATACCTTCCCTAAAGCCATTTTTAACAATGCGATCAAGTTGTTCCAAATAATTATTTTTAGGATCAGATTTCAAGGGTGTGTAAGTATCACGGTCCTCCAAAATTCTATTAATTTCCAATAGATAATCTGATCGGTTAAGGACAACAATACCTCCGCCTTTGTCGGCAGGCCGAATGACGATATCCTTATTATCGCATAAAGAATTAAGGCCAGCCAAAAGGTCCTGGTCGACTCTACTGTTTTTAACTGGGAGTGATTCTAGATCTTTAAGAAGAGCATCCCTAAATACCTTAATGGCAGGAGCCATAGTGGTTGAGGGATTATATAGGGATGCATTAGATAAACCAGTATGCACAAAACCTCCCAATTGATTTTGGGTATTGGAAATAGGATTAGAAATCATGTATCTCTTGATATGTACTTTGCGTATGAACTTATGAATATCAATGTAGGTCTCAAATGTATTCAATTTCCGGGGTAAGGCATATTTGAGGCCTTTATCCAGGATAAGTTTTTCAGACTGATTTAAAACAACAGTACTCAGGTTATAAATTCCTGATCCTGCTAAAACTTTTGCCTTTTTGACTCGTACCCTTCGCCCTCCTCTGACTCCTCTCCTGGATCGCCTGCACGTTTCACGCCCTGGCTGGGCCTGTGAAAACCCCACTGTTGGGGCGTGGGGCCAGAAGAGCCCGTACTATTCTGAGGGTAGGCAATGTTAACAACCTCAGACAAGCTCCCTTGCAGGGGGTAATTACTATTATTCCTGCCAAAATAATCACTAGGTCCCTCTTTGTCACGGAGGGGGTAAAAGCGATTTTGTGTATCTACCTCGTAAGAGAAGTCCTTGTCCTGGGTGCTTTGTGGATTGTATTGACTTAAACCAGCTTGATGAGCAAAATTAGGGGGTTGAAAATAAGGAAAACCCTGAGAAGGAGGGAAGAAAGGAGGGGGTGGTGGACCACTAGTATATTGTGGATAACCTTGAGGATAGGTTAACGGTGGACGCCCCTGGTTGGGGTAAAAATTACCCCGGTTACCTCCCCTACCTGAGCCATGAGATGGTTTGGAACTTCTAGGTGGAAGAGGTTGTGAGTATGACTGCGAAGATCCTCCCCTACCTTGATTGGGTAATCTAAAAGGGGATGAATGCGAGCCCCTTCTCCTGGTACTCTGAAAGGTGGGACGACCTTTTGTCGGAGGTTGAATGTTAACAGGGTGGGTAGCCGAAGCGGATGCCTGTAACTGATTAGTTTCCATCTCCGCTTCTGCACTCCTAATCCTGTTTTCCTCCAAAATTTTCTTTTGCCAAGAGAAAACCTCCTCAATATGATAATCTGAGAGGTCTCTGTTGTATTTTTTCTTTTTCTTATTTTTCTGGTCTCTCTCCTCTTTCTCCAAAAATTTAGAAAGAGACTCCGATTTGTCTTTATATTCCACTGACTCTCGAAGAGGGACAAGCTTCTCTGCAATAGCTTTGATCTCCTCATCTAGTCTGGTGAGTTTGACACGCTTTCTAGCGATCAAAAAGCAGAGAAACTTGACCCCAGCATCATTAAAATATTTGAACCAATCATCAAGCTGGGTATCACCCTTTTGGGGTGCAACTTCCCATCTGAGACTGCGTGGGACCATATTTTCCTTGACATAGGTCTCTAAGTAGGCTATGTCCCACTGAGTGTGAGTTTCTGAAATGGTTAAATTTTTAAGTCTAGTAAAAATACCGGTTAGGTCACCCTCATCGTTTTTATATGACTCAAAAACCCCTGAGGTGTCAACCTTTCAGGAAGCCCTATAGTCAAAAACATCCATTATGAAATGATATGTGAAATATTAAAAATATAAAATAAAAAATATAAAAATAAAATTAAAAGCTGCAGTAACTTGGTATATAACAAAATGGACAAAAGAAATTATGATACTGCGCTAAACTAACTAAGTGAAACAAAAATAAACGAGCTGCAACAAAAATTGTGATATACACACAATATACAATCAAAACAGAACAAATAAGTTGCGCTAACCATATGTGAATATAAATTGACAATTAAAGTTGAATTAAAAAATAGTGTCCATAAGTGTCCAAAGAACAATAAATATATATTCAAGATTCAAATTAAGTGAATAAATTGTTAATTGATATTTTAAACGTGACTGGCAAACAAAAGATCCTCCACCGGTGAAAAGATGAAAATGTCTATGCGCTTACCAGAAGGGCAAGCAATCAAGGCACATCCTCCCCATGTTGAGGGAATGTGGCCTGGTGCGGTTCAGGAGAGGGGGGGGGCGCACTCTGTCCCCCCCTCTTTTCTGCGGCCGGCCAGGTCAACGTGCTCGGATAATGGGTCTGGTTATGGATATTTAGGGGGAACCGCACGTCGTTTTTTTTTTAATTGACGGCGGGTTTCCCCTTAATATCCATACCATAAAAGTCCGTGTCCCATTGACTACAATGGGGTTCGGAACCTGAACTTTTTTTTTTTAAGTTCGGGTTCGGACCCGAACCCGAACATCCAGGTTTTTCGCTCAACTCTAATTGTGTGTACAGGGCTTAACAGTATTGTGAATGTGCTTTGTTTTGCTGCCTTGATGTATTTCTCCTTCTCAGTACAGATCTTTATGTTTGTATGGACTTGAAAATGATGTTATGTAACCTAGCTAACAATTGATGTACAGAATGTTATTGCATGTGTCCTCTAGACCGCTTTGCGGCGCTATAGTGCTAAAAATAGAGCCTGCAAAGCGCCCTGAAAGAGCCGCTCCATTCACCAGAGGGCTTTCACGCTGTAGCGGTGCGCTGGCAGGGCATCAGAAAAAGTCCTGCCAGCAGCTTCTTAGCAGCGCATTAAACCTTTTAACCCTTTTTAACCCTTTTCCGGCTGATAGCGGGGGTTAAAGGCACCCTGCTAGCGTCCGAAAAGGGCTGAAAATACAACGGTTAAGTGCTGCAAAAATAGCGGTGTTTAACCGCCAACGCCTGGGCGCTATGAGTGTGAAAGTTATTTTGATTCACAATCCCATATGCAAATTGCCAATAAAGGGGAAAATTTACAAATTTGAATATAAATACAAATGACAATAGGATAGACAATACATGTGCATATGTGAAAGCCACTGTAACACATACCAAACTCTTTACTCACTTTAAATAACCTTTGCATGGCCTAAAGTTGCTTTTAGGAACCAGCATTGGTCAAGCTAAAGCGTTTGTTAACCCAACACTTCATATTCCTGATATGTGTCTTCTGTACCATGTACTTGAATGACAAAGTATCCTGTTCTCTTTGTATTACTTCCTTTGTGTGACATCCCTGGTGTTCCTGCTAGTCCCTCTGCTTTCATATTAAAAACTAACCACACTAAGCAGAAGAACACACCATGGTCAGTTCTCTAGCTGTACTGGGAACTCAGTGTGCTCTCCTCAAATGATCAAACTTGTTCTGACATGCCCCTCCTGCACAGCTATTCACTGGGAAGCTCAGTGTGCTGCTGCTTTTCCTCCCCAAGCTCTTATATGGGGGATGTAATCACTTATAAAAAAGGGGGAATTGTATCCATGGCCATAGGGGCTCTTCACCATGAGATAATCCAATTCCAAGTTATTTCCTTACCTTAATTCCCAGGGGGTTATTGGATATGGAAAATTGGAAATAAACTTTGCTAAATATTAAACAAACAAGAAAGAAAGAAAGAAAGAAAGACAGAAAAACTGCAATTAATTCACAGTCTATTCAATCCGAGAGCTGCGATTACCATGTAAAAAATAGATACAAAAAACAAACAGTGAGAAACATATAAATCACGCTACCTCTAAACCGTGTGAAACAAATGTTTGAATCACAAAACACACAAAACTATGTGATATATATTGATATGAATCATAAACTATGTGGTATATGATGGTATATATAAATCACTAATTTACCAAAAAAAAACAAGAGAGGTTGATAGCCACTAGAGGGCACTATATAGCACTCTTAAGTCCCTCAATAACAGTGAAACAGTGATAATATTGATAATGAACATCAAAAAAAATGTTTGGATCATATCATTAGATCAATAAATATTAACCAAATACAAATATATATAGACCTATAAATAAAACAAATACTGTAGCAATAAAGTCCATAAATGTTTAACACATGAAATGCCAGACACACATGCTCTGTGCCAAGTTCCAAAATCAGTTGAAAACGTGTCCAAAGTGATGTATCCTCCACCAAACTATAGATTGGCTCCTTACCAAATTGCCATGATCCCTTATGACAGGGGATCATGAACAGCATATAATAGGTAGTCACTCCCAGTATTGCAGTTCAGACAGATACGATCCTTAACATTGGGTCTCATCCACAAGTGATTAAACTTCACCAACATCAATGCACACCATCATATGGGAAACCACTGGTACTCCTTATTCCTCCTAGGTAAAATAGACATCAGAAACAGGCCATGTTTATATTTTGTTTTTGAAGCAAATATCACGCTAGACCATAATATGGATGTTAGCAGTCTGTAAACAGTAAAGATGCAGAGATATAAATATTTGTCTCAACCTGTACCTGGGACATGGTCATGAAAGTGGTGACCTCCCAGCAACCAACTCCTAAATGAGATGACCAGACGATTGATCATTAGTAGCTGTAAACACCCCTTTTATCCCAAATAAAAGGGAGATGCCAGGGCAGTTTGACAATTCTCCTTTACCATCAAATCAGGAACATCTGCCAAGTTTGAGATCCAATTACACCGGCTCATTGACCGAACTCTGATCAACCAAGTATCCTTCCTCCTCAATTCTACTTTATTTCTTTGTTGCTATATATTGTCGTTATTTCTTTGAAACACCTTTTTCTGTAAATATTTTATTTGCACCTATTTTGACCTTTTCATTATTAAAACCTTATTTTGAAATGTGTTAACCTTGTCCCTAAGTTCATAATGCAAGATAACTAAAAACCTGTCTCTTGAAGAGTGCTACTGTATAGAATACACCCTCTTAACATACCTACCTGTCTGTGGTGACTGTGTGTTTCAGACAATTATTCTAAAATCATAATTGGTAATGCTAAATTGATGGAAGTTCTGACCCTTCCACATCAAAAGTCGGTGGTGGCAGTTAAATGGTTAATTGCTGTATTAGCCCAGTAACAATCATTCTCAGGCTGAGTGCAGCTGAGAGTGGCATTGTTATGTAAGTGACAGCATGGTGTGAGATTGGACAGTCCTTGTCAGGAGTTAGTGAGGAGGGCAGGATATGATATCCATGTTTGTCACAGTTAAAACCCAAGCATATTGTGCTATTCCGTTATGCTCTATGGTAACCACATACAGTACCTGTGAGGATGTCCCGGCACCCTTTGGTAGTCCATCTGCTCTTCTCTGTGCACCTTTACCTTCTAGGTCATGACCTATGAAGTTTTTTACTGTTAGCCTTACATTTATAAATGTTATGTTTCCCTGCCTCATAGTCTTCTGATACCTTTTGTTCCGTTACAACTATACACAGAAGCCTTTAAAATGCAAATCAGACACTATCTGAATCATTATTGATCACCACTATATAACATGTTCAAAGCGGTATGTGCATTATTCATAAGCATACAGTAATACTTTACCCCCAGGCTTTAAATATCAATACTTTTAGAAACAAGGCATCTGACATTAATACTTAAATACAAAACATCAACAATTGTTTCATCTGATTAAATGCATTCTTTATGGGATTTCTCTTTATCGCATACACCACTAAACATAAACATATATCTATCTTTTAAAACTTTCCAATTGTTAAAACATGAAAAACAGAGTATTTATTGTATATAATATTCTTTTTTTTTTATTTCTCCTATTATTCTTTTAGCTGTATCAAATCAAAGATGTAACCCAGAATATATTGGGAAGAAGATAAAATGCACAATTAATGTATGAGGTTATAATGTGAAATGAAAGAACAGAGATTTCCCTGGAGTAATTCATTGTGTCTCTGGGTATTGATCTTATTGATAAAGTGCACTATTGTGATTTCAGTGCTCACCTAATTAATAGTATTTTCCTTCAAGACTCAAGTTCAGTACAATAAGTGGTGACATTTACAGATCTATCATACCAGTAGTTCTGTCACATGGGAACGAAAATTGATTTCCTCATATTACTACTATATGTGAAGATCCACTCAATGCCCTTTTTATTGCAGCCAAGAAATTAGTAGTGACATGCCATAAAAAAAAAAACAGTTTGAGCTTTCTTTTTCAGTGTGTATTATCTATCTATCTATCTATCTATCTATCTATCTATCTATCTATCTATCTATCTATCTATCTATCTATCTATATATCTATCTATCTATCTATCTATCTATCTATCTATCTATCTATCTATCTATCTATCTATCTATCTATCTATCTATCTATCTATCTATCTATCTATCTATCTATCTATCTATCGTCACCATTGGCCTTGTCAGGAGTTAATGAGGAGGGCAGGGATATGATACCCATGTTTGTCACAGTTAAAAACCAAGCATATTGTGCTAATCTATTATGCTCTAGGGTAACCACATACAGTACCTTTGAGGATGTCCCGGCAACCTTTGGTAGTCCATCCCAGCCCCTTACCATGTGATCAGCTATCAGCCAATGACAGCTGATCACGGGATGTAAACACCGGCTTAAGTGCAAGGGACATCGGTCCCGAAGAGTAAGGAGGCACATCTGCCTCATCTGTGCCCACATTTACCACCTGCCAGTGCCCTCAGTGTCACCTATCAATACCCATGAGTGTCACCTATCAATGCCCAGGAGTGCCATCTATCAATGCCCACCAATGGTGCCAATCAGTGCCACCTAGCAGTGCTGCCTATCAGCGTAACCTCCCAGTGCTGATCAGTGCCCATCATTGCCACCCATCAGTGCCACCTATCAGTGCCATTCTCATTGCCCACCAGTGCCACCTATCAATGTCCTTTAGTGCCACCTCCTCAGTGTCGCCTCTCAGTGCCCACCAGTGCTGCCTTTCAGTACCCACCCTTGCTGCCTTATCGGTGCCCATCAGTGCAGCCCATCAGGGAAGCCAATCAGTGCAGGATATCGGTGCCCATCAGTGTAGCCTCATCAGCGTACATCAATGAAGGAGAAAAATTACCTGTTTGCAAAAAAAATGGTCTTTTTTAATTTTAAATATAATTTAAATAAAAACAGAAGAAGTGATCAAGTACCACCAAAAGAAAGCTCTATTTGTGGGGGGGGATATCAGCTAATTTGAGTTCTTTTGTATAATACTCAACCAATAGATCCATCATGTTCTTGGAGCAATCTTTTAAGTTTTGCTCCCTGCGATTTTTTTAATGCAAGATCAATGGCCTATACATTAGAGCAGTGGTCATCAACCCTGTCCTACAGGGCCCACTAACAGGCCAGGTTTGCAAGATAACTGAAATACATCACAGGTGATATCATTTGCTGCTCAGTGATTGCAGTATTCTAGACTGCATCTCCCCATGGTAATACATAAAACCTGGCCTGTTAGTGGGCCCTGTAGGGCAGGGTTGATGACCACTGCATTAGAGGACACCTGCACTCTCAATCCTTTGGGGCTCAGGCCTCCCCATGTATTGCTCAAAGTATCTAATGTGCCAGAACAGGCTGGATTTGCGTTCAAATACCTTAACAAGTTTGTGGAAAAGAATCTCCAGCTCTAACTCTGTCCCCTGAGATTGGGAACAGGATTTTTGTATCTGCGGCATAAAACCCTTGCTATTGTTGCCTGCAAGGTCCGACATTGTGTTCTATTAAAGACAAAAGTCATAAAACACAGTTCCTTATTTAATATATGACTGGATTGTTATAACTCTACAAGTACATACTATAGCTATTGCATCCAATCATTGGAGTGATTCAATACAGGGTTGGTGTTTGCCACCTTAGAGATTAATAGTTAGGGTTAATCACTCATGTGCCACATCCATATAACTTGTTAGAAAAAGAAAAAAGAAAACCCACCAGGTCGGACTTTGGAGGCAGATTGGAAAAATATATAGTTTTAAAAGTTTACTTTTATTAAACCTTAACGTATAGACACATATGCGCTACGCCGACGTAACTCTGAGAGGCAAGAGCAGTATTCACAAAGCACTTGCTCCCTAAGTTACGTCGGCGTAGCGTAAATGGGCCAGCGTAAGCCTGCCTAATTCAAATTAGGAAGGTAGTGGGTGTGTTCTATTAAAATTAGCCATGACCCCATGTAAATGAATTCCCGAACGAACGGCCCATGCGCGCGCATGCTCAGAATAACGTTGCATATACTCCCTGAGATACGTCAGCTCAATGCTTTCGACGTGAACGTAACCTACACCCAGCCCCATTCACGTACGACTTACGCAAACGACGTAAAATCTGATGGCTGTTCCGACGTCCATACCCTAACATGACTTACCCCTGCTTTATGAGGGATAACTATATGCCGGACGTACGCCTTACGTAAACGGCGTAGCTTACTGCGACGGGGCAAGTACGTTTGTGAATCGGCGTATCTAGCTCATTTACATATTAGACGCGTAAATTAATGGAAGCACCCCTAGCGGCCAGCGTAAATATGCACCCAAGATACGACGGCGTAGGAGACTTACATCGGTCGGATGGAGCCAGAATTCAGGCGTATATGGTTTCAAGAATACGGCGCATAGATAAGACTGCGCATCCTAGAACTTACGCGGCGTATCAACAGATACGTTGGTGTAAGTTGTCTCTGAATCTGGCCCATACAGTATAAAAAGTATGTAAAAGGGTATTGTCCACTAACTAAGGAGCTTTTATATAGAAAGCTGGAAAAGAGTGAATGGACTATGAGCATGCTTATCATCACGCTCGTAGTCCATTGAGAACTCCAAACCATCTGCATTGTGGCAGGTGGGACTGTAGTTAATTTATTTTTCAGATCCCTGTAAATGAATAATGTGGCTGTAATGGTGAAGCCCCGCACAGCTGCCCTGATTTTAAATATGATAACGGCTAAAGAGTAGAGGAATCCCTGCCCGCTGTCACAGGGGAAGGAGTGAAGGTAGCAAGAGCTGGAACATGTTATATGTTACACCTTAAATACAGGTGTAACATGTTCTAAAAATTTAACTTAGCCTTTAACCATGGTTTCTACCCACAGCACCTATGCAAGGGCTACATCACGCTCCTTGCTGTGAGATTCCAGGGAACACATGAGAGCATGCTCCTATACTATGCTTGAACATCATCTCATGAAATTTCTACTACTCGGCAGTTCCCAGGATCTCACCAGAAGGATGGTGAGATAAGTATATTTTTTGCTCACCTTTTTTAATTTTAGCTGCTAAATTTTAACATGGGGAAGAGTCATGAGTAACTGGATCTTGCTTCCAAGACTTTCTTACTTTACAGTTTTTGTTTCTGGTGTACATGCACATCTCCAGAAAAAAGTATGCTTGCAGAACATTGTTTCTTTTTAACTTTAAGATGGGGAAAGTGCTATAGAGGTTTAACTGTAACATGAACAAATACCTCACCCAACTTTAAACATAGTTATTGTTTTCGATTACAGTAAAATTAATGCTGATAACAGTGATCATAAATGTAATAAGCGTAAATAACAAATCCTGATCACCTCCCTAGAGCAGTACAGTGTTAGGCCCCATACACACGAGAGAATGTATCCGCGGATACGGTCCAGCGGACCGTTTCCACGGATAAATCCTCTCAAAGATTTCCGCAGATTTCTATGCGATGGAGTGTACTCACCATCGCATTGAAATCCGCGCGGAAATCCTCTGGCGATGACGTGCGCGACGCTGTCATATAAGGAATTCCACGCATGCGTCGAATCATTACGACGCGTGCGGGGAATCCCTTTGGACGGATGGATCCGGTGAGTCTGTACAGACCAGCGGATCCATCCGTGGGATCCGATTCCAGCGGATAGATATTCTGTGCATGTCGACAAATATCTATCTGCTGGAATTCGGAAATATCCGCGGATAAATATCCGCCGGAGTGTACACACCATAGAATCTATCCGCTGAAACCCATTCGATGGGATTTATCTGCGGATAGATTTTATGGTGTGTATGGGGCCTTACTGTTGTGAAACTGTACTGCTCTGGTCACAGTATGTAAAAAAAGAAAAAAAAAAGTAAAAAAAAAAAAGAAAACAAATTGAAAAATAAGTTGTTATATATATATTTTTTTGTGTACATTCTGTTACCAATCAGTGCCCATGATCATAACCACACCAGTCACATAGTGCTGCTATACTGCTCTGTTTACAATATGCAAAAAAAAAAACTCTTTCTAAATTTTCCAAAAATTGTGACAAAAATTACAACTTCAAAAACTCACCACAGCACCTAAGGCCTTGTACACACGGACGGACTGTCCGATGAAAACGGTCTGCCGGACCGTTTTCATCGGACGTGTCCGCCCGGAGATTTCTGTCTGATGGTTGTACACACCATCAAACAGAAATCCGCGCGGACACGATACGTGGTGACGTGGCCGCACCATCGCCGCAACGATGACGCGGCGACGTGCATGGCCCTGGAAGGTCAATGCTTTCACGCATGCGTCGAATCACTTCGACGCATGCGAGGGCTTTTGGCCGAGCGGACATGTCCGGTGAGTCTGTACAGACGACCGAACATGTCCGATGGACAGACTTCCAGCGGACATGTTTCTTAGCATGCTAAGAAACATTTGTCCGCTGGAAACCTGTCCGATCCACCGGAAAATTGTCCGGTCGGACGTACAGACGACCAAACATGTCCGCTGAAACTGGTCTGCGGACCAGTTTCAGCAGACATGTTCGGTCGTGTGTAAGGGGCCTAAGAAATAATTTGGACTATCTACTTTTCAAAAAGTTGTAATTTGAGGGGTATTTGCACTGTCCTGGCATTTTAGGATATAAATACCATAGTTACCATGGTTTGTAGACTCCATTAGCTAGATTCACATAGATGGCCGCAACTTTAAGGCGGCATAGCTTAAGGCATTTAAGCTACGCCGCCGTAAGTTAGCGAGGCAAGTACATGATTCACAATGTACTTGCCTGCTAAGTTACGGTGGCGTAGCCTAAAGCGGGCGGGCATAAGGGCGCCTAATTCAAACTTGTCTAAGGGGGCGTGTTTTATGATATTGAGGCTTGAACCGACGTGATTGATGTTTTTTTTCAACTGCGCATGCGCCGTGCGCCTACATTTCCCAGTGTGCATTGCGGCTACGTCCGCCGCACGGGCCTATTGATTTCGACGTGGACGTAAACGACGTAAATCCCTATTCACGGACGACTTACGCAAACAACGTAAAAATTTTGAATTTCGACGCGGGAACGGCGGCCATACTTAACATTACTATTCCATCTATTTGATGGAATAACTTTAGGATTGTAATGCGTTACGTAAACGGCGTAAATGTACTGCGGCGGCCTGGCGTACCTTCGTGAATAGGCGTATCTACTGATTTACATATTCTACGCCGACCGCAATGGAAGCGCCACCTATCGGCCAGCCTCAATATTGCAACCTAAGATAGGACGACGCAAGCCGTCGTATCTTAGATATGTTTAAGCGTATCTCTGTTTGAGAGTACACTTAAACATAGGTCGGCGCAGATTCTGAGTTAGGTCGGCGTATCTACTGATACGCCGACCTAACTCTACCTGAATCTAGCTACATAACTTTCATACAGACTAAATAATTTACACTAATTTTGGTTATTTTTTACCAAAGAAATGTAGCAGAATACATCTATTAAGAAAAATTTTATATTTGCAAAATTGTATAACAAACTAAGAAAACAGTGTTTTTTATCCAGTGGTGATTAAATACCCCCAAAAGAAATCCCTATCGGTATATAAAAAAAATCACTTAGAAACAGTTCTGCATGCTGGAATAATTGGCATTCAAGCCTAGTTCACACCTATGCAGGTTGAAGTTTGCATACTCCAAGTGTATTTTGCGTTTTTCAATACACGTTTTTGATCCATTGAAGTCTATGGAACCAAAAACCAGAACAAAAGTCCTAGGCCCCTTCCATAAAATGCATTGAAGTGAACGTGACCCATAGGAAACCATGTTAAATGCACTGTAGTGTGTTTCTGCAAAACTGAAAACACACTACAAAATGCATAGATGTGAACCAGGCCTTAAACTGTGACAGGGATGAAATCTGAAAGTTGGCCTGGGTAGAAAGGAAGTGAAAGTGTCTGGTATTGAAGTGGTTAAAGAACGATGCATTCTTTACAATTGTTTTTCGGACTGTAAATAAGCACACATACTGGCCCAGATTCAGGTAGATCCGAGCAATATTTGCGTGGGCAAAGAGCAAATATTTTTCTCTGCGCCCACGCAAATATTGCGTTTTGCCCGCGATTCACGGAGCAGTTGCTCCGTAAATTGCGCGGGCGATATGCTAAACAGCCGGGCGTAAGGCTGCCTAATGTAAATGATCCCGCCGGGGGCGGGAATCATTTAAATTAGGCGCGCTCCCGCGCCGAGCGAACAGCGCATGCTGTTCAGTCATTTGAATGTGCCATTCACGGTTCACTTACGTAAACGACGTGAAATTTAAATTTCACGAGCGGGAGGCGCAGCTATACTTTAGCATTGGCTGCGCCTACTATGAGTAGGAGCAGCCTTATGCTAAAGTCGCCGTACGGAAACTCCGTACCTTGCGTGCTCAGGGCCCGCGCAACTTTTGTGAATCGGTGGTAGTATGCAATTTGCATACTATACACAGATCACAATGGCCGCGCCACATAGCGGCCAACGCAAGAATGCAGCCAAATATATGAAGGCATAAGGAGGCTTATGCCTGTCATATCTTAGGCTGCAGTCGGTGTAACAAGGTTCCTGAATCAGGAGCACTCGTTACACCGGAGCAAGTAAGCCCTTGCACCGCGCAACCTATGGTTGCGCGGGCGCAAGTGCTTCTTGAATCTGGGCCACTGTATTCTTGCTAGGCAAAAAACAACACATTGCGTCCTACACAAATCTATTACTCATGAGTAAAGTATATATTTTATATCATATTAGTTAAATATTTTTCAGAAGATAATAAATTTTTCCAATTTTACTTTTACAGTTTTTTACTAATCACCATACTATACTCTCCCAGAAAGGAATATTTGACTGCATGTGTCATTTTATGTTTCATTGGCAGATTGATTGCTGTGCTGAATCCTTGGAGATATTTAAATAAAATGCACTATAGATTTTTCTATGTGATGAAGTTTATTTTTGGAACCTGTTGTATAAACTAATAAATGGAAGATGGATGATAGAATGAAAGAGTTGGAGGAGGTCACTTACTGAGCAATTACAATACAAAACTGATATTATTGAAGCATGATTTAGAAAACTGTTATCTGCTATGTAACTTCTATTTCTACCTTTTTGTTGCGTACACTGAATTTGCCATCTAAAGTCTAGGACACTCAGAATATAGCTTAAAAGTTACAGTACATAACTAAACTTTTTTTACTGCATGTTTACAAGTCCATTTATAAAATGTATTTCAAGCTAGAAAACGTTGTTTTATGTTAATTTGTTTTTATTTTATTTTTTTTGGGCATCAATGAAGTACTACAGCACTCAACAGAGCCGTTGTAGTTCATTAAGAACTACAGTGCATTGAAAAGTATTCATACTCCTTGAAATGTTCCACATTTTTTCATGTTACAACCAAAAACGTAAATGTATTTTATCAGGATTTTATGTGATGAACCAACACACAGTGGCACATAATTGTGAAGTGGAAGGAAAACAATAAATGGTTTTCATTTTTTTTTTTTTTTACAGATAAATATGTGAAAAGTGTGGCTTGCATTTGTATTCAGCCCTCTTTACTCTGATGCCCCTAACTAATATATAACGGAACCCATTGCCTTCAAAAGTCACCATATTCGTAAATAGAGTCCACCTGTGTGTAATTTAACTTCTGTATAAATACAGCTGTTCTGTGAAGCCCTCAGAGGTTTGTTAGAGAACCTTAGTCAACAAACAGCATTATGAAGGCCAAGGAACACATCAGACAAGTCAAGGATAAAGTTGTAGAGCAGTTTAAAGCAGGGTTAGGTTATAAAAAAAATATCCCAAACTAAACATCTCAAGGAGCAATGTTCAATCCATCATCTTAAAATGAAAAGAGTATGGCACAACTGCAATCCTACCAAGACATTGCCGTCCACCTAAACTGACAAGCCAGGCAAGAAGAGCATTAATCAGAGAAGCAGCCAAGATCCCCATGGTAACTCTGGAGGAGCTGCAAAGATCCACAGCTCAGAATCTGTCCACAGGACAACTATTAGTTGTGCAATTCACAAACCTGGCCTTTATGGAATAGTGGCAAGAAGAAAACCAGTGTTGAAAGAGAGCCATAAGAAATCCCAATTGCAGTTTGTGAGAAGTCATGTAAGGGACACAGCAAACATGTGGAAGAAGGTTCTCTGGTCCAATGATACCAAAACTGAACTTTTTGGCCTAAATGCAAAACACTGTGGGCCAGATCCACAGAAGAATTACGCCGGTGTTTCTATTGATACGCTGCGTAATTTCAAAGTTCCCGCGTCGTATCTTTGTTTTGTATCTACAAAACAAGATACGACTGCATCTGGGCTCGATCCGACAGGCGTACGTCTTAGTACGCCGTCGGATCGTAGGTGCATTTTTCCTCCAGTCACTAAGTGGCGTTTCCGTCGAATTCCGCGTTGAGTATGCAAATTAGCTAGATACGGCGTTCCACGAACGTACGTCCGTCCGACCCCTGCTATATGAGGCGTACTCAAGGTTAAGTATGGCCGTCGTTCCCACGTCGAATTTTGATTTTTTTACGTTGTTTGCGTAAGTCGTTCGCGAATAGGAATTTGCATAGAATGACGTCACTGTCGTAAGCATTGGCTTGTTCCGGGTTAATTTCGAGCATGCGCACTGGGATACCCCCACGGACGGCGCATGCGCTGTTCAAAAAAAACTTCATTTACGTCGGGTCACAACGTATTTACATAAAACACGCCCCCATCACATTGATTTGAATTGGGCGCCCTTATGCCGCCAAAGATACACTACGCCGCCGTAACTTACGGCGCAAATTCTTTGAGGATAAGGAAATTACGCTGTAAGTTACTGCGTCGTAGTGTATCAGAGATACGCTATGCCGGCCGCAACAATGCGCTGATGTACGTGGATCTGCCCCTATGTGTGGTGGAAAACTAACACTGTACATAACTCTGAATACACCATCCCCACAGTGAAACATGGTGGTGGCAGCATCATGTTGTGGGAATGCTTTTCTTCAGCAAGGACAGGGAAGCTGGTCAGAGTTGATGGGAGGATGGATGGAGCTAAATACAGGATAATTTTAAAAGAAAGCCTGTTAAGCAGCAAACACACGATCGAAACACAAAATCCGATGGAAATTTCCGTCGGAATTCCGATGAAGTTGACTTTCATCAGTCTTGCCTACACACTTTCAGACTAAATTCCGACCGGCCAAAACGCGGTGACGTAAAACACTACTACAAGCTGAGACAAATGAAGTTCAATGCTTCCGAGCATGCGTCGACTTGATTCTGAGCATGGGTGGATTTTTCTCAGATCGTAATTTCCTATCGTTTTTTTTCACCATCGGAAACATTTAAAACATGTTCTATTTTTTTTTTACACTAATGGGAAAAAAAGTCAGATGGGGCCCACACATGATTGTTTTTTCCGATGAAAAAAGTCCATTGGACTTTTTTCATCGGAAAAAACGATTGTGTGTATACGGCATTAGTCTGCAAAAAAACTTGAGACTGGGGTGGATGTTCACCTTCCAGCAGGACAACCGTAAACATACAGCCAGAGCAACAATGAAATGGTTTAGATCAAAGCATATCCATGTGTTAGAATGGCCAAGTCAAAGCCAGACCTAAATCCAATTGAGAATTTGTGGCAAGACTTGTACTTGACGTGATTGTAGCTGTATTAGTGCAATTGTGACAGAGAAAATTGTGTACTGTCCATGATACTTTTTTTATTTGCACTAACATACAATTTTTCAGGACAAGCTTTCGGGGTTTGTCCCCTTCTTCAATGTCCAAGCAATACTGATTCACAATTTTTTTAGCAGAATGTTAAAAAAAAAATCTTTGAGGGAAAAAAAACAAAAACATACAAATCAATGTTAATAAAGTTAGCAGCAGAGTTGGTGAGATAACTCTGTTACAACCCCCTCTGTGACTAGCATCCCCCCTCCAGTCTATAGCTCTCTCTCTGTCTTCTCACTAACTCTGCTGCTAGCTTTATTACCACTGATTTGTATGTGTTTGTTTGTTTTTTGTTTTTTCCTCAGAGATCTTGTTTGGGGACATACCCCGAAAGCTTGTCCATGAACAGTTATATGAACAATTATATTTTAGTGCAAATAAAAAATATATCACGGACAGTACTCAATTTTCTCTGGCATTTGTAAACATTTTTAAAAACATTTATCATTTCCCTTCCACTTCACAATCATGTGCCACTTTGTGTTGGTCTATCACATAAAATCCATTTATATTTTTGGTTGTAACATGACATAATGTGGAAAATTTCAAGGGGTACGGATACTTTTTCAAGGCACTGTTCAAGCCCATATTCACAAATGCTGCCAGACCTTGTAATTTTCTATTTACATAAATCTGTGAATGAATGAGGCAGCTGGGTGGGGGGCTGAGATCCCCCACAGGCTGTTACACCAGGGAGCCAGGCCAGTGGATTTATAACATGTCACGTGTTACGCCCCCAGAATATGGGTGTAACATATAACATGTTACAAATGGGGAACTTATGCTTTAAGACTGAACTGCAACCAACTGAAAATTCTGTGCCATAATTCTTTACCTGAAGCAGCTCCTGCCTAGCTTCCTGTCTGCAGATTGACAATGTAGGTAGCCTGGCTGAGGGAATCCGGAAACAATAAATAAATAACACCCACAATGTGTTTCCTAAAAGATGTAATAGATGGGGCTTTTCAGTATATACACTGTTCACATGCACTGTGGATTCAGATATTCCCCAATCTGGTCTGCATGCGCTATCAATAGGATCAACTGTAAGTTAATACAATTCTACAACTTACATACAATACACAAAATATAAACCTTGGAAAACATTTCCCAACACATAAGAAAATATATTTTTTATGATTTTCTTGTGGAATCTATAGATGAGCTTTATTTTGTTTTTTCACTGCATTTGCCTCTAAAAAAAAAAGAAGTAGAGTTCTTTATTAGTATATTTATACTAATTTTGAAGAATGTTGAGATGCATTAACAAGACAGCTAACAAAATAAAATGTTTCAATTAAAATACTTAAATGGATTGGAGTGAGAACAGTTCAATGAGACCACTGATTGACACTTTATCAATACATCTTTCTTTAAATAATGTAATCGTTTTCAATGAGTATTTATTTTTTCCCTAGTGCAGAACAATATAAAAGTTAACACACATCATATTTTTTTTTAAAGCTGCTCTCCCCCTCCGTGCCGCTGTCGTCCTCTGGTCCCCCCCCTCCGTGCCACTGCCGTCCTCTATTCTCCCCCTCCGTGCTGCTGCCGTCTTTTGTTCTCCCCTCCGTGCCGCTGCCGTCCTTTGTTCTCCCCCTCCATGCCGCTGCCGTCCTCTGTTTTCCCCCTTCGTGCCGCTGCCGTCCTCTGTTTTCCCCCTTCGTGCCGCTGCCGTCCTCTGTTTTCCCGCTTCGTGCCGCTGCCGTCCTCTGTTTTGCTCTCCCCCTCCATGCCGCTGCTTCCCCCTCCATGATCTGTGTCCCCCCTCCGTGCCGCTGCTTCCCCCCTCCGTGATCTGTGTCCCCCCTCCATGTCCTCCTCCGCCCCCTCTGTCAGGATGGAGAGCGGCGGTAGGAGCCGCTAAACCCGGCTCCTACCTTTTCTGAATGAACAGAGTCAGTGATCACTGACTATGTCCATTCATATGACTGATCATCGTAAACTGTGTTTACGATGCTTCAGTTTATGAATGGATAGGAGCCTCTGTCTCCTGTCCTTTCATTTCCAGTGCAGCTGAGAAAGGGACTGGGGAATATGTGTCCCTAGTCCCTTTCTCTGTCTTAAAGGGGAGATGTTAGAGGTCTGTTAAGACCCCAGATATCTCACCAAAGCCCCCCAACAGGGCTAATTAAAAAAAACAAAAAATGTTTGCAATAAATAATTTTGTAAATAATAATAATAATAATAATAATAATAATAATAATAATAATAATAATAGAAGAAAACACACACTGACAATTTACTACCCCCCCTAAAAAAAAAATAACTGTAAAAAAAAAAGTAAAAAAAATATTGTGTAAAAAAAAAAAAAAAAAGTATCGGTATTCGGTATCGGCGAGTACTTGAAAAAAAGTATAGCTACTTGTACTCGGTCTCAAAAAAGTGGTATTGGGACAACCCTACCTAATACTGTATGAGTGGTGGATCTTTAACAGGCACTTACCAAGAGTGCTGATTATGTCTGCCCTTTCCATCCCTCCCCTCTTTTCATAGAAGCTGTACTATACCTTCCACGAATGAAGTGATATATGAATGAAGGATAGGTGGATGAAAAGTCTGCCTCCTCAGAGTCATTGGGGTCAGCAATTAAGACTTCCTTAATATTCACCTGTCACAGGAGAAATATGTAGGCTGTTACGGTTGACTTCTCCCTCTGAACATGCTAGTCACCTGGCTGACATGCTGATGCTTTGCTTTAACATTGTCTAAATCAATGACCTTGAACAACTATAGTATAAGGATTGATTCTGTGACTCTGAAGTGCTAAAATCCAATCTCCGCTAACAATTAGAATTTGACCGTGTGCCTGTATTCAACCGATTCGTTCCGCCGGACGGAAGAAAAATAGGGTTTTCTTCCGTCCGCAAAAGCGGATCTTTGCGGACGCGGATGGTTGCGGACGTTAGCGGATACATCATCCTCTAACGTCTGCAATCCCATAGGGATACATTAAAAGTCTGTAAACAGACTTGTAATAAACGGACCGTTTGTCCGTATGTGTGAAAGGGCCCTTAAAAAATGGAGTCAGATTATATTCACATTCATATACAGTACATATGAGACATTTGAAATTTTGCTTAACTTGGTTTGTTCTTGAGTTCCTGAGTTCTCATTTGTTATTTTCAGATTTGAGTTCCATGTGTTGCTTTTATATGTAAACAATGTACTGGTCCCATCTCATGTCAAACACTATTACTCCAAAATTTAGATAACTTCCATAACCATATTCTGCACAGTTAACAGGGAAATCAAATATTTGCACACCAAAATGTAATTTTCATTTTTCTTCAGTGATAGTTAGGATTTTCCCCATCCCTTGACTATGTGCCCTAGATATTGCTTAATGTTATTAAAACTCTATTTAAACAGGCTGAGATAATCAGCCATTGTCACAGCGTGTATCTTTATTCTGTGAACCTATAGATTCTACAATATACAGAGAAGCAGATTCTTTGTTGATGTCTTTGTGTTCCGAAGCTCCAATAGCTCTTAAGAGGTATACTTCAAGCTGTTTGGGGATTGAAATCTGTAGATTAAAGCAAAACTTCAGGAAAAAACTTTTTTTCCATGTCCTAATCTCCTTACATTACCAACTATGCCATCCATCTTCTTCTGAGCTCTGTAGCTCCTCTGTAGCAGCCTTATTTTGCAAAATCCATTAAGCTTTAGTGATTTCCTGTCCACAAGACCGCTGCTGTTTCTCCTGTACTCTCAGCCAGTGGTCTTGGCACTTCCCACTAGTAGTTTTCTAAAGCAAGCAGGGACTTGTACATTCATCCCTGTTTGCTTTAGTGGGTTGAGGGGGCCTCCTAGACTCTGATCTGTACCGCCCATGGAGGTGGCGTCCTAATCCTCCCTCCTCCTCTGCTCTCTGCCAGCACCGCCCCCATCTGCCCCCTTGCCACCGTCGCTGCCCACCCGCCATCTCTCAGTGCAAAGCGGGAATCATTAGCAGAGATCTCAGACTGTAACAGATCTTGTATGTGACTGCACTGATGGGCACTGATAAGCTGCACTGATAAGGCAGCACTGATACACTGTACTGATAGGTACAAATAAACTGCACTAAAGTGGCACTGATAAGCTGCACTGATGACTCTGCACTGATGGGCACTCATGAGGCTGCACTGATGGTCACTGATGGGGCTGCACTTATGGGCACTGATAAACTGCACTGATGGACACTGAGGTAGCACCGATGACGCTGCACTTATAGGCACTGAAAAGCTGCACTGATGGACAATGATAAGGCAGCACAGATATGCTGCACTTATGGGCACTGATATGCGGCACTGATGAAGCGACACGTATGGGCACTGATAAGGCTGAACTTATGGGCACTAATAGGCTGCACCGATCAGCAGTGGACACCGTCCAATGCCAAATATTTGTATGGGGGTTTCCACCATCCCTGCAAAGTTTTCAGTAATTTTTATGACTTATTTTCAGTTTGATGTGTATTAAGTAGTGACAAATACATATTGGGGGATGCAGATGTATGCAGGGGGCACAGTGGGGTGTTTTTATATGTTAAAGTTGGGGGGAGCCAGATATAGGATCCACCCTGGGTGCCAAATGCTCTAGGTATGCCCCTGGTTACAGGCAAATTAGGTGAAAATTAATGTCCATTAGTGCATTGAGACATAGCATGGGATGAAAGTAATTTTCTATTTCATAACTGGTTAGAGTTTCTTATTATTCAGCTCTAAGTATCAGATGGGTAGCAACTCAAGCTTGTTAAAGAGTCACTAAAGGAAAAAAATGTTTTTGCTGAAATGACTGTTTACAGGGTATAGAGACATAAAAGTTAACTGATTCCTTTTAAAAATGATTAAAAATAGATTAAATTCAATCATATAATGTGCCTACAGTTTCCCTTTCGTTTTTAAACTGGTTTCATGTTTATGTGAAGTAAAGAGACCCACTGAACAAAAACAAACAAATCCAGGGCAGTGTTTTGTTTTTAAAATTAATCTGATTGGTTCTGTTAAGTTTTGGACACACAGTAATGACAGCTTAGACCTACAGTGAAAAGCTCCCAGTATGATGGTTATAAGGAAACAGGCAACCAGGAAGTGTGGAGATCAGAGCAGTTTTACAGCAACACCAAAGAAAAAACGAGCAATGAGGACATGAAACCAGGACTGCAGTAAGGTAAAGGAAGCTATTTAGCTAAAAAAAAAAAATCCTTTAGTGATCCTTTAAGCAATAGAGGTACAAAAAGCACAATTAATTTTTTTTTAATTGATGCAAATTATGCCATCCTCTATACAATGAAATTATTACTACTTTCTGTGCACTTTTTTAGCACTAACAAGTAAATTCCCAAGTAAATTTACTGAATGCCAGACTTAATTAATTATTTTAAAGAGTAAAATTACAATACAAATTAAGGACCTTTTATTGAATATGGCTGTAAGTGTTTATTATGATGTTCATAAACATAGAACGATGAAACACAGCATAACTTTGCATTATTTAATAATTCAACTCTAGCCTAAAGGCTTTACTTTAAAATTGCTTGTTGCATAGCTTAATTGTTCAATAAATGTAATAGCATATTGACCTTTACTGTCTTCTGAAGAGAACTTGCTCTGTCAGCATATAATATCTTCCATAAGTTAGATAGAAAATCTAGACAAAGAGAAACGGAATGTGTTTGTTTTTTTTTGTTAACATCTTTCACTTTTCTATGGTGTTTATTTACTTTTAAATACTTTATATTTTCAACCTTATTTAATATAAACTGTGGCATGTTTATTTGACAAAATGTAGGCACACAACATTAATTATTTTAATATTCCTCATTTGCAAGAAAGAGGTTATGGACTTCAAACAAGTAGAATTTTTAAAATGGATACAAAAGTGATAAACTAATATTGTACAGTATGTCGTACTCACATATTCATAAAGCTTAAAAAATAATAATAATTTAGGGTGATTTTCTTGCCTGCCCAAATCTTCAGCTGCTTATACAGATCTTCAGTTTGCTCCCTAGCTTGGCCACCAAAGCAAAGTGAAATGGCAGTAATTATGTGTATGGGGAGGAGAGTTGTGGTGGCATTATGATACAGCACTTGGTGTGTGAGTGATAATTTGTCACACCTGAGTGCTGTGAAGTGGGGAAAAAGTAAGATACAATTGAAAACAAATTCCACCTGAAGAGGAATAGAAGGGAAATTGTTAATGTAGTTCGTAAGTAGTGATGAGCCAAACTTACCTGGGTTCGATATGAGCAGGTGTTCGGTGAACATGACAAAAGTTTAGGTGCCAAATCTGAACCCCATTGAGCTGAATGAAACAGTCATGACCATTTTATATGCTAATAGGCAAAGTATTCTCAAATGCATGGTATGAAATGTTGGGCACAGCAATAGGAAACACCTATCAAAGCACTAAAAATTATTTGGATGGAAGCAGTGATTTTAATAATGCTTTAACCACTTAACCCCCGGACCATCTTGCTGGTCAAAGGCCAGAGCACTTTTTGCGATTCGGCACTGTGTCGCTTTAACTGATAATTGCACGGTTATGCGACGTGGTACCCCCACAAATAGAGCTTTCTTTTGGTGGTATTTAATCACCTCTGCAGTTTTTAGTTTTTGCACTATAAACAAAAATAGAGCGACAATTTTGAAAAAAATTCAATATTTTTTACTTTTTGCTATAATAAATATCCCCCAAAAATATATAAAAAAACATATTTTTTCCTCAGTTTAGGCCGATACGTATTCTTCTACATATTTAGCGTTTACAAAATAGGGGGTATTTTTATGGCATTTTTATAAATATTTTTTATTTTTACTAGTGATGGCGGCGATCAGCGATTTTTTTTTTCCGATACTACGAGATTATAGCGGACACTTCGGACACTTTTGACACATTTTTGGGACCATTGGCATTTTTATAGCGATCAGTGCTATAAAAATGCATTGGATTACTATAAAAATGCCACTGGCAGTGAAAGGGTTAACACTAGGGGGAGGGGAAGGGGTTAAGTATGTCCCTGGGTGTGTTCTAACTGTAGGGGGGGTGGGACTTATATGGGGAAATGACTGATCTTCTGTTCATACATTGTATGAACAGAAGATCAGCATTTCCCTCCCTGACAGAACCGGGAGCTGCCGGGACCTGACTCCCGTGCGTGCCGGGCACACGCACGGGAGTCAGGGGCAAGCGCACACGCCCCTAGTGGCCTGGGCGAGAGCCGACGTATAGCTACGGGCTCTCGCGCAGGGGAGCCGACCTGCCGCCGTAAAACGACAGCGGCTGGTCGGCAACCAGTTAATTTAACCATTGCGCTGATTTAGGTAAACTGAGGCTTTAACCTCTTCTCCTCCAGAAGGTTTTACCCCCTTCATGACCACAAATGTTTTTACTGTTCAGCATTGTGCTGCTTTAACTGGCAATTGCATGGTCATACAATATATAATATTATTATATTTTCTATCACAAATAGAGCTTTATTTTTGTGGAATTTGATCACCACTGTTTTTTGTCTTTGCAGTATAAATGAAAAAAGACTTAAAATTTTGAAAAAAAAATATATTTTCTACTTTCTGTTATGCAACCTATCCAATAAAAAATAAAATAACAACCTAACTTTCTTCATAAATTTAGGGCAAAATATATTCTGCTGCATGTCTTTTGGTAAATAAAATCCCAATAAGTGTATAATAATTGTTTTGTATGAACGTTTTAGCTTCTACAAACTATGGTATACGTATACTGGAATTTACACAGCTATAGATGCTATACTATAATGGCAGTGATTAGGGACTTATAGTGTGACTGTGATAGGCTGGTAGGCAATCTGGCGCTAAAATACACTGGGGCAGATCCACAGAGAGAGTACACCTACTGATACGCCGGCGTACTTTCAAATTTCCCGCGTCATATCGTTGTTTTGAATCCTCAAAACAAGATACAACGGCATCTGGGTTAGATCCGACAGGCGTACATATTCGTACGCCTTCGGATCCAAGATGCAATACTTCGGCGTCCGCTGGGTGGCGTTCCCTTTGTTTTCCGCGTCGAGTATGCAAATTAGCTATTTCCTTGCAACGTCATTTGGCGCAATGCACGGTGGGAAATTTAGGGGCGGCGCATATGCAGTTCATTCGGCGCGGGGACGTGCTTCATTTAAATGAAACACGCCCCCTAATCGCCGATTTGAATTACGCGCCGTTACGCCGCCAGAGATAGACTACGCCGCCGTAACTTATGGCACAAAATCTTTATGGATTCGAACCAAGGACAAGTAAGTTACGGCGGCGTAGCGTATCTCTGATACGCTGCGTGGGTGCAGATCTCTGTGGATCTGCCCCACTATCTGGGAGAGTCACTAACTCGCACTGATGTAGATAGTGACACTAATAACATTATCAGTGATAACATTGTACTAATGACACCCTAAAGGGGGGTGCAGATACCAGTCTAAAGAAAGGTATTTGCACCCACTTCCGGCCACAGTCTGCGGGCAGACTACGGGCAGGATGTCACCTCCCGTCCCCCCTCCCAGTTGTGCTCTGGGAACACTCAGCTGCGGACGGCGCTGGACTCCAGGACAGGTAAGTGTGCCAATATTAAAAGTCAGCAGCTGCAGTATTTGTAGCTGCTGACTTTTAATATTTTTTTTTTCGGTGGACATCCTCTTTAACTATATGGCCATTCACTGCTCACAGAACAGAGTTCTGTGTTATGGTAAACCCAGAACTCTGTGTGTGATTGGCCACAGCTGATCAGCTTACTTTAACCAAGATTATTAACTAAAATCAGCTGGCAAACTTGTGCTGTGGCCAATCACAGCACAGATAGGCAGGGGGTGTGCGCATGTGCACCGCAAACCTGGAAACAAGCTGGTTATGTACAGGTGCGTTATCTGGCCTGCCTGTGCTGCTCACCTGCAGAAAAACTACTGTGGACATGCACCAAGTAGTTAAAGAAGAACTGCCATCTGTGCACATAATTTGGACTAAAAACATCTTTACCATTCTAAAGCTTCCCTCCAACCACTTTGCAAATTATTTTATATATACAGTAAAACCTTGGTTTGAGAGTAACTTGGTTTGAGAGTGTTATGCAAGACAAGCAAAATGTTTAATACATTTTGACTTAATATACAAGCGATGTCTTAATATAGGAGTAGCGTCATGTCACAACTGAGTATAAAATAAAGAGGCGCCTCTAAGTGTAGCAATATGGTTACATTTAATGAAGGTACAACTTTTAGAAACTCACATGATTGATGATTAAAACAGGCACATCTAAGTATTCAGGCATCCAGGGTAAAGCTGTCCATCTTAGACCATCCTCCACACCACCATTGTTGTCACCCCTTCCACAAACGGTCCAAAGCCTCGCTTTCAGATCACTCTACTGCTAGGTAGTCTTCCCGGGCACGATTGCAGACTGACAGCGGTAAGAGCTAGCGGTGAGGAGGATGGTCTATGTGGATCACTTTACCCCGGATGCCTGCATACTTAGATGTGCCTCTTTTAATCATCAACCATGTGAGTTGCTAAATGTTGTACCTTCATTAAATGTAACCATATTGCTACACTTAGAGGTGCCTCTCTTCTCTTTTATACTCTGGAGCTCCTGCTGGATTTTGCTTCTAATCCTCTTGTGGAAGCTTCCATTTGTGGATGGACATTTTATGGTTACACAACTTATCACATTGCTATAATATTTTTATATGGACTATAGACTGAAGGACTTATGAATAAATGGTTGTGGAACGAATCATTTGAGTTTCCAATATTAATATTTCTTATGGGAAAATTTGCTTTGATATACAAGTGCTTTGTATTACAAGCATGCTTCTGGAACGAATTATGCTCACAATTCAAGGTTTCAATGTACTGTGATTCTGTAAATGCCAAATATGCTGAAGTAATCTCCCTCCACTAAGTCTGGATGCAGCCATTTTAACTGTGGGCAGCTAAAGCTGCTGGCTGTTCACTTCCTGGATTTACACAGACACACAGAGGCACACCTCCAGCTCTGCAGCCCTGCAGTTTTCATTGACTCATCCCCCCTCACTTCCTGGCAAACTCTCACTGGAGTGAGAAAGAGAGCTGTGCATGATGTTATAAGCCCGTGATCAGGAATGGTCATCAGTGACATGTCACATGTAGCCACGCCCCCTAACAGTAAGAATCACTCCCTAGGGAACACTTAACCCCTGCAGCACCACCTAGTGGTTAACCCCTTCACTGCAAGTGTCATTTTTATCAGTGCATTTTTATAACACTGGTCGCTGTAAAAATGACAATGGTCCCAAAATAGTGTCAAAAGTGTCCGATGTGTCTGCCATGATGTCGCAGTCACAATAAAAATTGCTGATTGCCGCCATAACTAGTAAAAAAATAAAAGTATATTAATAAAAATGCCATAAAATAATCCCCTATTTTGTAGACGCTATAACTTTTGCGCAAACCAATCAATAAATGTTTATTGCGATTTTTTACTAAAAATATGTATAAGATTACGTATCGGCCTAAAGTGTGGAAACAAAATTTTTTTTTTATATTTTTGGGGGATATTTATTATAGCAAAAAGTTAAGAATATTGAATTTCTTTCAAAATTGTTACTCTTTTTTTGTTTATAGCGCAAAAAATAAAAATTACAGAGGTGATCAAATACCACAAAAAAGAAAGCTCTATTTGTGGGAAAAAAGGACATAAATTTTGTTTGGGAGCCACGTCGCATGGCCACCCAATTGTCAGTTAAAGTGACGCAGTGCCGAATCGCAAAAAGTGGCCTGGTCCTTGACCAGCAAAATGATCCAGGGCTGTAGCGGTTCAAAAGTGAACAGTACATTGCATTGTAACAATGAAAGGCACCAGCCCTCTCTGCTGATACACAACATACATCAGCTAGCACACTAACATGACCAGCTATAGTGCAGGCTGGTGTGAATAGCTCTTATGCCGCGTACACACGATCGGTTCGTCTGATGAAAACGGTCTGATGGACCATTTTCATCAGACGAACCGATCGTGTGTGGGCCCCATCAGTTTTTTTCCCATCAGTGAAAAAACTTAGAACCTGTTTTAAAATTATCTGATGGTTAAAAAAACAATAGAAAAAAAAACGATCGTCCTTGGGGAAATCCATTGGTTAAAAATCAACGCATGCTCAGAATCAAGTCGACGCATGCTCGGAAGCATTGAACTTCATTTTTCTCAACACGTTGTTGTGTTTTACGTCACCGCGTTCTGACACGATCGTTTTTTTAACTGATGGTGTGTAGGCAAGACTGATGAAAGTCAGCTTCATCGGATATCTGATGAAAACATCCATCAGACCGTTTTCATCGGATGAACCGATCGTGTGTACAGGGCATAAGATATAAAAGGAATACAATATTTTGGATTGTACATTTTGTTACTTTATCTCATTTACCAACCCGGGTGGTCTACTGAATTAAATAGAATATCTCAGAAAACTGAATTCTCCTAACTGCTATTCTCAACACATTCTGGAGTTTAACATTTTGTGTGCACTGTGATTGATATTTCATTAATTTAAATTTGTAATTGTTTTAAATAAACGGATCAGTAAAACACACTGCAGATATTTCAGACTGAGATTATGTCTCAGAGTATTATGTGTGTACCTTGTTTTAGAAGGAAATATTTTAGAGCTTCTTTTACTTGCAGTGTTTCTTTTTATTTGGCCTCCTGGATAACAATATCATTCAGTAACAACATTTTATTCCTTGTTGCTTTGCAAAAGTGAATCCCTGTACATTTATGGTGACAGCAGACTTATTGTTCTAATACTCTGCTCTGTGAATTAATACATATGTATTGCCAGGCAATGTTATCACTTATTCAATAGGCCCATAGGGTCATCTTATAGATTCTTTTGCTGAATTTCTTCTCCATGTGGTGTTTTTTTATCAGAAACATTTTAAGTTATTTTAATAATTGTATAAACTTTATATGCAAGAAAAATCTATTTTCTCAGGAAGCTCTACAACATTTATTAATGGCATAGTAAAAGTTCAGAATTCAGGTAGTATCACAGAGTGTAATGGAAACAACACGTTTCTATCATTATTTAAAAAAGAAAAAAGGTTTATAAAAACATAAAACTTGAGCCACGTTCTCTTAATTTTTTTAAAATACTGGGCCAGATTCACAGAAAAAGTACGCCGGAGTATCTGCTGATACTCCGGCGTACTTTCAAATTTGCCGCGTTGTATCTTTATTTGTAATTCACAAACAAAGATACTACGGCATTTGGCTAAGATCCGACAGGCGTACGGCTTCGTACGCCTTCGGATCTTAGGATGCAATACTTTGGCGACCGCTAGGTGGAGTTTGCGTCATTTTCCGCGTCGGGTATGCAAATTAGCTGTTTACGGCGATCCACGAAGGTACGCGCGTTCATCGCATTCTCCTACGTCGTCGCTAGTCGTTTTTTCGTAAAGTTGCACTTGCTATTTAGGTGGTGTAATATTAGACAGCCCATGTTAAAGTATGGCCGTCGTTCCCGCGTCGAAGTTTAATTTTTTTTAATTTTTGCGTAAGACGTCTGGGAATACGAAAGGACGTAATGCACGTCGCCGGTCAAAAAACACGTCGGGGCGCCGTAATTTCGCACAAAGCACGGAGGGAAATTTCCTAACGGAGCATGCGCAGAACGTTCGGCGTGGGAACGCTCCTAATTTAAATGGTACACGCCCCATTTGAATTAGGCGGGCTTACGCCGGACGGATTTACGTTACGCCGCCGCAAGTTTACAGGCAAGTGCTTTGTGAATCAAGCACTTACGCTTAAAACTTGCGGCGGTGTAACGTAAATGACATACGTTACGCCGCAGCGAAAGTACGTGATTCTGGCCCACTATTTTTAACTGATGCTACAGTGCCTTGAAAAAGTATTCATACCCCTTGAAATTTTCCACATTTTGTCATGTTGCAACAAAAAAATCTAATGTATTTTATTAGGATTTTATGTGATAGACCAACACAAAGTGGCACATAATTGTGAATTGGAGGAAAAACTATAAATGGTTTTCATTTTTTTTTATGTGAAAAGTGTGGCGTGAATTTGTATTCAGACACCCTGACTCAATACTTTGTAGAAACACCTTTTGCTGTAATTACAGCTGCAAGGCTTTTTGGGGATGTCTCTACCAGCTTTGCACATCCAGAAGGTGACATTTTTGCCCATTCCTCTTTGCAAAATAGCTCAAGCTCTGTCAGATTAGATGGAGAGCGTCTGTGAACAGAAATTTTCAAGTCTTGCCACAGATTCTCAATTGGATTTAGGTCTGGACTTTGACTGGGCCAGTCTAACACATGAATATGCTTTGATCGAAACCATACAATTGTAGCTCTGGCTGTATGATTAGGGTTGGTGTCCTTCTTGAAGGTGAACCTCCACCCCAGCCTTAAGTATTTTGCAGACTCTAATAGGTTTTTCTAAGATTTCCCTGTATTTGGCTCCATCCATCAACTCTGAACAGCTGAAGAAAAGCATCCCCACAACATGATGCTGCCACCACCATGTTTCACGGTGGGGATGGTGTGTTCAGGGTGATGTACAGTGATAGTTTTCCGCCACAAATAGAATTTTGCTTTTAGGCCAAAAAGTTACATCATGGTCTCCTCTGACCAGAGCACCTTCTTCCACATGTTTGCTGTGTCCCCCACATGGATTCTTGCAAACTGCAAACAGGACTTCTTATTGCTTTCTTTCAACAATGAGGGTTTCACAGAACATCTGTATTTATACTGAGATTAAATGACACACATATGGACTCTATTTGCTAATTAGGTGACTTTTGAAGGCAATTGGTTCCAGTAGATTTTAGTTAGGGGTATCAGAGTAAAAGGGTCTGAAAACAAGTGTCAAGAAGTGTCAATGGACTATGAGGCCCCGTACACACGACCGAGTTTCTCGGCAGAATTCAGCCAGAAACTCGATTGGAGCTGGATTCTACCGAGAAACTCGGTCGTGTGTACACTTTTCAGCGAGGAAGCCGACGAGGAACTCGTCGTGCCAAATAGAGAACATGTTCTCTATTTCCTCGTTGTTCAATGAGGAAAGTCGGCCCGCCGAGATCCTCGGCGGCTTCAACACTGAACTCGATGAGGAACTCGATGTGTTTGGCACATCGAGTTCCTCGGACGTGTGTACGGGGCCTGAGTGTACTGATCAGCACACTCATAGTTTATTAAGAACTACAAGTCCATTTGCCACAGTGAAAGATGGGACTTTTAGTTTATTCATTCACGGTTCTCTGAATTTGAAAGTGACAGTGACTGCAAAGGAGATTAAAAACCCCACCCTTTGTCATGGGGGGGGGGCTCATGGGTGAGGGTTGGGGTGCTTTAGTATCATGTGGCATGTTGCTAAAGGTGGAAATAGTCTTTAATAGCTTACAATTGACTAAAAGTACACCAAAGGCTACACAATTATATATCACCAAATCAGCACACGATTCAAACCAGTGAGCATAGTAAAGTCAACAAATTAATGACACTTGTCTAAATTATATTTTTAAGTCTGTGCATCTATTTAGATTCATCTATTCTCATTCACGTTGAACTGTTGGACCATGAATGTATAAATTATGGCAAATCTAAACTAAACATTTATTTTATGCTACACAATTTGTTGACCATCTCTAACATCATACTCTTGATAAAGTTCAATTTCATGCAACAGTAATTGATGTGTCTATATTCAGACAGTGACACAGTGGTTAACCAGTGAGTGTAAATAATTTTGTCAGTATCCTGCTGACATTTAGTGAGTTGTTCTGGCAAATACATGGAAGCTTCATCAGAGAATATTATTTTAATAACAAATAATTAAATAGTGACAATGTATTTTTTCTTGATTGGAAAATTTAAGCAAACATGTAAAAATTTGCCATTTTTATTATTTTAGTATGCATTATTGGGTAATATGTTTAGGGCTAGGCTGTTAAGGTTTTCATATATGCAGGTCATGGTATAGCTAGCAGTAGCTATATTAAATTCAACTGGACTTGTTTACAGTCAAATATGACTACTGCTAGTCCAATTCTTATCCAAGTGTTTTCCTATGATAATCAGTAGGGATGAGCCGAACACCCCCCCCCCCCCATTCGGTTCGCACCAGAACATGCAAACAGGCAAAAAATTTGTTCGAACATGCGAACACAGTTAAAGTCTATGGGACACGAACATGAAAAATCCAAAGTGCTAATTTTAAAGGTTAATATGTAATAAAAAGTGTTTGGGGACCTGGGTCCTGACCCAGGGGACATGTATCAATGCGCATGTTTCCCGTGTTTAGAACTGTCCCTGCACAAAATGTTATTTCTAAAGGAAAAAAAGTAATTTAAAACTACTCGCGGCTTTAATGAATTGTCGCAATACAGATCAAAGTCATTGATCAAAGTCCCCCCCCCAGTCCATTACCCCGGACCAAAAAAAAAGCGCGGGGGGTCCCCCCCAAAATCCATATCAGGCCCTTTAGGTCGAATTTGCTGCTCGAATTTAAAGCTCATCCCTAATAATCAGGACCCCCCCACCTTCATAAAAGAGCCTAAGGCCCCGTACACACGATAGAATCCATCCGCAGATAAATCCCAGCAAATGGGTTTCTGCGGATAGATCCTATGGTGTGTACACGCCAGCGGATCTGTTTCCGCGGAGAAATCTCCTCTGGGATGGATTCCAGCAGATCGGATATTTGCTGTGCTGCACAACAAATCCATCTGCTGGAATCCATTCCAACGGATGGATCCGCTCGTCTGTACAGACTTACCGGATCCATTCGTCCAAAGGGATTCCCCGCACGCGTCGTAATGAATTGACGCATGCGTGGAATTCCTTATATGACAGCGTCGCGCCCGTCGCCGCGTCATAATCGCGGCGACGGCGCGACACGTCATCGGCAGAGGATTTCCGCGCGGATTTCAATGCGATGGTGTGTACACTCCATCCCATCGAAATCAGCGGAAATCTTTGAGAGGATTTATCCGTGGAAACGGTCCGCTGGACCGTATCTGCGGATAAATCCTCTCGTGTGTACGGGGCCTAAGGGTGCATTCACACCAGCAAATGCATCCTGCCTGCAATTAAATGGCAGAACCCCAGCTGGGGTTCCAGTGATTTGCTGTGAGTAGGCAGCCCCACTGAAAGCAATAGGAGATTGCTGGCTCTCACAACTAATCATGCCCACTTTTATGTAATCTCTCAAGCAGCAAGCACATGCAAGTAATTAGCCCTGGGCATAGGCAGTACAGGGCCAATTACTTGCATATTATTACTGCATGAGTGATTACATGTAAGGCCCCATACACACGAGAGAATTTATCCGCGGATACGGTCCAGCGGACCGTTTCCACGGATAAATCCTCTCAAAGATTTCCGCAGATTTCTATGCGATGGAGTGTACACACCATCGCATTGAAATCCGCGCGGAAATCCTCTGGCGATGACGTGTCGCGCCGTCGCCGCGATTATGACGCGGCGACGGGCGCGACGCTGTCATATAAGGAATTCCACGCATGCGTCAAATCATTACAACGCGTGCGGGGAATCCCTTTGGACGGATGGATCCGGTGAGTCTGTACAGATGAGCGGATCCATCCGTTGGAATGGATTCCAGCAGATGGATTTGTTGTGCATGTCAGCAAATATCCGATCTGCTGGAATCCATCCCAGAGGAGATTTCTCCGCGGAAACAGATCCGCTGGCGTGTACACACCATAGGATCTATCCGCAGAAACCCATTTGCTGGGATTTATCTGCGGATGGATTCTATCGTGTGTATGGGGCCTGAGTGGGTCCAATAAGCTGCGAGAGCCAGCAGCCTCCCATTTCTTTCAACAGGATTGCCTACTGGCAGTAAATCATTGAAGCCCCCGCTGGGATTCTTGCATTTAATTGGAGACAGGATGCATTTTCAGGTGTGAATGCCCCCGAAGTCTAAACTTTTTAAGCAACTACAGGCAACATGTTTGTCAAATTTTGGTCTTTTGAGCAATTTTCCCTCATTCCAGAAGTAAAAAAAGGGTTTGTTTTACTAAAGACAAATAAGTTGTTCACTGTGCAAAGAAAAACCCCAGGATTTTTTCTATGACATGATTGGAAGAGGGAAGTTAACCTCTTCAGCCCCGGAAGATTTGGCTGCTCAATGACCAGGATTTTTTTGCGATACGGCACTGTGTTGCTTTAACTGACAATTGTGCGGTCATGCAACGCTTTAACCAAACAAAATTGACATCCTTGTTTTTCCCATAAATAGAGCTTTCGTTTGGTGGTATTTGATCATCTCTGCGGTTTGTATTTTTTGTGCTATAAACATAAAAGTGCGACAATGTTTGAAAAAACACAATATTTTGTACTTTTTGCTATAATAAATATCCCCAATTTTCTTTTAAAAGGGCATTTTTTTTCTTAGTTCAGGCTGATATGTATTCTTCTTCATATTTTTGGTAATGAAAATCACAATAAGCGTATTTGATTGGTTTGCGCAAGTTATAGTGTCTACAAAATCACACAATCACACAAGCTGACTTGTGTCACAATTGTATACGCTATATTATTATTTTTTTATTTGCTATTCCCCTCCTCCCCACGAAATTGAGCTGTCCTTTAACCACTTGCCTCCCGCCATATAACAAAACGGTAGTCATATGACATCTTCAGGATATTGAGCCGCTGCGTGCCCCCAGGGGAACGCATCGCAGCGATCGTTGTTGCAGGGTGTCAGTCTGACACCCCACAACACCGATCTAGGTAAAGAGTCTCTGACTGAGACTCTTTACCACGTGATCATCCGTGTCCAATCACGGCTGATCACGATGTAAACAGGAAAAGCCGGTGATCGGCTTTTCCTCACTCGCGTCTGTTAGACGCTAGTAGAGGAGAGCCGATCGACTGCTCCTCTGATAGGGGGGGTTTGTGCTGATCGATTATCAGTGCAGCCCCCCGAGGATGCCCACACTGGACCACCAGGGATGCCACCAGACCACCAGGGATGCCCACCACAGGTATGCCACCCTAGACCACCAGGGATGTTAATCATAAATAAATAATGGATGCCTAATGGATGCCAATCATTGCCCACAATGGATGCCAATCAGTGCCCACAATGGGCATCATTGATTGGCATGCATTATTGTTTGGCACTGGCATCCATTAGTACAACACGTTACAGTACATCAGTGCCACCTATCAGTGCCCATCCATGCCCATCCGTGCCACCTATCAGTGTCCATCCATGTTGCCTATAAGTGCCTATCCCTGCCGCCTATCAGTGCCCCTCCGTGTCACCTATCCATGCCCATCCTTGCAGCCTATCAGTGCCCATCGGTGCTGCATATCAGTGCAACCTATCAGTGCCCATCGGTGCCGCATATTAATGCCCATCAATGCCACCTCATCAGTGCCACCTCATCGGTGCCCATCAGTGCTACCTTATCAGTGCCCGCCAGTGCAGTACCATCAGTGCCCATCAGTGAAGGAGAAAACGTACTTATTTACAATGTTTTGTAACTGAAACGAAAAAAATATATATTTTTTCAAAATTTTCGATAATTTTTTTTTTTTTTTTGCAGAAAATATAAATCCCAGAGGTGATCAAATACCATCAAAAGAAAGCTCTATTTGTGGGAATGAAATGATAAAACATTTGTTTGGGTACAGTGTAGCATGACCGCGCAATTGTCATTCAAAGTGCAACAGTGCTGAAAGCTGAAAATTGGTCTGGGCAGGAAGGTGTATAAGTGCCCTGTATGGAAGTGGTTAAATACATTTAGAGATTTACACAAATTTGCCATTAGTGTTTTTCAATATTTGTTTTTCCTTTATTCAGTATGGACACTACTAAATATGTTTGGCAGATATGAAATATTACATATGAAGATTTAATCTTTATATTTATAACTCATATTTACCACTTGCAGTCAACACAGAAGATCGTTACTTACTGAATTTCCTTCTTCACAGCTGCCATGCTTAAAAAAGACCTGCATGAGTCAAAAAAAGGAGCCCCCCTTCTGTGGCAGCAAAGATAGCAACATCCTAACTAGCATGATAATGTAATCTGACATAAATCATGAAGATATTGCTGGGCTTTACTTTTAGAAAAAAGAAATGAACAAAATTAGAAGTTATTTTCTTGCCTTGAAAATTTAGCTAAATTCACAATTTTTAAGAATTACATTGGAATTAATAGGAAAGGCAAACATATCTTTTTTGGTGGTGCAATGTTTTTTTTTTTTTTTAATGGCTCCTGTGGGTTGCTAAACACATTCAAACTTTTACAATGTGTAATAATTTTTTACAACACACTTTGAGAATAATATGTTTTATACTGTATGTGTACTAAAAAAAAGGTGGCAGCTGTCACTGACAAGGTTTCATTGATAAACAATGCCCTGTGATCAGTGCAACATGAAGGTCAATAACTTTGTTGAAAAACAAATCAGGTATAACAATAATCATTGCACTGAGCTTATCTTCAAAGCCATTGAAGACCCTCTCAGCCATACTAGTCAGTGCTGACATGGGGCCAGATTCAGATAGGTTACACAAATCTAAAGATCCGCTGACCTATCTGATTTACGTTATGCCGCCGCAAGTTTTTGAGGCAAGTGCTTTATTCAGAAAGCACTTGCCTCTAAAGTTGCAGCGGCATATCGTAAATCCCCCGGCAGAATTCGAATTCCGTGGCTAGGGGGCGTGTAAAATTTAAATCAGGTGCGTCCCCGCGCCGAACAAACTGCGCATGCGCCGTCCGCTAAATTTCCCAGCGTGCATTACTCCAAATGACGTCGCTAGGACGTCATTGGTTTCGATGTGAATGTAAATGACGTCCATCTGTATTCGCGAACAACTTACGCAAACAACGTAAAAAAAATCTAAATTCGACCCGGGAACGACGCCCATACTTAACATAGGATACGCCGCATATAGCAGGGGTAACTATACGCCGGAAAAAGCCGAACGCAAACGACGTAAAAAAAATGCGCCGGGCGGTCGTTCGTTTCTGAATCGGCGTAACTCCTAATTTGCATATTCCTCGCGTATACAAACGGAAGTGTCACCTAGCGGCCAGCGTGAGATTGCAGCCTAAGATCCGACGGTGTAAGTCACTTACACCTGTCGGATCCTAGGGAGATTTATGCGGAACCTGATTCTATGAATTAGGCGCATAGATCCGACCAACGGAACTCAGAGATACGACGGCGTATCAGGAGATACGCCGTCGTATTTCTCTATCTGAATCTGCCCCACGGTGTTTACATTCATCCCATGAGGTTAAGTTACTAACACCGAAGAGTGCAGAATTTGGTGCAACTGTGCATGGTAGCCAATCCGCTTCTAACTTTAGCAAGAAAAAACGCTTCTAACTTTAACAAGTAATTCCCTGGTGTCAAGGTAAGTGCTCTGAGAGCCCACCATCAGGATCCTGTTGGAAAATGTATCTGCCTGAATGACTAGAACCATTTCATGAACTGTTTATTGATACACTCCATTGGATTCTCCAGTCATCAGCCATCAGGATCCATTGCAGTCTATTGCATTTGTTACTTATCAGCATCTTATATTCTTTTGTCACACATGTGTATATTGTGATTTAGTTTGTTTTGATCTTCACAATTTACACTTGTATCACTTTATAGGCACTTTATTCAGTCTAATCTGTAGACTCCTCAGTGTATTGTTTTTGCGCTCATCACCCCCTTATTCTTTTCATCCATGCACATTGATTTGTACACACCTAGATTGGAGCAGCATTTTCATTTTTTACACGTTTAATATTCATCTCACTATTGTTTATTCATTTATTTTCACTTTGACTAGTGCTGAAGATTCCCACATATTATACCACGTTTCTATGCAGAGCTTCACCAGATTTTGCACTCTCCAGTATTAGTAAATAACCCTCTGTGTGTTCCCTGATCAGAGTTATGGGTATAGCTGGCTTGTTTTCCCACATAATCATTGATCACCATACCAGGCTGAAGCCCTGCATGATTTTTACATAGAATGTCATGAAAGTTCCCTGTATTGAATTTTTACTTGTAAATTAAAGATTTTTTAAAATAATTAAATTAACCACTTACCCACTGGGCACGTAAACCCCCTTCCTAACCAGACAAATTTTCTACTCTCTCACATTTTTAATGACAATTACTCAGTCATGCAGTCCCTTTTTCACACAAATAGGGCTTTCTTTTGGTGATATTTAATCACTGCTGGGTTTTTTATTTTTTGCGCTATAAATGAAAAAATACCAAAAATTTGGTAAAATGTTTTATTTTTCTTTGTTTCTGTTATAAAATTTAGCAAACTAGTAATTTTTCTTCATACATTTTGGCCAAAATGTACCGTATATACTCGAGTATAAGCCAACCCGAATATAAACCGAGGCACCTAATTTTACCACAAAAAACTCTGAAAACGTATTGACTCGAGTATAAGCCTAGAGTGTCCATCTGCATGCCTCACTGCGCCTCACTTTGCCTCAATGTGTCCATGTCCATGCCTCACTGTGTCCATGCCTCACTGTGTCCATGCCTCACTGTGCCCATGCCTCACTGTGCCCATGCCTAGACTGACGTTTAACATGGGAGTCTATGGAATGGGTGCCCGACATTGAAAAATCGGTGCTCCCCAGCCGTAGATCTCCAGACAAAAACGTTTGCACACTTGTAGAGGAGAACTGGGGCTACATGTGTGCCAAGTTCCGGGACCAGAGGACCTATGACCGGCCGGTACCGGGTCCCCAAAATACATTCTGCTACTCCTCCGACATACAGACATACAGAGGCCCAACATGCAAGCGTTCTAGGAGCATAAATTACATATACTTTCTTGACTACCTCTTGCAATTTTGAAGGCCCTGGAGCATCAGGACAATGGAAACAGACGAAAAGTGACCCCATTTTGGAAAGCAATTACCCCAAAATATAGTCCATGAGGCATAATGAGTCTTTTGAACATATCATTTTTTTTGCAGGGAGCATAATCAGGTGTTCTAGGGGCATACATTTTCAAATCTAATTTCACTACCTGTTACACTTTTGTGAGGCACTGATTGGCATTGTAGTGGCACTAATGGGGATGGCTGAGTTTGGATGGGGATGGCTGAGCGTGGATGGGGATGGCTGAGTGTGGATGGGGATGGCTAAGCATGGGTGGGGATGGCTAAGGATGGATGGGGATGGCTGAGGATGGATGGGGATGGCTTAGTATGGATGGGGATGGGGGTGGCTGAGCATTGATGGGGATGGCTGAGTATGGATAGGGATGGGTGAGCATGGATGGGGATGGCTGAGTAGGGATGAGCCAAACATCCCCTGTTCGGTTCGCACCAGAACTTGCGAACAGGCAAAAAATGTGTGCGAACACTGTTAAAGTCAATGGGACACAAACATGAAAAAGTGCTAATTTTAAAAGCTTATGTGCAAGTTATTGCCATAAAAAGTGTTTGGGGACCTGCTTGCGGCTACAATAAATTGTCGGATCCCAGCAATATAGATAAAAATCATTGAAAAAAGTGGCATGGGTCTCCCCCCCCCCCCCCCCAGTACATTACCAGGCTCTTTTTGTCAGGTATGAATATTAAGGGGAAACCCGCACCAAAATGTAAAAGATTGCGTGGGGGTCCACCCAAAATCAATACCAGGCCCTTCAGGTCTAGTATGGATACTAAGGGGAACCCTGCACCGAAATGTAAAACAAAAAAGCATACAACGGGCTTTAAGACACCAGGCGGGTCCCAGTATATCATACAGCAGAGACTTAAACCCTTCAATATATAAAAGTGGGGCAATATTTTCAACTAAATTTTTCTTTCAGTCTGAAATGTTTAGCAAGTTAGTATTCAGATGCTTTACATATCCTTCAACTGGCTTGTGCCTTGTTACTGCACACAAAATGAAGAATCAGCATATTTTAACATGCTCTTTTTTGTACTAATTTGGTGTAAATAAATTCATAAAATATCATCTCCTTAGCACGTAGAGGGTTTGTTTTAAAAAGAAGCACTCAAGGGAACCTAAGAAAATGAGCATTCATTTAATTGGGCTTTTTTTTTGCAATCATGCATACATACAACTAATATAAATAGGCCCCTGCTGTATACACCAGTCCACTCGATAAACTGCATGTGTCTTGCAGTTTCCCTTATGCTGTTATTTAATTTACAAAAGTTTAACAATAATTAATATATGTACTATACTATACTATACATCTTATTAGTTTGCTATAAAAAAACATTTTTTTCTGTATATGTATCGCATCTTTGCTGTTAAAATTGCCTCAGTGTACAAAGTTGCTAGCTAAAGCTACTTTTATTATAATATTTTACTTACACAGATTGCAGAATGAAAGTGAAAACAAAACCTGCTTGTGTCTGGTCCCATAATCCAGCCACAGGATTTCCCCAATATTAGGATGACTAAGTATTGCCCTTGATTTGTCAGTTGTTACTTCATTAGGTTGAATTTACTTCCTTGGTGATCATTAGCAATGGTTGTCTTTGTTTTCATTAAGACTCAACTGACATTTAATTTTTAGTGTACAATTAAGTAAGGTGTGCAGCAGTCTAAACCCTCCTCTCCCCCTCTCATGCAGATTCAGACCAAGAGCTCTATGGCTGGCAACTTTGCAGAGCTATTGCAGAGCTATTGGTTTGACTCAGTGGCTGGTGTGTTGGAGCACTAGTTTCTTTGCATTGGTTCAAAGCCACTAAATCAGACCAATGGGTCTTCCCTGTGGCATGCTGGTCAAGCTTCAGACTTTGTTTTCGTCACTGTAGCTAATTTGGACACAAAAGAAGTTGGGCATTTACAGAACTCTGTTTTCTTGCACATGTTTCTTAATTATACGGCTGAAAATTGAACTTTAATTTGGCTTTAAAGAATAATTTAAGCCATTTGCATACAGCAAACTATAAACATTTCCAGTAGGGTACATCAATTCATTTAAAAGCCTAATGCTGTTTAATATTTCAGTGCATTGCTCTCCAGTAACAGTACACAGCTGGAGTTATAATTTAGATAATCTTTTATTCTTACATTTTTATAAAACTAAAATCTGACTTCCACCATTCATATAGCTTGACCATGGCATACATACAGATTTCTCTGGTGATGTGGTGCCTTATGGGAAATTCACATAATCCTCTCTTTCTGGAAACTCTTCTGCTAGTGCACTTGCTATCTTTTGCTGGGTGATATGTCTACTATGTTGACACATCCAAAATTGGAAGAACAAAAAGGAAGAACTGTACAGCTTGCAAAAAAAGAGAAGTTTGCTAGTAACTGGCATCTTTCAAAAGAAAGACAATGCATGACCTTGCAGCACTGTAAGCTTTAGTGCTGGGCCCTTATGTAAGAGAAATTGTGAAAACTACATAACTCAGCCATTAGTGGTTAGGGTTTTCATGTAATTGAGGATGATTTAATAAAATATATTTATTTATTTTTTCAATGGGTCGTTGGTCCACTTTCTTAAGTTTTCAATTTTAGTCCTTGCTAAATCTTTAGAGTTAAAAAGTGCATTGGTGTTAACCTTAAATTACACATATTTCTCAATGTTATTCTACTAAGCGATTAGCCATGTGTTAGCAATCACATCTTTAATATAATAAGACATATTTAAATTTAGTGCAGATGAGGTTAAATAATGAAAGAGTAACTTATACTACTTATACCACAGGACTGAAAACTTTTCCTTATTATAGAACTAGAAGGATTTTTCAGCCATTTAACAATCTTGTATCCAGCTTTTGTAAATAATCAGCTGGATGGCATCTTTACTAGGACAAAAGGACATGCCCAGATCACTGGTCAGTCACAGTAATCAATACTGTAAATATTGTAGTTCTATTTATACTGGAGAGCCCCCACCTTACTTACAACAGAGGAAGGGGAGAAGAAGTATTAAATTAATTATTAATTCATAAAACCATCCTGGAGGATAGATACATTGTTGGTGTTGGTGTGGGAGAGGGAAATGTAGGTGTGTGTTGAGGGGGGGGGGGGGGGGCTTCTGACCACCAATGTTGTGAGATTATTTGGGGGTATTAAAAGTGCCGCTGACTCCCAATGAAGGGGCTTGAACAGAAAAAGAGTATAACATGCTGAAGTGGTTACGTTTATTCCAACTTCTAATTTTAAAAGACAGAAATAGTTTTAAATGGTTAGTTTACCTTAATCTGCTTATGTAGGTAGGGGGTGCCTGCAGATAAAAAGAAACTGAGCAGCTTTGACTAAAGTTTGATCCTTTTTTTTGCTAAAAATGTCGTCCATTGCAAAACAAAACTCCCAGAGATGGCATCATCCTACCCTGCTTTTCCTTGAGGCCATTGATAAGACACTCCTAGCTATTACTGTCCACCATCGCAAGAATACACCCTTAAGCCACCACACATATGTGGCCCACTATCTCCTTCATCTCGGCATCACTGAGGTCAAAGCGGTTTAGATCTGCTGGAAGTGTGTCAATAACAAGCTAGCAACAAGGGAGGGTGGGACGGTGCCATCTCAGGCTTCAGCAGGTCCATGAATGGCCCACAACTAAAGAAAGATCATTATTTGTTTTCTTTGATCAAAGCTGCACAGCTTGTTTTTTTTATCTACAGGCTCCTCTTACCTGCATAGGCAGATTTAGGTAAAGTTGAACTAACCCCTAACTTGGTGGTCAAAACATGTTTTATATTGTAATTAGAAAGAGGGGATTTTTTGAAAGACTTATTTTCCACTAATATTTCTAACTTTGCTTTTAGTTGTGACCCCAGGCTTTCACCACCCAAAAAAAGACATCAAAGCATCCTGAGAACAACGATACCTCAGAAGTGCAGTTTGTACATTTCTGAGTATAATGATAACATCAAAGTAGGAGAGGTTATTTTGCTTTTGACAATACAAAAGTGAATCATTTTGAGCAAAGATAAGATAAGAATAAAGTACTACAGCAATACTATTTTCAAAAGTTGGCAACCACAGAGATGTGCTGTATGAATATATGCAAGCTTGTACGGGCATTTCATGTTTGCGAAAACAAATTCTAATTAGTGTTCAATTCCTGTTTGAGATCTGGGGGTTTATAGGGAAGGTGATTTATTTTTATCCTATTTATAATTAATCATTAAACATCAGATAATGTATAATAGTGAGTCATCTCCTAGCATATTAATGCTATTGTAGTGGTATGTTGCTGGAGAGAGAGGCAAGGAAGAGCCAGGTGAAATTCTACCCACATTTTAATATAGTCTTCAGAGATCACAGGAAATCCATATAATTCCTTTGCAATTTTTAATGTGGAATTAAAATATCAAAAATTGCTAGTACCCAGCAATCATATAGGTGGGGGGGGGGGTTACAGTAAATGGATGGAGTTCCCCTTCACAGGCGCAGTCTATTGCATTACGGTGTGAACCCCAAAGCTCAAACACATGTCTTTCTCTGCAGCCTCAGCTGCACGGGGCAGTGAATGAATGGGGAAGTGCTCTGTGTTGAGCAGCTTACTGTTCATTCTCAAACTGAAGCATAGTAAACAATGTTTACTATGCTTCAGTTGTGAATGAATACAGTGAGTGTGTTAATTTAGAAAAGGAAGGGGCTGGTAAATTACATATTTACTAGCTCCTTTACCTGCTCTCCATCCTGAAACATCCCCCGCAACAGCAGGGCGGGATGCCAGCCGCACTGTGGGTTGGGGGATGCCAATGGGGGAGGGCGGCAGTAGGTGGAATTGGCATTGCACATAGTGATTAGGGTGTGCCCAAGCACACCTTGCACACCCCCAGTGCACACCTATGTTTACAGGTGTATTTGCAATGCAGTTAACCACCTTCTAAGCTGTGTCAAGTTGCTTTTGCATTTTTATTAACCTGAATTCGGAGAAAAGCAGTTCACAGAATCACAGGGATCTGGAAAAATGCAGGAAACAGCAAAATGAGAAAAACATTTGGCAGAGGATTTAAAAAAAAATAGAATTATAGTGTTCCTAATATTTTACAGTGGAAATACGCTAGGTAAAAAATGAATCATCAGCTGTCAATGGGTTTCCCCGCTGACAGCTGAATAAAAAAAGAAAATAAAGTTCCAGTAAAAATGGCATGTGACCCCCCCAGTCCATAACAGGCCCTTCGGGTGCCCACCTGTGCCACCTATCAAGGCCCACCTGTACCACCTATCAATGCCCACCAGTGCTAAAAATCAGTGCCTCATCAGTGCCACCTATCAGTGTTGCTTATCAGTGCCACCTATCAATCCCCTTCAGTGCCACCCATCAGTGCCACCTCTCAGTGCCACCAGTTCCACCTCATCAGTGCCCACCAGTGCCACCTATCAGTGTCCATTAGTGCCCCCTTATCTGTGCAGCCTATCAGTGCAGCCTCATCAGCACACATCAATGAAGGAGAAAAATTAACTGTTTTTAATTTTATAACAAACTATAAAACAGTTTTTTTTTTTTTTTTCAAATTTTCTTTATTTTTTTTGTTTTTTTAGCAAAAAACAAACAAAAACAGTAGTGATTAAATACCACCGAAAGAAAATAAGAATTTAATTTGGGTACAGTGTTGCATGACCGCGTAATTGTCATTCAAAGAAAGCTGAAAACTGGCCTGGGCAGGAAGGTGGTTTAAGTGTCCAGTAAGCAAGTGGTTAAAGGAAACCCCATGCCAAAATAAAAACAAACGGCATTGGGGCCTCCAAAAATCCATACCAGACCCTTATCTGAGCATGCAGCCTGGCAAGTCCGGAAAGGGGAGGGGACGAAAGAGCGCCCCCCTCCTGAACCATATGCCCTCAACATGGGGGGGGGTACTGTCAGAAGGGGGTGTGCCTCTGAGTGATGTAGCTGGGTGGCCCCACCATTTGCCTATATAAGAACTGTCAAAGCGCAGAGCGGGCAGACAGCGGGAGACCTCCCAGTAGGCAGAGGGGTTTTTGTTTGTTTTTTGAGGTCTGGCGGGTGTCGTGATTTATGATGGATTTACATCGAGGAACACTATTTTTATTTTTTAATAAAGGACTTGTCAAAAACAGTTTCTTGTGGTTTTTACTTTTTGACAGTTTTTTCATAAATGTGTAGGGGTACAATGTACCTGTTACCCATTCCCACGGGGGGGGCGGGTTCTGGGGGCCCCCTTGTTAAAAATGGCTTCCAGATACCGATAAGCCCCCCGCCTGCAGACCCCGTCAACCACAACCCAGGGTTGTCGGGAAGAGGCCCTTGTCTCCATCAACATGGGGACAAGGTGCTTTGGGGGGTGCACTCACTCATCCCCTCCCCTTTCCTGACCTGCCGGATCACATGCTCAGATAAGGGTCTGGTATGGATTTTGGGGGGACCCCATGCCAATTTTTATTTTATTTTGGCGTAGGGTTCCCCTTAAAATCCATATCAGACCTGAAGAGCCTGGTATAGACTAAGGGAGGAGAACTCATGCTGTTACTTTTTTCTTTATTTTTTCAATAGCCTGATGCCGGCAATTGTAACCATGAGTCATTTTAAATGGGATTTGACTAGTTTTTTTTTTCTTTAGAAATGCCATTTTTGCTGTAGTATGTTTTATGCATGCTACAGTTGTGCCACTTTAGGAGCACCCCCAGACACTATATTTAAAGTAGTTTTTCATTTTTATTGTTGCACTTTAAACATAATTAAAATCACTGTTCCTGAAAAAACAATTGTTTAAAAAAAAAAAAAAAACGTTTTACTGATACATGTCCTCAAGGCCAGTACCCAGACCCCCACGCCCCTTTTATTGTCAATTACTTGCATATAAGCCTTCAAAATGTTTGGGTTAGAATGTTTCCCCTGTTTGGATGTTCTGCTGCAAAGCGAATGCAGAATGGTGTGCAGCCCATCCCTAGTTTCAAATAGGAACACATCTTAATGAGCAATGAAAACAACATAAACCATTTGTAAACATCTCCTAGTATATATATTTTTTTTACCAATGCATACGAGTGATGGGAAATTATTTACAGTTCAGTCTTCTAAGATTAATCTCACAAGGGTATACTTCAATGAAAAAAAGTTGCCTAAAATATCCTAAATGAGCAATGGTTAAGCAATTAACTTCCTACTTGCAATCAAATGCACATGGGCAGAAATGAGTAGTATATGTGGAAAGTGACATTTCTTTTTTATGTATGTCTAGTATTTAACAGTAAATGATTAAAAATATAAAGGAATAAAGTCCAAGCAAATAAGTTCATCAATGAAGTTGAAAGACAGGACCTCCACCAAAACTTGAGTGTGCAGACAGGGAAACACACCACACCACCGTGCAAACAATCAGCTTACCAGAAAATCATCATTATGGGCATAGAAATCAAATAATGTGTAAGTCAGTGGCAGTCACACTCCCAGCAGGATGTATGGGTAAAAACGGTTATCCACAGGCAACTTCAATGGTGAAAGGTCATCTAGAAATTCACAAGGAACCAAAGGTGTATATTGCGTTCGTCAACAGGTATATGACCAAAAAAAATGCAGAGAGGAAACAGCAATAGTGAAGCCTGTAGGTAAAAGCAACATGCAATTTATTGTATGGTACTTACAGGAACAAACAGGCAAACAGGCATCTAAACATATAAAAAAACTCTGTGGCTCATATCGTACTTGTGTCGGCCAGCCTAACATGTTTCATCCTATGTGGATATCATCAGAGGTGTGGCCAAAGACACAAGTACGCCCAAATAAATACAAATATTTCAAAGCCATACAGGCCCATGATAGGCCCGCATGGCAGCAAAAGCAGCTGTGCACAATTAACAGCATCAGTCACTCCCTCCCGCACATGCCCAGTGCGATCGTGTCAGTGAATGATCTGAAGGTGTGCACATAAAAAAAGAGTAATCCTGCATGTGCGGTGCGTTCGTACTGACCTGATGACCAGGGAACAAGGAGGACCCAAATAATCACCACTTCCGGGGTGACGAGATAACGGCCGCACTCGCGCATGCACACCAGTGAGAAAAACCTCAAAGGAGGAACCAATGCATTTCAGCGTCATCTCCGGTGGGCGGAACAACAGCAACACACACCGGAAGTGACGCGAATGCAGAGGAGATGCCCAATGATAGAAGGCACAGCGTAACAACATCCGGATCACGGAATGAACTCTGTGTAACCCGGGAAAAAGGATTCCGATCCCGGAAATAACTACATATTTGCGTTCCAAGCACTCAAAATAATACATTTAAATACTATAAATACTCTAAACATATGAGCAAAAAATTATAAAAATATAAAACATATGGGTAGCCTAATGCAGCAGGAATGAACATATATGTAAATAGAACTCATCATGAAGGAGGATAAAAAAGGAGGCTCCTGACATATAACAAAACTGAGATTAGCCATACATAATATAGAAATATATAATGGACCCACCCTACAATAAAAAATCATATATAATACATAATTAAGATAAAAAAAATTAAATGAAAAATAAAAATAAAATAAAAATTTAATTAAAAATAAAAATGGAAATAAAACCTACCAATGGATTAACAATTATTGATAAAACAATTTATATCCCAATTAACATCTGAAAGGGGTATAACATTTTAGGTCGTAAATCCAGCGAGTTTCAAGCTTGGAAATTTCTTGTGTGGACGAACTGCCTCGCCAATGAGGATTAAACCTGTCAATGGCTATAAAAACGGTTTCCTTAGGGTTCTTTTATGGTGCTCTAAATAATGTCGGGAAACGGTATGCTTCAAAAATCCTTTCCTGATATTTGTAATATGTTCATTGACCCGAACATGCATGACACGTGTAGTAGGGCCCACATATTGAAGACCACATTGGCAGATCAGAAAATACACCACATTTAGAGAAGAGCAAGTGATAGATGTATTAATATCATAAACTCTACCCGTGGTATGTGATTTAAACTGGCATATTTTTGTACTTCTATCTTTATTAATAGCACAAACATTACAATTGTGACAAGCATAATAATCCTTAGATCTTTGGAAAAAGAACACTCTATTGGGAGCGTCTAGAATGTTAGGTGCTAATTGAAGCCTGAGTGGAGGGACTCCTCTGAAAACAACCTGTGGCCGCTCTGGAAGGACTGTACCCAAAACTTTATAATTTTTGAGAACACCCCAATGTTTGGTCAAAATTTGCTTGATGTCCATATGTTGTTGGGAAAAAGTGGTGACCATAGAATAACTGAAATTGGTCACATTAGATGGAGCCGTCTTTTGAAGAACTAACGCTCGATCCATGTCACCAACCTCTGTAATTATTGCATTCAGATCATTAACTGAGTAACCCTTTTCAGCGAATCTCTCCCTCAGGATGATAGCCTGTGAGAAAAAATCCTCTCTAAGGGTACAATTATGTCTCAGACAAAGTAACTGGCTTTTGGGCACCGACCTAAGCCAGGAGGGATGATGACAACTCCCTCGCCCAATATAGCTATTCCTGTCAGTTGTTTTGAAAAAGGTGGACAGATTGAACAAGCCATCTTTGATTTGTATGGTAAGATCCAAAACATGTATCTTACTATTACTGATCTCAAACTGCAATACAATTCCCAACTGATTATTATTGAGTTGTTGCATATACATGGTTAGCGATTCAAGATCGCCATCCCATAGGAGGAGGATGTCATCTATATATCTACCCCAGAATACCAATTCTGGCCTTCTGACAGAATAGACGACATCCTCCTCCCATTTGGCCATAAATAAATTGGCCATACTGGGCGCAAATTTTGCACCCATTGCAACCCCTCTCCTCTATTTTGCAAGTAATGAACCCCTCCAAACCAGAAATAGTTGTGGGTCATCGCATATTTTAATAGATCCAAAATGAATTCCTGTTGAGAGAAGATCAAATTTGAATCTCTACCAAGAAAAAATTCCACCGCCTCTAATCCTTGTCTATGAGAGATAATGGTGTACAAGGAGGCCACATCAGCGGTGGCCATGATGTAATTATCCTTCCACACCATATCCTCAAAAACGTGGATAACCTGTGCAGAGTCTTTAATATATGACAGAGTGGCAGACACCAAAGGCTGCAAAAAAACATCAATATATTGAGGGTATGGTGTGGAAGGAGAATTACATCATGGCCACTGCTGATGTGGCCTCCTTGTACACCATTATGTCTCATAGACATGGATTAGAGGCGGTGGAATTTTTTCTTGGTAGAGATTCCAATTTGATTATTTCTATGCCTATAATGATGATTTTCTGGTAAGCAGATTGTTTGCACGGTGGTGTGGTGTGTTTCCCTGTCTGCACAAGTTTTGGTGGAGGTCCTGTCTTTCAACTTCATTGATGAACTTATTTGTTTGGACTTTATTCCTTTATATTATTAACATTTTATATTCACTAGAGTGTTGCACTATTGAACTATATTATTTTTGTTTGCCTTATCTACAAACTGTGCTAGCTGCTCTGTATTAATACCATTGTGTTTTTGAGTTAGCGCAGATATCTGTTCACCCTGAATGATTAAAAATACTTGAATTTATTTTTCTTTTCTTAAATATGCCCTAAAATTATTTCATATTTATTATTTATCACTTAAAGTGGAACTAAACACACCTATCCTTTACAGCCAAGCTGCCATTTTGTGTCTTCTCTACAGTTTCCATTATGTGATCATTTCAACACCAGCCATTTGATGGTTTGACAGTTTGGTTGTTTACTCTCTGCTTTGCAGGAAGAAAAAGACAGCACATTGCTCCTGTCATAAGAAAGATTGATTGATTGATTGATTTTTTAGCTTAATTAGGCGCCAAATGCCCACTGTGAAGTGAGTGTGTTTTTCTACACATGTCTAGAGATGATCGTCGAGTGCTGGCGACCAATTAGTGGTCGGCAGCCACTAATCGGTTGGTGCTGCAGCCAATCGCAGCACAGCACGGGTGGTGCTTTCTACTCTGACGTGCAAATCACGTAGTAGATAGTATAATTATGGCGGTTAAAATTAAAATAGACTTAAAACAGAACTACTCTTTGTCAGCTTATTTAATCAAAGCCTGATTTGATAACATTATTTATAGGTAAAAGTAATAGTGAAATAACATGTCTGTTTTATTAAAAAGTTTAAAAATAAAAAATAGCTTGATTTTATTTTATGTTGTATCATAAATGATTCTTAGGGAAAGGGCTTGCACTCTTTAAGTGATTAAAATATGAATAAAGTTGAACAGTGAGCTCAAGGACAAAAAGGTCTACAGTACAATGAAAAGGAAAATCTAACAGGAGGAAAGTTCAAACCTGCCAGTGTATTAAAAATGTCAGAGAATAGAGAAACCATCAATCACTCAGTGCTTTGAATTCAAGAACGTCGAGAAGGCAACAAATCATGCGCTGTATTTTGAGCTATGAAAGTAACCATCATTGACAAGTTTACAGGTTCACCAAGTAACATCTGTTGCAGTTTTGCACTATTTAAATGGATAATTTGCTGCTGTATGTATCTTAAATTGTTATTTAGTTACAGTATTGTGAATTTCAAGACTATTGTAAAGTTCTACTTTGTGTATCCCTGTTTACAAAGAATATTGCCTAAATATGATCTTTTTAAAATGATTGGGCTAGATTCACAGAACACTTACGCTGGCGTATCTACAGATACGCAGCGTACGTGAATAAATGCACCGTCGTATCTATGCGCCCTATTCTCTTAACTACATACGCCTGAATTTGGCCTCCATCCGACCGGCCGTCGGATCTTGGGCGCATATTTACGCTGGCCGCAAGGGGCGCTTCCATTGATTTACGAGCCGAATATGTAAATGACCTAGATACGCCTATTCACGAACGTACTTGCGCCCGTAGCTGTAATCTACGCCGTTTACGTAAGGCGTACGTCCGTCGTAAAGTTATCCCTGCTATAGGTGGCGCAACCCATGCAAAGGTATGGACGTCGGAACAGCCGTCAAATTTTACGTCGTTTACGTAAGTCGTATGTGAATGGGGCATAGGTTACATTCACGTCGTTCGCATTGAGCTGTCGTATCTTAGGGAGTATATGCAACGTGATTCTGGGCATGCGCGCGCATGCGCCGTTCGATCGGCCCTTCATTTACATGGGGTCACGGTTAATTTAAATGTAGCACGCCCACTACCTGCCTACTTTAAATTAGGCAGGCTCACGACGACCATATTACGCTATGCCGCCGCAACGTGCGGGGTGAGTGCTTTGTGAATACTGCTCTAGGCTCTCTGCGCGCCGTTGGCGTATCGTATATTCGATACGCTATGCTGGCAAAACTATGCGCCAAGCTACCTGAATCTAGCTCATAATCTTTTACTAATGATGGGCATAATTTCATCTTTCAAATCACAAGCCATAACCGCTAACTACCCTATTGTTGTAACTTGGTTGTTCATTATGTTTTCCTTTTTTGTGGGAATCTTGGCTCTGTAATTTTGCAACTGTCCTGCAAGGGTATCCCTCCCTCTTTCATGTGTCAAGTCTTGAATGTATGCAACTTAGTTCCAATTGTTTCTCATATAATATCTCTTCTTTTTGGCTTTCACAAGCATTATGTTTTGAGGACACTAGAAGGCCTTAAAATTTTTTTTTTTTTAATATAGTGGAATGTAAAGTGGACATGCACATAGTTTAGTGGAACTAAATCAGGGGTGCCCAACCTTTTGAAGAGCGAGGGCAACATAAGCGACTTGGTAACAAGTCGTGGGCCACAATGAGTGGAGGGGACACAAGTCTGTTTACATCTATTGCTCCATAGAGGTGAATAAAGGGTCCTATTGAGTCAGACAAATTGTGTGAAAGGGGCCTACGGCTGCTTTCCCACTAATGCACTGCACTTTACTTAAATTGTGGATGCACCACCGTGCACCTGTGGCGTTCCTGGGTGTGCTGCACTTTACCATAGACTTCTATTATGTCCTGCAGGTGTGGTGCTTTTTCTGAAAGCGCACCAAACCTGCAGGTAATAACAGAAGTCGGATGTGAGGGCGATCTGGCTGTGACATCTGTCACCCCATTGATTGCTAGGGTTGATTCGGCTGATCTGGCTGGCTAGGCGGATGTCCCCTTCCTTTCCTCCCTCACCGCTCCATGTACATCCCTCCCGAAGCTCCGTGCTTGGTCGAAGAGGATGGCCATCCCCGGTAGATGAAGCACCGATCTTCGGTCAAGGGTATACGAGTAGCTGCGCTCACCAGCTAGAACCTCCAAACAAGATCAAGGTCCAAAAAAATAACAGAAGTCTGTGGCTCAGTGCAGGTAACCCGCAGGTAAACTCCACTGCACTTGCGGATCAGTTAGAAAGTGCTTTTATGAATAAACTTACCTTTAATAACAGTCTTTCATTCAGGTATCGCCGGCTGTTGCTGTCCCAGGCAGAGTGCATTTGGCATCACTCCACCTGTGACGGGAGGCAGCGCTTTATAGGAAGCATCGACTTATGTGGCTCTTCTCTGCAGCTGCTTACTTAATCTACCGCCGGCTTCATCTACCACTGGCACAACTCTGATGCTCTAGGATGGCAACCTGCGATCCGTGTTTGCCAACCCACTATCCCAGAAAAGGAGGTTGCGGGCCACATCAGAGGGCTCCGCGGGCCACTGGTTGGGCACCCCTGAACTAAACTCTCTCAATCAAAACAAACTATTTTTAATCCGTATGCTGCCAGCATTAGTAAATATATAGGATGATATATTATCTTTACTTGTTTTAAAACTTTTTAAACATTTTTTTTCAGTTGCTTCCTGGTTTTTGGCCTAGGTAAAAATTATGTGAATAGGTGGGTGTTTTTGCTTTGAATAGTTAAATTATTTAAATAGCAGTTTCAGTTTGTGGTGCTCTGATACAGGTAGGTTTAGCTATCTATCTATTAAGGTAAAACATATATAATTTAGTTCTTTGTAAACTATGGCCCATGAACCTTGCATTCAATCCCCAGCAGGTGGAGACACAGCCAGCCAAAACAGGCTATGCCAGTACTGTGCATATTGATTTAATATGCAACTTAAGATTAATAGACTTGTGTACAACCATTTACGCCTTTAATAAAGGGTTTCATATACAATTTTACACTACGGGAGGGATGTTTATTCTAACATGTTGCTGAGTGGATGCAGTGGAGGTTTAAAGGGACCATAGGCATCTTAAAGGGACCAGCACCATATTATAAAGTAGAGATCACTGGAGTACCTTGGAAGCTCATTAACCCTATTTTCAAAAGGCTTGCATTAGTTCTTAATGAGGTGAGAGTTCTGTGAGCACAGAATGGTTGCATATAGGTGGAAGCGTATTGGTTTAATTGTCTAAGAACACACGTGAATGCTTCTCAAATAAAATAAGGTGGTTGGCTCTTGTCACATTTGAAGACTGGAGTTCATGAACTCAATATTATAATTTTTTGCACTATTCATTGGATTTTGATCTATGAAATTGATGGAATGATTTTACACTAATGAAATGCTTGATCAAGTTATAGTCACTTATTACTGTTTTGATTCTTATATTGTGAGGCTGCGCAACCCCACATCACACTTTATTATCACTGACATTGTAGGAACACAACAGGGGCTGCAGCAACCATTACACCTCTTATCACTTTATCTCATTTACAAGCGCAGAGGTTCACACCATTCATTTACTTCTTCAGCTGTAGCATTGTTTGGGTAATTTTTTTGCTACTGCAGATGCTAGAGCAAAAAAGTATATACCCCTAGCTGTAGTATTCTGCCCCTTTTCAAGAATTTGTGGCCTGTGGTGTACTGCAGCAGCAGGTTTTTGGCCACCATTCCCTACAATGTGAAAGGTAGTGTTTCCATCTACATGACCACACATGGTGAAAAAAGTAGAGGCAGAGATGTTGAATATCTTTCACAGAGCAGCTGTGAACCTCCTCTTCTCAAGTCCCCTGCCGGTGCACATGGCTCCTCCTTTCTGTCCAGTGCCCCCAGGGAAGCTGTTTCCCATAGGAGCACTTGTGCATGCTTGCTCATGAGCTCCGCTGTTGCGTCCATTGACACAGACAGCGGGACTCGGCTCCACTCCCCTGCTCCCTCATAGCTGGCTTTGATTGTAAGCAGCAGGAGCCAATGGCTCCCAGCGCCCCAGCAAAGCCAGTGAGACCTTGAAGTGAGGGGAGATAACAGCTGCAGACGTACACAGTGCTGGATTGAATGAGGGCTCAGGTAAGTAAAGGGGAGGGGTGAGAAGGGATGCTGACGCCTACATTTTGTTTACCTTAATGCAAGGAATGCATTAGGGTAACAAATGTTTAGGCTTTAGAACCACCTTAAGGTAAAAAAAAAATCCACCACGCACCTCTATACTTCCCTAAACCCTATCTTGATCCAAGTTGTGCCTGTCTGCAGCAGTGCTGGTCTCTGTTCTTTCTCTCATTGGCTCCTTGTGTTGTTAATCAAATTTTAAGAGGAATGTTTACACATTTGCCTGGTCAGGCTCACATTCTCAATCTGGTGGTGCAATGGCTCCTGAATAGGTAACCAGGGTTACAAGATCTTCTAAGTCATGCCAGAAGAGTTTGTAACTATTTCAGATGGTTCTACCCAGCCAGTGTTCAGCTGGGTGAAATTCAGCAGGAATGCTATTTGTCCACCTGGTGAAACTTAACATTGGCCATGCTGCCGTGGCTGTACATGCAGCAGAGCGCTATCAAGTACCTGTGTAAATATGACACAAGGAAAGCTTCAGGGAAGCTGAGCTTCTTTTCTCGAAACCAGCTGCCATTATCATATTCTACCTGCTGTTGTTAACATCTCCTGGCACTGTTGTAGGCCTCCATAAAGAGAACCTGTCACCACCTATTACTGTCACAAGGGGTGTTTAACATTTTATGGTGCTTTCAAAATGCTTTTAAGGTGCTTTGAAGTGCTGCCTATTTATTTTTTTGACCAGGGGTGTTTTTGGTGCACATTTTACAGCGCTCCAACCATGTCCCAAAGATGCTGCTTGCAGGACCTTTTTTTACCGCCCCACAAGCGCACCGCCCCAGTGTGAAAGCACACATACAAATGAATGTGAGACCGTTTTCAGCTGCTTTTCATGCACTTTTTTAGCACTAAAATGCCTGAAAACTGCCTCAGTGTGAAAGGGGTCTTAAAGCATGGTCCATCCTGTGCTGTGCAGAAATCCTTCGGTTGGGTAATGGTGTTTGGACACCACCAACACTTAAAGCTCACCTTTTTTGTAGCTGTGTTAGGCCAGGTTCACACTAGCTGAATCCGCGGCTCGCAGCAGGGGGTCTGGTGCATCCCTGTTCGCTGTTTCAGGTGCGAATCGGGTCCAAATGTTTGCCTTAATTTGGATCTGAAATGGAGCCAAAGATGCACGGGATACTTTTCCAGTGTGGACCGTGGCACCCCCGAAGTTGTGTGAACCGGCTCCATTGAGAACCGATCCCAGTCTCCTGTCATGTGAATTGGATGCGGGAAAACCTGCATCCAGATTGCACAGATGGTAAGTGTTTGTTAAAGCAGGGTCAATTCTGTGCTCTGCAGGACACTTTATGTATTGTCATGTTGTTTGGGTTCCACCAACACCCAAAACCCAGTTTTCTATGTTTTGTAACAATAGCACAAAATATAACATTTTTGGACATGATCAAAGCTCTCCTATTAACCTCCCTGGCGGTATGATTCTTTCAGAAAAAACATGCTGAAAGCGGTACCATTATTTGCAAGGAAATTTGGCGTTTTATATTGTAGGTCTGTAATTTTTAGAAATAACTCACTTAAATCTGACCAAACAAGATTCTAATAGGCATCCCGTGTATTACATTTTTTTAAAAACAAAATTATAAATTATAATATAATAAATAATTATAAATAATTATAACAAATAATAATATAATTATAATAAAAATTATTCAATAATGTAATCAAATTAAAATCACTGAAATTTGCTCAGTTGCAGAATTGTTGCTGTCATTATTTTTTTTTTTTTATGACGAATTTCCCCACAAATCGCTATCGCACAATTCTGCAAGTGATTATAATTTATTATCGCTGTTTTTTAGCTGATCTAAAACTATTTTTGACATAAAGGGACACTTTTGGTTGCTATGGACAATCTACAGTTTGCAGGGAGAAAAAAAGGTTTTTATTATATAAAATGACATGCAGGACACTGGGCAGACCACTAGGGACAGGGGGGGTGTGTTTTTTTTACATACAGTACTGTAATCTATAAGATTACAGTATACTGTATGTAATGTGTTTGTTTACGTTTTTGAATTTGGCGCCGTTCTCCGTCCCCGTGCGTCGTAACGTCGCAGGGAACGGAGATCGGCGTCACACGGAGGCACTATGTGAATCGAGCGAGGTCCCGCTCGCTCACACAGCGCGGTGGCATCGCTGGATCCAGGGACAAGGTAAGTAAAAAGTGCCTGTGGATTCAGCGAGGCGAGCCGAGACTGACTCGGGGTTACCGATAGTAGCAGGAAAATCTAACCCCGAGTCAGTCTCGGGAAGACCGCCAGGGAGGTTAATACTCAAAACCTAATTGTTGTAAAGCTTCTTTACAGACTTAGAAAGTGTTCCATTTTTTTGGACTGGATAAATATTGTGGTGGTAACTATTTATTGTGTTGCTTTGCAGTGCATAGGCATTAAAATTGACAACAATTTAGTTTCCTCATGCTGCTCTCCAGCTGGGAAATTTGGAATACACACTCTTTTAAGTACTGCCATCCAACAGTGATTCTTTACCTTGGAAATTCCAGCCTATAAAATGTGTTTTAAAATAAGCGTGGATTTTTCCTAAAAACATTTTTATCTTTTGTCATAGAGAGAATAAATGAAATTTTTTTAATTTACAGATGGATCCTGCATACTCCCTTTCTAACTACCACGATGAGAACTATTTATGTTCTGTGCAGAAAATCTGCATGATTTCTGTATTATGTGTCAGAAAATAACAGTCTTATTATTGCTGGCAAAAATATGACATCTTCCTGCATCCTAAATTGCCTTCTTTTAAAAAATAAGCATTAATGTGCATCAAATTTGTGAAAAAGTTATATAGTGGGAAAGATTTACTAAACCCAGTGCACTTCAGCTTATTCAATGAAGTGTTGACAATAAAACCTAGATTCTGATTGTTACTATGCACTGCCAATTTTCAAAAAAATTCTAAAAAATATTGTACAATTTTTCTCATCAAATACAGGCTAATAAAATGATGCAGTAAGTCACTGTTACATTTGCTTACATGTTATAATATTCTCCAGATCACCATTGGTCTCATCATCATGCTCCTAGCATGCCAGTCCCCCACTGTATGTAAGTGACATCATTTTTTGTCAAAGTACATACACAGAATTATTTTGACATTGAATTAGGATTTATATATATATATATATATATATATATATATATATATATATATATATATATATATATATATATATATATATATATATATATATATATATATATATATACATATGTGTGTCTTCTACACAACACAGTTAATCCAGTTCCTGACTCCTGAGGAAGTTTATGAAATATGTCAAGCCAAATTCCACACATCTACTGAATGCACACAAGCTGATATATTTAAATTGCACTATGTGGGATAATACTATATGTTGTGTGTCAGTGACTTACATTTATCAACCTGTGTTTTTATGATACTATTTTGGAATATATTTGTGATTGTATAGACATGAGATGTGATTTCTAATAAATACTTTAAAAGTCCCAACTACTACTACTTGAATTGGAAATGTTAGCTATTGCCTCTGAAACATACAGTAGCACTGTGATATTTTCTTTTTCAGATCTGCAATGTGTTGTTGTGGTTTGGAGGTGTTTTGATGCACTCTGGATTGGCATTTTGTTTTTGTTGTTTTATGCAAATGTGTTTTACTGAATAGAACATTGTAACAAGCTATACTCTGTGGCTTAGTTTGCCTCTTGCTTTTTTAATTAAATATATACCTTATGATACACTTAAGGTATCATAAGGTACATACCTTTAGGGTGGAAATAAACCTTAATGTGTTGCTGCTGGTTTAAGTAAGCCAAGCAGTTATGTAAAATGTAAGTTTATTATTAGAGATGCAATTTGTGTAAATTGTGTCACCGATGCTGTCCTAAAGAAGTTGCAACTCCACATATAACTTTAAGGCATCCTCCAAGCATGCTATTTAAAGGAATTTCATATTTTTATTGTTGCCCTTTAAACCACCTTAAAAAAGTTTCTCCACATTGATCAATATTTTTTTTTTCTTTGGTATATGACCCCAGATCAGTGTTCAGTCCTCTATGTCCTTTCTTTTCAAACACATTGGCTTCTAGCTTAGACAATGGGAAATTGTTGAAACTTATTGATTTAATCAGGTTCCAGATCCAAATTTTGGTAACGTTCGCTGAATGTTCACCACACCGAAACCAGATACATTTGGCTCATCGCTAGTTAGAATTCACAGAATAATTCATTGACTTTATAATACTGAAAGCTACGGGATAAATTAACCTTTGAAAGTCACAGAACTAAAAGGTATTTTTAATAATGTATTGTTAGGATACACAGTAATTTTTAGGATGCTAATAAGCGTAAACATGTGGGTTGCCACACATTAAAATGCATGGGACTGATTGAAGAAAATTATTTAAATGAGGTGTTGTCCATAGCATATTATTTGTTTTATTTTACTAGAGAATTCACCCTAATTTGTTCACTGTGTTTGAGTTTGCCCTGTGGAAGTGCAATAGGGATTGCCATGCCTACATAAGTAAAGTAATATGAGCCAAATCCTCAAAAGAGATACGACGGAGTAACTGCTGTTACTCCGTCGTATCCCTGGTCCTAACTATGGAACTGATCCACAGAATCAGTTTCCCATAGTTAGGACGAAGATCCGACATGTGTAATTGAATTACACTGTCGGATCTTAGGATGCAGTACCGCATCCGCCGCTGGGGGCATTTCGCGTCAAAATGCTGCCTCGGGTATGCAAATTAGGACTTACGGAGATCCATGAAGCTTTTCAGCTTAGTTTTTTCTCCGTAAGTTTTATTTTGCTAACGCAAAATTAGGGCTGCTTTTACAAGGTGTAAACTGTTTACACCTTGTAAAAACAGACCTTTCTTGCTCGCGACGCAATTTTTTTTAAATTTAAATGGCGCCGTATCTTTTTTTTTACCCGACGCAACTTTATTGTCCCGTCGCAATCCACAAAGCCCGACGTAACGTAATTTCGCGCTATGCACGTCGGGAAAATGACGTCACGAGCATGCGCAGTACGGCCAGCGCGCCTCATTTAAATGGTAATCGCCCCCTGGAGAAGAGGAACGCCTTGCGCCGGCCCGATTTAAGTTACACCGCTCAAAATTTCTAGGTAAGTGCTTTGTGGATCGGGCACTTAGTTAGAGATTTTGCGGTGGTGTAACTTAAATGGAAAAAGTTACGTTGTGCCAGTTTTTTGAGGATTAGGCCCTATATGTATAGAAATGGCACTCAAAACACTAATCTCCTTATTCGTGGTGAACCAGGTCACAGCCTTTAGAGCCCAGCCCTGCTAAATTAAATATATAAAGAAGGCTGCACACTGATGAAATCATGCAATTGATCGTGTATCCCAACAGTTTAGGCCGATACGTATTCTTCTACATATTTTTTGTTTAAAAAAATTGCAATAAACGTTTATTGATTGGTTTGCGCAAAAGTTATAGCGTTTACAAAATTGGGGTAGTTTTATGGCAGTTTTATTAATATTTTATTTTTACTAGTAAATGGCGGCGATCAGCAATTTTTTTTCAGTACTGCGAAATTACGGTGGACACTTCGGACACTTTAGAATTTTTTATATGTGGAGCATTTTTATAATGCATTCAGTAAGGGACTTGTTCTATGAAAAAGTAAAGTGGACTTTGATCTTTTATATGTGTGGCTTCTTATTTTGGCATTTCTAAAAAAAAAAAAAGGAGAGAATAAAAAGAAGAAAACAATATTGAAGTTTATAGGCTTGTTTTGAGTGTGCATGTAGCTAAGTCTACATTTTACAGTGAAAATGTATGCTATCCAGGCTCTTTAAAAGAGTATGTTGTTCTTTGTGTGCTGTAATAATTGTCTGTTCTTTGCCAGCCTACTGCTGCCTACTGCTTAAGCAGGACCTCATGGCAAAATGTGAATTCTTAATAGACCTGCCATGAGATTAGTATGTATTGAGCTCCTTAAATTTAAACATGTGTATACATTTAAAAATATCTGTTAATTCAAATCTTTATTAAAGGTGTTTGTGTCTGTATCTGTATGATATTAGATGGAAAGATCAGACAAACTAGACCTATCCATCTTCATCATGATTGCTAAAAGCTTTAGAACCACTTTGTGACCACCCTATAGCAGTCTTACTGCTACAGGGTGGTCGCACTGAATGAATGAATGAATGAAAAACGTATAAAGCACGGCGCATGCGAACTGAATCTCTTCTGGGCGCTAGTTGTTCGTGTCTCATGACATCAAAAGAGCAGAGTTTTGATCTGTCTTCTGAAAGTCAGGTGGTTTTCCTCCAAGCGAATGCTGGTTGGTAAAGCGTTCCATAGTCTAGGACCCTGAAAAGCAAACCTTCTTTTTCCTTTGGACTTGTATTTGGTTTTTGGTACCCTGACCAGATTTTGGTCGGTGGATCGCAGAACGCGATTCGAATTGTGAGGTTCTATCTTGTCGCAAAGATATTGCGGAGCCTTCCCATGGATGCACTTATGTGTCAGGCAGAGTGCTTTAAATGCAATTCTGTCTTTTACTGGCAGCCAGTGAAGGGTTCTCAACGAAGGTGAGATTGATTCCCATTTTTTTTTCCCAGTCACCAGTCTGGCGGCCGTATTCTGAACGACTTGCAGACGGGAGATTTGGTACTTTGGGAGTCCGAGGTACAGGGCGTTAGCATAGTCCAGTCTGGAATTCACGATTGTTCCCACCACGACTGCTACGTCTTCTTTGGGGATAAATGGAATAATGGAACAGTGACAGTGCATATTGTAAGTTGCTGATCACTGCCATTACTCAATTTATGAAGAAATCATTTTTTTTTACATTTTTTATTAGATATTTTTTTAAGCAGAAAGTAGAAAAATATTATTGTTTTGTTTTTTCAAAATTGGCCTTTTTTGGTGTTTACAGCGCAAAAAAATAGTACCACCAAAAGAAAGCTCTATTTGTAGGAAAAAAGGACATCAATGTTATTTGGATACAGCGTCACACAACCTGGCATGGGTCAGTTAAAGTAACGCTGTGCCGTATCACAAAATATGTCCTGGGTTGAGAAGGGCGTATGTCTTCCAGAGCTGAAGTGGATATCTTTTCACAGCTGTTCAAAAGAAAAACTTCCTTTCATATTTTCTGTGTAGAAGATACAAGCATGCTGGAAAATGTCTAGGACCAATGTTGAGCACCCTCACTGCTCATAAGCAATTACATCCAACACTTACCAGTTACGACTTAACCTGGTGCCTAGATATGTTGAACAAATAACCATCTTAAAGGGTCACTAAAGGATTTTTTTTAGCTAAATAGCTTCCTTTACCTTACTGCAATCCTGGTTTCATGTCCTCATTGTTCGTTTTTGCTCTGGTGTTGCTGTAATTATTCTCTGTTCTGGACACTTCCTGGTTGTCTGTTTCCTGATGACCACAGTACTGAGAGATTCTAGTTTAATTTTCCAAACCATCACTGCTCTATGGCTCTGTACATGCACAGAGGCAGGAAAACATGCAAAAACGAAACTAGATGCAAAAACGAAACTAGAGGTACATTATATGATTGATTTTTATCTATTTGTAATCAATTTTAAAAGGAATCAGTTAATTATTATGTCTCTATACCCTGTAAACAGTAATTTCAGCAAACAAAATGTTTCCTTTACAACTCCTTTAAGAACCCCCTGTTGTTTTCCAGCTCAGTAATTACAGTAACAGTTAATCACATCTGATTTCCTTGGTGAAAAACATTACATTGTTATGCAAATAGCATGGGAGGAATGGACATAGGTTGAAATGTGTAGGAAATAACATACCAGCTTAATAATTGTATGCGGATAAAGAAACCAAGAACCAAACATATGTAATGGGAAATTAGTTGTTTAAGAACAAATTAATTAGCATTGAGACAGCATATGTTTCCCAGAACTCATGTCGGCAGAGGTAGGTTTCTTAAAATCATGATAAATAGTAGTCAAGTTGCTCAATCTATATGTGTGGGTTTTGTTCTTAGTTAAGAAAACATTCTGCAGCCGAGAGATAACTCAACTATCATGTAATGTAGCCGTTTCCAAGGCAACCATGTTTTATTTTTGAATAGAAGAACAAATTAGGTGAGTAAAACATCTGTAAACTGCCAGTACACAAGTCAGGACAGAACAGAGTACATTTTTGAGCCCTTTGTAAGGAAAAATAAGAAGCATAAAACTTACCAGTAATTAGATGTATTTCACAGTCTCTTTTTTAGATTTTATGCATTTTCCCAAGGCTTTTTTGCCTTACAGACATACACAAACCTTTACTGAAAGAAATATCATGTGTTTGACATTTTGATGTAACTTATATGTAATTCTTAACTTATTAGAAAATGTATTGCTTAAAGGGCCACTAAAGGAATTTTATTTTATCTAAATAGCTTCCTTTACCTTACTGCAGACCTGGTTTCATGTCCTCATTGTTCGTTTTTGCTTTGAAGTAGCTGTAATTCTGCTGTGATCTCCACACTTCCTGCTTGTCTGGCTCCTTATAACCACAGTACTGGGAGCTTTCTCACGGTGGTCTAAGCTGTCATTACTGTGTGTCTAAAACTTAACAGAACCAATCAGATTAATTTTAAAAACAAAACACTGCCCTGGATATGTTTTGTTTTTGTTCTGTGTGTCTCTCTACTTCACAGAAACATGAAGCCAGTTTAAAAGTGAAAGTGAAACTAGAGGCACATTATATGATTGATTTTTATCTACTTTTAATCATTTTTAAAAGGAATCAGTTAACTTTTATGTCTCTATACCCTGTAAACAGTCATTTCAGCAAAACATTTTTTTCTTTTAGTGATCCTTTAAACTATGATATTTACTAATAATTAAAGCATTGCTTGTAAGTCTTCCAAAAGTTTTTTTTATATTCCCCTATGTTTGTTTTATCAGAAGATGGTTAACAATATCCATTTTAAAAAATGTTGTGACTAAAAATTCCTCCAAGGGTGGATAGTGATGAGAGAACCAAGCAAAGTTTAGTTTACAAAACATTTACCAAACCCTGTGGGAAATCTACACACCCCTAAATATAGCAGCAGACCCTACTGAAGCCTGTAGGAGTCACATCTTAATTATTTCCTGATCTTTTTAAGGTCAACTTACATTTTTTTGTTAAAAAAATTACATGGGTAAATGGTCACTGCCATGGAGGACAAGACAAAAAATAATTTGTGAAAAATAATGTTCAGCCAGGAGTGGGTCTTTTAATGTGGCTTAAAGGGCAATGTAAAATACACAACTTCTTTAAATACCATGCTTGGAGGATGCCCTAAACCTGCACAAAAGGGTTGCACTTCAGTTCAATGTACTTCTGCAAAAGTTCAAAAAATCTTAAATGCCTGAAAAAGTATGGATGGGCGAAACGTGTTGATCCGGGACTGACACTGACGGCACGTCCAGTGACCTCACATCCGGGCATTGGAGCACACACTGCTTCTGGGGTCAGAACAGCTGCGCTTTCCCATACACTGGATTTTAAACTGCTGGAGGTCCTAAGTCCAAACAAATGTGAGCACATAAAATTAGGGGAGCTTTTGGTCTATATATGTCTGAATGCTTTTAAAATACAATACTACACAATGAGATTTTTTCTGTGGTCCTTCCATGTACACTTGTGACCATAAGGTTGGGTTGGATTTCTTGGCCGGGAGTAGGGATGAGCTTCATGTTCGACGGCGAACAACGAACAATTAGGGGTGTTCGCGGCAAATTCGAAATGCCGCGGATACACCCTGTTAAAGTCTATGGGAGAAATCTAAAGTGTTCATTTTAAAGGCTAATATTAAATTTATTGTCCTAAAAAGTGTTTTGGGCCTGGGTCCTGTCCCAGGAAACATGTATCAATGCACATTTTTTTTTAAAACTGATGTTTTTTCAGGAGCAGTGAATTTAATAATGCTAAAAGTGAAACAATAAAAGTGTAATATTACTTTAAATTTCGTACCTAGGGGGGGTGTAAAGTCAGCATGTGAAAAAGCGCATGTTTCCCGTACATAGAACTGTCCCTGCACAAAGTGTCATTTCTGAAAGAAAAAAAGCCATTTAAAACTGGCTTTGCGGCTCTAATGAATTGTCAGGTCTTTCAATTACAGAGATGATTCATTCATAAAGAAAAAAAAATGTGTGGGGGTCCCCCTAATTAAATTACCAGGCCCTTCAGGTCTGGAATGGATATTAAGGGGAACCCCGCCGTAAAAAAAAACATGACGTAGGGTTCCCCGCAAATATCCATACCAGGCCCTTCAGGTCTGGTGTGGATTTTAAGGGGAACTCCACCCCAAATTAAAAAAAAATGGCGTGGAGTCCCCCTAAAAATCCACACCAGACCCTTATCCGAGCACATTAACCTGGCCGGCCGCAGAAAAGAGGGGGGGACAGAGTGCGGCCCCCCCCTCTCCTGAACTGCACCAGGCCACACGGGGATGTCCCCATGTTGATGGGGACAAGGACCTCATCCCCACAACCCTTGCCCAGTGGTTGTGGGGGTCTGCGGGCGGGGGGCTTATCAGAATCTGGAAGGGGACCCCCAGATCCTGGCCCCCCTATGTGAATTGGTAATGGGGTACACTGTACCTCTACCATTTCACGAAGGAAGTGTAAATAGTTAAAAAAACACACAGACACCGTAGAAAAAAATCCTTTATTAATAAAAAAATAAATAAAAATCCAGCGATGTGAATCCACTGTCTCCTATCCAGCGATGGATGATCTCTCCAGCGACGGATGATCAGCGGTCCGGTCCAGCGATGCAGAAGATCCATCCGTCCAGAGCGCAGCAGGGGAGCTCCACTCTCCGCTGGACACAGCCCAGACAGGGCTTTCCCAGTGACGTACGAGGGTGCGTCAGAGGGGGCGGGGTCACGTGACTGGTGGCCGGCGCTTCCCCTATATAAGTAATGTCACAGCTCCAGCACGTCATTCCACTGGGCTGTGTCCAGCAGAGAGTGGAGCTCCCCTGCTGCGCTCTGGATGGATGGATCTTCTGCATCGCTGGACTGGACCGCTGAACATCCGTCGCTGGAGAGATCATCCATTGCTGGATAGGAGACAGTAGATTCACATCGCTGGATTTTTTTTTTTATTAACCTCTTGACCACTGGGCACTTAAACCCCCTTCCTAACCAGACCAATTTTCAGCTTTTGGTGCTCTCACAATTTGAATGACAATTACTCAGTCATACAACATTGTGCCCGTCTGAAATTTTTGTTCTTTTTTCCCCACAAATAGAGCTTTCTTTTGGTGGTATTTGATCGCCTCTGGGTTTTTTATTTTTTGCGCTAAAAAAGAAAAAACACTGACAATTCTGTAAAAAGAAAAAAAAATAACCTTGTTTCTGTCATATTAGCGGGTATTGCGGAGTATTGGGGGTATTGCGGAGTATTGGCGGTATTGCAGAGTATGGGGGGGGTTATTGCAGAGTATGGGGGGGGTTATTGCAGTGTATGGGGGGGTTATTGCAGCGTATGGGAGGGCTATTGCAGAGTATGGGGGGGCTGTTGCAGAGTATGGGGGGCTGTTGCAGAGTATGGGGGGCTGTTGCAGAGTATGGGGGGGGCTATTGCAGAGTATGGGGGGCTATTGCAGAGTATGGGGGGTATGGGGGTATTGCAGAGTATGGGGGGTTATTTCAGAGTATTGATTTAATTGCAGAGTATTGCGCAGGGAAGGATGGCTGGATCTGTGACTGCATTTATCACAGATCCAGCCACAGCAGCTGCTGCTGCTTCCGTTATCCCCCCTCTCCTCTCACACTGTACCGATCGGTACAGAGAGGAGAGGGAGGAAATGACGCCGGTTTGTTTACAAGTGATCGCTCCGTCATTTGACGGAGCGATCGCGTGGTAAACAGATTTCGCGTGGTAAACAGATTTACCGCGATCTGTGATGCGCCGGGTCTTCTAGACCCGGCGCTCACAGATGATTCCGGGAGCGCGCCCCAGGGGACGCCCGAGTGAAGGATTCTGGGAGGACGTCCCAGGGACGTCCTCCCAGAATAACTCCACCGCGCTGTAGACGTCTTTTGTCTATGGCGCGGTGGGGAAGTGGTTAATAAAGGATTTTTTTCTACGGTGTCTGTGTTTTTTTTTTAACTATTTACACTTCCTTCGTGAAATGGTAGAGGTACAGTGTACCCCATAACCAATTCACATAGGGGGGGCAGGATCTGGGGGTCCCCTTTGTTAAAGGGGTCTTCCAGATTCTGATAAGGCCCCTGCCCGCAGACCCCCACAACCACCAGGCAAGGGTTGTGGGGATGAGGCCCTTGTCCCCATCAACATGGGGACATCCTCCCCATGTTGAGGGCATGTGGCCTGGTACAGTTCAGGAGAGGGGGGGCGCACTCTGTCCCCCCCTCTTTTCTGCAGCCGGCCAAGTTAACGTGCTCGGATAAGGGGTCTGGTGTGAATTTTTGGGGGAACTCTACGCCATTTTTTTTTTACATTTGGGGTGAAGTTCCCCTTTAAAGTCCACACCAGACCAGAAGGGTCTGGAATGGATATTTGGGGGGAACCCCACGTCATTTTTTTTTTAAATTGATGACGGGGTTCCCCTTAATATCCATTTCAGACCTGAAGGGCCTGGTAATGGAATTTGGGGGGACCCCACGCTATTTTTAAAAAAAAAATTTGAATGAATTCATTAATTCATTATAGCCACAAGTCCGGTTTAAAGGTCTTTTTTTCTTTCAGAAATGACACTTTGTGCAGTAACAGTTCTAAGTGCGGGAAACATGCGATATTTCACATGCTAACTTTACACCCCCCCCCCCTAGGTACCAAATTTAAAGGAATATTTCACTTTTATTGTTTCACTCTTAGCATTATTAAAATCACTGCTCCCGAAAAAACAGCAACGTTTTTAAAACTTTTTTTTGCATTGATACATGTCCCCTAGGACAGGACCCAGGTCCCCAAACACTTTTTAGGACAATAACTTGCATATTAGCCTTTAAAAATAACACTTTAGATTTCAAACGTTCAAGTCCCATAGACTTTAACCTCCCTGGCGGTATGATTCTTTCAGAAAAAACATGCTGAAAGCGGTACAATTATTTGCAAGGAAATTTGGTGTTTTGTACTGTAGGCCTGTAATTTTTAGGAATAACTCACTTAAATCTGACCAAACCAGAGTTTAATAGGCATCCCGGGTATGTCATTTTAAAAAAAAACTAAATTATAAATTATAATATAATAAATAATTATAAATAATTATAACAAATAATAATATAATTCTAATAAAAATTATTCAATAATGTAATCAACTCAAAATCACTGAAATTTGCTCAGTTGCAGAATTGTCGCTGTCATTATTTTATTTTTTTAATGACGAATTTCCCCACAAATCGCTATCGCACAATTCTGCAAGTGATTATAATTTATTATCGCTGTTTTCTAGCTGATCTAAAACCATTTTTGACATAAAGGGACACTTTTGGTTGCTATGGACAATCTACGGTTTTCAGGCAGAAAGAAAGGTTTTTATTATATACAAGAACATGCATGACACAGGACAGACCACTAGGGACAAGGGGGGTGTGTTTTTTTACATACAGTACTGTAATCTATAAGATTACAGTATACTGTATGTATAGTGTTTGTTTACGTTTTTGAATTTGGCGCCGATCTCCGCTCCCGTGCGTCGTAACGTCTCAGGGAACGGAGATCGACGGCACAGGAGGACACTGTGTGAATCGATCGAGGTCCCGCTCGCTCACACAGCGCGGTGACATCGCTGGATCCAGGAGAAGGTAAGCCAGCGCGCGCTGCAGGCTCTGCACAGCTACTCCGAGCGTGACTCGGGGTTACCGATCTCAGCCTAAAAAATCAACCCCGAGTCACGCTCGGGGATACCGCCAGGAGGGTTAATAGGGTTCTAAAGTTCACACAAACATTTTGTGTGTTTGCAAGTTCTGGTGTGAACTGAACAGGGGGGTGTTCGGCTCACCCCCAGTTGGCATACAGATGTTTTGTCCTGCAAGTGTGGTTGCTCAGCTCGTCCGTAACATTGCTGCTGCAGCTGCTGTCCAGCTGACCTGTGCATGTCTGTTGCTGAGTTACACCTGCTTTATGAGGAATAATTTTAGGCCGGACGTACAACTTACGCGCATATCGCGTAGCCTGCGCCAGGCGCACGTACGTTTGTGAATCGCCGTCTCTCCCTCATTTGCATATTTGAATAGGAAATCAATGGGAGTGCCAGATGCGTCCAGCGTAAATATGCACCCACGATACGCTGGCGTAGGAAAGTTACGTCGGTCGGAAGAAGCTTATTTTCAGGCGTATCTAGTTCTGTGGGCACGGCGCACAGATACGACGGCGCATATTTACACTTACACGGCGTATCTCAAGATATGTTGGCGTAAGTGCTTTGTGAATCCGGGCCTTTGTGTTTATTTAAATTTGTTGGTGACTGAGTAGAGGTACAATGTAACACCTGCTCATTCACACACATGTGGGGCAAGTATCTGTGGGCCCACCACCTGCAGACACTTACAACCACCAGGCCAGGGTTTTGGGGGAGGGACCCTTGTCCCCAACAATAAAGGAGGGTGACCCCCCCCCCTTTACCTCTTTTCTGGCCAGCCAGAATGCATGCTCAGATAAGGACCATGAAAAATGTGCAGGAACCCCACACTTTTTTCCTGATTTTTCTGTGGAGTTTCCCCTTAAAATTCTTACAATACACAAAGGTTTTGGTATGGAATGTGGAGTAGCCCCCATGCTTTTTTTTTATGGGACACCCCATGACATCCCTATTAGACCCTCATCAGGGATAAGAGTCTGGTATATACTGTATCGTAGGGGGGAGGTGTGTTGGGAGTCCCTTATTCATGTTTTTAACAGATCCACATCTAGGCAATTTAAATATCATTTTTTTCTTTGTGAATGTAACTTTTGCTGTAGTGAGTTGTATACATCATACTGATGCATCACTTTGCAGGCATATTAAAGGAAAAGTATAACCAAAGCTATCTTGGCTGTACTTCTCCTATGGATCACAGGATTGCACTTCATTCAGCACTCCTGTGATCTATTTTTAGCCACAGTAGGTTGAGGCTTACATCACAAAGCTGGTCCAACCCCTGAAAAGATTCCGACCAGATAGTTGGAATTTACCCAGAACCCTGAACCGACACCTCGCTAAGACAGTTCGGGCTCTCTGCTCAGAGCAGAGTGGTACAACTGAGTGATTAGTAGTGCTTGATTGCTCAGTTCTCAATACAGAGCTGGCGGGGGACAGATGCTGCTGAGTATTATGCTTGTTTTTTTTTTAAAAGCCATAGTTCACTTTTAAGGGTATGAATTTTTTTGCATTTCTATTGTTGCCTGAATAAAATTGCAGCACCATGTCAACTGGAATACAATTTTTTCTGCTTTGATGCATGTCACCCAGGGACATTTGTTTGACAGTCCCTTGCCAATTAGTCAAGAAATGGAATTTACTGTTTTTTAACATTCAGCTGCCATTGGCTTCAACATTCAGCGCCAAAACGTTTGTCATGTTCTGCCAACCTGCCTCAAGCCTGAACCAAGGTGCATTCACCTCATCACTATTAATTATATTAATTATTTAATTATATTAAATTATATTAAATATAGAGATTTTTAGATTATCCACTACAGTGATATTTGTATTAGGCTCTCTATTTAGCAACTGTTGTGAAAGATTATTTATCACACACATTTTTCTTGAAATAAAAACTTGAAGAAAATTGAACTTTTGCCCAAAGTAATCATTCATAATTAATATTGTAAGTAGGAACACGAAATAAGAACCTTTGCTTAGGACTGGAAAGCAGGAAGTAGGGCCATGATGTAGCTGTGTGTGTTTGTAAATAATTATATACATACAGTATATATATTTTTCAGTGAGAGAGAAAAAGAACGAGATCTCTGAAAAAGCTGAATATTCTCTTTAATGTACTTTGCATTGTGTTATACAATAAGGATGATTTAGTAATTTTACAAAATCATTTTAGGATCAAATGTTCATGTTTATATGGAGATTCTGTTCCTCTTTTACCTAGCAACAGTTTTTTTTTTGTAATTGTTGCCATTAAAGTAAAGCCATTCTGAAGGCCATACTGTATTGATTTTAAGTGTCCCTAGATTTAATCTTGGTGACTAAGTAGATGACAGATTGGTGACATTTATAGCACTTACTGGTCATTAACAGCATTCGCTTATTCAGTAGAACTAATTTGTGTGCAGAGCTCAGGTACAGCTAGAAGACTCAGCAAATGTGGGCAAATGTATTTATTATTTACCACTGCACAGGGCCAAGCTTCTCCCACATGAAAAATGAAATATCCCTTTTCTTACTTGATATCAGTGAGGCGCATTTCCATTTCATGTTTTATTTACCCATTTTTGTATTTTCTAGGGTTCTCTCTTTTATTATTCTGAAGATAAAGCTATTAAAATCTAAAGGCATGTATATACATTTGTTAAGGATTTGTCACTTTTTGCATTTCAATTGCAGAAATATCATCTGGATATTTTAGCTAATAAGAACATTACTAACTAGTTTACTGTTGTTGAAAACATTAGTGTATTTCTATGGAATGTTATGGAAATTCAAGTGAACAAATAACCTTTCGGGACAGGTTTACCGTTTGCAAATAAAAGTTGAATTTTTTAGAAGAAGATAGAGTATGCTTTTTATTGTTGAAGGTAGCATATTAAAATGTTTAATTTGATAACTATTATGTCCAAAAGGCTATTAATGAGCTCTGGAAGATTATAAAATTTGGTACATACTGTAAAGGTGTTTGTGTCCTGTACAAAAAAATAAGCTATTGTAATTAGAATGTGGATTGATAAACTACAAGGTGAAGGTGAAAACTGACCTATACTGTAGATCAAAAGTTATCATTAATTATTAGGGTAAAACAAATGTTTAATATGTTAATGTTCTTATTTGATATCATTCCATTCTTTCTTTTAAACTTTTCTTGGTATTTTTTTCTCTAAATTATGCAATATGTGTTACGTTAAAGTGATCTTGTGCCCAGACTGTGAATAATAAAGCATTTACAGTACATATTTTTGACAAACGGTAAAAAAGCTTTAAATCAAGTCCTCGCTGACCTTTTGTATTTGCAGGTATTGTGAGGAAATGAATCTTCAATCTTAAAGCGGTGTTTCACCCTGCAGAACAACTTTTTAGCATAAAATTCGGCATAGTAGCGCGAGCTACAGTATGCCTGTCTTAATTTTTTTATCCCCGTACTCACTGTGTAATCGTACATAGAAGATTCTGACTGCCCGTGGGGAATGGGCGTTCCTTTCAAGAGGGAGGGTGATTGACGGCCGGCTCTGGCACGTCACGCTCCCCGAAGACAGCCGGAGTAGGTCTCGGCTCTTCACGGCGCCTGCGCACAGACTATGCGCAGGCGCCGTGAAGAGCCAAGCCTATTTTGGCTATTTCCGGAGAAGCGTGACGCGCCAGAGCCGGCCGTCAATCACCTTCCGTCTGGATTGGAACGCCCATTCCCCGTGGGCAGTCGGAATCTTCTATGTACGATTACACAGTGAGTACGGGGATAAAAAAATTAAGAGAGGCATACTGTAGCTCGCGCTACTATGCCGAATTTTATGCTAGAAGAAAACATTTTTTTTTTTTTTTTTATAGGGTGAACCCCCGCTTTAACCACTGCTATATGTGCTCCAACTTGCAAACTTTCAAAACTATAGAGTCAGGACCACAGTATACAGAGGAGCCTTGATGAGGCAATGTGGCTTTCACATATATTTGCACAATATTTGCAACTAAACTCTCTGTAAGGGTGCTGGAATAAAAAATAAAAATAACTATCATATCAGTGCCTCAGTTTTAAACTGAGGACAGGTTTGCCTGAAGGAAGCCCACTCCTTCTTAAAGGTGCAATAAGAAACAAGGGCCAAATTCTCAAAAACTGTGCGTAACTTAAATTTCAGCAGTTAAGTTACACTGACTTAAAATTTCTACCTAAGTGCCTGATCGTCAAAGCACTTAGGTAGAAATTACACGCTGTGTAACTTAAGTGCCGCCGTCGTAAGGCGGTCCTCCTCTCCTGGGGGCGTTTTAAATTTAAATGAGGCGCGCTCCCGCGCCGGCCGTACTGCGCATGCGTGTGACGTCATTTTCCCGACGTGCAGCGCGCGAACGTAATTAACGCCGGTCGGCTTTGAGAATTTCGACGGGACACTAAAGTTGCGACGGGTGAAAAAAAAAGACGCGCCGGGAAAACAATTAATTATAAAAAAAAATGACAGCGTCGCTCAGCATGCATTCCTGAGAGGGAGAACTCCATGCCAATTTTCAAAGAAAAAACCGGCATGGGTTCCCCCCCCAGGAGCATACCAGGCCCTTAGGTCTGGTATGGGTTGTAAGGAGACCCCCCCACGCCGAAAAATTGACGTAGGGGGTCCCCCTACAATCCATACCAGACCCGTATCCAAAGCACGCTACCCGGCCGGCCAGGAAGGGAGTGGGGACGAGCGAGCGTCCCCCCCCCCCTCCTGAGCCGTGCCAGGCCGCATGCCCTCAACATGGGGGGGTTGGGTGCTCTGGGGCAGGGGGGCGCACTGCGGGCCCCCCCACCCCAGAGCACCCTGTCCCCATGTTGATGAGGACAGGACCTCTTCCCGACAACCCTTGCCATTGGTTGTCGGGGTCTGCGGGCGGAGGCTTATCGGAATCTGGGAGTCCCCTTTAATAAGGGGGCCCCCAGATACCGGCCCCCCACCCTAAGTGAATGGATATGGGGTACATCGTACCCCTATCCATTCACCTGTAGGCAAAAAGTAAAATGTAGTAAACACACAACACAAGGCTTTTTAAAATATTTTATTATTCTGCTCCGGAGGCCCCCCCTGTCTTCGTTATTAGCTCAATTACCAGGGGGGCTTCTTCTTCCACTCTCCGGGGGTCTTCTCTGCTCTCCGGGGGTCTTCCGCTCTCCGGGGGGGCTTCTCCGGACTCCGGGGGGCTTCTTCCATCTTCTCCCCTCTTCCGCTCTTGACTCGGCGAACCCCGGTTCTTCTGCAGCTCTCCGGTGCCTTCTTCTTCAGCGCTGGCTGCCTGCTATGTTTGTGTGTTAGCTCGATTTCAAACAGGCAGCCGGCGCGGTCTTCTGTGACGCCAGGGTCTTCTGGTCTTCTGTTCTTCCGATGTTGCCTCGTCGCCTGTTGTCGCTGTAATGATGGAAGCACGCCTTGCATCCCATTTATATAGGCATCACCGTCCCATCATGCTCCGGCAGGTACCCACGTGGTGGGTGCACGTGGGTAGGCACCCACCACGTGGGTACCTACCGGAGCATGATGGGACGGTGATGCCTATATAAATGGGATGCAAGGCGCGCTTCCATCATTACAGCGACAACAGGCGACGAGGCAACATCGGAAGAACAGAAGACCAGAAGACCCTGGCGTCACAGAAGACCGCGCCGGCTGCCTGTTTGAAATCGAGCTAACACACAAACATAGCAGGCAGCCAGCGCTGAAGAAGAAGGCACCGGAGAGCTGCAGAAGAACCGGGGTTCGCCGAGTCAAGAGCGGAAGAGGGGAGAAGATGGAAGAAGCCCCCCGGAGTCCGGAGAAGCCCCCCCGGAGAGCGGAAGACCCCCGGAGAGCGGAGAAGACCCCCGGAGAGTGGAAGAAGAAGCCCCCCCTGGTAATTGAGCTAATAACGAAGACAGGGGGGGCCTCCGGAGCAGAATAATACAATATTTTAAAAAGCCGTGGGGTGGGGGGCCGGTATCTGGGGGCCCCCTTATTTGAGGGGACTCCCAGATTCCGATAAGCCTCCGCCCGCAGACCCTGACAACCAATGGCAAGGGTTGTCGGGAAGAGGTCCTGTCCTCATCAACATGGGGACAGGGTGCTCTGGGGTGGGGGGGCCCGCAGTGCGCCCCCCTGCCCCAGAGCACCCAACCCCCCCATGTTGAGGGCATGCGGCCTGGCACGGCTCAGGAGGGGGGGGGACGCTCGCTCGTCCCCACTCCCTTCCTGGCCGGCCGGGTAGCGTGCTTTGGATACGGGTCTGGTATGGATTGTAGGGGGACCCCCTACGTCAATTTTTCGGCGTGGGGGGGTCTCCTTACAACCCATACCAGACCTAAGGGCCTGGTATGCTCCTGGGGGGGAACCCATGCCGGTTTTGAATTTCAAAATTGCCGTGGAGTTCTCCCTCAGGAATGTATACCAAATGCCGTCGCTGGAATGGGCCTTTACAAGGTTTGGCTAACTTTCCACATTGTAAAACCAGCCCTAATTTTGCGCCGGCAAATTCAGAACTTAGGCAGAAATCAAAGTGCTGAAATGCTTTGAAAATCTACTTAAGTCCTCATTTGCATACGCAAAGCTGGATTTCAATGAGAAATGCCCCCAGTGGCGGATGCGGTACTGCATCCTAAAATCTGACCGTGTAAGTGTCTTACACATGTCAGATTTTCTGCCTAACTTTGGAAAAAGCCTTTTGAGAATCGTTTCCAAAGTTAGGCACAGAGATACGCAGGCTGAACAGCAGTTAAGTCTGCGTATCTCTTTTGAGAATTTGGCCCCAAATTCCCAGCACAAGTACCAGCTATCTTTAAAAAAACAAACAAAAAACAAACAAATTAGCCCTGTCTAACAGTTGATGTCAAAGAATAGAGGGTTTATTTTCCTTTTCATTCCTCTGGCAGCAGAAACAGATATTAGATGCCAGAAGCCATTGTTGTATTCTTTTAGGATGAATTACTTGCAAAGTACTTGCAGATACAGAGATGAGTGGGGACTTGTTTTAAACCCCTCTTGCTGCTTGTTAAAAAATATGCAAGTTATATTCCATAGTCTAGGCACAAATGCATTTTAAAATAGCTATGTCCTCTCTTTTTTTACCTGGTTTAGCTGGGAAAAAGTATCCAGCTTAAATAGGGGGGCCTCTATAGCAGGTGTTTAGATAAAAGAACTTGAGCATAGGGATACCACAGAATGTCTGCATCATATATATTATATTATATTATATTATATATTATGTGGTCTACCAACATGCCTCCTCTTTATTAGAAGAACTGACTATACTAAAATAATAAAATAACTTCTATGCGCCTTGTTTTAATGAATAAGACATGTTTAAAATGTATAATTCAAAACTGTTTCTCCAGATTGGAGGAATGGGATTTTACTGAAATATCTGCAGTAAATGCAGTTGGACTGATTTATTTAGGAGTTATTTTCACTATATTGTAATACATTGACAACACAATGTCACCCCTAATTAAGTAATTATCCAAAGTTAGAACTGGACTGTGGGAATCTCTAATTATTTTGTGGTCTAGTATTGTTATAGTAATACTCAGTAGCCACATTGTTATGCATGTAAAAGAGGAAAAGGCCACAATAAAGTGATAGTAACCCCACTTTTCTATCTTTTACCTGTAATAAGGCTTAACTGTAGGTACCATGAATATCTTATAAACTTGCACTGTTTAGGAGACATTCAGAGTGCATGTATACTATTCTGGAAGGAAGATCAGGTGAAGTTGGATGCCCTCTCAGCTGTGACAGCATGATGCTGGAGGGCTTTGTTTTAAGGTACTGTATATACTCAAGTATAAGCCAAATTTTTCAGCACATTTTTTTGTGCTGAAAATGCCCCCCTCGGCTTATACTCGAGTCACCTTTTTGCACCTGATCTCCCGGACTTTGGGGACCCCGTACCCCACTTGGCAGACACGCAGCCCCACTCTTCCTCTATAAGTGTGCAATGTTTGTTGTCCGGGAGACCTATGGCCGGGGAGCACTGATTTTTCAAAGCCGGGCAACCCTTCTATAAACTCCCATGTTAAACGGCCATTTCTCCGGTGAATTTGGGGACCCGGTACTGGCGGTCATAGGTCCTCTGGAACCAGAACTTGGAACACATGTAGCACCATTCCTCCTCTACAACTGTGCACAGTTTGTTGTCTGGCTGTGGAGCACCTATTTTTCAAAGCCAGGCACCCCTTCCATAGACTCCCATGTTAAACGTCAGTTTAGTCATGGACACAGCGAGGCATGGACACAGTGAGGCATGGACACAGTGAGGCATGGACACAGTGAGGCATGGACACAGTGAGGCATGCACATGGACACAGTGAGGCACAGTGAGGCATGCAGATGGACACCCTAGGCTTATACTCAAGTCAATACGTTTTCCCAGTTTTTTGTGGCAAAATGAGGTGCCTCAGCTTATACTCGAGTATATACGGTAAGTCTCTCATAAAGTGCTATCACGTGATGCATACTAGCACATGATGACATTGCTTTGCAGGGGATTTTTTTTAAGCTGCAGTTTACTACCGCTTTAAGTGTCCCCACCATGTAGCACTATTAACAATATTAGTATGATAGGGATCCTTATAATGTGAGCATACTGACACCTATGCTGAGTCAGTTAGGCTGTAATCTCTTTGGCTAATTAAAAAATTCTGAAATGCCATTCTCTTTCTATTACGTATAGGTGCTTTAATTGTGTGATTAAGTGTGCAGACTTTATGATTCAAGGACAAAAAAGTTGGGGGGCAAATGTGACCAGGATAGCAGGAAGACACAGACAGCGATAAAAACCTTACAGGGGTTTAACCCTTTTCCACTTTACTAAAATAATAATGGGGTTGATTTATTGAAGGAGTAGATACTTCAAATAGCTTAATGAAAATAGTGAAGCTGTGCTCATTTCAATAAGTCAGTCATATACAAGGCAAAGGCAAACCTGATTGGGTATTTGCTTCACTTTACTCACTAATGAACATTCACTTGTCCTTTAGGAGGCTCAAACTTTTTCCTATGCTATACAAAATGAAACAAAATAATTTGTTTAGGTTTTATCCAGTGTAATTCCACTGCAATAATGGATTACATTGAAACAAAAAACCCTTTGCTGTGGTCTTTCACCAATTACAGCTTTCATTTAATTGCATAAAATTATTAGCATTTAATAAATGAAATGACAAAAGAGCAATGCAACACAAATTACTGGATATGTTTAGGGGAAGGAATTTCTGACTTGTATAATTTGTATGGGGGTAACAGGTGTTGCTGCTTGCAAAGAAAGACAAAAAACATATATGCACTGGTTATAGTTAGCGACTGTAATGCCTCTTCATTTAAAGCAATGAAAACAAGTTATATACAAAAAAGCTGTACTAGATTTCATATGCCATTTTCTCAAAAAAATGCTTTAAGGAGACTGTATGCCTGTTGTTTCCCAATTACACTCATATAGTGTTGAAGAGTTTAACTACTATTTTAAAAAAATGGTAAACTGTCTTTGAATTGTTTTTTAAAAAAAAGCCTTATTTCAGGAAAGATGTATTTTTGTTAAAAAAAGGCAAGCTCTTCTGCCAAAATGAAACAACCCTACTAAACAATAGAAAAACAGGGAAAATATGTATTTAAAGTTCCAACTGTAGATATATTTTTTTTAAGAAAGTTGTCCCAGTCGGTGTAAAAAAAAAAAAAAGCAGCACTAGCTATAAAACTTGTCTTCGCTCCACAGCTGTCCTCCACAGTACCACTTATTTAAAACATTGCAGACTGCATTAGTAAAGACTGCCCCATCACTGGGAAAAGTTTCAAAGAAGAAAAAATAAAACAAAATTTGATCCTGGAGTTGAGTTTTAAGTAATTTTTGTCACTGCCATAATAATACATTGTTTCCCCCCAAAAAAATCTATATACACCTCTTTGGGGTCTACTTCAGTAAGGAAATGGCTAAAATGGTGAGCTGCAAAATGACAATAGTCTCGAACAAACAAAACCCTAAAACATGTTTTTATAAATAGGACAAATAAAATCAATAAAACAGCAAAAGTTTATAAAAAGAAAGGCATGTACAGGTATTACAGCCCCCCTTAATTTTGATAGCCAAGGGATAGCCTTGTATGTAAATGGATGAAGTAAATGAGACTCGAGTAGAATCTATAGTATATTTTTTAGTCAGTCTGTCATTTTAAGTGAATATCATTTAGAAAATGTTTAAAACTGATGTAGATTATTTTTCATCTCTGTTTTATATAAGAATATATCAATGCAAACTAATTTTATTTTACATGTGCATGCTTAAAGATTTTTTTTTTATATATTGTTCTGGTGTTCTTTGAAAAGGAAATATATGTGTATATTTGACAGACTTCATATGTCAGTTTTTCTTGTAACAAGTGGGGCACTGAGACAGAAAGAAAAAAGTTTTTTTAGGTTATTGCTTTGAAATGCATTTTATGCATCCAATCCCATTTTGAAAATGGAATTCTTTCTCTGTAACGCTTCACATTCTTATTCTTCTGAATATATAGGGTCAATTTGAATATCATCTTCCTCATAGAACAGAAATTCCTTTTTTAAAAGCTGATCAAAGTGAAAGGTAAAATCAGTATAGCACAAATGTTTCCATATTCACAAAAATGCTTTCAGGGACAAACACATGTCATCTTTTGTTATATCTGATGAAAATAATATTTAGAAATAAGTAATGCTCTCTTCTTTCATCTTATGTGCAGTGCATTTTTGCAGAATTCCTGGTTCAAAGCTACAATTACTTGTAGATCCAAGTATAATATTTGCATTGTTAAGAGATTTTGCTCCGTACTGAAAATCAACTCTCATGCCGCGTACACATGATCATTTTTTGGCATGAAAAAAAACGTTGTTTTTAAAAACGTCATTTAAAATGATCATGTGTGGGCTCCACATCGTTTTTCAGTTTCTGAAAAACGACAAAAAAACAAATTCGAACATGCTGCATTTTTTAACATTGTTTAAAAAAAATGTAGTTTTTCAGGTAGTAAAACATGATTGTGTGTGGGCTAAAACAACGTTTTAAACCCGTGCATGCTCAGAACCAAGTTATTAGATGGGAGCGCTCGTTCTGGTAAAACTACCGTTCATAATGAAATAATCACGCTGTAACAGACAAAAAAGCGCAAATCGTCTTTTACTAACAAAGGATCAGCTAAAGCAGCCCAAAGGCAAATAGAACTTCCCCTTTAGAGTGCCGTTGTACGTGTTGTGCGTCACGCGCTTTTTTCATAATTTTTTAAAAACGATGGTGTGTGGGCAACGTCGTTTTTAATGATGAAGTTGGAAAAACATTGTTTTTTGGACATGCTGAAAAATGACGTTTTCTTTCATGCCGAAAAATGATCGTGTGTACGCGGCATAAGTTATGGTTAAGTTATAATATATCAGTATGTGATTTTACAAAAATGTTGCTTAAAATGAAAATGTATTTTAAAATGTATATACCTTTATTTTACAAAATCCCTTTGACATATTTGCTGTGGTGTCAGTTGATGCAGTATAATAGAAATCAGGTGATTTCAACTATAAATTATCAATCAAAGAAATGTGCTTATATGTTGGGAACATAGATGTATAGATGTACACTGCTCCCAATTGACAAATGTAAAAAATTAGCTTGTTCATATTTTCTTTAGATCAGTTGCCCATCTCTTGTGAATCAGTAACAGTGACACCAATCTGGAAGATTTGAAGTGAAATAATAAGGGAAGTAAAAGACATGTCACCCACTCTATTTACAGTCTTCATTTCCCCGGTAATTTAGGAGGGTGTGATCCACATCCTGCAGTTGTAAGAATCCAGAAAATTACCCGCAACAAATTATTTATTAAACTGCCTCTCAAATTATTTACATATTTTGAGCAAATATCCTTTTTCCTATCAGATTAACCACTTAACCCCCGGACCATATTGCTGCCCAAAGACCAGAGCACTTTTTGCGATTCAGCACTGCGTCGCTTCAACTGACAATTGCGCGGTCGTGCGATGTGGCTCCCAAACAAAATTGGCGTCCTTTTTCCCCCCACAAATAGAGCTTTCTTTTGGTGGTATTTGATCACCTCTGTGGTTTTTAGTTTTTGCGGTATAAACAAAAATAGAGAGACAATTTTGAAAAAAAATAATATTTTTAACTTTTTGCTATAATAAATATCCCCCAAAAATATATAAAAAAACTTTTTTTTCCTCAGTTTAGGCTGATACATATTCTTCTACATATTTTTCATTAAAAAAAATAGCAATAAGCGTTTATTGATTGGTTTGCGCAAAAGTTTACAAAATAGGGGGTATTTTTATGGCATTTTTATTAATATTTTTTTTTACTAGTAATGGTGGCGATCAGCGTTTTTTTCCGGTACTGCGACATTATGGCGGAGACTTTGGACACTTGACACGTTTTTGGGACCATTGGCATTTTTATAGCGATCAGTGCCATAAAAATGCAATGATTCCTGTAAAAATGCCACTGGCAGGGAAGGGGTTAAGTATGTTCCCTGGGTGTGTCCTACCTGTAGAGGGGGTGGCCTCACTAGGGGAAATTACTGATCTACATTGTATGAACAGAAGATCAGCATTTCTCCCCCTGACAGGACCGGGACAGCTCCCGTTCCCTGCTCTGTAACGAGCGATCGCGTGTGCCCGACGGCGATCGTGGGGCGTCGGGAGTCGGGGGCGAGCAGGGGGCATGCGCGGGCACCATCCGGCGGCGTGCACATGCCCCTAGTGGCCTGTGCGAGAGCCGACGTTATATTACGTGCTCTCGCGCAGGGGAGCCGACTTGCCGACGTAAAACGACGGTGGGCGGTCGGCAAGCGGTTAAAAGGTTTTAACAATATGTGTCAGAGCCCATGCTTATACTCCTTAACCAAAAACAGTAGTTCAGAATAAAATTCAAATTGAATACGACATAAGAAAAATACAGCTATCCTACATTATATACATTATAAACAGAAGTATAACATAAAATAATATATATAAAATATCAGGACCACAACTCAGAAGTATTACAGGTTTACACAAAAAAAACACAAGAAGAGGGGCGCCTCTGAGTATGTATCATAAGAATAATTTAATAAACAACAACATCCACTCACATGGAGAACAGGTAAGTTGCATTCAAATCCGGTTGCTGGGCTGAAGAGATGAATGCAACTTACCTGTTCTCCATGTGAGTGGATATTTTTGTTTATTAAATTATTCTTATGATACATACTCAGAGGCGCCCCTCTTCTTGTTTTTTTTCTAGTATACCGGAACCGGCTTTTGGTTTTCTTGGTGGCTGCCCTGACTGATACCCTGCCATATAGTTCTATGTGTGCATATATATGTGTATATACACACCTTCTTACCTTTGCCCTTGGACTATTGGGTACCACTACTTGAGGTACCTCTGCTTTGCGCCTTTTTTACTTGTTTACAGGCTTACACAGCTCACCCTGTTTGAAACATGCAGTCTTTGCCTTTACAGCAGCTTCAACAACACAGTCCTTTAACAGTTTGAGGCTTTTATTTTAGTTAGTAATAGTCTTTCCCAAGCAGCTGGGGGTAAGGTGTAGCTTTGCTCATAAAGAGTCTTAATTGTAGTTTGCTGTCACAGGACTACCCGAGAATTACAATGGCCTTGCTGGCAGCCTTCCAAACTTAGATTCCCCCAAAACAGTCCAAAACAGGCACACATCGCCCAGAGGCGATTCAGTTCGCATGTGTTGCGCTTTACAAGTCTCTCACTCACTCACTCACTCACTCACATCCTTTTTTTTTGACATTCACACAAATATTAATTTTGTGAAAATAGTGCAGCGCTTTCACAAAATAATATTCCAATAGGTGTGGTGTATCACTATAAGTGTTCAGCATTTTTTTTTTTTTTTTCACGTCATTGTAGGAGTAATTTATTAGCATTGTGGCGCTGATTGTTTTTCTCACAATTCACACAAATATGTGTGATATTCTCCTGTGCCACCCCTGACAGAAAATACCCTTTATGTGCAAGCAACATGCAAATTTAGGTGACACATTTTTGCTGTAAATCAAAAAGCACTTTCTTCACTGCAGGTGACCACTTCAACAACTCATTAGTGATACAGTTTGACTTGTGACTTGCTATGAGTATACATGACTATGTTGCCATAGTAACTTAGAATGAAAACGTGTAGACATGTGCGTTCCCATTCGTAACGAATGGATTTTCGTACAAATTTGTTAGTATTCATACATTCGGATCAATTCGAACATCCGAATAGCTGAAAGTAAGCAAAATAACGAACAAGTGAAAATACGAACGTACGATTGGACAATCTTACTACAATATGAAAAACCTAAACAGCAAAAGAACAAAAATTACATTTATAATGAACGATTTGCATTGGGTATTTTAAATCCTTTGTCTGTTCGTAATTTCGTATATTCAAATTTTCATTCGTATGTTCGTATTTTCATTTGTGTGTTTTGTAAATCTGTTTCTTTGTCTGTTCATAAATTTGTGTACTTGTATCGTTCTTTCGATTGGCCACTGGTCAGTGTAGTTAGTGAGTGATGTATCTTACTTAATATCTCAGCCAATCAGCTTATCTCTTTTGTGCTGAGTCACATTGGACAGTGTAAAGCCTCGTACACACTATTGGACTTCAAACAAACTTTTCCGTGGATTTTTGACCGAAGGAAGTTGGCCGGACTTTTGAAACCGAAAAAGTTTGTCTGGTGGAGCGTACACACAGTCGGATTTTTTGGAAAATGCTAATTTTGAAGTCAGACTGTGTGTACTGGGCTTAAGAGAAAGTCTATCTTAATATGGATTAGCCGCATGTTGAAAATAAAACTAAAATACGAGATTGCGAATGACCGCACCACAATGTATTTACGAAAGTACACACTTATGAATCCATTAAACGAAAACTATTATCTAACAAAATTACGAATTTCGGAATAAAACAAAAAAAAATTAGACAGAATTACGAATCATTCAGAATTACGAATCATAAACAAAAATAAAACTGTTACGAAAATACGAACGGGTCCAGATATGAAAACTTGCGTCTTACGAAATACGAACGGGTCCGAATAGGAAAACTTGCATCTTACAAAATTAAGAATCTTTACGAATCTACGGAACGAGATGAAACAAAACAAAAAAAAAACATTTTTTTGTTGTGCATATGTCTATAAACGAGGCTCCGTTAATTCCTAATGCACATGTGAGATTACGGGCACTAATACTAGAAGAAGGGCAGAAATATAATCATGATGTAAGCAGAATACAACAACCAAGATGGCACAGGCTTCGGCCTGGAGACTGAGAAATGAAAGTAAGGAAAAAGACATAATAGAATATTCAGTGAGAAATAATGTAACAATGTGTATTGGCCTTACCATATGTTTTTTTTAGGATTATGGCGAGTATATTACAGCATTAAAAAGCTCTCTGCCGAAGTGGATTTATCTACCTTTAACTTCTTCCCATCTGGCCACTGCATATAAACGGCTGGGTGGGCACTTTGCCATTCTGAGTGGACTTTCAGCAATGTTCCTCAGAATGAGGCCCCATGTGGCGCGATCCCAATGTCCCCCACATCTTTGATCAGCAGAAGAGCTCTGGGATTTGCGCTTCTGATCATATGATTGCTGTGTCCAATCACAGCCATTGTGTAATGTAAACAGAGCCTGCTGTCAGTTGATTGGCTTTGCTTCTCCTCATATAAAGCCTGTCAGTGAGAAGTAGAGCCAGTCTGTGTTGCAGGTGGGGATCAGTAGGGGAAGCTGGACAACTGCCATTCTCTATGTCTTCAATAGGCATCAACTGGGCATGCTCCATATCAGCAGAAGCTCATACAGACGGGACTACCTCTTCCTCCAGACACTTCCTTCCTTCCACCCCGCCCCTCTGCAGCTCTCGGCTTTGAGAATAAGATGACGCAGCAGCTCTTCCATTACACAGGTAACGCTGTCTGCAGCAGCACTGGGCTCCGTCTTCAGCGGAAAAGCCACCAACTTTTATAACCTATGCCCTTATTTTTGCTTATTTTGCAAAAAATAAAAAACCCAGTGGTGAATAAATACCACAAAAATAAAGCTCTGTTTGTCATATTTAAAGTATGAGAGCACTGAAAGTTGAAAATTGGTCTGGGCAGAAAAGGGGTGAAAGTGCCCATTATTGAGATGGTTAAGCATTTGCTTCATGTTCTACAAATTCCATAGCAGCTTTAGTAGGCTTCACATGTTAATTTGGACCCAAATCCTCTTGTCACATTAATATTTAATGTTGAACTTGCTTTCCTGTTGCACAGGGTGTGGAGTAAAATTTTAGTAGACTCGGGGGAGTTATCGTACTAAAAGTGCATAAGCTGAAGTGCATAAGCTGTTCTCTTTGCAATGGAAGATTCACCTTCCAAGGGTAATAATATCCAATCATTTGCAAGTAAAATAAAAAAACAGCATTTTTGCTTACACATGATTGGATGATGGAAGTCAGCAGGGCTTCACCTCACTCACTAAGCGCCAGGGCAAATTCCCATGAAAAGTGCAGCTTCCCTTGAAAAAGTGAACGATGTAATTGTATTTAGTAAATCAAAACCAGAGAGTGCTGAAAAGAGTGACCATGTAGATCTGCAGGTCTCCTGGCATAGATATTAACCTCCCTGGCGGTATGATTCTGTCTGGAATTACGTACCAAAAGCGGTACAATTATTTTGCAAGGAAATTTGGTGTTTTATACTGTAGGCCTGTAATTTTTAGAAATAACTCACTTAAATCTGACCAAGCAAGAGTCTTGTAGGCATCCCGGGTATGATTTTTTTTTTAAAACAAAATTATAAATTATAATATAATAAATAATTATAATTAATTATAACAAATAATAATATATAATATATATAATATATATATAAATAATAATATAATTATAATAAAAATTATTCAATAATGTAATCAACTCAAAATCACAGAAATTTGCTCAGTTGCAGAATTGTCGCTGTCATTATTTTTTTTTTTTATGACGAATTTCCACACAAATCGCTATCGCACTATTCTGCAAGTGATTATAATTTATTATCGCTGTTTTCTAGCTGATCTAAAACCATTTTTGACATAAAGGGACACTTTTGGACAATCTACAGTTTTTAGGCAGAAAGAATTTTTTTTATTATATAAAAGTATAAAATGTAGGGCACTGGGCAGACCACTAGGGACAAGGGGGGTGTGTATTTTTTACATACAGTACTGTAATCTATAAGATTACAGTATACTGTATGTAAAGTGTTTGTTTACTTTTTTGAATTTGGCGCCGTTCTCCGCTCCCGTGCGTCATAACGTCGCAGGGAACGGAGATCGGCGGCACACGGGGACACTGTGAATCGAGCAAGGAGGTCCCGCTCGCTCACACAGCGGGGTGGCATCGCTGGATCCAGGGACAAGGTAAGTTACTTGCCTGTGGATCCAGCGAGAATGTAAGCCGCATCGCTGCACACTCTGCACGTCCAGCCCGAGCATGACTCGGGGTTACCGATCCTAACATGAAAAACCAACCCCGAGTCACGCTCGGGTTTACCGCCAAGGGGGTTAAGGCTGTGTTCAAAAAAATCTAAAATGTGTTAAAGTAATCCTAATAATCCTAATAACAGTTACACAAGTTCTGCATGTTCTGATTTACCCATATGTTGCACCTGTTGCAATAGACAGATCAGTTGCAACAGGCAGATTTCATAATGCAATACTGAGGTCTAAAAGCCTTATGCCGCATACACACGATCATTTTTCAGGATGTAAAAAACAACGTTTTTCAGGCTCTAGAAAAAACAATGTTTTTTTCAACTTGATCATTAAAATGATCTTGCCTACACACGATTGTGAAAAAAAAATGCTCTAGCAAAGCGTGGTGATGTACAACACGTACAATGGCACTATAAATGGGAAGTTCCATTCGGATGACGCCACCCTTTGGGCTTCTTTGGTTGATTTTGTGTTAGTAAAAGATGATTTGCGCTTTTCTGTTACAGCGTAATGAATGTGCTTACTCCATTACGAATGGTAGTTTTACCAGAACGAGCGCTCCCGTCTCCTAACTTGCTTCTGAGCATGCACAGTTTTTTCACGTCGTTAAAGCCCACACACAACCATTTTTTACAATCCGAAAAACGACAATGTTTTTAAAATGCTCTGAAGTCCACACATGGTAGTTTTTAATGACATAAAAAAAACGTCATTTTTTAGAACCCGAAAAACGGTTGTGTGTACGCGGCATTAGTACCAAACCTCAGAAAAAGCTTAAGCTCCTAAATTTAGAAAGCTAGACTAAACAAAACTTTGAGTTGAATTGCAAGAGTTCATTGACTCCAATGGAACGCATTGGTCTGTTTTAAAATGCCCTTAACAATCTTGCATGCAAAATAGTATCTGTTGAATTCTCTGTACAAGCTCTATTATGCAGTGACACAATCCTTGATTAACCTGGGAAATCAAAGGTAATGAGAACTGACATTTTTAGGTCATTTCACACCAAAGACAGAGAAAGAAATACTGCATCACCACAATTTTTGTATCCAAAATTATACATATTGGGAACACCTCTGGTTGGCATATGGTTAAATTCCTCCATGCCTTCCATAGACAAACATTTAAAATGTTGGCTCAATTATCTTGTTGATATAAGATAAACATTCCTATTTTAGGTATATTGTATTTAATGTAATCTTGCATCCATATAGTTGCTCTGAAGACTGTAGAACTACAATTGCACAAATATAGAATTAGAAGTAAAAAGAAAAATGTATCTTAAGTTACAGTTTGCAAGTTAAGTTACAGTACCCCCTAGTGATTAACTCCTAAACTGCAATTGTAATTTTCACAGTAACAGTGCATTTGTATAGCACTTTTCGCTGTGAAAATAACAATGGCCCAGATTCAGGTAGAGGCGCGCACTGATACGGCGGCGCAGCGTATCGTTTTTACGCAACGCCTCCGTAAATTACTGGAGCTACGCTGCATTCACGAAGCATTTGCTCCGTAATTTGCGGCGGCGTATCGTAAAAGGGGCCGGCGTAAGCGCGCGTAATTTAAATGATCCCGTAGGGGGCGTGGATCATTTAAATTAGGCGCGTTCCAGCGCCGAACGTACTGTGCATGCTCCGTCGGGAAAATTTCCCGACGTGCATTGTGGTAAATGATGTTGCAAGGACGTCATTGGTTTCGACGTGAACGTAAATGGCGTCCAGGGCCATTCACGAACGAGTTACGCAAACGAAGCAAAATTTGAAAATCGCGATGCGGGAACGACGTCCATACTTCCCATTGGCTGCGCCTCCTATTAGCAGGAGCAGCCTTACGGCAAAAACGACGTACGCAAATGACGTAAAAACGAGCGCCGGCCTCACGTACGTTTGTGAATCGGCGTAAGTATGCAATTTGCATACTCTACGCTGACAACTACAGGTGCGCCACCTAGCGGCCAGCGTCAGATTGCACCCTAAGATACGACGGCATAAGAGACTTATGCCAGTCGTCTTTTAGGCTACAGTCGGCGTATCTAGCTTTCTGAATACAGAAAGTAGATACGCCGGCGCTACTTAGCAATTACGCTGCGTATCTATGGATACGCAGGTGTAATTGCTTTCTGAATCTACCCCAATGGTCCCAAAAATGTGTCAAAATTGTCCTATGTGTCTGCCATAATGTCGCAGTCATGAAAAAAACGCTGATCGCCGCCATTAGTAGTAAAAAAAAATATATATATTAATAAAAATGCCAAAAAACTATCCCCTATTTTGTAAACGCTATAAATTTTGCGCAAACCAATCGATAAACGCTTATTGCATTTTTTTTTTACCAAAAATGGGTAGAAGAATATGTATCGGCCTAAACTGAGGGAAAACATTTTTTTTATATGTTTTTGGGGATATTTATTATAGCAAAAAGTAAAATATATTGCATTTCTTTTCAAAATTGTCGCTCTATTTTTGTTAAAAGCGCAAAAAATAAAAACCACAGAGGTGATCAAATACCACCAAAAGAAAGCTTTATTTGTGGGAAAAAAAGGACGCCAATTTTGTTTGGGAGCCACGTCGCACGACCACGCAATTGTCAGTGACACAGTGCCGAATCGCAAAAAGGGGCAATGTCCTTAACCTGCATAATGGTCCGGGTCTTAAGTGGTTAAAGCACCATAAAATTATATCCTTATATAAAGTCCAAATTTCTGTGCAATCAGTAGACATGCCGAAAAATTCATTTGTTTTTGTTTAATTCGTTTTTTTTCATTTTTTTTCCTGGGTCATTTGTTATGATCAAAATTTGTTATTTGAATAAATATTAAATACGTTATGAATTATCCAAAATAACGAATGCCGCATCTAAACAAATGGAATGTAACAAATCAATAATAATAAATAATAATGAAAAGTTTTTATTATTAATATTATTTATTATTATAATTGTATTACGTTATATTCATTTAGATGTGGCATTCCTTATTTTGTGTAATTCGTAACTTCGGATAAATTCGTATTTGTTACTTTCACTAACAGACAAATATTAAAGGAAATTCCAATTACTATAATTTAATAGTTAGTAATAGTTATTATTAGTTATTTCAGATTTTCAGATTTTCGTTCTTTAAAATTTTTGGATTTTCGTTATTATATTTGGACTTTCAAATTTTCAGATTTTTGTTATTTTTGGAAAAATTTGTTAAACAGGTTTTCGTTAATTTAAATATTTCCGAATTGCCAAATTTGTCGATTTTCATCAAAAAACAAATCCAGAACGAAACAAATTGCACATGTCTAGCAATCAGTGATTCATCAATCTTCTATCTTTTAGTGTGTCCTGTGACCTCCACCTTCAGGTTAAAAACCTGCTCAATAACTTTGTGGATAGAACAGTAAAGTATTATATACCAACAATCTATCCAAAGTCTGTTTTCACTTGGTCTTACTAAAAAAAGTGCTGTCTGATTCGCTATTCAGCTGCTTGCAACCATTGGTCTAACCTTTGTATTAATAAATAAAGTTTATAAACCCATATTTAACATTAACATTTAAACATTAAACTTAAAAGGACACTTTTTCTGTACAAATCTTTCATCAAACTTATTTAGACAGAAAGTGAATGACAAACATTTGAAACCATTTAAAATGAGGCCTGTTGGAAATTTTTGGTTTATAGTTTGACATCGGTCCTCACATTTATCTCTAAATTAGTCCTTATGGGAGAAAATTCACTAGGGTACACAGGGCTTGGCATCCTGTGGCCTGTGTTTCAGAATGCTAGAGGTTTATGGCCTGACATTGTGACTTGGTAAAACACAATGGGTTTGATTTACTAAAGGCAAATCCACGTTGCACTACAAGAGCACTGCAAGTGCACGTGGAAGTGCAGTCGCCATATATCCGAGGGGGACATGCAATGAAAACAAAAACTGTATTTTTGGTTGCACGTGATTGGATGATAACATCAGCAGAGCTTCCCCTCATTTCAGATATTCCCCTCAGATCTACAGCGACTGCACATCCAAGTGCACTTGCAGTGCTCTTGTAGTGCAAAGTGGATTTATTTCTTAAATCAACCCCAATGTGCTCCGGTGCATGCAGTACTAGTGATTGGTTTTAAAACCAATAATCTTTTTAGGTGCAGTGATTTTAATGATGTTTAAAGTGCAACAATAGAAATGAAAAATGCTTTTAACCACTTCAACCCCAGAAGGATTTACCCCCTTAATGACCGGGCCATTTTTTGCGATATGGCACTGCGTCGCTTTAACTGATAATTGCACGGTCGTGCAATGTTTTACCCTAACAAAATTGATGTCCTTTTTTCACGAAATCACCTCTGCGTTTTTTATTTTTTTATAAACAAAACTAAAATTTTGAAAAATATAACAATATTTTTTACGTTTTACTATAATATCCCTCCAAAAAATATAATAACGATTCTTCATCAGTTTAGTCCAATATGTATTCTTCTAAATTTTTCTGGTGAATAAAATCACAATAAGTGTAAATTGATTGGTTTGCACCAAAGTTATAGCGTCTACAAAATAAGGGATAGATTCATGGCATTTTTTTTTTATTATTCCACGTGCACTGCAAGTTTTAGAACTAAAAATAGCCACTAATCACTGTATAAATGACATGGCAGGGGTGGGGTTAACACTAGAGGGCAATCAAGGGGTTAAGTGTGTCCTAGGGAGGTGTTTCTAACAGTGAGGGTGTTTCTAACTGTGGCATAGCAGCTACCGGCCACGCACATCCGTTCTGGTGCCTACTATAGCTATTAAAGGAACCGCTGTACCGGTATGGCGATTTGCTCAATAGAAGTGCTGCAATAGATCCGTAGTATATCTGCTGTGGTTGGTCGGCAAGTGGTTAAATATAGTGCCTGGGGGTCCCCTTAGTCTGTCTGTAAAGTGGCACATATGTAGTGTGTATAGAACATGCTGCAGCAAAAATGATATTTCTTAAGAAAAACAAAATCAAGTTTAAATTGACTTGTGGTTGCAATTTCCAGCACCTGGCTATTTAAAAAAACTGCATGGGGTCCCACCAGTCTATCTCAGACCCTTATCTGAGCATGCAACCTGGCAGGTCAGGAAAGGGGGGACAAGAGAGCGCCCCCCTCCTGAACCATATGCTAAGGATATAGCTGAATAACTTATCCTTTCCGGCCTCTCCCTTATCCCTCCTTCACTTTTACCACAGCTTATCCTTATCTGCAACAAAGAAGACATCAGGATCTGCTTTGTGCATCCTGCTGGTGACGCACAGTCAATGGCTTCAATGTTTAGTACTGGGAGCCCATATTTACCCTGATAGCAGGTTGGTCTTTCAGCCTATGATGTTTCAGAGGGCTTTATTATAGTTGTTTCTATGTGCTTCTTTGCACTATATCAGCGTCACAGGTAATGACTTTGGAAAGGTTCATTCTGATAAGCGATTACATATGTTTCCCATATGTATACGTTGCTCCTTTATACAGACGTCCTTGCTTCTGAGCTCCTGTTAACCTACTGGTCACTCATAATTCCAAGGAAAGCTGTCGGGGAGACCACCATCTTGTGCAAGTGCAATCACAAAATGCACTTTTCTCTGTGTGGAAATCTAGGAAAAGTGCCACTTTTTCGGGAGTGAGGGAAGATACACCCTTTCTTTGCAGCCATGTATATAATCTATAGAGATACAAAGGAATTCAACAAGTCTTCCCAACAAGTCAGCAACATCAATCCTGATATATTTTTTCTATTACCAGCTGCTGATATTCAACACACTGCATACTGAAGAGAAAAACACATATGATCTCCCAGTTTTTTTTTCTAACTACTAGGGTGACAGTGGTCATGTGATCTAATATTAAAATTGGGAAGGAGCTGTATATAGCGACCAGTTAGAAAGATGAAGTTAAAGGGGTTGTAAAGGTACAATTTTTTTCCTAAATAGCTTCCTTTACCTTAGTGCAGTCAAGGAGGACTGCACTAAGGTAAATTAAGCTATTCAGGCAAAAGGAGCACTTTTAGTGAAGGAGCACTTACCTCATCCTTCGATTTTGCTTTTAAATGTCCTTATTTCTTCTGAGAAATCCTCACTTCCTGTTCTTCTGTCTGTAACTCCACGCAGTAATGCAAGGCCTCGTACACACGGACGGACAGTCCGCTGAAACGGTCCGCCCGGAGATTTCTGTCTGATGGTTGTACACACCATCAGACAGAAATCCGCGCGTAAACAATACGCGGGGACATGGCCGCGCCGTCGCCGCGACGATGACACGGTGACATGGGCGGTCCTGGAAGTTCAAAGCTTCCACGCATGCGTCGAATCAGTACGACGCATGCGAGGGATGGCAGTCGGTTGGACGTGTCCGGTGAGTCTGTACAGACGACCGAACACGTCCGACGGACAGGTTTCCAGCGAACAGATTTGTTAGCAGGCTAAGCAATTTTTGTCCGCTGGAAACTGTCCGATCCGCCGGACAATTGTCCGCTTGGGCCTACACATGACCGGATCTGTCCGCTGAAACTGGTCCATCGGACCAGTTTCAGCGGATAGATCCGGTCGTGTGTACTGGGCCCAAGGCTTTCTCCCTGGTGTGGAGTGTCGTGCTCGCCTCCTCCCTTGGACTACAGGAGAGTCAGGACGCTCTCTACGTTGCAGATAGAGAAAGGAGCTGTGTGTTAGTGGCATCCTGACTCTCCTGTAGTCCAAGGGAGGGGGCGAGCACGACACCCCACACCAGGGAGAAAGCCTTGCATTACTGTGTGGAGTTACAGACAGAAGAACAGGAAGTGAGGATTTCTCAGAAGAAATAAGGACATTTAAAAGCAAAATGGAAGGATGAGGTAAGTGAAGGAGGACTGCACTAAGGTAAAGGAAGCTATTTAGAAAAAAAATGTACCTTTTACAACCCCTTTAAGTATGTAATCACCCATCAGGCTGTGTATTGCTGATATTTTTGTGATGTACTGTAAAGCTCCAAAAATGGGAAGTAAGAGACATTTCACATTATTATATAGTTAATACTTGTGAAAAGAATACTGTATTGTAATTCCAAACAAGTTTTATTGATAGTCATCTTTAAAGCCTTACAAACCAAACGTGCTTCACTTTTTGTATTATGTTCTATGTTATACATGATTTTATATTTTCACAAAAGGCATTTTTTATCACAATGCAAAAATAGTTAGAGGGTCCAAAAATTTAATTTTAGCTGTATAATTCATTGCCTCTGAAAAGGTAGTTTGATAAATCTGTCTATTCTCCTGGAAAAGATTGAAATAGTTACTCAAGGAAAGAAAATGGCACAGTGAAAAATTACTTCTTTTGTACTCCATCAGCTTTACCATTTGACTCTCGCTACTACAATGCATGTCTTTTTACCTTAAAATTAGTAAGTATAAATCTTAGTCCTCATCCTTGAAATAGAAATAAACATTGAATTGTATATATTACTTGCTACTGTATCATCTGGTCAGTCAGTCCATGCTTGAAATTAGGTAATACCAAGTGCTAAATTATACAGTTTAATGTCTTTTACATTTTAAATTTAAATTACATCGATAAAGCGGAGAATAGTTACCAGAACAGAAAGAAATATTCATGTGTTTAAAGTGAAAGCTAAAGCAGATAGCTCCAAAGACCGCTGAATGCACACATATGAATGGATTTAACCACATAGCATATTGTAATGCTTCTGTTCAATAAGTCTTGTGATTCACATCTTTTTGCCATGCAAACAATCAGTCACGTTGCACTATCGGTTTAAACTTTGCCTATTGGGAAATGGTATCATCACATTGCTTACCCATTGTCCTTGGGGAAGACAGCTGACAAATGAAGCTAAAAAGCTGTAAAAAGGAATAGTAGAGCCACCTGACCTTAAACATTAAACAGTTATTAACCACTTCAGCCCCGGAAGAATTTACCCTCTTCCTGACCAGAGCACTTTTTGTGATTTGGCACTGCGTCACTTTAACTGACAATTGCAACCAAACAAAATTGATGTCCCTTTTATTCCACAAATATAGCTTTCTTTTGGTGGTATATTATCACCTCTGCAGTTTTTATTTTTTGGTGCTATAAACAAAAAAAGAGCGACAATTTAAAAAAAAAAACAATATTTTTAACTTTTTGCTATACAAAATATCCCCAAAAAATATATATATATAAAAAAAATTTCTCTCTCGGTTTAGGCCGATATGTATTCTTCTACACATTTTTGGTAAAAAAATCACAATAAGCATATATTGATTGGTTTGCACACAAGTTATATCGTCTACAAAATAGGGAATAGTTTTATTGCATTTTTTTATTATTATTATTTTATTAGTAATGGCGGTGATCTGTGATTTTTATCATGACTGCGACATTATGGCGGACATATCTGACACTTTTGACCCTATTTTGGGACCATTGTCATTTATACAGGGGTCAGTGCTGTACAAATGCACTCATTACTGTGTAAATGACACTGGCAGGGAATGGGTTAACCACTAGGGGGCGAGGAAGGGGTTAATTGTATCCTAGGGAGTGATTCTGACTGTGGGGGGGTGGTCTCACTAGAACATGACAGAGATCATTGCACCAGATGACTGGGAGCAGTAGATCTCTGTCATGTTGCTAGGCAGAACAAGAAAAATGCCTTGTTTACATAGGCATCTCCCCGTTCTGCCGCTCCGTGACACGATCGTGTCACGGGACCCACTCATGAAGCATTCGGTGGGTGCCTGCACGGACACTATGCCGCGATTTAAAGGCGACATACAGGTATGTTGCTTTGCACAGCCGCGCCATTCTGCCGACGTATATCGGCGTGAGCCGGTCAGCAAGTGATAAAATATATATTTGAATTTTGGTAGGTGTAAATCTTAAAAGTAAAAATTGCCCAGTCAAATTGGTGGCTTTACAACTCAGCAAAAATGCAATAAATTTAACAGACAAATCTTAGAATAATTAACTTCAGCCCTTACAGCCTTTTCACACTTTGCTGCTCTGGTGCTTTGTTTTGAAAACAGACATGAAGCATTTGTTCTGTGATTGTGGTGCACCGCAACACATACATGTCAGAAGTCTATTGGTTTAGTGTGTTGGTATGCCATTCAAAGCATTTTGACTGCAAAGTATAAATAAGCCCTTAGGCCCCGTACACACGACCAGTTTCCTCGGCAGAATTCAGCTTCCGACCGAGTTTCTGGCTGAATTCTGCCGAGGAAACTGGTCGTGTGTACACTTTCGGCCGAGGAAGCCGACGAGGAGCTCGACGAGGAAATAGAGAACATGTTCTCTATTTCCTCGTTGTTCTATGGGAGCTCTCGTCCCGCCGAGCTCCTCGGCGGCTTCAGTGCTGAACTGGCCGAGGAACTCGATGTGTTTGGCACGTCGAGTTCCTCGGCCGTGTGTACGAGGCCTGACTGTTTACAGGCAAATCAGATAACAACAAAACCTGGGGAATGCCCAAGGAAAAACCAAGCCCACTTACCGTCCAGCTTGCAGAACAACCAATTAACCTGTCTAACAGTATGCGTTAAAAACAGGGGTTTTGTCCGCACGCATTTGCAAACGCATGCGTGAGCCACAGAGCCGCGCCAAGGCACCCTGTAATCTGTGGTCCTAGCACTAAACAATGAGTGTCCCGACAGTGGAGGCACATTCATTCTAATGGATAGATGGGGGCAGGTGGACTGAAGGGGAGCTACCCCTCCTTAAAGGTGCAGGAGCACACCAAACACCCAGCATATAGCACAATGGCTGCAAAGGTGTTGGTGTGCTGCTGGACCAATACAAGCACCACAGGTGAAACAAAAACGTGTCCACTGCCCCATCTATAGCTGGCAAATCAGGCATCTTTTTGAATTCCAAATACATCTTGTGATATTAATGTCATCAGTCGTCTTCCTCTTGCTTGAAAGATTTCAGGCTAGAGGGATCAAGGGGTGCAGAAATATTTAAAAGATTATTTTTGTTCTCTGATAAGCTAAGCAGGAGATCTGATAATATCAGTCATCCAAGATGCATCTGGAAAACAAAAGGTTGCTTATGTAAATAGTAACCAAGAATGTTTCATGCAAGCTATTTTATTTTTTTATGTTTGTGTGGAACTACCCATGGAACTTTGCCTGTTTACTTTTAGCCCCCTAGTCTGAACAAATGAGTCTAAGGCTTGATTCTCACTAATGCGTTTTTGGTGCATTTTGCATTTTGCAGAAAAGCAGGAAAATTTTTGAACACGGGTTCCTATGAAACATGTTCACATCAATGCTTTTTTGTGCCTCTGCGTTTTTTGAAAGGGTCAGGGACTTCTTTTCCTGCAAAAAGCAGCATTTTGCATGTAATAGAATTCAATGGAACTGCATCCAAAACACAAGTACCGAGTTTTTACCGCGTTTTTGCCATGTTTTTGCTGCGATTTTGCAGTGATTTGCCTTTTTTTTACCTGTTTATAGCTGGTTGTTAAATGAAATGTAAGAAAATAAAAATTGATGTAAAAAAAAATTAAAACGCTAAACGTGTCAAAATCGCGGTAAAAACATGAGTCAAAAAACTTAGCAAGCACCGCAAAAAGCACTGCAAAAACGCTCAAAAGCAACATGCATAGGTGTGAATCGAGCCTAATAAACACTGTTTTCATGATACATGGAACAATTTCTGAAATATTGTAAGGAAAAAATAACAAAACACTTTCATGTACATTCTATAATAGTCATACGCATGAGACATCTGAGGAGGAAAAAAAATGTCCAGGTCTCCTAAATCAGTAGTAGCTATATTTTCTACCCTCTAAATCTTTGATGGGTACATGCACAATTTGGGCATAGTCCCTGCTGTCTCCCAGTGATGTAAATACAGACTGACCACTCAACAAATGCTTCCAGTTGTCTGAAATATGCCTCGTACACACGACCGGTTTTCCCAACAAGAAAACTGGCCACAAAAAAATTAAAACCTGCTCTATTTTTTCCCGTCATGTTTCCCGTCAGTCTTTTTCTTGTCGCGAAAACCACTTGTGTGTATGCTTTTCAGAGGGAAAAAAACGTGCATGCTTAGAATCAAGTATGAGACGGGAGCACTCGTTCTGGTAAAACTAGCATTCATAATGGAGATAGCACATTTGTCACGCTGTAACAGACTGAAAAGCACAAGGCTGAAAAGTGTGAATCGTATCTCACCAAACTTTTACTAACACGAGGATCAGCAAAAGCAGCTCAAAGGGTGGCGCCATTTGAATGGAACGTCCCCTTTATAGTGCCGTTGTACGCGTTGGACGTCACCACGCTTTGGTCGAGCGTTTTTTTGACTTTACGTGTATATGCAAGGCAGGCTTGAGAGGAATCATGTCAGGTTTTGGCATGTCAGGAAAACCGGGCGTGTGTACAGGGCACAAGATATATATTTTTACAATTAGTTATATCTAGTAATTTTAAAAGTTTTGGTTTTAGTCATTTTTGATTGTGTTTTCTGTGCCTGAAACAAATTTTTAGTTAAGTGGGGTAGTTCTAATTATTTGAAAAACAAACGATGTGGCCCTCACAATGATACAAGGGAGATACTTGACCAGCATCAACAACTATAGTATGGGAACACCACTAAAGATCATATATTCATCATTTTTTTATGATATAGAAATCTCAGGGCGCCAGTGACCAAATGTTTACAGACAAATTGATGGTGTACCTAAACCCCCCCCCCTTTTTTTTTACCTTTTTTTGTAATTCTTACCTGCTAGTCCTCCCAGTAACACAATTCCTGTCTTGAATGACAATGCTCAATCATTGTACTGTATCTATGGAGTAACAAAATGTCACCCTATGACAGAAAGTGTTTTAAAATTTCAGAATACCCCCCCCCCCTTTCCCCTCTTCTCCATAACACAGAAAAAAGGGTGTTCTTTTAAGAGTTTTTTTACCCCTGGACTCCAATGAAATGGTACATATTTATTCTGGTCTTTCCCCACTTATAACGGGGCTCTCTTCTCTTTCCTTTTATTTTCTCTTCACTATAATACTCTCTATTCTCCTAGTTCTTGATATTAGCCTCCTTAGAGGCTGGGTCTAGTTCTAATAGGCTGTCAGTGATCCTAACAGTAAGAAAATTAGAGTCTAGCTTTTTTCCCTCTGCTGAATTTCTATAATGTAGGTTTTGTTTACCTTTTCACCAGCACATGCTTCTGCCTAATATGTAATATGTAACATCGAATACTTTTGTTTTTTGTGATTGTTGTTTTTCTTTTTTTCCCTACTACAAAAATAGTGCACTACATATTTCACCTCCAAGGTGTCAAAGATTATGTAGTTCACCTTCAAGATGTCAAATCTTTGACACCTAAAGGTGAACTACAGTCATGCTCGAAAATGTTGGCACTCCAGGAATTTTTCCAGAAAATCAAGTATTTCTCACAGAAAAGTATTGCAGTAACACATTTTGCTATACACATGTTTATTCCCTTTGTGTGTATTGGAACAAAACAAAAAAAGGGAGGAAAAAAAGCTAATTGGACATAATGTCACACAAAACTCCAAAAATGGGCTGGTAAAAATTCTTGGCACCCTTAACCTAATATTTGGTTGCACACCCTTTGGAAAAAATAACTGAAATCAGTCGCTTCCTATAACCATCAATAAGCTTCTTACACCTCTCGCCCCGAATTTTGGACCACTCTTCCTTTGCAAACTGCTCCAGGTCTCTCTTATTGGAAGGGCGCATTTTCCCAACAGCAATTTTAAGATCTCTCCACAGGTGTTCATGGGATTTAGATCTGGACTCATTGCTGGCCACTTTAGGACTCTCCAGCGATTTGTTGCCATCCATTTCTGGGTCCTTTTTGACCTATGTTTGGGGTCATTGTCCTGCTGGAAGACCCAAGATCTCGGACGCAAACCCAGCTTTCTGACACTGGGCTCTACAGTGCGACCCAAAATCCTTTGGTAATCCTCAGATTTCATGATGCCTTGCACACATTCAAGGCACCCAGTGCCAGAGGCATCAAAACAACCCCAAAACATCGTTGAACCTCCACCATATTTCACTGTAGGTACTGTGTTCTTTTCTTTGTAGGCCTCATTCCGTTTTCGGTAAACAGTAGAATGATGTGCTTTACCAAAAAGCTCTATCCTGGTCTCATCTGTCCACAAGACGTTTTCCCAGAAGGATCTTGGCTTACTCAAGTACATTTTGGCAAACTGTAGTCTTACTTTTTTATGTCTCTGTGTCAGCAGTGGGGTCCTCTTGGGTCTCCTGCCATAGCATTTCATTTCATTTAAATGTCGACGGAGCCTGCAGGACATCTTGAATTTCTATGGAACTTGTTTGGGGCTGCTTATCCACCATCCGCACTATCCTGCGTTGCAATCTTTCATCAATTTTTCTCTTCCGTCTACGCCCAGAGAGATTAGCTACAGTGCCATGGGTTGCAAACTTCTTGATAATGTTGCGCACTGTGGACAAAAGCAAATCTAGATCTCTGGAGATGGACTTGTAACCTTGAGATTGTTGATATTTTTCCACAATTTTGGTTCTCTAGTCCTCAGACAGTTCTCTTCTCCTCTTTCTGTTGTCCATGCTTAGTGTGGCACACACAGACACCCAATGCAAAGACTAAGTGAACTTCTCTCCTTTTTATCTGCTTTCAGGTGTGATTTTCATATTGCCCACACCTGTTACTTGCCCCAGGTGAGTTTAAAGGAGCATCTCATGCTTGAAACAATCTTATTTATCCACAATTTTGAAAGGGTGCCAAGAATTTTGACCAGCCCATTTTTGGAGTTTTGTGAACATTATATGCAATTTGCTTTTTTTCCTCCCTTTTTTTTGTTTTGTTCCAATACACACAAAGGGAATTAACATGTGTATAGCAAAACATGTGTTACTGTAATATTTTTCTGTGAGAAATATTTGATTTTCGGGAAAAATTCCTGGGGTGCCAACAATTTTGAGCATGACTGTATGTAATGCACTATTTTTGTACATGTACAGGTAATGCCCTCTTTATAGGGATTGCCTTGTTATTTGTCTTTTGTAAACTCAATAAACAAATTGAACAAGAAAAAAAAGGCATTCTTTAGTCCACAGAAGCATTATATATATATATATATATATATATATATATATATATATATATATATATATATATATATATATAGATATAGATATATATATATATATATATATATATATATATATATATATATATATATATATATATATATATATATATATATATATATATATATATATATATATATATATATATATATTTTAAATCTCCATTCCCTAACAGTAAAAAAAAAAATGCTCTCCATATTTTATGGAAAGCAGCAGCATATTTTACCTTTAAATGCATTTAGAATTAGGTGATCCAACTCTCACCCAATAGCATCCACCCCTTTATTATTTATTTCCAGTCCTCAATTTCCACAACTGCAATATGAAATTAATCCCTAAAGAGACACCTTTTGGATGGAGAAAAATGTGGCATGGAAAGCATGCCGCAACAAAATGGTCAGCGTTAAATTGCACTGTATTTTGGGCATGGCTTAAAAAAACATGTTTAAATAGAGTATATACCTACATACTGTATACACTGACTGTAGTCTTTATACCCACAAAATGCTCTAATAGTTACTATGCTATAATTGAGAGTCTCACATAAAGGATAATATAAAGTACACACACACAGAGTTAACATTTTGATACTATCTTAAAAAAGAACTTCATTAGTTACAAACTGCACAGCAACTATTGAGAAAATTAACACCTTGGTCAAGGCTATGTACAGTAATACACAACACAGCATATACTGTAGAATTTAGGGACCAGACACACAACCCCTGGCTCTCTAAAGGTTGTGACTGCTGTCAAATTGTGGCCTGGCAGGAGAGAAGCTGCGACCCAGCACAAGAGAAGCTGTGGCTTAGCATTAGGTCTTTTCTCAGAGGTTAAAGGGGTTGTAAACATGTCATACTTACCTCCACTGTGCAGTTATATTTGCACAGAGTGGCCTTGATCCACCTGTTCTGGGGTCCTTCAGTGGCTGTCTCGGCTCCTCCCCACAATAGCTAACCCCCTCTGGGAAGCTCTCTCCTGAGGGGTTAGCTTGCGGGCGTGCTCCCGTGTGATACAGTCGGCATCCATAGATAGTATGACTTGGTCCCGCCTCCGGCGGCCACATCATTGGATTTGATTGACAGCAGCGGGAGCCAATGACTGCACTGCTATCAATCTATCCAATCAATGCCGAGACTCAGTGGAGAAGAGGACACCGGGGGACGCGCAGAGCAGGTGAACAGGCACAGGTAAGTAAAATGGGGAGGCTGGGGGGCCCATCATTGCCAGGTGTTTTTTCACCTTAATGCATAGGATGCACTTAAGTGAAAAAAACACGAACCTTTAAACCCCTTTAACCCTCCTGGCGGTAACCCCGAGCGTGACTCGGGGTGGATTTTTTCTGCTGCGATCGGTATCCCCGAGTCACGCTCGGGGGAGGCTATGCAGAGTCTGCAGCGTGCGCTGGCTTACCTTGTCCCTGGATCCAGCGATGTCACCGCGCTGTGTGAGCGAGCGGGACCTCGCTCGATTCACACAGCGTCCTCCTGTGCCGCTGATCTCCGTTCCCTGCGACGTTACAATGCACGGGAGCGGAGATCGGCGCCAATTTCAAAAAGGTAAACAAACACCTTACATACAGTATACTGTAATCTTATAGATTACAGTACTGTATGTAAAAAATACACACCCCCCTTGTCCCTAGTGGTCTGCCCAGTGCCCTGCATGTTCTTTTGTATAATAAAAACCTTTTTTTCTGCCTGCAAACTGTAGATTGTCTATAGCAACCAAAAGTGTCCCTTTATGTCAAAAATGGTTTTAGATCAGCTAGAAAACAGCGATAATAAATTATAATCACTTGCAGAATTGTGCGATAGCGATTTGTGGGGAAATTCGTCATAAAAAAATAAATAATGACAGCGACAATTCTGCAACTGAGAAAATGTCAATGATTTTGAGTTGATTACATTATTGAATAATTTTTATTAGAATTATATTATTATTTGTTATAATTATTTATAATTATTTATTATATTATAATTTATCATTTTGTTTTTAAAAAAATGTCATACCCGGGATGCCTATTAGATTCTTGTTTGGTCAGATTTAAGTGAGTTATTCCTAAGAATTACAGGCCTACAGTATAAAACGCCAAATTTCCTTGCAAATAATTGTACAGCTTTTGGTACATAATTCCAGACAGAATCATACCGCCAGGGAGGTTAAGAAACACTAGCATTAACCATAGGATGTTTTCAGCCCACAAGATTTTGGGATTTTTTTAGCTTTTTGGTTGCACTTATCAAACAGTTATACCAGTTTTAAAAAATAAAATAAAATACCAGATGTAAGGGGAGTTCATTGTCAGAGTTTACACACACTAAATGGTCATGGGGTAGATTTTTTAGCCTTTATAATTTGCGCCTACACTAAAAAGAAGAAAAAGCTGTGCTTGCCCACCACGGAATGCTGAAAATATGCATTGGCATAAGACCAAATGGTGAAATAACTAACAAAATGAACATAACCCATATTGAACATATTATTGCAATATGGGTTATCAGTCTTTATAAACTTGTTTGTATGTGCCATAGGCAGTTGTATTAAACTATTAAACTATGGCTCTTGCAACCCTGTTTTATTTTTTCTAACAATATTTTACTGTGTGAAAAAGTAAACAAGCAGCTAATGTTAGGACAGTTATAGTAATCTCAATTTTGTGAATCCTGAGAAAATACAATGTCATAAAAGTTGTATTTGCACTAGAGATAAAAGTTATCAAATTGAAATAAGTCCAAACTGTTAAAAATAAACCCTCTTGGCAGCTAAAGTCGTTGATGATTTTGCATATGACAGTGTTGGAAGTGTGAACTGAAAAGATGATGTATGAGAACAAGATCAAGCAGATGCCCAAAGATGATTTTGTGGCATGCTGCCATGGAAGGAGACGTGTTTGTCAGGAGAGTTCTCTGTTATTTGTTCTGCGGGGTATACAAGTCAGAAAGTAATAGTCTAGAACTTAGAGGATGGCTACACTCGCAGTTTATTGTATGTGTGTATATAACCTAAAGCTTTCATTTTCTATGAAAGGCAACAGAAGCTTGAAGCAGGGGAGAATAGTCTTCTACCCTAGACCTATTCATGTCTCAGAATGCATAAGTTATGACTTACAATAAGGCAGGAAAATACACAGCTGTCTGTGTCACATGCCATACATCAAGTACTCAAGTGTTTAGAAGCCAATGTGTTTCAGCGTATCATCTTAGGCTTAATTAAAGACTTTGGAATCCTGTATTCATTTCCTCCTTCTTGCCAGTATTTTGTTAAAGGGGGCTATAATACTATGATATTTATTAACAAAGATGTTATATACAGTATATTTATGCAGCATCTCTGCAATAAAACTTTGTGCAGAGATGCTGCAGATTATGTTACTTTTAACTTTTCAGTCTATACAGCAAAGTCCATAAGTCAGGTTTAACCACTTCACCCCCAGAAGATTTTACAATTTGGCACTGCATCGCTTTACCTGACAACTGTGCGGTCATGAAATGTTGTACCTAGGGTTGTTCCGATACCACTTTTTTAAGACCGAGTACAAGTACCGATACTTTTTTTCAAGTACTCGCTGATACCGATTACCGATACTTTTTTTTTAATGTCATGTGTCAGTATTTTTTTTTTTTTTTTTACAATTTAAATTGTTCACTATTTTTTGTTGTTTTTTACAATGCTTTCTTAGGGGGGGGGTGGATTTGTCAAGGCGTTTTTTATTTTAATATGTATTATTTTTTTACAATTATTATTTTTTATTATTTATTGCTATTGTTTTTTTCTTAGCCCTGTTGGGGGGCTTTGATGAGATATCAGGGGTCTTAACAGAGACCCCTGATATCTTAACTCTCTCTCTTTGAGACAGAGAAAGGCACTAAGGACACAGATTCCCCAGTCCCTTTCTCAGCTGCACTGGAAATTAATGGACAGGAGACAGAGGCTCCTATCCATTCATAAAATGAGGCATCATAAACACAGGTTACGATGTTTCAGTTCTATGAATGAACAGAGTCAGTGATCACTGACTCTGTTCATTCGGAAAAGGTAGGAGCCAATTTAGCGGCTCCTACTCCACTCTCCATCCTGACAGAGGGGGGAGAGCAGCGGCACAGAGAATGGACACAGGGCACGTAGGGGGGAGAGCAGCGGCACAGATAATGGACACAGGGCACAGAGGGGGGAGAGCAGCGGCACAGAGAATGGACACAGGGCACGGAGAGGGGAGAGCAGCGGCACGGAGAATGGACACAGGGCACGGAAGGGGGAGCGCAGCGGCACAGAGAATGGACACAGGGCACAGAGGGGGAGAGCAGTGGCACGGAGAATGGACACAGGGCACAGAGGGGGGAGAGCAGCGGCATGGAGAATGGACACAGGGCATGGAGGGGGGAGAGCAGAACAGCAGCGGCACGGAGGGGGAGAGCAGAGCGGCAGCTGCATGGAGGGGGGACACAGGAGCATGGAGGGATAGAGCATAACGGCAGCGGCACGGAGGGGGGACACAGGAGCATGGAGGAAGAGAGCAGAACGGCAGTGGCATGGAGGAAGAGAGTGGAGGGGGGACACAGGAGCATGGAGGGAGAGAGCAGAATGGCAGCGGCACGGAGGGGGGACACAGGAGCATGGAGGGAGAGAGCGGAATGGATGGGGAACTGGAGGAGGATACAGGGAAAGTCAGGTATCGGTAAAGTATCGGAGCATTTTCCCCGAGTACAAGTACTCGGGGAAATGCTTGATATCGGTCCCGATATTGATACTAGTATCGGTATCGGGACAACCCTAGCTGTACCCAAACAAAATTTGCATCCTTTTTTCACACAAATAGAGATTTCTTTTGGTGGTATTTGATCACCTCTGCGGTTTTCCTTTTTTTTTGCGCTATTTTGAAAAAAAACAATATTTTTTACTTTTTGCTATAATAAATATATATTTATAATCTTAATGCATTCTATGCATTAATATAAAAAGCTTTCTGTATGCAGAAACCCCCATTGGCCCTCTTAAAACTTACCTGAGCCCCATCTCTGTCCATCCATGTTCACGAGTCCCTCTGCCATACGGGACTCTCCCTCATGATTGGCTGAGACACAGCAGCGGTGCCATTGGCTCCCACTGCTGTCAATCAAACTCAGTCAGCCAATCAAGAGAGATGGGGCGGGGCCAAACTACAGCTCTGTGTATGAATAGAAACATGGAGTTGTGACTCAGCTCAGGGGGCCCCCATAGCAAGCTGCTTGCTGTGGGGGCACTCGACTGGAGGGAGGAACCCGAGAAGAGGAGAATCTGGGCTACTCTGTGCAAATCCACTGCGCAGAGCAGGTAATTGTTTTTGTTATTAAAAAAACAAAACAAGACTAAACAATCACTTTAAGAAAAGATCCTCTGAACATGAGTATTTTGACTAAAAACTAGCCAATATTAAAGCTGAAGTTTAGTGATTAAATTTATTTTAAATCAGCATCAAGGGGGGGGGGGGTACTTACAAGAATGAAAAGTGTCCTGTTTGCTGATAGCTGCTATGTTCCTTGCAATATTCATTTCTTTGCCCCCAGATACACCCACAGCTGTGATCTTCCAGTGCTGTCATAGGCACTATACTCACCCTTTTCCCTCTGCTCAATTCTAAAGCTGGCCCTAGATGGATAGAATTAATAAAAATAGGAATAATCTAGGGGAAATTTGTATAAAAATGCATAAAACATGCTCAGAACATTTGTTTTCCATTCAAAAGATTTTGTTTGCTTTTAACATTTGATTTTGGAATAAATGGACATTAATAACCTCATACACTGTTAGAAATTCATTCATTTATTCAAGACATTTTTTTTTATCCTGCTCCTTTAAATTTTCTTGTCACCGTAGTCTATTTATTTGACCCATATGATGAGAAAAATTACCGAACTTTCTTAGAACATACTTTTTCTAAACATTTCCTGTCAGATTTCTACCCATCTATAGCCAGCTTAAAAAAGTTGTACTATCAGTTCCCACAATGAAAATAACTCTATAAATCGAGAAGGTGGACCTTTCAGTCATGTGCCTGTCCTCATTTCATAGACCATTTCATGCAGCACTGGATGTTCACAGCTGCAAGAGTATCCAGAGGGCAAAGGAATGAAGAGTTCAAGGAATAGAGTGGTCAGAGCTGTCACCATCACACAGAACACTCATCATTCATGTACAGTAAATACCATCCCTGGTGCTGATTTAAAAAATTTAAATATAAAGTAAACTTTAACATTAAATACATTTCTTTAGTTATTTAGATGGACATGGCACTGTGAAAATAATTTTAGATGCCAAATTGTTTTTTAAAAAGATAGCTTATTCTATATTATTATTTCCAAGCAAGGATATATAGAAATAATGTTTCTTCTCAACACAACCAAATAAACTGTCAGGCCGCGTACACACGGTCGGTCCAAACCGATGAAAACGGCCTGAAGTCCAGTTTCAGCGGTCCAAACCGTGTGTACGGCCCATCGGTCTGTTGTCCTTCGGACAAAAATTAGAGAACTTGCTTTAAAATCGAACCGATGGATGGCTGACCATCGGTCAAAACCGATGGTTAGAATCAAATCGACGCATGCTTGGAAGCATTGAACTTCATTTTTTTCACCACGTCGTGGGTTTTACGTCACTGCGTTCTGACCTGATCGATTTTTGAACTGATGGTGTGTACGCACATCAGACCATTTCTGCTTCAGCGGTGAACCGATGGAAACGGTCTGTGGGACCATTCTTATTGGATGAATTGTCCGTGTGTACGCGGCCTAAGACATTACAAATAAGCATTCCAAACATAAACGGCAGTCTATTCTAACAAAAATCCATAGTCCTAAACACAAGTGCTAAAATGAACACATTACAGTATAAATATGTTTTATAACCTCAAAGTATATGTATATGTATTTCTTGTATTTATTTGTTTTGCTCAATCTTTGATTAAAAGTGTTTTGTTATCTTTCCAATAAGACCCCTTTCACACTGAGGAGTTTTTCTGGCAGTACATCGCTAAAAATAGCGCTGCTATACCGCCTGAAAAACTCCTGCACTGCATACTCAATGTGAAAGCCTGAGGGCTTTCACACTGAGGCGATGCGCTGGCGGGAGAGAAGAAAATCTCATGTCAGCAGCATCTTTGTAGCGGTGAGAGGAGTGGCGTGTATAGCGCTCCTTCACCGCTCCTTCCCATTTAAAACAATGGGAAACCGCAGCAATACCGCCCGCAATGCGCCTATGCAGAGGCGCATTGCGGGCGGTATTAACCCTTTATCGGCCGCTAGCGGGGGTTAATACCACACCGCTAGCGGCCGAATCTCGCGACAAATCCGATGATATAGCGGCGCTATACCGCCACCGCGCCTCCAGCCCCAATGTGAAAGGGGCCTTAGTCATAAAAAATACCCATTGATCCTCCCAGAAATCCAACGCCTAACATCCCATGCAGGTGTTGCACTTAGCCACATCATTTATCAGCCCTGTGCAATTAACTTCTGTGAAAGACAGAACACCTCCTGTACCATAAGAATCAGGAGTGGGGGAAGCGCTCTATAGCTGTAACATACTTCCTGCCTATGGGTGACAACTAGAGATGAGGTTAGAGTTCATCGCTACCCTGTAGGTTTGTGATTTGCAGTCTGGGGAAATTTTTGTGTTAATCATAACATTGCCTTTTAACTATGGCCAGCAGGCTTTGAAGGGTAAATACGTGGGCTTCAGGACATGCCACCTCCCTCACTATTAAAGGGGAGCACAGAGCAGCCATAGTGGTTGATTAACTAAACATAAATAGACTGTTTTTCAATTGAAAATGTATTTTTTATTAGCTTAGTGAATGCAGTGGAAATTCCTTTTGCAAGGAATATCTAAACCTGCGCCAGGAAAACAATTAAAACACATTTTTGCTTCCACATGATTGGATGGAAGTGAGCTTCATCTTAGACACTAAGCCAAGGAAAAATGTCTTACAAAGCTACCAGCCAGTTTACCTTTGACGCGGATCTTAACTGCATCTGAGCAGCACAAACCAAAAATGCTTTTTAGCTCATTTTCATTATTCAAAGCAAACTCCCCCATCCATCCATGCCTCCATGCTTTATTTTGATGAGAAATATCTTTGAAAAACACCCCCTAGGATATCTGGCCATGACCATCTTGACTAAAGGCAGATGATTCATATAGCATGTACTTCCTGCCCCTAGCTCAAGTATGCATTAGGAGAGTGTGCTTAGCTGAGAAAACCCCTCCTCCTCTCCTGAAGTCTCCTTGGATGTTTGTCACCATTAGCCTAGGCAAGAAACCAGGAAGTAATTGAAGAAATGTAAAGAAAAAGTTTAAAACAAGTAAATATGATATACTTTCCTATCTATTTACTAATGCTAGCAGGATGGGGATTAAAAATAACCAACCAAGATTGGGAGAGTGAAGTTCCACTCTAATAAATCATCTCTATGGTGTCAGAGTATTAGAAACTGATTTAAGGGAAACATTTGGGAAATCTGACAAAAGACATAGAGTGAGATTAGTGTCAGTTAGGAAATTGTATTTTTATTTTGATTGCTATATCTTTGGGCAATCAACCACTTTGGTTTATAAAAAAAAAGTATATGCAGCACTAAATTCACAGCATGTAACATGTAATGTGTTAAAACTTCCTCATCTTATAATTCTGACCAAAAGATGCTCCTTCCTGTAACTGCTCATTAGTGAAAGTTCATCTCAAGCTGTCCAACAGTCTCTTTCAGATTCTATCCCATTATAATTATCATTTATTGTATTGTAATAGAATCTGGAAGAGACTGTTAGACAGTATGAGAACGCTTGCTAATGAGCAGTTACACAGAGGAGCCGCTTCCAATTTAGAACTTATGACATAAGCCAGTTTTAGCACATTGCATGTGAGTGGACATTTTAAAAATGATATGGCAATTTTTTTAGGTAATAAAAAGCAATATGTGTACTTTTTTTTTTTTTTGGAGTACATAAACTAGACAAATATTCTTGATTATAGTGTTGGTGTTCAAGTGACATTTGACAGTTCCATTTTTTTCCCGCCTCCCTAAAAGGGAACATGCCATACCTGACTTTTTTTATTGTTTATAGATCCAGTAACCAAGGTGAGAAAGTGCAACTTGATTTTGCACTATTCTTTGGATTAGCAATATTTTCATTGGAATTTTATACTTTAAACATTTGTATTTTTATATGTGGTATTTTGTTATATGGGACCACGATAAATACATTGCATCACTGGTAAAAAGATAATTTACTGCAGCACATATTTTGTAGAGGTGGTATTGGGTGATGTAGCTTAGTATATATTGAATGAGTTTGGGTGTGTAACGTTTATTTTTTCATTAAGTCCTTTGCTGTGTTTTTTTGTGTTGTTTTTGCTTCTATTATTGGAGGATTGTTTTTTTTTTTGCTGCAAGATGTACCTTTTAACTAATTCAGCTCTATGAACATAGTACATCCAAAGAGTGAAACTTTAATCACAAGCTGATGGCTGCAGTAGCAGGTGCGGGTTTTGTTTAACCTTACAGTTCGGGTTCGCGCAACCCTATTTGTGATAGCGATCAAGAAAAAAATATTACAAAAATTGAAATAAAAAAGTTTGAAAAAATAAAATATATTAAAAATGAAAAAAATAAATTGCCGTAACCCCCTCTGTACACCTTCGCAAATGCAAATGCAATCCCAGGGTGTGCATGCATATGTAAACTTTGACCACACGTGTGACATATTGCCATGGACATCAGAGTGAGAACAATAATTCTAGCACAAGAGCTCCTACTTAACTCTGAACTGATGAGCTGTAAAAGCTTTTAAAGCATCACTTATGGTGATTTTTGGGCACCATCGTTTTTGGCAATATCGCAGGCACACACAATTTAAAGACTTTGAATGTTCGGTATCTATTTACTTGATGCAACCTCATATTTTATATTATAACCATAAATGGCTATTACATTGAGTGTGTTTGCACTAAAATTAATTATATTATATATTTTTTTTAAAAAAATTGCGAATAATAAACAGTTGCACCAATATCATGTGACATTAAAAAATTGCAACGATCATCTTTTTATTCTACAAGGCCTTTTATTTTAAAAAAATATATATAATGTTCATATATAATGTTCTGGGGTTTTAAGTAATTTTATTGCCAAAAATTAAGATTTTTACACGTATACAAAAAAAGAAAAATAAGTTGCTCTGGTGCCAAACTGGTTAAAAAATGGGTTTTTGTTTCACATAGGAGGTATATTTAACTGCATTTTTAAGGAAAGGCTTTCAGTTTGAATTTTTTTTATATTGATAGGGCCTTTTTTTAGCTGCCTTAAGTATAAAGTGTACGTAGAATGCCACTGCATCATCTTAAAGTAGGAACAAATAAGTGCAAAAAACATTGAGCACCATGCAAGCCCACCTTACATTACAGTATATTACTCATGTTCACCTCACGCCCCGTCCCCATACAGTAAACAAAAGTTAGGCATACTTCAGTAAAACCTGATTACATCTGTCCTTCTGCTGGCTATTTATTCACTCTGCAGTATCTTAATTCTTGTAGTAAAGGCCCAGTTTGTACAACCTGCAATCAGCTTCTATTTTTCATTTTCAAGGTGTAACTGATCAAGCTAAAGATAGAAGCTGCTTGGTTGCTATGCACAACAGATTCTGTCTGCTCTAGTTTTGATCACCCCCACCACCACCACCCCCATCTCTAATAAATGTGGGTCTAGCCATGATATTTAAAATTGCCCTGCTGCTTTTTTTTGGGTTTCAGTACAAAAGCCCTTAAAATATCTAATATCTTGTTGTGCAGATTTGTCAAATCACGAGGTGGAGTTTGGCTGGAAGAATATGTTTTTGGTGTAGAATCCCCAAACTAACTGTTGGTATTCTTCAAAATAGATTTCACCTAGAAATCAAAGGAAATCTCTCAAATTAAAACAGAGGCAGCAAGAAAAACCTGACACAGATGGTACCGCTGTACTGTAAAACAAATATTTTCAGGTGTGTTGCCATAGTATATAGGTTCCCTTGCTATTTTTCTCACCAAATTGACAGGAAACGTTGAAAAATCTGACCAACAGAGACACAGACAACATTAGAAGCCCTCTAAGACCGTGTACACACGGTCGTTCCAAACCGATGAGAATGGTCCGACGGAACATTTCCATCGGTTCACCACTGTAGTGGCCTGATGGTCTGATGTGCGTACACACCATCGTTCCAAAAACCGATCGGGTCAGAACGCGGTGACGTCAAACACACAATGTGCTGAATAAAACGAAGTTCAATGCTTCCAAGCATGCGTCGACTTGATTCTGAGCATGCGCGGGTTTTGTGCTTTCTGTACTAACCATCGGTTTGGACCGATCGAGCAGCGGTCCATCGGTTCGATTTTAAAGCATGTTTTAAAATTTTGGATCGAAGGAAAACAGACCGATGGGCTATACACACGGTCGGTTTGGACCGATGAAACTGAACCTAGGTCCATTCTCATCGGTTTTGTCCGACCGTGTGTACGCGGCCTAAGAGATTCTAACACACCCACATTTTATCCCCCAAAAATGTACTTCTTTCATCAAACTGCTCTCTGATAGTAAACTTATAATCAGCCAATAAGATCTTCATTGCAAAAAAACAACAAACTCCATCACTGAAACTGAAACAGTTTTTCATACTTGGAAATTTAGTGCTTGTTCTTCTTAATCAGAGTTTGCGTGCATACAGTATTTAAAAAGAATGTCAATGTCAGACTGTAATGTAATAATCTGTCTCACTATAACCCCTAAACTTGTTAGCACCTTTAGAGCTCATATTCTGTTGTTTGTTTTGCTGCTGCAGAAGAATTTGACTTGACAAGTGCAAGTTAATTGTATTGTAATGTGTTCTGTCTGCAAAGTAACTCTAATTTACAATTGGTTTATAGTCTTCTTCCGATAATATAGCATAAATACTGTTATAATGCTTATGCTTTTAGAATACAATATTGGAAATGAATTGGAACCCACAGTAATAATACAACACTTGTATCATTCGGAAAAAAAGTTTGCTTGTTATATATACTGATTTACCTAAAGTAAACTTGTCATTAAATGTACAGTTTTTTTTTTTACACCAATTTTTCTTCTGAATTCCGACCCTAAAGTTTATGTTAGCATTTTTGCTAATCCTTTTTTAATGAAACCTCATTGCTTTTTAGCCCTGACCAGGTAAGTTTTGTAAAAAGGCAAACAGATCCCCAATGGCACCAGAAGAATGCTAAATCTGATTAAATATGTTTAAAATCATAAAGTGCTTTCTCTTCTCCTAGTTTTGGCTGCAGAGACGGAATTTAACAGAGTGCACTGGGAGTATCATGAATGGCACATGCCAGGGCTGCCCTTACTTTCTCATAAATGATTGAATCATTGCCAGTTTCTGCCAGAGCTGAGCCCTTGGTCTCCATTATTGCCATAATAGCTAATCCAAGGAAGTAATTATTTTACAATAATGCCATTATTACATGAACCAACTTGGCTCCTTTCTTATGGGTGGTGCAGAATACTATTTTTAAGTTTTGTGCAGTATACAAATTGAAGGTGAATGTTATCAACTTTTGCTAATTGCCTCTGGGGATAAAACCTCCTACCCTGGCCTCCATTCAAGAGGAATTTTCATACTCATGGGAAACTACTCATATCACATATCTGGGAATACTATGTACATACCCCTTTATTAAACTTTATTACTTAAACTATGCACCTCTTTTGACCTTAGTAAAGCAAAAACAAATGCTCTTAGGAAAACACAACTGGGCTGCCAAATGTCTTCTATCATCCCCAACCACTCAAATATCACTGTGGATATAATTTCCTGGAGTTTCCTTTTAGAGTGTTTGTTACCCTAAAGAAAAAAAAAAGATCCTATTCCTCTAAAGTATGAATAACAGCATATCCATGGATCTTTCTGGGGTAGAGCATTATACAATAATCCAAACCCAGCATTTGCATAAAGCATACTTTCATTGTATGATTACAGTTGATTCCTCAGACTGGAATTTTCTAAACCTCCCTAATTACAGGAAGGGGTAGTATGTCCTTTTTCTACCAATTCAACCATAGTAAGAGTCATTTTTTGCGACCTGCCTCTAGGTTAATGTAACAAATGTATTTGCAAGAAGCCTTTTATCCTAAAAATGGCACAAAGCTATTATATCTTTTAATAATTATTTCCTCTGTTAACAAATCATTAGGAAAATGTACAAAAAAAAGTAAAATTTGTATATAACTATAGACCAGTGATTCTCAAGCTCTTTGCTGTGGCACACTGGTGGGAGTTCAGAAAAATATTTACAATTGCTAGCCTTTTGAAACCTTGAACATATCAAAAAATTGTACGAGATCCCGGGAGAATTTGATCAATCTAATTATATTATAATAATAGAGACTGTTCCATTCCAACTTTGATGTATCTAAATAAAGTTTGTTCATAGTTTAGCAATGGAGAAATACGTAATCATGTCTGGAACTCTGAAAGGGAAATTATTAAATAAAAAGCAAGGAAGCAAGCGAAAGTACAAACAGGACTACAATCACTTCAATCTGATTTGCTCTCGAAAGCAGGCACACCCTTCACAGTAAAGTGGAAGTATACCCTCCTGTTGTTTTCAGCCAAGGAAGCTGCCATCATGGCCTCTGTTTGATCTTCAACTGCCGTGATACTGCACATGTGATCAGTTATGACACCAGCCATTGGATGGTTTGACAGTTTGATTGAGAGCACAATCAATGTGACAGTTACTTTCCCGACACATGGCGGAAACGTAACTTATTTTTGAAACTGTTAAATTGATGGGTTTACTTCCACTTCAAATTTAAAATAGAATGTATATGTGAAAATAAATAAGTGCTTTACCACAAAAAATTTTAAATCATTTTTAGCAGTGCCATTAACAATTTTAGATCTTTTTGGTGCACTGCAAGACAAAAAAGTTTGTCCAAAGCAAGTGCTATTATAAATAGGAGGAAAAAAATAGCTGGGAGGAGAGCCCAGTCATCTGACTTGTCAAAATCACGTCCCTCCAATCAGAGTTTTCTACATTAGGCTGAGAGAATTTCATAAAACAAATCATATTCTACACTGTGGCTGGCATTTTATTAAGGACTTATTACATCCTGCTCCATCTCTAGAGATGATTTTATTATTGTTGTATTATGGTTTCTGCTTCATAATTGATGACACCACTATGTGACTTAGGTTGATACACCCAGGCAGAGGGTAAAGTTATTATCCAGAGCCCCTGAGATTTAGTCCCATACTTACTGCTGCAGACTTAACATCCTCATGTTATGGCTAGGTAGATCCAGAAGCAGGGGCTTGGTTCAACCACAGTCTCTGCTCCGCTTTGTCAATTACCTCACTACCCACTTGCTTTCTCTTAATGACTTTACAGGGTAGATTAGGGGTCAAGAGAGTGTACATGCTCAGAACTTCCCCCTGACACATTTACTGTATTTTAGTTTTCAGCTATCCAGACGTTTTGTTTAGCACAGGGAAGGGTTAGAAAATCAGTTATGTTATTGTTGCTGTTTCTGCAGGATAGGTACACAGGCAGTCATCAGGTTAAATGATGCGGCATCATCAGAGATGTGGAGTCTAAATACTAACCTGTGTTCACCAGAGCTCCTGATGGTGTAGATGGATTTTTCTGCATGTTGGTACCAGGTTGCGGACCTTAGGATTGCCCCACCAAGAGGTTTACTTTTAGAGTGTTTGTTAGAAAAAAAAGGATCCTATTCCTCTAAAGTATGAATAACAGCACATTGCTTGTGCTATGTAATTTGGACCTTTGTATAACCTAAAATACCTGGCTAATCCTGTCTGGTGCTGCCCTCCCCCCTGTAAACTGACCCCTTTTTATTATGGCTGCTGAGCCCTGACATCATGGTCAGTTTATGTGCCTCCATCATCCACTTTCTCCACTGTTCCCCTCTCCCCCTCTCCCTGCCTGTCAGCTTTTGTATGCATGTGTGAGCCACCCCTCCACTCCCCTCCTGCCACTATTAGTAGTATGTTAAACATAAAAAAAATACTACCAGCCCCTCTCATTTATCAAGCTATAACACACAGCGTAAGTATTTATTGAACATGAGGCTAAAATAAATAACTTTTTCAGATATCTTCAGGCCAGTCACGTGGCTGTCTGGCCTCTCTCCTCCCCCATCTAAGGGTTACAGTGGGAGGGGCGAGCGGCCAGCATAGCAGTCACATGACCTCCCTGGCTGATGTCAGAGGGAGATCTTGGCCCCTCCTGCTGTTGTCCCAGAAGCTGTCCAGAATTTCAGGTAGCTCAGAAAAAAATAGACATAGCCTAGCACAGCAGAGGTTCTGGGTTCAAATCCAGGCCCTGACAGGTTCTCTCTATTTGTTCTGCTGGCCATTTATTGGAAACAGGGATTGACACAAGATACAGTGCCTTGAAAAAGTATTCATACCCCATGAGATTGTCCACATTTTGTAATGTTACAGCCAAAAATGTAAATGTATTTTATTGGAAGTTTATGTGATAAACCAGGGATCTTCAAACTACGGCCCTCCAGCTGTTGCAGAACTACACGTCCCTTGAGTCATTGTAATACTCTGAGGCCCCGTACACACGACAGAGGAACTCGACGTGCTTGGCACGTCGAGTTCCTCGTCGAGTTTTGGGATGAAGCCGCCGAGGAGCTCGGCGGGCCGGCTTCTCCCATAGAAGAACGAGGACAACGAGAAAATAGAGAACATGTTCTCTATTTTCTCGTCGAGTTCCTCGGCGGCTCCATCGAGCCAAAACTGTACAGACGACAGAGTTTCTCGGCAGAATCCGGGTTTTGACCGAGTTTCTCGGTGAATTCTGCCGAGAAACTCTGTCGTGTGTACGGGGCCTCACATTCACAGACATAACTAGGCATTATGGGAATTGTAGTTCCTGAACAACTAAGCTCAAGCTTTGTCAGATTGGATGGAGAGTGTTTGTTAACAGCAATTTTCAAGTCTTGCCACAGATTTTCAATTGTATTTAGATCTGGATTTTGACTGGGCTATTCTAACACATGAATATGCTTTGATCTAAACCATTTCATTGTATCTCTGGCTGTATGTTTAGAATTGTTGTCCTGCTGGAAGGTGAACCTCCACTCCAGTCTCAAGTCTTTCACAGACTCTAGCAAGTTTTCTTCTAAGATTGCCCTGTATTTGGATCCATCCATCTTCAAATCAATTCTGACCGGCTTCCATGTCAATGCTGAAGAAAAGCATCCCCACAACATGATGCTGCCACCGTGGGGAGTGTGTGTTCAGAATGATGTGCTGTGCTAGTTTTCCGCCACACATAGCATTTAGCTTTTAGGCCAAAAAGTTAAATTTTGGTCTCTTCTTCCACATGGCTTCTTGCAAACTGCAAACAGGACTTCTTATAACAATGACTTTCTTCTTGCCACTCTTCCATAAAGACCAGATTTGTGGAGTGTATGACTAAAAGTTGTCCTGTGGACAGATTCTCCCACCTGAGCTGAAAATCTCTGCAACTCCTCCAGAGTTACCATGGGCCTCTTGGCTACTTCTCTGATTAATGCTCTCTTTGCCCAGTCTGTCAGTATAGGTGGTCAGCCATGTCCTGGTAGGCCTACAGTTGTGCCATACTCTTTCCATATTCTGATGATGGATTGAACAGTGCTCCGTGGTTCAAAGTTAGGGATGTTTTTTTATAACCTAACCCTGCTTTTAAACTTCTCCACAACTTTATCCTTGACCTGTCTGGTGTGTTCCTTGGCCTTCATTATACTGTTTGTTCACTAAGGTTCTCTAATCACTTAAGCCCCAGAGCACTTTTTGAGATTCGGCACTGCGTCGCTTTAACTGAGAATTGCGTGGTCGTGCAACATGGCTCCCAAACAAAATTAATGTCCTTTAATTTCCCACAAATAGAACTTTCTTTTGGTGGTATTTTATCACCTCTGCGGTTTTTATTTGTTTGCGCTATAAACAAAAATAGAGCAACAATTTTGAAAAAAAAAAACAATACTGTTTACTTTTAGCTATAATAAATATTCCCAAAAAATATATAAAAAAAGTTGTTTTTGCTCAGTTTAGGTTGATATGTATTCTTCTACATATTTCTGGTAAAAAATCACAATAAGCATTTTTTGATTGGTTTGAGCAAAAGTTATAGCGTCTACAAAATACGGGATAGTTTTATGGCATTTTTATTAATATTTTTGTTTTACTACTAATGGCGGCGATCATCGATTTTTATCATGACTGTGACATTATGGCGGACACATTGGACACTTTTGACGCCATTTTGGGACCATTGTCTTTGATACAACGATCAGTGCTTTAAAAATGCACTGATTACTGTAAAAATGACACTGGCAGTGAAGGGGTTAACCAGTAGGGGGTGCTGAAGAGGTTAAGTGTGTCCTATGGAGTGTTTCTAACTGTGAGGGGCGTGGCTATGTGTGACACAACACTGATCACTGATCCCTATTACAGGGAGCAGTGATCGGTGTCACTAGGAAGAATGGAGAAATGCTTGTTTACATCAGCATTTCCTAGTTCTTCCTCTCCGTGAGACGATCACGTGTATGCCCGCAGACTCGCGGAGCTCGCAGCAGGCGTGCGCGCCCACAATTCTGCATCTTAAAGGGGACGTACCTGTACGCCCATTTGCCCAGCCGTGCCATTGCGCGCTGGTGGGCAAGCGGTAACAAACCTCTGCGGGCTTCACAGAATGTCTGTATTTATACTGAGATTAAATTACACACAGGTGGACTCTACTATTTAATAATTAGGTGACCTTTGTAGGCAGTTGATTACACTAGATTTTAGTTTGGGGTATCAGAGTAAAGGGAGCTGAATACAAATGCCCACCACACTTTTCAGATTTTTTTTTTAAATAAATTGAAAACCATTTATCATTTTCCTTTCACTTTACAATTATGTGCCACTTTGTGTTGGTACTGTACAAAAGTTTAGATCTGCCACTATAACAAAAGCTTATGGTAAGTCTCTTCCTATCAGGTCACCTGTTCTGGTGACAGCTGTCTAAGAGGGAAATGCCTCTCACTTTGTAAAGACACTTTGTTTGTTGCTAGGATGTGAAGGAAACTACCCCTTATGAGACACATAAAAACTTGAAAATAAAATGACTGGTGTTCCAAGGCCTTGTACACACGGGCAAGAATCTCGTCAGGAAAAAACATTGTTTTTCCCGACGAGATTCTTGGCAAAAATCTCTTGCTGCCCGAGTGTACACACAGACCTTTCAAAAGAAATGCAGTTTTCTTGAAAGGCAAGAATGTGGTGACGTCATTGCATACGACGAGCATGCGCTCGTCGCATCCGATGCCGTCGCCACCATCTTGCTTCACCCTACCTATACCGTGGAAGCTACCGCACATGTAAAGTCATTTCGAGCTTTTTGCGGGTTTCCACGGCGACAGGTAAGTCGGGAAACAGGCCAACAAGAATCTCAACGAGAAAATAGAGAGCACGATCTTTATTTTTCTTGTCGAGATTCTGGCCAGATTTCCAGACAAGAAACCTGAAAGCCTCATACACACGCTCGGTTTACTCGGCAAGAAAGCTCTGCCAGCAGTTTTCTTTCTGGTATGGTCTGAGAAAACCGAGCGTGTGTACGAGGCTCAACCCTTTCCTACTATATTGAAAAATGCCCAAAAAATTGGGGCTAAACATACACATTAAAGAGGAACTGCAGTCTGCTCACATAGTTTGTAATGAAAACATCTTTGCCATTCTGAAGCTTCCCTCAGACCACTTTGCATATTATTGTATATATACTGTGATTCTGTACTTCCTCCACTGAGTCTGGCTGCAACCATTTTACTGTGGGCAGCTAAAGCTGCTGCCTGTTCACTTCCTAGATTTACAGACACACAGAGGCAAACCTCAGCTCTGCAGCTCTCATTGGCCCTCTCATTGGCCCCCACTCCCTTCCTGGCAAACTCTCATGAGAGTAAGAGAGAGAGAGCTGTGCATGATGTCATTAGCCTAAGCTTCTTACCAGACAAGAAAAAGGAATTGGGCTGTTAGGCTTGATTCACATCTACTGTATGCATGTTGCTTTTGAGCATTTCTGCAGTGCTTTGTGTGGTGCTTGCCACGCTATTGCTAAGGAGGGGGCTGGGAAAAAACAAGTCACAAATTTCTGTAAAAATGCAGTACTCGATTTTTAGATGCTTGTCCATTGAAGTCTGCATGCTGTATTTTGCGGGGGAAAAGTGCCTGACCCTTTCCATAGGAACCCATGTTAAAAATGACCCTACATTTTTGCAAAATGCATCAAAAAATGTATTAGTGTGAATGGAGCCTAAGGGTCTAGCCATGGTTTCAGTTGATTTGAGTCCTTTAGGTCCTGACTTAGTTGTAGTCAGTCCGATAATAGAATTGGAATGTTGGCCAGGTAGGTTAACAATTTTTTTGCCCGAGTCTAATTAAACTAGTCCACATACATAGTTATTACTGCACTATCCTAATGCTAGCTATGAACACCATGGCCCGGATTCACAAAGCACTTACGCCGACGTATCTCGAGATACGCCGCGTAAGTATAACTATGCGCCGTCGTAACTATGCGCCATGCCCACAATCTGAGATACGCCTAAAAATAGGCTTCCTACGACCGACGTAACTTGCCTATGCCGTCGTATCGTGGGCGCATATTCACGCTGGGCGCATTTGCCGCTCCCATAGATTTTCTATGCACATATGCAAATGAGGGAGATACGCCGATTCACGAACGTATTTGCGCCCGGCGCATAATATACGCGGTTTGCGTAAGTCGTACGTCCGGCGTAAAGTTATTTCCCATATAGGAGGCGCAACCCATGCAAAGGTATGGACCAGGGAACACAGCCGTCGTATTTTACGTCGTTTACGTAGTACGTGAATATGACTAGGCATAGGTTACGTTCACGTCGTGGGCAGTGATTCGACGTATCTTAGGCAGTTGTTTCGACGTGATTCTGAGCATGCGCACTGGGATGCGGCCACAGGACGGCGCATGCGCCGTTAATTTTAAGTACTCCTATGACGCTTGGCCCATCATTTGCATGGGGTCACGTCTCATTAGCATGGCTCACTCCCACTTCCACCTACGCCGGCTTACGCAGAGGAAACCCATCGTATCTTTAAGAGCGAGTGGGAGCAAGTGCTTTGTGAATCCAGTGCTTGCCTCTCTGCGCTGCGTCGGCGTAGCGTATATTAGATACGCTACGCCGGCATAAATATGCGCCGATGTATGTGAATCCGGGCCCATGTTTCTGTGCTTTTTCGTAAAGCCCTCTTTCATTTGGAAAGAGAAAGGCACTGAATCACCACTGTAGTCTATATGTATGGATTTCCTAGTTTGTTTTGCACAGGAAATGAACAAAGTTCACTTTGTAGTTAGTTTTGACTTCATGGCATCATGAAGGTGAGAAATAACAAGAGTAATACTACAACTTACCGAAAAAGTGGGTGCTTGAGACACATGAGCTCAGAACACGTCTTGGGTTTTAGGGGTTTCTATGGCACAAAGTTTACTCTACCTGTGTATGTATCTGCATTCGCTAAATAAAAGAATAACTCACAAGGTGACTTGGCAATCCCACGGACATTAACAATGACTGGAGTGAGAAATCTGCATTTAGTTTTCTTATCTTTTAATTTGAAAAAGGAAAATGTCCAACAACAGGTCACAAAAAAATGTCTGTTCGGAAAAATTGTCATTTGTTACATTAATGTGTTCTTCCTTTTACTTGGTTCCTCTTCCTTTATCAACATGTTAATGAACTGCTGTAACTGGGTCTCTGTACTACTGTATGCAATGCAGGCAGATCATGGTTTTGGAAGGGTGCTTTACATATCTTTCTTGATGTCAAACAGCTATTGTGGTTTAACAATGGGGAATAGTTTGCAAAGTCAATAAACTAGTGCAAGACAAGTATTATCACATTTCCTGATTCAGATCACAAACCTATTTGGTCAAATGATTGGCTGATAATTAGAGGTGGTGGATGAAATCAACATTTCCTACTTTTATTTTGTCCCGAGAGGGGAACAGGAAGTTTTCATCCAATTGCTCCATATAATCTACAGTATGTTTCAACCATCAATAGGTCATCAGCAGCAGCTTCCTGATGATGACCTTTTGAAGGTTGAAAGGCGATGAGGTCTTTGCGTCATTGTGATGCAACTTCTGCTGACACCATATTGGTGCTAAGCGGCAATGGGGAATCTGCATACAATAGCACAATGCATTATGTACCAGGTTTGGCACTGGAGCTGTACTTTATTTGCACATAAGGACTGTCACATATTACTGCACTATTGATTGTTGCTACAAGGAAGCAGTGAATCCACACTCACAAAAAAAAAAAAATTGTTGGATTTTATACTGAGGCCCCGTACACACGAGAGGATCCATCCGCTGAAAAATCTCAGCGGATCGGTTTCAGCGGATAGATCCCCTGGTGTGTACGTTCCAGCGGATATTGTAGACATGCTAACAAATCTATCTGCTGGAATCGGCTCCAGCGGATCGATCCGGTGGTCTGTACAGACTCACCGGATCGATCCGTCCGAACCCATCCCTCGCATGCGTCGTAATGATTCAACGCATGCGTGGATATCCTTATATGACAGCGTCGCGCACGTCGCCACGTCATCATCACGGCGACGGCGCGACACGTCACCGCGATGGGAATTCGGCACGGATTTCGATCCGATGGTGTGTACACTCCATCGGATCAAAATCCTCAGAGGATCAATCCTATCGTGTGTACCAGGCCTTAGAGATATATATCTACCACATACAATATGTTTGTTGTTCATGCAAGTGATAGTGCTGAGTATATTTGTTTGTGTGTGTAACTAGAATACCAGCAGCTATAGATGAACAATAAATCCCAGCAATACATTATATAAAACTCAATGCAGAATACCAGCAGTTACAGAGAACTACAAATCTCAGCAGTGCAGTGTGCCATTTTTATTTTTTTACAGGAAACTTTAAAACAGGTCGGTCCCCCTTACCTGTTTCTGACCAATCTGTGCACCGGGCAAAAGGTCGCCGTTGCCTCCAGGATAACGCCGCAGGCTGCACTGCCTGCTGGTGCGGATCCGGTTCGTCCTTTGTTCCGCCTCCTACAGCCCTCGCTCCTTCACATCATGTGGCTAAGCGGGCAGGGGAACCAGGAACAGGGCCACTTGCGTCACTCACTGACGTAGGACGTAGGCGCCGCTGCCGCCGTGTAGCCAAGGATGAGACAGACAGTGAGACTGTCTGTCACACACCGAGACTGTTTGACAGATTGACTCACTCGTCCTTCAGATGCCGCCCGCAGCGGCAGCCCACACAGACACACTCTATGATCAGGCGGGCGACTGTCCCGGTCAATTTTCCGCCCTGTTCCCTGGCGGCGCTGGCGGCGTAAGGCAAGTGCCCATGTTGCCTAGCGCCGGCCCTGGTCTTGATAACAGCAGCTGCCAAACACTGTTTTACATTAGCATTATTTATTGATCACTTAGCATAGGTATTTTATGTAATATTTAAAAATACATATATATTCACACACTCATGTATTAAAAAAAATGTAAACAATGTCCCTAAGTGTAAATCCATCATCAATCATACTTTCCAGCAATGTAAATCCCATGTCAGTCATAACCTCTTGCTTGACAATGTTTCTCAGCAACCCTCCAACCACTAAATGACAGAATGACAGACCAAATGTGGTCAATAATGTCACAAGGCATCCCCAGCTGCTATGATTGCATTACTGCAGCAACTGTCATTTTGTACTGGGAATGGGGCAGGTCAACATTGTCGAGCACTTTGTCAGCGTGGCAGGAAAACATTGTCAGGAAGTGGGTCATCATGATTAATAAAGGCACATTTTTTTTAATTTTTGAAAAGGCCTTTTCATGGTATGGGTGTTTTTATTTACTGTAGACATTTCATTGTGAATGAGTATTCAAGACTTCTATAAGGCAGCCCCACAAACCCATATAACCCTTCTGTGGGACAGAATGTGGGGAAGAGGCTCTTATACCTTAACCACTTGAGCTACGGAAGATTTACCCACCTTCATGAACAGGCCGTTTTTTGCAATACAGCACTGGGTTATTTTAACTGACAATTGCTCAGTCATGCTTACTTAAATAGGCAGAGCTCCATCCAGCCTCTCTTCCCGATGATTGGTGGGTGCCGGCGGACATCCAATCGCGACACCCACTGATCGGCTTATGCTGTGACTGATTACAGCAGAAGTTCCAATGCGTGCCTTCCCCCCCCCCCTCCAGGTGAAAGTGCAAATTCACATATATAGACCTGATTCTTCACAGAATGGCTATCTTGTAGCAGTAAATCTGTTATAGGGTGGGTTATTAAGTGGTTAATCAAATTGTATTTATTGATTTTTTACAGTATAAAGTGTACAAACAATTATATTACCCCTTCCCCCTGTCCTACCAATCTGTGTTCATAGCACACAGGTATAAATAAGGGCAGATTTACTGCATGGTAGCCAATCATCTTCTAACTTCATCTTGTTCAATTAAGCTTTGACAAAAAAGCCTGGAAACTAATTGGTTTCTATGCAGAGCTGCACCAGGTTTTGCAGTCTCCAAATTTAGTAAATCAACCTCATAGTATTATAACTGATTTAAAATTAGTTGCAGAAGGGCTAATCTTGGATCTTGCAACCAGTATTGCCATAGTTTTCAAAACCTTTTTGGTCAGCCTCTTTGTTGAATATGTAAATTTCTCTCTTGTCAGTGTAGAATTGATCATATATATCCAGAGTTGCCAAGTTGGAGGGTATGGTGATAACCCCTGCTGTGCTATAAATGTATGTTCTATGTACAGCAATCTTGTCACTGTGATGAGTGTGGCTGTCTGGTAAATCTTTTCATCTAGTTCAGTGGTTCTCAACCTTGCTAGTGCCGTGATCCCTTGATAAAATTTCCCATGTCGTGGGGACCCCTAATAGTAAAATGATTTTCTTAGTGTGGGTTGTCAGTACCCAAGGCAAGACAAGTAGTTTGCGCCCCTAACCCACGGACATTTAGCGCTCCCTGAGTCCCTTCCACTCGTATAGTAAAACACTTATGGTATATTTTAGGATGTACCACTCTTTCCCTTTGTTCTCCTTTTTTTGCCTTTTATATCTCTCTATCCTAATTTCTTGTTTTTATCCCCCATCCCTCTTTTGCCCTCTTTCTTGTTTTTTCTCCTATTCTTTCCCTCACTTTTTCTTTGTTCCTCCCCCTCGTTTCCCCTCCCTTTCATGTATTCTCTATTTTGTTTTCCTTCTCTTACTCCTTGGTTGGGGGAATGGGATGAGTGTCAGTGCTAGCGGGGGGTTTGGGATGAGTGTCAGTGCTGGTAGGGGGTTTGGGATGAGTGTCAGTGCTGGTGGGGGGAGTTGAAATGAGTGGCAGTGCTGGGGGGAAGTTCTGATGGCCAACGTAGGTGCTCTTGATCAAGGTCACCTGCTGATTTGAGAACTGTAGTGGGGACTTTTAATGGCAACTATAATCACAGGTAGTGTTACTAATTGTGTCTCCAACTTTGTGGTGTCTCGTAGCAGTGACACCTATGCCGAAATCAGGAGATAGGGTCTCCTCCAGCCCCTCCCATTCCTCACCAGTTTGCAAACCTCTAGTCTCTGCCCCCAGCCATGCCGTGAACTGAATGGGTGACTGCGAAAAGGGTGAGTGGGCAGCCGCGTGCTCTAGGAACAGCCCAGCTGGGTGGCCACAGACTCCAGGGACAGCCCTGCTAAGCGGCCGCAAAAAAGCTGGGAGAGTGGTGTGGGCTTCAGTAACAGCCCAGGATTTGGTGACCCCTGGCAAATCATCATTCGACCCCCAAGGGGGTCCCGACCCCCAGGTTGAGAACCACTGATCTAGTTCACTAAATAAACATGTAAAAGTGTCCAGGAGAACAGTGGTTTATTAAGCAGTGGAGATGGTATCAATTTCTTCAGACCAATATTTAGACAATTTCAGACACTTGCACAACATGTGAATCAAACCTTCCTGCTCATACATTTGGAACAGATTGGAGGATCTCTTTGGCTGAGATTCTGCATTCCTGGTGCAAAATAAATTGTAGTGTTCATTTTTGTAAATAGGATAAAGATACTTGTGGTATCAAGGTACTATTAAAGATACTTGTGGCCTCTTATCGTTCCTCAGCAATGTCTCTGACGTCCTCTTCCTAACCCTTTCTAAGTGGAAAATGTCTAGAGGCTTGGTAAATAGACATAAGGTTGATATATAAGCCACAAATCATCCCTTTCTTTTCAGTGGTTTGAGCTACAACCATTTTTTTATGCTGTAACTATTGTTTTAATTACCACTTGCCAGTTCACAGAAAAGAGTGAAGCTTTTTACTGCGTGTTAACATTCAGATGTGATCATTTAATATAGCAATGCAAATGCATCAGTCTATAGCAACCAACCAAATTTCAGTTTATTCTTATTAAATCAGATAACCATTTCTAGTTGGTTGTTGCTGAATACAATCATTTTCAGATCATTACACTACATAATAAAGTAGTGATTGCTGTTATCTAACTTTTTTTAAGTAGGTATGATATCACCATTTTTAATTCTTTAGCTGTCTTTTTGAGCAAATTTATGCATTCTCTGGCTTTAGAATACACAACTATCTGCATGTTTTGGTCACTGAAGTATTGTATTTGCCCTTGGTAAATAACCTCCATTTGTAGAACAGATGAAAATAGTTTTAATTTTTAATGGTTTAACATGTCTACAGTAGGCAGTGTCTTTCACTCTGTAAGCTATTAAACTTGACAGTGTTTTTACTTCAGCCAACAATTTCAACTAGAATACTTTATGGGAGGACATTTTTACTTTATCTTGACTTATATCTCTCATAATCTGGAGGAAACAGATTCATCTTTCTGTTTCAATTTCTTTTGAATCTCAAGGTGATTTATTGCTGTAATTGTTCATAGTGTGAAGAACATAAAACGCATGTTTTTTCATAAGTGCAATAACCATATCTGTGTTTTATTTCTACCTGTTCCATCCTGCAGGCATTTCCTATTTTCTTTATTTGAAAACATGGGCATAGCAGTACACTAGTTACTTTAGTAAAAACAAACTCTATATTCCAGCCTTTGGAATGCTAGAAATTATTTTCAGATCTCAAAGCTTACAAATATTTGATTAATTAGTGAAAGCGTACCATTAAATTTTACGGTTTTTGTATTAGGACCTGTAACTGGAAACATTTCTAATGATTCTGCTCCTATACGTCTGCTAAAATAAAGCATACAAAAGAATCAATGAATCTAAGTTATAAAAGTTTAAGATATTATTGGTTACTTAATTAAAGATTATTGTAGCTAGGCCAAATTCTAACATTAAACTCAATCTCTAAATCCTGTTATAATTGTATTGGATTTTTTTCTGTTTCAATCATTTTTATTAAAGATTTTGACAAAAAAAGACAAAGAATGTATTTGATTTTTAAAAGTCTGATTAGAGATCAGGTACTGTCTGTGATGTTTTTTTTTTATTTACACTAACAAGCTTGAGCTTGAGGTGTTCCCTTCTTCTTTGTCTAAGAAGAAACAGTACTTATACACAAAAGTTTAGCAAAATGTTAAGTAATTAATTGGGGTAGTTAGTAAGATAAGAAAAATGAGTGGGCTATGGAATGGCTAAAACTGTTCAATAGTGATTTAGAAAACTGAGGTCCACATTTAGGACATTATTTCTTGTGTCCGATTGATTTATATTAGATAGTTTACATGTTTCCCTTTGCTTTAAAAAGCAAAACATTCATGTCTTCTCACTTAGTGGTCTGATTGTGAAAAAATTATGTCTCAATGATGGTGTGGTGATCATGTTTACAACATCACTATGGGCAATTTAGAAAGTTCCATTGACAATTATCACCTATACAATACTGACACTTTGAAATACTTGGCTCTCGATAGAATACATCCTCAGCCTGGAGGAGGGACTATAGATAGGGAAATATTACAAGAATTAGAAAAACACTCCTAAAGCCACATCCATATTTGAGGGTAAATATTAGAAATAACCCTACCTCTAGGTTGCCACTAGACCTAGAAATCTAATCTAAAAAAGGAACAAAACTAAGGTGGTCATTTAGTGTTACCTCTAGTGTGTATATCCATTTGGCCTGTTTTCCCTATTAGAAAAAAAGGGAGCCCCAAAATGGCCATAGATTGGAAATGTATGGCATGAACTAAATGTTGACACAATATAGAGAGCAGTGAGCCCCTGTGTCTCAATGCATTTCACTGTTTTGCTGTGGTATATGCTTTCCTGGGGGGCACACCAGACTCCATATCATCCATAGCTGCTTTAATAGGCCTCTGGACTGTGTGCAGTCTTATTTATGTCTGCAAGTTGCAAGGGAGGCTACTATCCATATTAACCACTTGCTTACTGGGCACATACTGGGCCCTTCGTTCCCAGGCGAAATCTCAGCGTCCGGCACTGCGTCGCTTTAACTGACAATTGCGCGGTCGTGCGACGTGGCTCCCAAACAAAATTGGCGTCCTTTTTTCCCCACAAATAGAGCTTTCTTTTGGTGGTATTTGATCACCTCTGCGGTTTTTATTTTTTGCGCTATAAACAAAAAAAGAGCGACAATTTAAAAAAAATATATATTTTTTTTACTTGTTGCTATAATAAATATCCCAATTTTTTTTTTTAAAAACTCTTTTTTTTCTCAGTTAAGGCCGATACGTATTTTTCGACGTATTTTTGTAAAAAAAAAAAAAATCGCAATAAGCGACTGGTTTGCGCAAAAGTTATAGCGCCTACAAAATGGGGAACAGAATTATGATTTTTTTTATTATTTTTTTTTTTACTAGTAATGGCGGCGATCTGCGATTTTTATTGGGACTGGGATATTGCGGCGGACGTATCGGACACTTTTGACACAAATTTGGCGCCATTCACATTTATACAGCGATCAGTGCTATAAAAATGCACGAATTACTGAATAAATGTGACTGGCAGTGAAGTGGTTAACACTAGGGGGTGAGGAAGGGGTTAACTGTGTAGCCTGGATGTGTTATAACTGTGTGGGGGGAGGGGGGTGACTGGGGGAGGTGACCGATGCTGTGTCTCTATGTACAAGAGACACAGATCGGTCTCCTCTCTCCCTGACAGGACGTGGAGCTCTGTGTTTACACACAGAGCTCCACGTCCCTGCTGTCACCTGCCGTGTCACCGCCGATCGCGTGTACCCGGCGGACATCGCGGCCGCCAGGTACACGCATCGGGTCTTCGGCGATGCGCCGGGACAGTTTTTACCCGCCGCGCGCCACTGGGTGGCGGGTAATGCACATAAAAGGCCGTGTTTAAACGGCCACTTGGCACTTGAGAGCCGCGCTGCGGACGTATTTTGTCTATAGCGCGGATCTCAAGTGGTTAAGAAGGACATACTTATTCTCTTGTTGAATATATATATATATATATATATATATATATATATATATATATATATATATATTCATCACTGGTACTGTGGATAAAATACAGTTCTTTAAGGCTATGTTCATACCATCCCCTCATTTACCTTCTCTTCATCGTTTATCATCTGTGAATGATATTCTGCAATAAATCCTGCATGGAGTGACATTTTTTGAGCTACTCATAATATGGTTACTAGCATTGGGAGATTATGATCCCTTAGCCACACTGTGTTTTTTTACGTTAATTTGGGAGATTTCCATTTGCGGATGTTTTTATGCTGACAAGATAGTGAGACCTGTTGTTACCAACAACCCTTGAGACATCCTGACGAAGCAAAACAGTGAAACGCGTTGACGCACAGGAGCTCACTTCTGTCTATATGGTGTCAACATTTTGTTTGTGGCATACATTTATGTCCATTGTGTGTTAATTGTTTGTGTTTTTTTAATTATTTTGATACTTGCTCTGTTATCAATAAAATATATTTGTACTCTACTCTCGTCCATTTTGCCTCTAAAGTCCGATCTAGGGCCATTTTGGCCCCCCTTTTTTTTCTAATAGGGAAATATTTCAAACAGGCAAAATGGATATACACACTAGAGGTAACACAAGAGCCTTGTCTAAATGACCACATTAGTTTTGTTCCATTTTTAGATTAGATTTCTAGGTCTAGTGGCAACCTTGAGGTAGGGTTATTTGTAGTAATTGATTTCACTTTATATGTAGGGTTTTTTATTTAGATTCAGACATCATTATTTCATGTTGTGAGGTTGATTTATTGTTGTTACTATTGGAGGTGGCCCTAGGGAGGCCATGAGTGGCATTTAAGGGAGAACATAGCAGACATGTTTTTTTACCAACATCCTTTGTTTAGGGGTTTAGGGGTGCACACAAGTGGCAAGACTCACATCCAAAAGGTATATCTAATATATCAAATATTGATAACAGCTAAAAGCAATGGCATAACAAATATCCAGGTCAGGCACAGATGTCCTATATGGTTCTTAGCCTCACCAGGGAGGACCCCCCAAAAAACATAGCCCATTCCACCAGTACAGTGTCAACATGGGAATGCTAGACACAAGAAAAAATGACTCCTCTGGACAAGAGACCTTACTCACAATGAATGAATCCAGCAACACTGAACCTCACAATATCTGTGTCACTCACTTTAAAACAAGATTCAGGCATGAAGAAAAGATGATCCACACTCCGGTCGTTGCTCTTAAACAATTGACATATTTATTGACAAGCCACAGTAGACAAACGCTATAGGAAAGATTCAGGCATGTTTCAACCACAATGGACTGTAATCATAACCAATTAATAGTTATGATTAAGAACTGTTGTGGTATAAACATTTAAGCCTTGTACATTTAACATTTGTCACTTGTTTTTAGAAAATTAAGCATGTTGCCAGTAAAAAAAGTGCATAAACAGGCATTAATATAAAGTAAATACGAAGTTCATCCAGTATTGAGTTGTACGGTGCTCTGTGCTTGTGCAAATACTGCAACACCCAGCGTGCAGACTCCCATCAAAGTGTGCACTTCAGGTGTGAACCCCCTGAGCTTATGCTAAATTGGGTCAACAAGGCTTTAGAATGGATGTATGGCTTGGGAATCCTCTTATGCACTCAGGGTCATGAAAAGAAAGATGATCACATAGTGTAATTCCATTTATTAAAATCAATCTTAAAAACAAACTAAGTAACACTCACATATTTCTGTGCTGTGACCCGGCACTAATGAGATCTGACAGCTATAAGTGAACAAAACATGACTCCTGATGACATCGGGCCTGGCGCACGTAGGCCGTCTCCCCACATTTGGGGGCGGGACACTTTAGACCAGGGGTCTCAAACTCAAATTACCTGAGGGCCACAAGACAAGTTTTCATATGCCATGGGGGGCCTCATGCAAACTTTCAAACTTCAAAAACAACAGTACTGGTGTCAGCGAACCAGAGGCGATTTAGTTTGCATGCGTCGCGCTATATAAATTCTTCATTCATTCATTCATTCAGCGAACACATTATTAACCCCCAGCACTGGTGTCAGCGAGCGCATTATTACCACCAGCACTGGTGTCAGCGAGCGCATTATTACCACCAGCACTGGTGTAAAGGCAGGGTTTGACAAATTTGCTTGGAATCTAGGAGCCAGCAAAAAAAGTTAGGAGCCAGAAAACGCACCCCGTCCCGACGAGCTTGTGCGCAGAAGCGAACACATACGTGAGCAGCGCCCGCATATGTAAACGGTGTTCAAACCACACATGTGAGGTATCGCCGCGATTGGTAGAGTGAGAGCAATAATTCTAGCTCCTCTGTAACTTAAAACATGCAACCTGTAGATTTTTTTAAATGTCGCCTATGAAGATTTTAAAGGGTAAAAAAGTTTGTCGGCATTCCACAAGCGGACGCAATTTTGAAGCGTGACATGTTGGGTATGAATTTACTCGGCGTAACATTATCTTTCATAATATTAAAAAAAATGGGTATAACTTTACTGTTGTCTTATTTTTTAATTTAAAAAAAGTGTAATTTTTTCCCAAAAAAGTGCGCTTGTAAGACCGCTGCGCAAATACGGCGTAACAGAAAGTATTGCAACGATCGCTATTTTATTCTCTAGGGTGTTATGATAAAAAATATATATAATGTTTGGGGGTTCTAATTAGAGGGAAGAATATGGCAGTGAAAATAGTGTAAAATGACATTAGAATTGCTGTTTAACTTGTAATGCTTAACTTGTAATACCAACGGCCACCACCAGATGGCGCCAGCTCACATCTGGTGGTAATAACTTGTAATACCAACGGCTCACCACCAGATGGCACCAGCTAAAAAAAAAAAAAAAAAATTTTTTTTTTTTTGCTCCCCTCACTTCCACCCTGCCTGCGGGCCATTTATAACTGGTCCGCGGGCCGCAAATGGCCCGCGGGCCGGTACTTTGAGACCACTGCTTTAGACCCTGGTCTCTGCCACTTCTTGTGGCTGGTGACCTTGGGGTCTTTTTTAGCGCCAGCAGGGAGATGTGTTGATGCACAGGGACGCCACCTTTCCCCTGGGGAACCTTTCCCCATGGGTGAGGACGCCCCCTTGTCACCCACACTCTCTCTGGACCTGGCTTGGTGATACATTTTGGTCAATATGGGTCCCCCCAAATGACCTCTGGTAGAGTGGTCATTATTGAATCAGGATCCCCCCATTGGAAGTATGATCATTTTGTTACCTTATATTACCTACCTCCTTTATAAGCCACTGCAACTTGCTTGGTTCAGTTTAGGCATGCCTGACCACCTGTTATCATTGATATAAATGTTCTTTTTTGAGCTCACTATGTGTACTCGTATTATTATTTACTATGACTCCTTTTGAACCCCCCGTTTTTTCAGCCCCCCCGCTTGCCCTTTGTGATCCACGTTTTTTTGGGCACTCCTAACTTCTGTACCTAGGACGGTGACGAGTGGGGGTGTGACCTGGGTGCGCAGTGGGATGTGTTGCGTCACTCGCGACCCCACCCCTCCCTCTCCGCTATGTAATCCTCTTCATCCGAACGTTCCCATGATAGCCAGGACGCTTTGTGGACGCCGTCTACCACTACGGTGTTTACACACGGCATCCACGTCCTGGTCTGCCTACTTGGTGGGCGGTGCTCGGACGTCTCCAGCGTGGTGACGTCAGGCGTTCTCCTTCCCGCCTCTCCCCAACCCATCCACCTTTCTCTGCGACGTCTCCGTGATTACACGGAGACGCCAGACTACGGCACCAATTAGGTTAGCAGGGTATGTCATACGCTGCCAAACATGCCCATCTCGGCTGACGGCGGCGGTGATTAGTCTCATACTCCCTTCTCCACATTAGGTATGCTTGCCCTTTCCATTTAATTATATTACAGGTTATTCTGGGCTTCTTTGTCCTTTGGCCCCATCAGTATGTTTAACCTCCCTGGCGGTATGATTCTTTCAGAAAAAACATGCTAAAAGCGGTACCATTATTTGCAAGGAAATTTGGCGTTTTATATTGTAGGTCTGTCATTTTTAGAAATAACTCACTTAAATCTGACCAAACAAGATTCTAATAGGCATCCCGTGTATTACATTTTTTTAAAAACAAAATTATAAATTATAATATAATAAATAATTATAAATAATTATAACAAATAATAATATAATTATAATAAAAATTATTCAATAATGTAATCAAATCAAAATCACTGAAATTTGCTCAGTTGCAGAATTGTCGCTGTCATTACTTTTATTTTTTTATGACGAATTTCCCCACAAATCGCTATCGCACAATTCTGCAAGTGATTATAATTTATTATCGCTGTTTTTTAGCTGATCTAAAACTATTTTTGACATAAAGGGACACTTTTGGTTGCTATGGACAATCTACAGTTTGCAGGGAGAAAAAAAGGTTTTTATTATATAAAATGACATGCAGGACACTGGGCAGACCACTAGGGACAGGGGGGGTGTGTTTTTTTTACATACAGTACTGTAATCTATAAGATTACAGTATACTGTGTGTATAGTGTTTGTTTACCTTTTTGAATTTGGCGCCGTTCTCCGTCCCCGTGCGTCGTAACGTCGCAGGGAACGGAGATCGGCGTCACACGGAGGCACTATGTGAATCGAGCGAGGTCCCGCTCGCTCACACAGCGCGGTGGCATCGCTGGATCCAGGGACAAGGTAAGTAAAAAGTGCCTGTGGATCTAGCGAGGCAAGCCCGTGACTGACACGGGGTTACCGATAGTAGCAAGAAAATCTAACCCCGTGTCAGTCTCGGGAAGACCGCCAGGGAGGTTAATACCTGTTTATACACTTTTGTTTTTATACAGTGTCTGTACAAACATAGTGTCTCTATACTGAGCTCTCTTCTGACCCCTCTGGTGGTATTTGGCATATCCTTCACTCCACTGCAGGTATGCAGTTTTAAGCTTTATCATTTTTTTTTTTTACAGTAATCCTTTATCCAAACTCCTATATACACTGAGTATGTCAGTGGCTCTTTGGCACACCTGGCTTACCTACATACATGTTATCTAAAAATATATATTTTTTTATTTTGTATATTTTTATATATATATATATATATATTTACTGACTTCCCTATATGCACTGCCTTTTGCTTACGCAGGAGCTCTGTATATATATTTGGACACCCCAGATTGTTCACCCCGGGTTTGCCCTAAGGAGAGTGGGACCCCATCTGTGCCCTTTGGTGCTCCTGTTTTTCAATCTCAGGATTTTGGTGCCACTGCTTTGGTGTCCTCCATGGTTCATATACGTGGTGGGACTTTATTCCGAAATGCGTAGGGCCTGAATTTATCCCTGTGGATGAGTCCATCACACATCTATGCACTTTGTTCTTAAACAAATTGTGTTTTTTCATACCTTTTTTATTAAATTATATAATACATTTTATTGAAATCACAAGTTTCCTAAATTAATTGTTACCGTTAAAGCCCCACCCTGGGGGAATTCTTCTTTCCTATGACTACTGATGATGTCTACATGACAAAACGCATATGGACAAGCACACTGGTCTTGTTTTTGCTGTCACTTCTGCTTTCTTTAAACGCATGCTGGCTCCAGGATGCATGGAGGAGCAGTGCTTGTACACTTACCGTATATTCATTTAGTAGGGTGGCTTAAACCCCTGGTGTTAATGGACAAGGCTGTGATTACTGCATATGGTGTGGATAGGGGAATAGAATCCCAGTGCATTCACAGTTACAAAGTAGAATGGATTGGTCAGGCTGGAATGAGTGACAGATAGTTTAGTTGATGTAGAAAGTTATGAAAGAATAAGAGTAGAAATAGAAACAGTTCTACAACAAAATAAATGGACCTAACAAACAGGATATCAACAGTGCAGCAAGTGAAACAGATCTGATCTGCAAAAGATCCATTAATGCAAATGTTCCTCACACATCCCCAAAACATCAGCGATCCACCTCCGTGTTTCACAGTAGAAATAGTGTACCTTTCATCATAGACCTTGTTGACTCATCTCCAAATGTATATTGTTTATGGTTGTGGCCAAAAAGCTCACATTTGGTCTTATCACTCCAAATGACTTTGTGCCAAAAGGTTTGAGGCTTGTCTCTGTGCTGTTTGGCATATTTTAAGTGGGATTCTTTGTGACATTTGCGTAGTAATGGAGTTCTTTCTGTGACTCAACCATGCAGGCCATCTTTCTTCAAGTGCCTCATTATTGTGCATAAGAGGTAAAACAAACACACACATGAGACAAAATAACATCAAGACCATGTGGACAGTTCTTAAAAAATGATCAGGGAGGGTTTAGGTTGGTTGCCAAGTGAGATGAGAGTGCAGAGGGGTGGATATGGATCTTCTCCCTCTTCTCCTACCTGGGGTCCAGTTCCTGGATGGGGCAGATGGGGTTTTCAGTGTCGATGGTGGTAGCAGATCCTCAGCAGGGAGTGGAGGGAGGCCCATGTTTTTGATTAAGGCGTCCCCTTCCTGGAGATCACGACAAACATGCTGGATGCCATTCTTCAAAACACTCAGACGAAATAGGAAACCCCAGTAGTAAGGGATCTTGTAGGATTGGAGATGAGTGGTGAAGGGTCACAGGTAGCGCATTTTAGCTAAGGTAATAGGAGAAAGGTCACTGAAGATTTGTATCCTGACGCCTTTGTATTCAATATGTGAGTGACTGCGGGTGGCCAAAAAATGTCCTTAGGTCTAGCTCCAGCAGGGGGTTTAGAAGCAAGGGACCTGTGAGCCCTGTCCAGTCGCCATTCTATGTTGGCTATATGAGGAGAAAGGATATTGAATAGGCCCAGGAGGTAAGGGTGAATGGTATTGTTTCTCAAATTTTCTGAGACACCACGTATACGTAGGCTTTGACGTCTTTCCCTATTTTCAAGATCCTCTTTGTATAATTGAAGTTGAGGCATAGTGTGTTTGAGGGAAGAGTAACAGGACACACCATCCAAAAAGTAACATTTTTGTCTCATTAGTCCATAGAATATTTGCCTAAAAGTCTTAAGATAATCAAACAACATAACATAAATCATGTTTTTTTGGTAAACGTGAGATGATCCTTTGTGTTCTTTTTGGTCAGCAGTGACTCTGGCCTTGGAACTCTCCCATGGATGCCATATTTGCCCAATCTCCTTCTTATTGTTGAATCATGAACACTGATCTTACCTGAAGCAAGGGAGGCCTGCAGTTCTTCAGATGTTGTTCTGGGTTCTTTTATGACTTCCTGGATGAGTCGTTGTCATGCTTTTGGAGTAATTTTTGTAGGCCGGCCACTTCTGGGAAGGTTCACCACCATTCCAAGTTATCCCCATTTGTGGATAATGGCTCTCCCTGTGGTTCGCTGGAGTTTCCAAGCCTAGAAATTGCTTTGAAACCCTTCCTAGACCTGTTTGTTCTTGTTCTTGATTTTTGTTTAGATTGTGGCATGATGTGTGGCTTTTTGTGATCTGTTAGCATGCTTTACTTTGTCAGACAGCTTCTATTTAAGTGATTTCTTGATTCAACAGGTCTGGTAGTAATCAGGCCTGGGTGTAGCAAGTGCAATTTAACTCCGCTTTCCAAACAATTGTGGTTAATCAGTTTGATTCAGCATGGGAGGGGGCAATTGCTTTTCATATAGGACCAGGCAGGTTTGAACAGCTTTTTTCACTTAATAAATAAAATAATCAAATACAAACTGCATCTTAGATTTACTCAGGTTATCTTTGTGTAAAATTATGCATTATGCATACTGGCAGTCTAACATGTAGGCTGCAAAAGAAGGCTGCCATTTGGACAGCACTAATAAAGAAATAACTTATAAGTGTGCTTAAAACAAAATTACATGACCGGTATTTCTTTATCCACTACACAACTCATATGTTATTACTCTATTTAAAGCACAATATACATAATTTAAATGTAAATAGTATACCTTTTACATTTTGTAATGCTTCATAGTGTTTTAACTAAGACAAAAAGAACATATTTAAAAATAAGAGCAATATCTGCTTTACGTTTTCACATTTCTATATTTGAAAATGCCTTGGAGAAATAACTCTGAGAGTTAGTTCTGCTAGAAAGAATGTTATTGCTTTAAACCTAATGAGCATTTTGGACCCATTATAGCAGTGCTCTTTTATGTTTACTATTTGTTTGGTTTAGAAAATGAATTATAGCATGAATACCCATCTGAATTTCCCTCAGCAAGCACAGTGAGGGTTATTCAGTAACTATTCCTCAGCACAAGAAAGCTGCTTATATAATTGATTATGTTTCAAAGGTATCAATATGTACATTACTTCAAAAGTTGGCAATTTTTCTTGTCTTCATAACCTATTAAAATGTTTTAATAGAAATGTTGAACTAATGCAAACACTCTGTTTGCTAAATGAGTAGATTTTAGTTGCATATATTAGGACCACATCTTTCTCCTTATGATGGGTTGTATAATGCAATAAATAAAATTTCACATTTTATGGACATTAAAGAAAAGTAACAATTCACCTAAAATAAGGATGTGATGCAATCCACATAAACAATTTAATTCCGTGAGAACATTAAAAAGGTCTTATTGTACCCTTTATCCATCTGGACTCTCTCAGTGCAATCCTCACAGAATTCTGACTTGGTAAATCCAGCACTCCTTTCAGAAAATGCACTCCCATAGTAACTGAATAAAATTGCCCAAATCACTTTAAAAACATTCCAATGCTGAAAATGGGACCCATTGTTAATTTACCACCAATTAGATTTACACAGCTCTAACTAGTTCTATACCTCATATGGTTCTAGATAATTTGATCTTATGTATTTTGTGTGACATGGGAAAGAGACACAGGGGTTTATTTACTAAAGCTGGAGAGTGCAAAATCAGGCTCACTTTTGCATAGAAACCAATCAGCTTTCAGGTTTTATTGCCTAATGCCTCGTACGTGACCATTTTTCTCGGCAGGAAAACATTTTTCCCGACTTGATTCCTCTCCAGCCTGACTTGCATACACACGTTCATGCAAAAAATGTCCAACCAAAGTGCGGTGACGTACAACACGTACTACGGGACTATAAAGGGGAAGTTCCTTTCAAATGGCGCCACCCTTTGGGCTGCATACTTGATTCTGAGCATGCACGTTTTTTTCCCCTCAGAAAAGCATACACACGACCGTTTTTCGTAATGAGAAAAAGACTGATGGGAAACACGACGAGAAAAAAGAGAGCTGCTTTCAATTTTTTTGTGGGCATTTTTTTCGTCGAGAAGACTGCTAGGGAGCATATTTCACGACCAATAAAAAATATTATAGTTTTCTCATCGTGAAAACCAGTCGTGTGTACAAGGCATAAGATTAATTGAACAAGATTAGGTTACAAGCTGATTGGCTACCATGCACAGCTGCACTAGATTCTGAGTGAACCTGTTTTAGTAAATCTACCCCATAGTGTTTTATTTACTAAAGGCAAGTGCTCTTGGAATCGCAATCACTGTAGATCTGAGGGGAACATCTGAAATGAGGGGACACCCTGCTGATTTATATCATCCAATCATGTGCAAGCAAAAAGGCTGTTTTTTTTTCTTCTTGCATGTCCCCCTGAGATCTACAGCGACTGCACTTGTAGTGCAAAGTGGATTTGTAGTGAACAGTGTATTTGCCTTTAGTAAATAAACTAGATTGGTTTGTAGAGATGTTTCTATGTTTTCATCCCTTGTAATATAAAAAAGCATGATAGGTCCTCTTAAATATGAGATCTGGGGTCAAAAAGACCTCAGATCTCATATTTGGAATAAAATGCAAAAAAAAAATGCTATGGTATGGAGACAAGTGTGGGCCATCATACAAGGGATGTGTACATTACTTGTAATAGGAATAAAAGTGACAATTTTTTTTAAAGAACATTGTAAAAAATAAAAGATAAAATAAATAAGAAAAAAATAAAAAAATGTATACGTGCCCCGTCCCGATGAGCTCACGTGCAGAAGCAAACGCATACGTGAGCAGCGCCCACATATGAAAACGGTGTTCAAACCACACATGTGAGGTATTGCCATGATCGGTAGAGCAAGAGCAATAATTTTAGACCTCCTATAAAACGCAACGCATGCAACCTGTAGAATTTTTTAAATACTGCCTATGGAGATTTATAAGGGTAAAAGTTTGTCGCTATTCCACGAGCAGGAGCAATTTTTAAGCGTAACATGTTGGGTATCAATTTACTCGGTGTAACATTATCTTTCACAATATAAAAAAAATTGGGCTAACATTACTGTTGTCTTATTTTTTTATTAAAAAAAGTGTATTTTTTCCCAAAAAAGTGCGCTTGTAAGACCGCTGCACAAATACGGTGTGACATAAAGTATTTAAAGTATTTCAATTTTATTCTCTAGGGTGTTAGAAAAAATGTATAATGTTTGGGGTTCTAAGTAATTTTCGAGCAAAAAAAAAATGTTTTTAACTTGTAAACATATAAAATGAAGATAAATTGAAGTCCATAACATTAATCAAACAGTTCATGAAATTGTGCATGTGGAAAGAGCACAAATCTATTGGTGCAGTGATGAGCAGGACGAAAAACTGATGATAGTGATCCCTCCACCACAGGTATAATGGCCTCTCACCTCATATACTCGACCTGCAAACAGGTCATAAAGCAGTAAAGCCCCCACTCAGGAACAAACTATCGCCAACCAACTCTAGATGGACTCTGATACACTCCACTGGTCTGTGTATCAGCCTTAGGTTTTTAGAGTTGACCTTGAGTGCTAGCTTGCAATTTTGTTTTTAAAATAATTTTGTTTGTCAGCGCTGAATGCTCTGTTATTTAACTTGTAAACAACAGATCTGAAAAAGAGGCTTGGTCCTTAAGTGGCTTGGGCTGATGGTTCGAACATTGGTAATATCCAAATAACTGGCTGCATGGAAAAACTCTCTCTTGCAAAGCATTACCAGACAACTCCCTATGCATTTCATCAGCCTGACATCTTCAGGGGTCCCTGTGACTATATTATTTTAGTGAATCCATTCAACATCCTGCATCTTCTAGTGAATTCTCAGAAAAATAAACATAGACCATTTCAACTAATTGCAGCCAAGCTTAAAGTCAAATTTGTTATATTATGAACAGGAAGGGGAAGATATCTCTCTATTACAGTCTAAGATAGGTATGCTATGTGTATAGTTGTCCTTTAACCACTTCATCCCCAGAAAAATTTACCCTCTTCCTGACCAGAGCACTGTTTGCAATACGGCACTGAGTCGATTTAACTGACAATTGCACGGTCATGCGACATTACAAAAAAATAAAATTGACGTCCTTTTTTTTCCCACAAATAGAGCTTTCTTTTGGTGGTATTTCATCACCTCTGCGGTATTTATTTTTTGTGCTATAAACAAAAAAAGAGCGAACATTTTGAAAAAAAAGCAATATATTTTACTTTTTGCTATAATAAATATCCCCCAAAAATACATAGAAAAACTAATTTCTTTCTCAATTTAGGCCGATATGTATTCTTCTACATATTTTTGGTAAAATAAATCGCAATAAGCGTATATTGATTGGTTTGCGCAAAAGTTATAGCTTCTACAAAATGGGAGATAGATTTATGTAATTTTTTATTAAAAATGGCATCGATCTGCAATTTTTATCATGACTGCAACATTATGGCGGACACATTAGACACTTTTGATGCTATTTTGGGACCATTGTCATTTATACAGCAATCGGTGCTATAAAAATGCATTGATTACTGTGTAAATTGCACTGGCAGGGAATGGGTTAAACACTAGGGTTCGATCAAAGGGTTAAGTGTGTCCTAGGGAGTGATTCTAACTGTAGGGGGATGGGCTATCACTGACATGACAGAGATCACTGCTCCCAATCACTGGGAGCAGTAGATCCCTGTCATGTTATTAGGCCTCTCCGTGACACGATCGGAGGACACTGGCGGACATTGAGTCTGCGAGATCCGTGGGCACAGTCACGGAGTACACGCCGCATGTGTGCCCACTATGCCATGATTTAAAGGGGACGTACCTGTATACCTATTTGCGCAGCTGTGCCATTGTGCCGACGTACATTGTTCGCTGGTTGACAAGCGATTAAAATGACATTATTCCTGTACGAAGAATAGATCCCCCTATTTGACCAGTAAATAATAAATATTGGCAAGTCACATCATATCAGGGCTGGCCTGGTGGATATAGCAGATGAGAGAACTAGCCACAGCATGGCTGCCAGAGCATGCAGGAGGTGTGTAACTAGGAGGACATCATATGATTCCCTCCCATAACTCCCATAACTATGGAGCTCCTGCCCAACCATCATATTACTATAGGCTGGACAGGAAGTGGTTAAAAAGAAGAATTGTTTGACATGTACTATAGACCAAGAGTACAGGCAAATGTACTACAAGATATAAAAAACTTCAGACAATAAAACAGTGTAAATGAAATTGGCTAGCGACAGGACTGTTTAATAATCACTGATAATAGGCCAAATCAGCTAATGCCTAACTTTTTTTTTTCCTTATTGGGATATGGGACTGCAGTGAATGTGAATGCTATATATTTGGGTGATTTAGTTGCACAATAGACTTTAATGTTCTTTTTTTTTTTGCTTTCAAACTTTTGTTACAAAAACAAATAATGTATAAATGTAATAATACAAAAATATATATACAAAATATGCAAGATAAAAACATCTGAAATAGTACTGCTAGACCTATATGACGATATAATCTATTATATATTCATACTTTATCCATCAAGAGCCACTAATGAAATGAGATGAGAAAAAAAATTCTCTGTATGCTGAAAAATAAATAAAATAAATACATAAAAAAACAACACCAAAAAATGCTCGCTCTGCATGCTGGACTAAAAATGCTCTGCAAGCTGAATAAAACATGGTAGAAAGTAAACAAAAAAAAATTGCTCTGCATGCTTGAGTTAGAAAAAAAACAGACAGAAATATCGGATATAAAAAAGGACATTGTATCTTTTAACCTTCTGAGTGGTATTCCCGTGTGTGGCTCGGGGCGAGATTTTTAGGCTACGATCGGTAACCCCGAGCCACACACGGGTTTGCTTCGCTAGATGCAGGAAGAGGTTTCTTACCTTTTTCCCTGCGATCCAGCGATGTCAGCGATGTCTTTCCCCAGTGCACGGCGGCCGGATGTCCGCCCGATGCACTGTGTTCCCCTGATTCCCTTCCCTGCGAGCATCGCGACGCAGGGGGGCGGAACGGGGGGGGGGAACGGCGCGAAATTCAAAAAATATAAGTAACACATAGTAAAACACACTGACACAATTGGATAAAAATTAAAAATAAATTACAGTGACCTTTGATTGCCCCCCAGTGCTTTCCCCAGTGCCCTGTCTGCAGATTGACTGTACCTGTACTGTACCTGTGTCTGCAAACTGCACAGCGATCATGGCAAAGCGCACCTGTACATCAAAATCGCTATGCGACCTGCTGCAAAACAGCGACAGCGATACGGAATCACTTGCGGAGGAGCTGAGTGACAGCGACGCATGGCAAAGTTCGTCATAAGACGCAGAAAGTGATATAAGCGACGATCCTGTGCCCAGCGATGTGCGGACTTGGTGCGCAATTGATTGCGGTGATGACCACGTAGCGCCCCCAAGATTTCCATTTACAGGAGCACCTGGGATAAAAGTGGACGTTGATGACAATCCCCTGGAATACCTCCAACTTTTTCTGACCGCTGAAGTGATCGTCAAAATAGTTATTGAGACAAATCGATACCAAGAACAAGAAGCTGCGACTCCTCAGCGATTTTCAAGGCGCAGAAAATGGGAGCCTGTAACCAGCGAGGACATTTGGAAGTTTTTGGGCCTCATTATTTTACAGGGAGTGGTGGGGAAACCCCTGCAAAAATGGTACTGGTCCACGAACAAATTATTGGCCACACCTTTTTTTGGATCCGTGATGTCGGAGTACAGATTTTCATTGATCATGAAATATTTGCACTTTGCAAATAATGAGGACTTTGATGAGCATTCTCATCCAGCTACAAAGCTGAAAAAAATTTGGGAGGTTTACCAGCTTATTTTGCAGAACTTCCAGCGGACCTATATTCCTGAGCGCGACGTTACCATCGATGAAAGTCTCATGGCCTACAAAGGTCGGCTCAGCTGGATACAGTTCATCGCATCAAAGCGAGCTTGCTTTGGTATAAAAACTTTTATGCTGTGTGAATCCAGCTCTGGATATATTTGTATACACTGGGAAAGGGACCAAGTTCTGCAAGCGATTCAGCGATTTTGGGATGGCAACCGCTTCAGTTCTGTCATTGATGGAGCCCTTGCTCAACCAGGGCTATTGTGTCACCACAGACAATTTTTATACCTCCCCAGAACTGTACGAGTTCCTTATCCAAAATAAGACCGACGCTTATGGAACCGTGAGGCCTAACCGGCGTAACATGCCGTCAGCATTTCCCAGCAAAAAGCTTGGGAAAGGAGAAGTAGCTGCATGGCAAAAAGGGAAAATGTTGGCACTGAAGTGGCGGGACAAAAAAGACGTTTCCCTTATGAGCACAGTCCATAACACCTCGACCGTCATGGTGCATACCAAAGGTGGCAAGGATATTATGAAGCCACAAGTTGTGTTGCGATGGGAGGTGTGGACAGGGCTGACCAGGCCATGACTTTTTACCCAGCGATGAGGAAGCAGCAGAAAAAGTACTATAAAAATTTTTTCCGACATCTTGTCGAACAATGTCTCTGGAATTCCTTCATCCTGATGAAAAAAAAAAGTGACAGGCCTATAGCCCATTCAGACTTTGTGTGGAAGGTGGCAGAACAAATCTTTCTGAAGCACCAAACGCCAATGGCGGTAAACCGATCTGGACGTCGGGCTTCTGGTGTAGTGAACCCTGAAAGACTGACCGGTTGTCATTTTTTGGACCACATTCCACCTACTGAAAAAAAAACAGCACCCACAAGGATGTGTGTGGTTTGCTGCTCCAAACGCGAAGAAAACGAAAGAAAAATCCGTAAAGAAACGCGTTTCTATTGTGCCGACTGCGACGTTGGACTTTGCGCTGTACCCTGCTTTAAAATGTTTCATACCCGAGACGTTTACTGAATAATGATTTTGCACCCTTGTTTGACCCCCCAAAAAATCAGAGTATCTGAATATATTATTTGTTAAGATTTATTGAATAAAAAGTATTGTTATTATTAAATTATTACTTGTTATTATTTATTATATTATAATTTATGATTTTGTGTTTCAAACTTCATCATAGTCTACTAGAGACTCTGGTTTGGACAGATTTAGGTGAGTTATTCCTAAGAATTACAGGCCTGCAATCTAAAACGCCAAATTTCCATGCAAAATAATGGTACCGCTTTCAGCACCTTTTTTCAGAAAGAATCATACCGCCAGGGAGGTTAAGGATACCCCTCTGTTCAACACTTTTGGATAATTTCTCGTCGGGCTCCCTCTCTAGGTAGATTTCTATCTCTCGGGCCTCGTACACATGACAGAGGAACTCGACAGAATCCATCAAGAAACTTGGTGGGAGAGCTTTTTTGCCGAGGAAACCGGTCGTGTGTACGTTTTTCATCGAGGAAACCGCCGAGGAACTCGACGAGGGAAAAAGAGAACAAGTTCTCATTTTCCTCTACGGGAGTCTCAATTTCCTCATCGTGTTCCTCGTCGGGCTGGTTTTCGATGAAAAAAACTTGAGCGTGTGTATGCTAAGAAACCCTTGCATGCTCAGAATAAAGTATGAGACGGGAGCGCACCTTTGGTAAAAGTAGCGTTTGTAATGGAGATAACACATTTTTCACGCTGTAACAGACTGAAAAGTGCAAATCGTTTCTTACCAAACTTTTACTTAACACGCAGTAACATGAGATTAGCAAAAGCAGCCCCAAGGGTGGTGCCAGTGGAATCGAACTTCCCCTGCCATTGTATGTGTTGTACGTCACCGAGTTTGCGAATGAGTTGATTTTGTCTTGACCATGTGTTTGCAAAGCAAGCTTGTCGAGTTCCTCGATAAGCCTAACAAGGAACTCGTCGAGGAAAACGATGTGTCTTTTCCGACGAGTTCCTCAGTCGTGTGTACGAGGCCTCAGTGATTTTCAGACACAAATTAAGACACAAAGGAGAACCTGGTTGGATTTTACAGGTAATTATAAATGTTGGGTTAACAACTGTCCATGTTGCCCCTGCATTTTAAAGGGAGATACATTTAGATCTACAACCAATAATAGAGAATTTCAATTTACCATTAAGAAATTCATAAACTATAATACCAGGAATGTTATATATCTAATTACCTGTAGAATTTGCTCCATTCAATATATTGGCAGGACTACAAGAAGGCTGAGAGTTTGCCTCAATGAGCATTTAAACAATATCGAAAAGGAGCATGATGCCAATGTGGTGAGACATTTCAATAATTTTCATGGGGGCGATATTTCTGCCGTACAAATACAGGGCATCAAAAAAGTTGTAGCCCCTAGAAGAGGTGGAGATTTGTTTAGAACCCTCTGCAAACGCTAGGTGTTTTGAATATTTCATGTTCAAACCAGAATTCCATCGGGGTTACATTTTAAACGGGATCTCACCCATTGATGTACTAAAAGAACTGTGATCCATTTGATGAATATTTTTGTTACAAAATGTATGTCTATATATGGATTGCAGTGATGATATTATATACATCAACATGCATAATTTCTGCTATTGGTAGTCCTCTATTGCCATATACTGTATGTTTCTATTCTTATGGCTCCTTTTTGTGACTTTTCTTTTTGTTATTTTATTTTTTGTCCAGCCTGCAGAGCATTTATTTTTTTTACTTTCCACCTTGTTTTGCTCAGCATGCAGAACAATTTTAGTCCAGCATGCAGAGCATTTCTTGGTGTTGTTTTATTTGTATTTATTTTCCAGCATGCAGAGATTTTTTTCCCTTCTCCTCTCATTAGTAGCTTTTTTATGTTGTTACCTGGGCTGTTTATCTATTTAGTATTCTTATTTTTGAATTTACCTTACATTCATATTAATGGATAAAGTATGAATATATAATATATTGTCAATTAGGTCTGTCTGTACTATTTCAGATGTTTTTATCTTATATATATATATATATATATATATATATATATATATATATATATATATATATATTTGTATTATTACTTTTACACTTCATTATTTGTAACACAAATTTTTAATTGTTAAACAATGATATGAACATGGTATTGAATTGGTTAATTAACTTGTTGACACCCCCACGGTGGAGGGTCTGGCTAGGTATAAATTACCAGTTCATCAATTAAACAAATGGGCTTTGATAAAGTGCAATTTGTGTGCAAAACATGTAAGCCATGCTTCCCTTGCTTGTACATGTAGTGCTCATCATGTTCTTAATGGTTTTATGTGAATAAAGGAATTTGGATCTCAGTTTGGTGTGCAGCCATCCAGACTTTTCTTTTCATTATTGCTTCAGATGCAACTGGACGAGCAACCTGCAGTGAGGAGATCATACTGGAGCCGACTCACCTGTAAGCAGCGCGGACCTCTTGTTTGTTGTACCAGAATGCAGCTGTGTAGTGTGTCTTTTGCGCCAAGGAATTTGTTTAAAAGGAAAAACTGCACAGGGAGAGCAGCTGTTTTTATCCCAGCATCACTTTAAAGTGGCATCCAGACTCAACATTTCTCTCTGCACCATTAAGTTTGGGACCGCTGGTTCTTCATAACAGCCAAGGCCCAGAAGCTGAAATGATCAGATCCTGGGTTTCCAATCTCCCTACACAATGCTTCCACATTGCACTAAACTAAAAATTGCATTACACCAAAAGGGATATTACATAACGAATGAGGTCTCAGCACTTCTTTTTACTATGAAGATGTAGGCAGAACCATTAAAGCTCTGTCAAGCCTCTTCATGCAGCAGTCAATAGGTTTTATAGAAATATCTTGCTGGCAGTGTGGTTTCTCCCCCTGTCTTTTGATCCCCACAAGGTACACAGCATCATTATGCATATTTTTAGGGCCACTTTTATATGGAGCATTTCTATGTTTTGTTCCTTATTTCACTTCTCTTTCTTGTCTTTTGTTGTTGTTTTCGTATTTCCTCCTTCCCTTTTCTTCTTTGACCGGTAGGCTGTACAGGTGTGCGGGAGACTTCTCTGTATTACCATGGCTTCTATAAACTGAATTTCCTATAATGTTAGAGGCTTAAATGTCACTAGTAAAATACATCAGCTTTGTAGACAGTTGAAACGTCTTTCCTGTTCTATAGCCTTTTTACAGGAGACTCATTTGTTTCATATCACCTCCATTAGACTTTACTCTCCCTATTTCCCATGCTGGTATTACAACTTGTTTGACACCAACAAAACCAAGGGGGTTGCTATTGGTTTTCACAGAGACATTTCCTTTACCTTAAATGATATGCTTGTGGTTGGCAGTTAGAGATTTTTATTTCTTAAAGGAGAAGTCCAGCCTGAGCTCGTTGGTTGGCTGGGCTTCTCCTGTGGGTCACAGGAGTGCAATCCATTTTGCACTCTTTTGACATGTTTTCAGCAGAGAGTGGTCTGAAGTCTGCTCTCTGCTGATGTCTGTAACAGCACTGGTGAACGGAGTGACCCACAACTGCGGTTAGCAAGGATTTCAATGCGCTTCTATGTGACAACTCAGTATTGGGCCCCAGGCATCACTCCTCGCAACAGGAGTTTGGGGATCTATACATCACCTCTCTGTCACATAAAGAAAGGCGTTGAGCTACTAAGAATGAACGCATTACAACATGCGACCAGAGCTTAGCGTTTAAAATTATATTATGTACTAAAAGACTGCAATGCACAATTGTACGCTAGTGATTATAGGTATAACATAGCGTTGTGCATTAGGCGACTAAGGAAGAAGGTACAGAATACGTCAACCCTTAGCATAGCAAGTTTTAGGCGAACATGTTTCGCAACTTTAGGGCATAGGCCCATATACAATTAGCACTTATGTCAGCACGTAGTAAATAAGCGGTGTAGTAACAACTAATAGTTGCATAAGAGTAGCAATTATAGCTTAGGTACTTTGAGAGTACATGTAGTAAATATAGAAGTTGTAGTGACAACTAATAGTTGCATATAAGCGGCAAATATAGCTCAGGCAACAATAGTTGCATTGAGAGGCAATTATAGCTGAGGTATCAATAGTTACATATGAGAGACAATATAGCTCAGGCAATTATAGTTGCACATATGAGGCGAATATTGCACAAGTAATTTGAGGGTTGCTGACCCTTTAAATGTACTCCCTAGCAAACAGTCCTTAGCACAGCAGTATATCCCAATAAGTATCTTGATATCCACAAGGCATATTTAGTAACACAATTGTAATAGATGGAACACTAACAGTATATCTTCTTATAGGACTACAAGTGAAAAAATGGCTACTTATCTGTTTGCAGACTTCAATGCAGGAAGTAGGGATTCCATGGTGTAAGTGTTCAGCTAGGAAGGCCTCAAGTTTGCCCCCGGCAACGACAGTCTGGATTAGCTTCACTCAGGCAGGCATCCAGGGTTAAGTGTTGATGGTTCCTGTAGTTCCCCATGGCAGGCATCCAGGTCCAGGGAAAGATGGTAGCTATAGCCTCTTGGTAGCCGAGCCGGCTACGGCCGATAATAATAGAACGAAGTTTGTGGTTCAAATGAATGCCTTTATAGGCTGGTGGCAAGGTGCAGTGCATCAGCACTGATTTAAACAGAAGCTCCGTGTGCGGCGCAATTCTGCGTTCCACGTTAAAACGCATCACGGCTCCGGGCGATGACGTCATCACGCGAGCGACGTATGCGTTCCACCATGGAATGCATTACGGCGCTGAAAGTGCCCACTATAGGAAGTAACAGGCGCACAGATCGCCTGTTGACAGGGAACAGGCAGCGCCTGTTACAGTGTCACACAGATCAGTCCAGGCACCGCGTCATCCCGACTCTGGAAGTCTGGATCCGCCAGGTGCCTGGACTGATGGACGTCTCAGCCTCTAAGGCAGCGTACATACGATCGGTCAAAACCAATGAAAACGGACTGAAGGTCTGTTTTCATCGGTCCAAACCGATCGTGTGTGGGCCCCATCGGTCAGTTATCCTTCGGTCAAAAATTTTAGAACTTGCTTTAAAACGTAACCGATGGGCTGATAACCAATAGGTCAAAACCTATGGTTAGTATGCAAAAGCATCGGTTAAAAACCTGCGCATGCTCATAATCAAGTCGACGCATGCTTGGGAGCATTGAACTTCATTTTTTTCTGCACGTCGTTGTGTTTTACGTCACCGCGTTCTGACACGATCGTTTTTTTAACTGATGGTGTGTAGGCACATCAGACCATCAGTCAGCTTCATCGGTTAACTGATGACAACGGTCCTTAGGACCATTGTCATCAGATGGACCGATCGTGTGTACGCGGCCTCAGCGAACCGCTTAGAGGCTAAAATGGCCGTTCTCTGCCCCTCCACAGCTTAGTGCTTCGGTGAGTATGGAAGAACAGAGCAGGAGAGCTGCTGATTAACAGGCAGCAGCTCTCTGCTCGGGGAGCTGAGAGAACTGAGTCATTGGCTTGGTTGTCAGTGCAGAGATTCTGGGGACAGATGCAACATCAGACCAATGCTGCATCCACCTAGGTAAGTAAGGGATCCCTCAGCACCGCCCAATGCTCCCTTGCAAAGGTTTATTGTTCGCATCGTAATCAACCCTTTTTTCTTTCCCAAGTTGTGACTAAACTCAAAGACTGTTGGCATGATCATTCTTGCTGGTGATATTAATATGGCTTTCGATCCTGTTTCTGATATCTCCCTTAAAGTCGTTCAATTTTTTTCGTAAGCATTTACACAAGGCCCAACTGATTGATGTGTGAAGAGCTTTTCATCCAAAAGGATGTGATTATTCATACTATTCGAGTATACAGAATTTATGTTTTTTTTTTTTACAAATTCCACCTCACTCTCCTGCACTCTGCCTCCATTGTGATAACTCTTTCAGACCATGCCCCTGTTTGGTTGGTATTTAAGTTTCTGCTCTTCCTGCACACTCTAATGCTGCATACATACAGTCGGAATTTCCAACAACAAATGTTCGATGTGAGCTTGTTGTCGGAAAACAAACATTTGAGAGCCGGTTCTCAAATTTTCCGACAACAAAAGTTGTTGTCGGAAATTCCGACTGTGTGTACACAATTCAATGCACAAAAATTCTACGCATTTTCGGAATCAATTTGACGCATGCTCAGAATCATTGAATTTCATTTTTCTCGTCTCGTCGTAGTGTTGTACGTCACCGCGTTCTTGACGTTCGCTATTTCCGACAACATTTGTGTGACCGTGTGTATGCAAGACAAGTTTGAGCGAATATCCGTCGGAATGTCCGATCGTGTGTACGCGGCATAACAATTGCAAACTTAAGGATTTTCTTCTTGCAGATCCAGTAGACTAAGCTCTCTTGTTATCTTGTTAGCTTCACAATGCCAATATTTATTAAATAATAATGCATCTGATCTATCACCTTCAACTGTGTGGGAGGCTCATAAAGCTGTTATATGGGGAAAGCTGACAGAGCTTGGTTCTAGAAAGAAGAGGTAACATAAGCAACAACTTTCAATGCTAATTCAACAGGTGGTAGATCTTGTATAGGCACGCAAACTATCTTTTTTAAGTCTCACAAGATGAATCTAGGGCAGAATGCCTACTTGGTTTAGATTTCTAATGGCAATATAAATAGGCTTTATAAATGGGGTAATAAGACAGCAAGCTATTAGCCCACTCTTTGCTCTGCATCTTTCTTATCTCAAATCAAAAACCAAAGTGGTAAAGTGATACACATGAATCCTTCAAATTGCCCAAGCCTTTAGAGACCTTTATCATGAACTCTACACTGTCCAGGGTAGCATAGCCACTCTAATGCCCACTGCAAAACTAGCTTGCATTCTTCAATATCTACATCACACTTACCTTCCAAAATTGTTGTTGATGGCTCTTAAAGTGTTAAACAAGGATTTTTTACAGAGGCCCAGTTCCTCCAGGATTTGAAAAACATGCCTTCTGGTAAAGGCCCATGCCTGGATGGTTTTACCACCCAAAATTGTAAAACTTTCAAAGACATACTTATACTTACATCTTATCTTACATCTTATGAAAACTTAATTGTGGGAGAAGTGGGTTAACACCATGAATCTCTTTGTGTTTATTTTACAGTCATACCCAAGCCAGGTAAAGGCCCTATCATCTGTGGCAGCTAGTGACCAAAATCTTTATTAAACATAGACATTAAACTTTATGCGACTGTCATGATCACTAGGCTTATGCCCGACTGGTAGGGAAGCTGGAGTATTATTCCCTCAGGACACTCTCACTTATTTCTTATGTTTGCAATCAATTCTAACCCATTCTGCTCCTTTTTACTGATGCTAAAAAAGCATTTTACACGGTGGACTGGGATTATCATCTGATTATATTGTGAATTTTTTGTGTTTAGGCCTTAAGATGTTACATAGGTTTGCAGCTCTCTAGGCCTCCTCAATGACCCAGAATTATGTCAACAGTGTACTTAGTGTTCCTTTTGTGCTTCGTAATGGTACACGACAAGGCAGCTCCCTGTCCCTACTCATCTTTGCCATCTCCCTGGGACTCTTCCTCTCCATGGTTTGGAATGATAGTAATATGCACTGTGTAGGTGATAGAATCCAAATGTATACTGCATATGCCAATGACATTATTTTTTATATACAGCAGCCCCATATTTCCCTGGCAAACCTAATTATTTTACAAACTTCTCCTGGATCTTCAAAGTGCCTCATATCCAGATTATTCTGCATGTTGGGCGACAAACCTATACCTTTCCCTTACGGGAAATCTTTGACTCTGAAATGTCGATGGATGCACAAATAGGATCAGTAGTCAGCGGATCCCACCATCTCCTCTGACTGCTGCGTAGACTCATCCCCTTCATCTCAGAAAAAGACATAGCAGTAGTAGTTGGAACTATCATCAATTCCCGACTCGACAACGCAAACTCCTTCTATATTGGACTACCTAAATATCAGATTTTGCATCTACAAATCGTCCATAGCACGGCAGCCAGACTGGTAATGGGGAAATAACCCTGGAAATCCATCACCCCTTCACTGAGGACCCTTCATTGGCTAACCGTAAAGGATAGGGTCACATTCAAGAACCTCTGTCTTTACCCACAAGTGCACACAAGGAAACGCTCCTCAATACTTGTGCGAGACAATAAAGCATTACACCCTCAATCGCATTCTCAGATCAACCAACCAAAACCTCCTCCACATCCCCAAGTCCTGCTACAAAACAAAGAAAGAAGATTGGCAGTCTAAGGACCACGGCTATGGAACGCTCTGCCCACAAACATCCGCATGGAAGAAAACCTTCAGGAAAAAACTTAGGACTCATCTCTTCTGAAGGATAAGGATGACACTGGATGGAAATAAAGCGCCTTGAGGCGATTCAGTTCACATTTGTAGCGCTATACAAGTTATTCACTCACTCACGGATCACCAGAAGAATACAATTCTTCATATCTCTCACGTCTCCTCAATCTCATCAAGGTTTTTGAGATTATTTACAGACTTCTCACCAGATGGCACAACACTCTGAGGCAGTTAAATGTTATGGGGTAGATTCATGTAGAATGGCTTATTTTTATGCAGGCGTAACGTATCTCTGATACGCTACGCCGCAACTTAGTGAGGCAGGTTCTGTATTCACCAAGAACCTGCGCTCTAAGTTACGGCAGTGTAGCGTTAATCTGCCGGCGTAAGCATGCCTAATTCAAATTGTGAAGAGGTGGGCGTGTTTTATGTAAATAAAACATGACCCCACGTAAATGACGTTTTTGACTAACGGCGCATGCGCCATCCGTGAAAGTAACCCATTGCGCATGCTCCAAATTGACCCGCAAAAAGCCAATGCTTTCAACGTGAACGTAAATTACGCACAGCCCCATTCACGGATGACTTACGCAAATGACGTAAAAATTTCAAAGTTCGATGAGGGAACAACGTCCATACTTAACATAGGATACACCTCATATAGCAGGGGTAACGTTACGCCGGAAAAAGCCTAATGTAAACGACGTAAAAAAATGCGCCGGACGTACGTTTCTGAATTGGCGTATCTACCTAATTTGCATATTCCTTGCATAAATCGACGGAAGCGCCACCTAGCGGCCAGCGTAAATATGCAGCCTAAGATACGACGGCGTAAGAGACTTACGCCGGTCGGATCTTAGTCAAATCTATGCGTAACTGATTCTAAGAATCGGGCGCATAGATACGACGCGGCACACTCAGAGATACGATGGCGTATCTGGAGATACGCCGTCGGATCTCCTACCTGAATCTTGCCTTATGTCTATAACTTACTCCTCTCTTTGTTGGATGGACTGTGCCCATGTTTGGTGGCATTGTCCCCAGCTTCGTCCTTACTGGGGTGAAGTGCTAAGGTTTATATCTATTATACAAAGCTCACCTGTGGCATACACTTTACAACTGAACCAACAAGCCAATTACTTCTCACTTATTACATGTGGCTAAATCCCTCATTCCCATGTATTAGGGAGAACAATACAATTGCTTCTATTTCTCCATGGTTAAAAAAAGTAGACCATATTTGTCTCATGAAAGATATATTACCTATTCTTAAAACAAGTGAAAATATTTGTGCTGTGAAAAAATAAATATATATACACAAAATATATAAATCTAATTGGCAAGGCAGCCAAAGTGGAGGTGACAATTAAATGGCAATGTGGTAGCAATATTGAACAATCCCTTTAAGGGACAATACACAGAGGGTCCAAAAGGCAAAGTCCAGCTGCATAAAAAAGATACAGTTCATAAACAGTCTGATCCAACTGATGAAAAAAAATATGAAGTTGAGAATAAACAGTTCAGAAGAGGGAGGCCTCGTAACCGAAGATTGGTGAAAAAAGGTAAGCCATGCACCAAGCAGCTCACCTCACGTCTAGCAACTAGAACTTGTCAACCAGATCCTGTTGTATGAGGTCCAGAGCTAAGTAGCAGATGTATGTCTCAGTGCAAGGCAGTACATAAGAAGGGCATACAACAAGATGGTGTGATATTGTTATATAAGGGAGCCTCGGACGTGACCAGTGGGGATGCACTCACATAGAAATAAAAATAAGGGGCTTATCTCGCCGAGCTCATCAATCCCTGCTTCCCTTCCTCCTCCAATTCTCCTATGTATCAGGCTAGGAGTCCTACGCCTCAGATGGCTCACAGCTGGTACTTAGAGCCGCCTATTCAATAATGTAATCAACTCAAAATCACTGAAATTTCAGTTGCAGAATTGTCGCTGTCATTACTTACTTATTTTTTTATGACGAATTTCCCCACAAATCGCTATCGCACAATTCTGAAAGTGATTATAATTTATTATCGCTGTTTTCTAATTGTGGATTCAGTGAGGCAAGCCCGAGTCTGACTCGGGGTTAACAATCGCAGCACAGAAATTTAACCCTGAGTCAGACTCGGGAATACCGCCAGGGGGGACCTCTGCTTAATATTTGGAGATTAGATCTGTTATTATTGTTCCTACTTACTCTCCAGACACCACCTCTTTAGCTTTGTATTCCTGATTGTTATAGCTGACCATTCAGGGCTTACCTTCTTTCCTTTTCATTGCTCTCCTCTCCACTTACTCTCTTTTCTATTGTATTTATTTACCCTCTCTGGGGTGTATATCTGCACTATGCCTTCTGTTTATTTTTAGTTTGGTATGTACTGTTGTCTTCACAACAATCTGTTTTCTATCAGTCGCTATCAGTCGCTGTGGAAAGTGATTTGTAATGGTTCAATATTGTTATGTTTTATTTGTACTCTTGATCGCTTTTGTGGTCTGGCTTCTCGTTTTCTTACTATATTATCAGATATTGCATTGTCTTGTGTATTTTTTTTTATTTCCCTCCATAAAAAAATGATTAAACAAAAAAAGTGTAAAAATAGAAAAAAAAGTTTAGATTTTTCTTTAATGCATACAATCAGTTTGAGCTTTACAATTCTTTTACATTACATCAAAGTTGCATTAATGTCATAACATTTTAATTGGCAGACTGCAGTTGTTGATTATAGTTTGTTGCAAACATATGGGAGTGTGCACATATTTTTTTTCTAGGATTTTTGCTATATATTGCCAATTTAAAAACAAGAGAATAAGGGGATATAGATCCACATTTGCTATCACATTAAATCCCTTACTGTCCAGCAAAAAAAGGGGAGACTAAAAATGTTAAAAGGTATAATGTTTGGAGCTGAGAAATTATGAGAACAAAAAACTGTTCTGGTACTCAAAGGGATACAGGGAGAAAAATGTATTGATACAATTACACAATTGGCAAAGGATTATTATTATTATTGATTGCATAATGCAAACAATATATATTTATACAGCTAAAGTATACAAACAAATACGAAAAGCTTTTTTTGTTTTACTTTTTCATTTTTCAATTCCCAAATCATTATTGTGGTTGCTTTTTGAACATTGTAGCATCAGTGAATAGGGCAGAATATAAGAAACCAGCCTATTTTATTTATGAGGCTTGCATTGTATAACATGCAATGAGCACTGAGATAAAACCCCCCAGGTGAAGGATTTAGGCTTTTCATTATGGTGAATGCTTATGTTCAGGCTGGTTAACAGTAAAATATTCATGGCAATGTGTGCGCTTGCATGGATGTTCATAGTAACACTGTGGAGAATAGAGACACTCAAACTATACTGGGAATGTTTTGATTGACTGTGGAAAAATATATTGATATAGAGTGCCTTAGCCCAAGTAGCTAGATTGAAGAATGCATAAATCTTTGTGATGTTACTTGTTGCTCAGGTCATAGAGGAGTAACACATTCCTAGATTGTATTGTTCTACATACTGTATCTCTTTTTAATTTTTTAGAAATATGTCTTTCAGTTCTGTATGTTGGCAAATACAACATACAGAGCTATTGAAATATTTAAATATAAACAATAAGCATGTTTACCTATTTATTTTAATTTGAGAAGCATGTAATACATAGTGCACTATCTGACAGTCTTATATATTAAAAAATGAGCTGTTTTTAAAAGTTACAAATAAAAATGGAGAAATGGCAATAAAAGTACACCAAAAACCATGAACATTCCATCGTAATACAATAGAGACAAAGTATTACTGGGAAGATGTATGGTACAAATAAGGAAACAAAGGTAATATTTAAAACATTTAGAAAAAGTCATGGTATACATAACTAAATACATACAAAATTGCCACACCACAAGGAACCATGGGTAGGAAAGCCCCTGAGTCCCTGTCCCCTTGCAAATCCCGTGGGGGCATGGAGTACAAAGGTCCTTGTCCGTAAATATACAGTAACCAAAGAAGGCTATTCTTTTCTAAATAATGGCTGGCATACCCTGTTAAGGAAAAAAAGCATGTGGGATCTGAAAAGATAACCTAAGAAATCCATGTACTCTGAGCCAGGAAATTTAAGCAAGAAAGGAACCAAAGAGAATGAAACATAAATAGATCTGGTTAAATGGATAAATGTAGAGAGGGTTGCCTCTTAATGAGGAGATTTGAGAAGAGCTCCTAGATATCATTGGCTGGTGAATATGCCAGCCTATGGTTGATGGAATACCTATACTCTTATGCAAAAGAAGATCACAGAGCTGATGCCTCTGAAGCTGATAAGGTAGGTTCCATAAAGGCCTGCCACCTGCTATCAAAATGCTTAGGAAGTGTGATTTCGAGTCAACAGGTCAAGCCATTCTCAATTAAGCTTTAGATCCCTCCTGACCTCCTGTGATTGTAGGGGTCATCTGGGAAATCCAGTGTTGGAGGATAGTTCTCTGGGCTACCAAGAGGCAAAAGTGAGTCCACTGTTTAATTTCTTTCTGTTGATTTGAGGGGTGCACCTCCAAAGTGTGAGAGGGTCAGAAAAAACAGAAGGAAAGAGAGGGTCTTTGGGTATCTGTTAGTTGGTCATTCCATAGACAAATGAGAGAATGGGCCTCAATTAGGGCCTGAGGTGGCCTTGGCAGGGCTTCTTGGGAGGGGATCCGCACCTGGGCCCTGTGTGGGGGACAAGGGTAGTGCTGATATGCCCATTTCTCCCTGTGTGTCACCTGGGAGATCTGTGTATGCCTCTCACAGTGCGGCTAGGCCACCACCGCCATCTCGATAATCATTGACCTTGTCCTCCAGAGGAAACATAAATGTAGTCAGCTTCTTGGGCTTGTATTCTGTTTGCAGGACATTGTCAGTGGGGATGTGCTGCTGTCCTGGGGTGAAGATGGCAATGGATTGCTGCTTCTAGAGGGCCTGAGTCACTCCAGTGTTCTCCCTCAATGACGAGCTGTGAAGCTAAGCGTCCATATTCCGTGCCGGCTAGCCACACCCCCCATATAGGCAAATTTGATATGCTCTTTATGTTCAGCCCACAAGTCAAAAAAAAGTTTGACCTCATGTCATAGTTTCCTGTTTTCGAAAGTATTATGTTGGATTAGAAGGGCTTGACCATTTTGTATTGGGTATTTTTCTTTAGTAAGATGCTTAGGAGATAATCTTGCCCCTCATGAAGGCCTTACCAACATCCCAGAATAAGTTGGGTTGGTGTATACGAGTAGAGAGGATCCGAGTGATTCTTTATATCTCTATGTCAGAGCTGGTTTGTAGATCGGTGGTCCCAGTCTAATCCCATGAGGGAGTCTTTACTGTGAAACATGTAGGGATGGGACAATGTTCTGTGACCACTACCTCATACAATTTTGGGAACGCCAGCGACCCATAAACTCCAAAGTCTGCTTCAATATTTGGTTTTATTGAACCCCTTGTTTGTAAATCTATATGTGTACTGTATGCTATTTTAATAAACAAATTATTTAATAACTGCTTACTATTTAACCAGAATGGCACGGCTGGGCACAGGCACATACATGTACGTCGCCTTTAATAGCCCAGCCGTGGGTCGCGCACACGACCCGGTCCGAAGCTCCGTGACTGCGGCCGTGGGACCCGCGGACCCGATTGCCTCCGGTGTCCCGCGAACGGTCACAGAAGCTGTAAACACACCTTCCCCGTTCTTCACAGTGGCAGTGTCATTGATCGTCTGTTCCCTGATATAGGGAAAGACGATCAATGATGTCACACATCCAGCCCCGCCCCCTACAGTTAGAAACACATATGAGGTCACAATTAACCCCTACAGCGCACCCTAGTGGTTAACTCCTAAACTGCAATTGTAATTTTCACAGTAATCAATGCATTTTTATAGCACTTTTTGCTGTGAAAATGACAATGGTCCCAAAAATTTGTCAAAATTGTCCGATGTGTCCGCCATAATGTCGCAGTCATGAAAAAAAATCACTGATCACCGCTATTAGTAGTAAAAAAAAATATTAATAAAAATGTCATAAAACTATCCCCTATTATGTAAACGCTATAAATTTTGCGCATACCAATCGTTAAACGCTTATTGTGATTTTTTTTTTACCAAAAATAGGTAGAAGAATACGTATCGGCCTAAACTGAGGAAAAAAAATGTTTTTTTATATCTTTTTTGGGGATATTTATTATAGCAAAAAGTAAAAAATATTGCATTTTTTTCAAAATTGTCGCTCTATTTTTGTTTATATATCAAGCACCCTGCGAGCTGAAGGGAGTAACGCTGGTATTACAATACCCCAATCACGGCATTCGGCACCAGGTTCCTCTCTACATATAGAGCCCGGGATTCCCCCTAGCAACTCTAAGAGGATCGTCCGCATTGGACTCAGTAAACCCCCTGACCTGCTGCACTTTTGCCCTAACAAGCCCTACATTTGGGATACCGTGTGTTTGGGATCAATCGGAGCCATCCCTCCCCTTTCTCTTTTCTTACTTATGAGACCCCATAAGTCGGCCCTGGGGATATCCTAAACCGACAAGTTGAGGGTCAATTTTCAAACCCTGGTTTACCACAAACGAGAGAGAAAAACAGCTTGTAATCACACACTCCTGTGGCCCCTGATGAAGGTCTGTTGCTCCATCAATAGACCAGAAACGCGTCGGGCATTTCTCCACTACTCTCTACAGAGTGTTTTTTAATCTAATTGTATTGTATCTTCACGAGGTTTTATTTGAGTACTTTCTTGTTGTTTCCTATTTTCTCCTGGGTCCACACATGGGACGTGTGCCCCAGGTGTCACTTTATCACTACTTTTTATATGTTTTTTATTCTTATTATACATAATTTCTGACTGTTCCAGAAGATTTCTGTAATCCAACATCCAGAATTACTCTGTAATTAAGTGTTTACCCATCTTGGTGCAAATATCTAATAAATTAAAAAAATTTTATATATACATTGGAGTCTGGCCTTAAAAGTCCCATCTGGGGGTAATCGTTTTTCTTTCTTGTCTATTTTTGTTTATAGCGCAAAAAATAAAAACCGCAGAGGTGATAAAATACCACCAAAAGAAAGCTCTATTTGTGGTAAAAAAAGGACGCCAATTTTGTTTGGGAGCCACGTCGCACGACTGTGCAATTGTCAGTTAAAGCAAGGCAGTGCCGAATCGCAACAAGGGGCAAGGTCCTTAACCTGCATATTGGTCCGGGTCTTAAGTGGTTAATATATTGTCTTAGCACCGTTACAATCCCACTTGCTTCCTCTATCTTTACCAGTTGGTGTATATGAGTTGAAGTCGTCGTGGTATATTTGGACCAGGCCTCTTGAAAGATAGTATTAAGATTGCAATCATTTGCTAGGTATGACGAGTCCTGAACTTTAGGTAATGGGGAAGAGTTGCAGAAGAAGTAATCCAGTCTAGCAAATGTGTGGTGTTGAGGTGAATAAAAAGTATACTCCCTACCTATTGGGTGTGTGGGCTGCCAATAATGGCACTGCTTCTGCCATCTGGGAAAGTGAGGTAGAATGGTCAGCAGCAGTAATGGGGTTTAGTAGATTGTAAGCTGATCTGTCCTCACCAGTATTCATGACAGAATTTAAACTGTTCCTACCAGGTGTGGGAATTGAGGCTTACACAGGAGCAATTCGGTAATGGCATTGAAGTTCAACAGGTAGGGAGAATTAGGGGCATTAATATTAGTTATTAGAATTTCCCTGGTTAAAAATGTTAAGATGAATTGTAACTGTGCTTCCTGAGTCTTATGTTCACAGAAATCAAGTCATAAACTAGGTTTTTATGAAGTAAAATTATGACTCCCACCTTTCGTTCTTTGGCTGCAGACTACATTACACTACTTACCCAAAGTTTCTGGAGATGGAAAAAAGAATCCACTTATAAATTTGTTTTTGTTTTTAAACAGAGCTATGCCTGTTTTAAGATGCTGCAAGTGACGCAAAAAGTTCCTCTTTTAGCTCAGGAATTCAGGCCCTTAACATTTCAGAAGAATTCTTACATAGGTTGAGCAGGAAAAAAATATATAGCTGGCTACGAGAAGACCCAAAACAGAGTAATGGGAGTAACAGGGGCAGTGGTTTTTGTTACCATATGAGTTGATGTGAAATATTCATTAACAAATGTAAAAAATCTTGTAATTAAAAATATATTTTAGTTACAGTTTAATAAATGTGGGCATTTTAATATGTCTAATATGTCCATATTCTGAATGTTAGTTGGGAATGTAAACGCTGCCAATGGGGGTATTCTGTGAAATAAGCTAGCCATATATGGATTGAGAGATCCCCACCAACCAGTGCTACTTCATGCAAGACTATGGAAGAGGTATAACATACTTGAGGGATTAGGGGATATAAGTTAGGAGGAGTCTCCTAACACCAGAATGAGGCCCCCACACACAGTTTAATGGTAATTAATAAATACTTCCCTGGAAGTTATATGTTTGCCTTATGCTTTGTCTCCCATACCCTCTGTATATGTAATAGTATGTTAGAGAATGCTTAATGACTTCTCTGTATATACTCGAGTATAAGCCAACCCGAATATAAGCTGAGGCACCTAATTTTTCCACAAAAAATGGGAAAACATATTGAGTATAAGCCTAGGGTGTCCATCTGCATGCCTCACTTTGCCTCACTGTGCCCATGCCTCACTTTGCTCATGCCTCACTGTGTCCATGCCTCACTGTGCCCATGCCTCACTGTGTCCATGACTAGACTGATGTTTAACATGGGAGTCTATGGAAGGGGTGCCCAGCTTTGAAAAATCAGTGCTCCCCAGCCATAGGTCCCCCAGACAACAAACTTTGCACACTTGTAGAGGAGAAATTGAGCTACATGTGTGCCAAGTTTGGGGTCCAGCTGGCCGGCCGGAACCGGGTCCCCAAAGTCCAGTGAGATCAGGCGCAAAAAGGTTCATCAAGTATAAGCCGAGGGGGCATTTTCAGCATAAAAAAATGTGCTGAAAAATTGGCTTATACTCGAGTATATATGGTAAATAGATTGCTGGTTTGTTAGATTTAAGCCTTTTCACTATATACCAATACATTTCAGTTGTGTTTAAGCTGTCACTCAAGTGTACAAACTTTCTTTACCAAATTATATTACTAGAGAAGTTTTAACCAGAAGTATTTTAAATTTGGGTAACAATTATTATTGCATGTGAATCCTGAGGTAGTGAAGAGTAACCAAACATAGCTATTCCTTCATCAGAGATGACAAAAATATTCCTTAGCAGCGAAAGCTTGGAGTATTTTTAGTGTTTGTGCTGCGCTGAAAGGAAAGTACTAGATCCTTCATCTTATTTATTTCTTCTACTTTATGTAGCCAACAGCTGAGCGTTGGAGGCTGCATATTGTGTTGCAATGGAAGAGAACTCCACAAGATCATGCTGTTTGCACAGTGTCACCACACATGCCACCCTTCACCAGAAATATCTCCCCTCAAGGGGTGATAATCAGCATTCACAGCACCACCTGGCTGTATATTGATGTCCAGGACGAGCCCTAGGGTGTCTTCCCTAAACCTTACTTCCACTGCCCTTGCAGTCTCAAAAGCGCATCAAAATAGTAAAAATAGGCTCTGAAGTGTAATACCATAGACCACAGTCTATTAAAATAAGTAGTATTGCACTTGCAATTACTTTAAAATCAACCAGCATAAAAGCCATGAAGTCTGGGACACAATGCGCTCCATGTACCCCGAAAAAGCAGAAGTGATGCTATGACGCTACAGCTCCACCCTACACGTTTTGTCACAATGACATCATCATGAACTGAAGCTCTTGATGACATCATTGTGATGAAATGCATAGGGCACAAATTAATTTTATTGTGAGTCACTGTACATACATTTTGGTACACTGTGTATATATGATCTAATTAGGCCTAAACATTGGTATTTTCTTTATTAAACTTTTTTTACGGCATGCAAATAGCAATGCCAAACCCACTTTTATATCAAATTATATTTAGAATACTGCACCCAAATTTATCCTGCCAACCAAAAATGGTAAAGTCTCAAAGTGTTCAATACGCAATGATCTTTTCTTTAACTAGTAGCCGACCGCGCACCGTCATTATACGGCGGCAGGTCGGCTCTCCTGGGCGAGAGCCCGTAGCTATACGTCCTATCGTATAGCCGCCACTAGGGGGCGCGTGCGCGCCGCCGGAGGCGCGCGCGCGCGCTCCCCGCTCGCCCTCGACTCCCGTGCGTGTGCCCGGCGGGCGCGATCGCCGCCGGGCACACGCGATCGCTCGGTACAGAGCGGGGAACGGGAGCTGTGTGTGTAAACACACAGCTCCCGGTCCTGTCAGCAGGGGAAATGCTGATTTTCTGTTCATACAATGTATGAACAGAAAATCAGTGTTTCCCCTAGTGAGGCCACCCCCCCCCCCACAGTAAGAACACACCCAGGCATACTTAACCCCTTCCCCGCCCCCTAGTGTTAACCCCTTCACTGCCAGTGGCATTTTTATAGTAATCTAATGCATTTTTATAGCACTGATCGCTATAAAAATGCCAATGGTCCCAAAAATGTGTCAAAAATGTCCGAAGTGTCCGCCATAATGTCGCAATACCGAAAAAAAAATCGCTGATCGCCGCCATTACTAGTAAAAAAAATATTAATAAAAATGCCATAAAAATACCCCCTATTTTGTAAACGCTATAACTTTTGCGCAAACCAATCAATAAACGCTTATTGCGATTTTTTTTACGAAAAATATGTAGAAGAATACGTATCGGCCTAAACTGAGGAAAAAAAATGTTTTTTTATATATTTTTGGGGGATATTTATTACAGCAAAAAGTAAAAAATATTCATTTTTTTCAAAATTGTCGCTCTATTTTTGTTTATAGCGCAAAAAATAAAAAACGCAGAGGTGATCAAATACCACCAAAAGAAAGCTCTATTTGTGGGAAAAAAAGGACGCCAATTTTGTTTGGGAGCCACGTCGCACGACCGCGCAATTGTCTGTTAAAGCGACGCAGTCCCGAATCGCAAAAAGTACTCTGGTCTTTAGGCAGCAATATGTTCCGGGGGGTAAGTGGTTAAAGTTTCAGGTAGTACATCAGAGGTGTGCATATGATTAATCACCCCCAAAAACATGCACTCCTGGATTGAGACTATCTTTTATCCCTTGACACTATAAAGAGCCAGGTTGATTAGCTTAACTAATGTACCATTAGTAATTTATACTTCTAACGTTTCTGCTTCAGTCATGTTTGCCAGTTCAGGCCCACTCAGTTAAAGAGTTAGATTGAAGGAATTCGATTCAATTAGATTGAAGGAATGTTATTCCCAGAAATGTTTAACCTCCTGCATGAGACCTTTATGGTTCTGTAAAGAACAGGAGGACATCTTGGTTCTTTTAACTTGTCATCAACCTTTTTAAGACCCATTACTTCTCAGGAGAAAATTAATGCTATACTGTCATTTCAATTAAAGAAAATCCTAGGTATTTTCGGTCTACCACTGGAATGATACAATATAAAAATTTCAAAACACTTGCACTGATTCTACATATTTGTTTTTTAGGAAAATACCTGTTTACAATCTTTTTATGAATTGAGCTCTTATAGCAGTCCTGCCCATGACTGATAAGGATGTAATGGAATAAAAGTCAAATAGACCTGTTTCACTCCTAAATTGAAATATCAAAATTTCTGCAAAAATTATGCATTTTATGGACACCTCTATAATAAGAAGAAAATAAGAAAAGGATCCATAGTAATATCTTTTGACATATGCTTGGGCTTTATCTGGGAAACTTAAAAAAAAAATGTGAAATGTATATAACTGGGTAAAAATGCGCTATGCAAATCCTGGCAAAGTCAGAACAAACCAAGACATCTTGACATCTTATTTCCACTGAAGTGGAACGTGTCAGGGTTGTCCCTTGTACTATTTTGAATTGCTTTGGAACCTCATACAAACTGAATAGGTTAATCTTGCAAAAAAGGGGAATAAGGTGGGACTCCCTGGTAAAAAATCACTTTGTATGCCATTTAGACCCTTTTATACTTTGCTGCTGATGGTTGAGAGGTTTGGTAGGATGTTGCAGATACAAGTGAGTTAGGAAACATATTTTGCATTTATCATTAGATCATTGCCAATATTGCCATTTCTCCCACACCTACAAATTCACGACTTCACTAAATTCACTCAACATTAATTCACTTCTTATACAAATGGACTTAAGGTCACAAATATGGGGTTTGTTAACTGTCCATTTAATTGGCAAGATAAATTTGCTAAAGATTATGTATCTCCCAAAATGTTATATATGCTAAAATCATCCTCAATTTTTGTACCAACAAATATAGATTTAATCATTTCTTCTATTATCTGAAATAAAACACAGCCCACTTAGCAGAGCAAGCCCTTCAATCTTTAGTACCAGACTGATTTCTACAACTCTTTTGAGTACACCCATTCGCTATGTATGTGACTTAATGCACCCTGGGAACCTGTCCACAGTTCTGTTAGTAAATATGCATAACTCTCAGGCAAAATGTGTAAACCCTTCATATTTTTACTTCAATTAGAAGATGCAATACGTTGTCACCCTTGGATCGTTTAGTCTTGCACTGGCTCAAAGCTGAAGATAATTCCCACACATGACCCAGTTTTTCTTCCAAAAACCCATGTTAGAACAACTCAAGACTACAAAAAGTAAATGGTCACCCTAAGTGGTGATCTAGCAAAGATATAACTGACCCTTACCTTATAATCTGTACATTGAAGGAATCTTCCTTTATTTTGACTGACTCCATGATAACTGTACTTTTACTAACACATTTTCAATTATCTTTCTTTGTATCATGCAATTTCCCTACAGTTAAATACCCTTGACATGCAATTATCTTTATCTCAACTGGAAAGTCTCATGTATACTGGCAATATATTTGTTAGAACATGATGTACTGGGATTCTGACATAGTAACATGACCAGGATTGTGGAGTTATAAAGAGTAACCTGGACTCCAATATAAATAAAGAGGAAACTGGGCTCCAAAATAAGTAAAACCATACTACCGTATTTCTCATAAACACAATTTTTTTTTACAAGACAACATAAAAACAGCAACCTATACAAACCCACATGGTGAAAAAGTGGAAAACAAATTAACTACCTAACAAAGTTATGCTCAAGAAACAGTGGGCAAAACCACTTCGGAATGGGGAAGGGGTAGCAGGTTCACAGGTACAGGAAGTAAGTTCAGGATAACTAGTTCAAGGAGAAACGGAGTATAACAGCATACTGGTAAAAAACTTATGTCCTCTGTTTTGCCTTCACAAACTAAGGTGGAATATTCTATAAGTTTTGTTTTTTACATATCTACCTGCTGCCATTCCCATAATGTTGATAGTGATGCAATATACATGGAAAACTATAGCATATAAAAGACTGCATAAGTTCCCCCATGGAAATATGCTAATAATCATCTGAATTCTAATTTATGTAAAGATTTGCTGAAAGCAGTTCTCTCTGAGATGTTCTGCATCACATTTCCCTTGTAAATATTGCCTTTGTATTGTTGCCTAAATCTACATATGCCTCTCATTTCGAAAGTGTCAGTTTGCCCTCTGGCTATTACAGTACAACAGCTGTGACTTGAGAATCCAGCTTTGCTACTTACATTGCAAGAATTGTACTTAACAAATAAGTATTTTTTTCTCTCATGTCCCATAACAACACACTGTTGCTAGAGGTAAATAAAGCAGCATGCTGTCTTTCAATTTAGATTACAATTAAGAGATATTTATTTTCTGGGTTATCAGATACTACTGTAAACTTATTTTATAATATATGCAAATCATTTATTTGGAAGCAAACAGAGTACATGATTTATCAAAGTGGCAGGTGCTGCAGCTGAACAAGTTACTGGCACCTAGTTTATGGCAGCCAATACCAGGCAATCCATCAAGTACTGATATTGTAATGAGTCTAGATTAAAATGATCCAAAACTCAATATCATATTACCCCCAACATCGCCAGACCTTACTCATCCATTTAAACAAGCCAAAAAGCAGTTAATGATTATTATACAGCAACCCTTCCCTTTGTTGCAACAGTGCAATGGAAATTGCATTTAAAATGTTCATTATGGTTCACACACCTTGATTTTCTTTTATCACTAGAAATATATTTATCGACTAAATATATTAAAGCTTAGTATAAAAGGGCAACGGGATCAAAAGGGAGAAGCATTGGTGTGACGTTTGTGCATTGATTAACCATAGCAAAAAGTGGAGCCAGCCAGAGAAACTCTGAGAGCATCTACAGGAATTTACAGGTGGACTAGAAATTGGTTAAAACTGGCATCTTGCACTATCACAACACACTCAGGAAAACTATGGGCTGTGTTATGGGGACAGAATGAAACACTAAAAAAAGTCAATGCTGAATATATAATTCACAGAATGTACTAAATATCAAGTGGCCCAGTACACAACAAAAAGCTATCATGTGTTAGCTTGCAGTCTTACTCATAACTATGAGTAAGGCTTTGCAAGCTGAAATGTGTTAACTTTCTGGCTATACTGGACCACTTGATTTTTAATAAATAAATTCTAATTAATGTATGGACTCAAGTGTTGACTTTTTTGAGTCCCCAGAGGAACGGGGCTGATAAGAGCTCAGCTGGAAGACTGGCATCTGCTGCATGATCATATTAACCAGTGGGTAGAGCTAACCCTATTTGGTGAGAGCATGAACTGCTCCTTCAAGCTTGGATAAAATAATGTTGTGGCCTTATCTGTTTTAAAGCCATAATAGCTTAGGTTTACACCTTTTATATCGTGCAATTTTGTGTGCATTTTTTTGCCTGTCATTTATTATTCATGATTTTTTTTATGTGTTTTTGATGACAATGTACTGTCATTGAAGCCTATGGGGACAAAATTGCACATGTATGCACCAAAAAACACCTACAATATTTTCCCTGACTCCATAGAGCATATGTGCAAAGAACTAGAAATCCAAATTCTCTTGTTGTCCATTGTTAAATCGCACAGGGAGACTGTTAACAAGTTCTTTAGAAATGTATTTTTCTGTAACTAACTCTTGTACATGTCTTATGATCCTGAGCCACAATTTAATGAAAAAGTAATGGCGCTATGATAAAGTATATAAAGCAGGTCCATTGAAATTAATAAATGCAGGAAGATTTTAAAAAATACTATAAAATGGTTGCCACAAAGCAGCCAGTGGAAAGTACAAGAAAGCAATTTTTGACAAGACCAAAGCTATATTGGGGCTGTAGTGCCATTGATAAGAATAAGAAGCTTCTCTAGATTAAGCTTAAAGAGATAATTCATTTTATATTTTCTGCAAACATTGTGCTCTTAGAAACAAAAGATACAATCATGTTAGGCGCACAAGAGTGAATAAAGCATTTTTCTAATTCATTTGCAGATTTTGTATGGTGTAAAGGTCTGATTTCATGCTTCCTGCCTGCTTATATTTGTTTACATATTATTAATTTTAATTCACCTTTTAAAACCTGGCAATAAATCCAGAAGATTAATGCAGGTAATCTACGTGATGTCAGGATTGTAGTGCTTCACTGCCTTGTAGAAAAGAATTGTAATTTACAATTCTGAGACAAATGAAACAAATATCAAGCTGAGTATACCAGGCAATTATAGAACATTTACAACTGCTTACACCACTAGAAGTAATGACTTTACCTTTGAACTCTGCAACTTAAGTAATATTAATTAAATTGTTAAAGAGTGCAAAATAATGTACATTTGTTCTCCTGTGTGCATTGTATAAACATGTTTTATATATTAATTATGTAATCAACACTAATTTAAATTGCTTTAAAAACACAATATATCATAAATGTATTCAAAGACAAGGTAAATAGTAAAGGTAATTATAAAGGGTTGTCAATCCTAACAGTCAAAATAAGGTCACCTTTCTCTGATGTAAACACTTTAAAGGTAAACCCTAGCCAAAAATGTAAAATTAACCACTTAAGACCCGGACCAAAATGCAGCTAAAGGACCTTGCTCCTTTTTGCGATTCGGCACTGCGTCGCTTTAACTGACAAAATTGTGCGGTCGTGCAACATGGCTCCCAAAAAAAATTGGCGTCCTTTTTTCCCCACAAATAGAGCTTTCTTTTGGTGGTATTTGATCACCCCTTCGGTTTTTTTTTTGCGCTATAAACAAAAATAGAGCGAAAATTTTGAAAAAAATTAAATATTTTTTACTTTTTGCTATAATAAATATCTCCCAAAAATATATAAAAAAAATGTTTTCCTCAGTTTAGGCCAATACATATTCTTCTACCTATTTTTGGGAAAAAAAATTGCAATAAGCATTTATCGGTTGGTTTGCGCAAAATTTATAGCGTCTACAAAATAGGGGATAGTTTTATTACATTTTTATTATTTTTTTTTTTTTACTACTAATGGTGGTGATCAGCGATTTTTTTCGTGACTGCAACATTATGGCGGACACTTCGGACAATTTTGACACATTTTTGGGACCATTGTAATTTTTACAGTAAAAAATGCATTTAAAATGCATTGTTTATTGTGAAAATGACAATTGCAGTTTGGGAGTTAACCACTAGGGGGCGCTGATGGGTTTATATGTTCCCTGAAGTGTGTTTACAACACTGTAGGTGTGACATCATCGATTGTGTCCCCCTATAAAAGGGATGACACGATCTTCCGCTACAGTGAAGAACGGGGAAGCCGTGTTTACACACGGCTCTCCCCGTTCTTCAGCTCCCGGGACCGATCGCGGGACCCCATCGGCGATCGGGTCTGCTGGTCCCGCGGCCCCGGTCACGGAGCTTCGGACCGGGTCGCGACTCATGGCTGGGTACTAGTACAGGACGTACCTGTACGTACATGTGCCCAGCCGTGCCATTCTGCCGACATATATGTGCAGGAGGCGGTCCTTAAATGGTTAAATGTTCAGAAGTATAGAACAGCCAACCTATTGGTGTTGCGCCTAGCTGCTTCTTACACACAAAAATCCCAAGTTACCTAAATGCAGCAGTAAGATTTAAACCTGCCATAGGCCTTGTACACACGACCAAGTTTCTCGGCAAAAAACAGCAAGAATCTTGCTGGGAGATATTTTTTTGCTGAGGAAACCGGTTGTGTGTACATTTTCTTCGAGGAAACTGTCGAAAAGCTTGTTGAGCCAAAAAGAGAGCAAGTTCTCTATTTTCTCAACGGGAGTCTGATTTGGCTCATCGAGATCCTCGACGGGCTGGTTTTTGACAAGAAACTCAAACGTCTGTATGCTAAGAAACCCGCGCTTGCAAAGTGCAAATCGTCTCTTACCAAACTTTTATTTAACACGCAAACATATGAAATTAGCAAAAGCAGACCCAAGAGTTTAGCCAGTGGAATCGAACTTCCCCTGCCGTTGTTTGTGTTGTATGTCACCGCGTTTGAGAACGAGGAGATTTTGGCTTGACTGTGTGTACGCAAAGCAAGCTATCGAGTGCCTCGACAAACAAGGAACTCGACGAGGAATTCGATGTGTTTCGCCCGTCGAGTTTCTCAGTCGTGTGTACAAGGCTTCAGAGTTTTGATTATGATTGGTAATGAAAGAAGTAGAGATACTAGCAGTTACATAAGGCATTATTCACAGTGGTTGATTTACAAAAGGCAAATAGGGTATTCTCTTTGCAAGGGGCGTTAAACTTAAAAAAAAAACAAAAAAAACATGTCATACTTACCTCCCCTTACCTCCTCCATGCAGCTTGTTTTGGACAGACTGGCCCAGAATATCTTCCTCTGGGGTTCCACGGCGGCTCTCTCAGCTCCTCCCCGCATCAGATAACCCTCTCTGGGAAGCGCTCTCCCAAGGGGGTTACCTTGCAGACACGCTCCTGTGTCCAGCATTCGGCGGCCATGGCAGGACTCGGCGCCGCCCCCAGGAGCCTGCGTCATTGGATTTGATCGACAGCAGCGGGAGCCAATGTCTGCGCTGCTATCAATCTATCCAATGTAGAGCTGAGAACTTGTGAAGAGAGCGATGGCAGGATCGCGCCAATGGAAATTCGGGGTTCAAGTAAGTAATACGGGGGAGCTGGACACTGCAAGGTGTTTGTTTATCGTAATGCATAAGATGCATTATGGTGAACAAACACAAAGGTTTACAACCCCTTTAATGTGTGCTGTGTTTGAGCAGCCCACTCATTTAGAATGGTCAGCCAATGCACAGAAGCAGAAGGAAAATTGGACCTACCAACACACAACACATAATACCATATGTTAGGCCTCGTAAACACGACCGAGGAACTTGTCGTAAATTAAACATCATTTTCCTCGACGAGTTCCTTGTTAGGCTTGTCGAGAATCTTGACAAGCTTTCTTTGCGTACACACTGTCAAGATAAAATCTCGTTTTTCTCAAATGCGGTGACGTACAACACGTACAACTGCACTATAAAGGGGAAGTTTGATTCCACTGGCGCCACCCTTGGGGCTGCTTTTGCTAATCTCATGTTACTGCGTGTTAAGTAAAAGTTTGGTGAGAGACGATTCGCGCTTTTCAGTCTGTTACAGCGTGACGAATGTGCTATCTTCATTACAAACCCTACTTTTACCGAAGGCACGCTCCCATCTCATATTTTATTCTGAGCATGCACGAGTTTCTAAGCATACACACGAACGTGTTTCTCTTAGTAAACCAGCCTGACGAGAAACACGACGAGGAAGTGGAAACTCTCTTAGAGGAAAAAGAGAACTTGTTCTCTTTTTTTCTCGTCGAGTTCCATGACAGTTTTCTCGATGCAAAACATACACACGACCGTTTTCCTCGGCAAAAAAGCTCTGCTACCAAGTTTCTTGATGGATTCTGTCGATGAAAATGGCCGTGTGTACAAGGCCTGACTGTTAGATATACTAGAATTTTGTAATACACATGTTTTACCTCCACTCATATGTGTGAAGCCAGTTGCTGATCTTTGAACTTTGTACTTTGTCATTAATTTAGTAAAACAAAAAGTGTTAAGTGTTATCAATAGTGTCTGGTCAGTCCAGGTTAGTGGCAAAGATATGATCTTAAATGTACAAATTCGATTTAACCACTTCCCTACGGCCGTACGACTATTGACGGCCGCAGGGTGGTTCTAAATCTCTGAGCCGCCGTCAATTGACGGCAGCTCATTTCCGCGTTCCCCGCGCGCGCTCCCGAGCGCGCGGCGGGGAACTTCTGTACTGCCCGTGTCCCTCGGACACAGCCAGTCACAGATCGCCGTGAACGGCCAATCGGAGCGGCCGTTTCCTAGGCGATCTGTGCGGCCAATGAGAGATGATCTCATATGTTTACATATGAGATCATCTCTCATTCCTGGCTCTCGCAGACAGCGGTGCTGTCAGGGGAGAGAGGAGACGGATCTGTGTCTCTTGTACATAGAGACACAGATCGGTCACCCCCCCAGTCACCCCCCTTCCCCCACAGTTAGAACACTAATATTAGGGTACACATTAACCCCTTCCTCACCCCCTAGTGTTAACCCCTTCCCTGCCAGTCACATTTATACAGTAATTAGTGCATATTTATAGCACTGATTGCAGTATAAATGTGAATGGCGCCAAAAATGTGTCCGATGTGTCCGCCATAATGTCGCAGTCGCAATAAATGTCGCAGATCGCCGCCATAACTAGTAAAAAAAATAATAATAAAAAAATAATAATAATTATGTCCCTTATTTTGTAGGCGCTATAACTTTTGCGCAAACCAGTCGCTTATTGCGATTTTTTTTTTTTTACTAAAAATATGTAGAATACGTATCGGCCTAGACTGAGGATAAAAAATGTTTTTTAAAAAAAAATTGAGCCATTTATTACAGCAACAATTACATTTTTTTTTTTTTTTTTTCAAAATTGTCTATTTTTGTTTATAGCGCAAAAAATAAAAACCGCAGAGGTGATCAAATACCACCAAAAGAAAGCTCTATTTGTGGGAAAAAAAGGACGTCAATTTTGTTTGGGAGCCACGTCGCACGACCGCGCAATTGTCAGTTAAAGCGACGCAGTGCCGAATTGTAAAAAGTCCTCTGGGCAGGAAGGGGGTTTAAGTGCCCAGTAAGGAAGTGGTTAATAAAACTCACGTCAAAGGTCAGAATGCTATCACAGCTTGGCTTTCTCATATTTTAATATGTTCTTTTTCTTAGACATTCGGTACTATTTAAATATTACACAAATCATGCCCATCTATCAAAACTTTATCTGCCATTTCCAGTATCATAAATCATATTTTTGATATTTTTGAAGTAGAGCTGTTCTAAAATATGATACCTATATTGTAATGTCACTGTAGTTAAAAAATAATCACAGCCTTTAAAAACCATAAGCATATATTGCCCCAATTAGTTAACGCTATGTTTACCATGCAATTAATGCAGTTACTAATACACATGGATTATTTTATTTTTTAATAATCAACTATAGTTTTTTTTTATACAAGAGCTGTGGTCCATGCAACACAAATGGTCCATGTATGTGGCTGGAGCTGCCCTGAGCTGTGTGCAGGCAGCCCATGATACTATATGATGACACAGCAGCTGTACAGACACAGTCACTCATCCTAATTTGGCAGGCACACAGGGGTGGATGTGCAGCCACAAATGAACACAGTCTGCATTTGGGGCTGTTCATCCACCCGTGCACACCGGTCAAATTAGGACAAGTGACTGTGTCTGTACAGCTGCGGCCTCATAAAATAACATAGCCTTCCTGCATGCAGCACCAGGTCATCTCCAGCCGCATAAACAAACCATCCTTTAATGCTATAGGGGCCACAGTGCATGTGTGTATTTTTTTTTGGAAAGAGTAGGGGAGGGTTGAAAACATTGCAAGGATTTTTTTAGGCAGATCTCCCTTCACTTCCTGTCCTGTAGCCTCAAAAAGAAGTGAGAGAATATCTTTCCAAAGTGGAATTTCCCTCTGTAGCCAGCTGTTGGTCTGCAACAACATGGTGGAGGAGATATTGCCCTCTATCTCCCCCTTGTCTCTACTGTGATATTATTATTGTGCTGCACCAGTCTCCCCTGGCCACCAGGGGGAGAGCTCAGGTGAGCCCATAGTCTAGTATTGCAGAGCACTTGGAAACCTGGGAGTTGCATTCCAGGAAAGAAGCCATGTATTGGAGCAACTGACCTTCTGAACTACAAAGTCCAATAGACTCTGAGCAGCAGGAGGAGCCATGAGGGGTGTTTTTAGCCTGCTTTCTTGGTGCCAGAGAAGTCTGTGCATACATAGCTACCAGTACACATTGCTGTGTGCAGAAAGACAAGCCAATTATATGTGAGTATTAGGTTGGGAGCAGAGTCATCAAAGCTTAAACAACACCATCGCCATCAGTTTTCTTTTCTCAGTTGCCACAGGGAGATCAGTTCATTCATCTGACTCTCCACTTCAGCCAACTGAAATTCAGAATCATGGGGATGAGACCAAGGGGGCCTCTTTCACTACCAGAGCCTACTACCACCTGGAAGTTGGTCAGAGGTTTACTGGTTTGCCCTATACTGTTAGCAGAAACGGAAACATCTCAGAGAAGGACATTTAGTGTACCAAATCCACACCATTTCTAAACCAGACATGTACCCAGCTCCTGCCAAATTCTTACCATTACCAACTCTGAGCCACGGTTACATCAAACTGTTACCACCTCTGGTCCACAACCTTCAGAGCTAAAACTGTATTGCACCTCTTTACACCTCAATGCATGCAGGTTTAAAAGACTATTATAAAGTGCACCAATGGTTAAGGGGCCCCAATGATAGCAGACAGAAGGTCAATCCCAAGGACTGCCCCTCACATAATCCATCTTGTGAATTCCCCATTACCCTTTTGAGTAATTTAATCCCTGACAGAGGCTGTCCAGTTAGTTTAGGCCTAGCATAGCTGCCATTAGTGAGTGCTGGCAATACAGTCTCTGTGTTTTGGTAAAACAAGTCCTATTACTGCACATTGTTGCATTTTGGGTGGCATTGTTATGCCGCGTACACACGATCGGTCAATCCGATGAGAACGGTCTAATGGACCGTTTTCAGCAGACCAAACCAATCGTGTGTGGGCCCCATCGGTTATTTATCCATCGCTTAAAAAATGTGAAACTTGTTTTAAAATTAACCAATGGATACCTAACCGATAGAAAAAAAACGATCGTTTGTAGGCACGTCAATCGGTTAAAAATCCACGCATGCTCAGAATCAAGTCGACGCATGCTTGGAAGCATTAAACTTCATTTTTTTCAGCACATCGTTGTGTTTTACGTCACCGCGTTCTGACATGATCGTTTTTTAACTGATGGTGTGTAGGCACGACTGACCATCAGTCAGCTTCATCGGTTAACTGATGGAAAAATCCATCAGACCGTTCTCATCGGATTGACCGATCGTGTGTACAGGGCATAACTATTTATTATGATCTGGTTGCTACATGTTATTTTATACTTAGTCTTTATTGTTAGCCATCTTTTATGCAAAACCACGGTACCATAATTGCCAGTTGATGTGCATGTGTTCAGTTATCAGCCTTACTAAGTGACAATACATTAATATTACATTTGATAATTGGATTGGTGCCTAATATTTGACATATAAAACTACTATCCAGTATCAGGAATTATTACTAGTGTTTCATTGTGCTTGCTTGCTGTTTTCCACACAACCTTGTGTGTCAGAGGGGGGCTGAGGCCTTTGAGAAGGTCAGGGCAATGTGCAGGGGACCCATCTTGATCAGCAGCACAGGGCTAATTAGGTTAATTGGATGATTTCCCTCTATTTCTGCTCTAGTATTCTGTTAAACTCGTATTCCTAGTGACACTAGTGATAAGGACAGAGTGGGTGCATATCCCTAACCCATACAGAGCCAACAATAAAAGCCTAAATAAAATAGCCAGCAACTCTTTAATAATATGCATTTAAAAAAAAGAAGAGAGATTTTAGCTGCATACATTCCCAAATATATGTGGAAACCACACTGCCTCGTAAATATCCCTCTATGAAGTGTGATCCCCAAACTCTAATCAAACAGAGCTTCCATCTTGGAACATAGGCGATTTAGTTTGCATTTGTCAGCGCTATATAAGTTACTCACTCACTTACATAGCAATAAATATATTGAAGGCAGATATGCCTGGGGGTAACCCATTCTGCCTTAAGGTTGCAAAAAAAAAAAAACACACCAGAATCCTAGCACAGCACAATGGCAACAGAAGAAGATTTCCAGTATGTATTTGCACTAAATACAGCAGGCAAAATAAAAACGGCAGATGCTTCATTTGATGATTAGTTTCTTAATATAAGGAGCATGTGGACAGGGCATTTCACAAAACAATACAACAGACACATTTCTTAACATTCCATGTAATCAGCAAAAAATAAATAAAAAATTACTGCAATGTTAACAAATGTCCTAAGAATGGGTAATGTGAATATTTTGGTGGTGTTGGGGACAGTTACAAACATATTAACCTACACACATCAGTACCTGGAGGTCTTTAACACAGTGAAGCTGGAAAGGTAATGGTTAAGGTGCTTCTTCTACAGGGTGCTGCCAATTCTTTTTCTACTACAGAGTCCTTTTGAGGCTCATGCAGGTTATATGCTGACCTTATTAAATGAGCCACATTACCTCATTGTTTAGAGGTGCTAGTAATTAAGGAGATTTATTACATCAACCTTGGTTCACAGCAAAAATCATGTTTTAGTTGTTTCTGTGTTCAGTAAACTGAAAATGTTTCATCATTTCTCAATAAAATATGTGTGAGACTCTATGTGTGAAAGCATTAGGCTAGGTTCACACTGCAGTAGGGATAGGCTTACAGCAGGGGTGCCTGTTCACCGTTTCAGGTCCGATTTCAAATTTTTGCCTGAATTTAGACCTGAAATAGACCAGAAGACACATAGGACTCCTGTGCAATTTTCACCAGAGTCGCTCTGGAGATGTGTGAACCAGCTCCATAGGGAGCCGGACACATTCTCCTGACATGCAAATTGGATGCGGGGAAAACTGCAACCAATTTGCAATAGTGTAAACCCAGCCTTAGGTAGGTAAGTGAAATATCAAGTAGATGTATATTTAAGATGTTCATGGTTTTGACCTGCTTCCTCTCCAGGTTATGGACCAGGGGGGGATGACTCATGACTGTTAGGATGCCAGTGGATACCGGATCCCTTTTAACTGGCCTGAGCAGGAAGCTATCACAAATAGCAGTACTAGTAATAGTATGTGTATATGGTGATGTATCTTTCACGCTACTCAAGAGTAAATAAAAAGTGACTGAAGGTAGAAAGCTAATTAGCAGCAAAATCTGTAGGTGTTTACTTTACACGTGGATAATATATATATAAATATGATCTTGCGCTATCGAAATACAACCCTGGTGCAAACTGCAATGTGATAAAGTGCAATAAAAATAGATATTCTAAGCTATATTAAGTGATAAATTGATGACTATATGGCAACATAAACCTTCATAAAAGTGCCATAAAATCAATTAATTAATATACCAATGCTACACAAACTGTAAAAAAAAACTTGCAATGTGCAAAAAATGTGCAAAAAATTCAATATTGCAATCTTTGTGGATGGGAAAATGCTCAATTCAGAAAAGTCCCATACAGTGGATAAAGTTTGGGAATCCAATCCTCCAATACTTCAACGGACTGTGTCACAATATTAATCCCATCTGTAGTGTATTTTCTATTGTAGTATTGAACCTTGATGGGGATCCTACACTGGTCTCCCAGAACTCTCACCTCTGAATTATAAAATAGGGCACATCAACTCCCCTCTGCTAATGGTTACTGGCGTTCCTGTTATATAGTACCCTCTGCCTCTCACACCGCTTCTTCAGATGATGGCTTTCCTAAATGTAAATGAGAGGGGGAGGGGGGGCTATTTTATAATTCAGAGGTGAGAGTTCTGGGAGACCAGTGTAGGATCCCCATCAAGGTTCAATACTTCAAAAGAAAATACACTACAGATGGGATTAATATTGTGACACAGTCCGTTGAAGTATTGGAGGATTGGATTCCCAATCTTTATCCACTGTATGGTACTTTTCTGAATTGAGCATTTTCCCATCCACAAAGATTGCAATATTGAATTTTTTGCACATTGCATATTTTGCACTTGTTTGCACGATATTGATCAGAGTTTTTTTACAGTTTGTGTAGCATTGTTATATTTATTAATTGATTGTTTGGCACTTTTATGAAGGTTTATGTTGCCATATATTCATCAATTTAGCACTTTAATAATCTTAATCTTAACTAATCTTTATTAATACTGCTGCTAAATCTAGCATTTCCTGCTGCAGCAGAGGTTTGGTGTTCAGCAGAAATTTTGACCAAATTTAGGTTTGGTCTAACCCAAAGCTCATTCTAATCCCTCTAAGTATCTGACAGTTGAGTTATATCACTTAAAAATATACTAATGCAATTGGGGAATAATACATTTAATTTATTACTCTAATACACATTTACCTTGTTTTACTGTTATGTAAAGTAAAAACATGCTTGCATCTGCATAGATGAAAATTTTTCCACATAGCAGCTAATGGCATGAAGCTTGTAAGCAAGGGTGGAATTATTACCTGAGTAGTAGCCCAGTAGCAGGTCACAGGGAGTATATCAGAACACATTTTTTCTAAACCTAGTGATTTATATTATCTTTTTTATACCTTTGTGATACCAACTTGACCCCCTTTATTCGAGTAGCATTTTAAGAGAGTCTTCCCATCTTCCATCATTCAACAAACACATTCATTAATTATTTGCTGCATTTCGGTCTTTGTTCTAAAACAATTAGTTTAAGTCTACTATCAAATATTGGCAAAATTGGCTCCCTCGTCACAGTTAAAAAATATTAAGCTTCAAATATGAGGTTAGAAGCTGATTGGCTACAATGCACAGCTGCACCAGATTTTGATTTGATAAATCAGATCAAAATGAGTAAATCAAGCCCACTAATGCAGCCCACACATGGGTCAAATTCCCCAAAAAAATATTTTGAAAGTCAGAAATTTCATGTGTTTTGTGATCTGATGGTGCCACCATTGATTTCAAAATTCAACAAACCAAGCCTTCAATTTCACCTCATTTTGCTACAGAAAATAATTTTCGTGGACGGGGGTCTTCTTTTCATTCCAGGTCACAGCTCATGCACATTTCTTTTTCAGTTATATTTCTTGCACGATTCTCCCATCATTGACTAGAAATCTGTTTGTTTTTCTAAAATATTCCAACATGCTCGATCACTCAAATTTGATGGTCGCATAAAAATCAGCCACTGCTGCAGCCCACTAATGCGAAATTAAAAAGGAAATTAATTCGGAATTCGACCCATGTATGGCCTGCTTAAGTCTTATCAGTTGTATAATATTAAAGTGGTTGTAAAAAATGTAATTTCCCCCTTAATGACCAGGCCATTTTTTGCGATACGGCACTGCATCGCTTTAACTGACAATTGCGCGGTCGTGCGATGCTGTACCCAAACAAAAATGTTGTCCTTTTTTCCCACAAATAGAGCTTTCTGTTGGTGGTATTTGATCACCTCTGCTTTTTAATTTTTTTTGTGCGGTATAAACAAAAAAAGAGCACCAATTCTGAAAAAGAAAACAATATTTTTTACTTTTTGCTATTATAAATATAAAAAAAAGTCTTTATTAGTTTAGGCCAATATGTATTATTCTACATATTTTTGGTATATTGATTGGTTTGTACAAAAGTTATAGCGCCTACAAAATGGGGGCTATATTTATAGCATTTATATTATATATATTTTTTTACTAGTAATGGCAGTGATCAGTGATTTTTAGCAGGACTTCACCATTGTGACTGACATATTGGACACTTTTGACACTTTTTTGGGACCATTGACATTTATACAGTGATCAGCTAAAAATAGCCACTGATTACTGTATAAATGTCACTGTCAGGGAATGGGTTAACACTAGGGGGCGATCAAAGGGTTAAGTGTTCCCTGGGAGGTGTTTCTAACTGTGTGGGGAGTGTAGTGACTCGAGGAGTAGAGAGGTTGCTGTTCCTGATCACTAGGAACAGCAGATCTCTCTCTCTCTACTCCCCTGTCAGAACAGGGACTTGTCTGTTGACGTTGACATATCCTTGTTGTGGCTCTCTAAGGAGCGAACGCGGGTGGCCGACAGACATAGAGGCCGCCAATCATGTGCATTGGCTCTGGGGCCATGCCATGGGCTTGTGCGCCTCTGTCATCGCACGTGCCCCCGGATTTCTGTGTCAAAAGATGCAGCAGCAGGGTTTGGGTGCAAGCGCACATGAGTGCCATCCTGGGAAGCGGCTTCCTGTGGGGGCACTGGACAGAGGGGGGCCAGGAGCACAGGGCGGGGACCCGAAAAGAGAAGGTTTGTGGCCGCTCTGTGAAATTATGTGTATAACTTTATAAAATAACTTTATTTGTATATGAACATAAACAAAATTAGATCATACAATATTATATGAGAATTAAAATTGCATTTTTCCTGTTTATCCTAGCAGTAGATCCTTGATTTTTCACATTCAAGACAAGCTGTCCAGTAAATGTGGCAGTTACAAAGTAGTCTACTTGTCTATGTGAGTCTACCCTGTCCCACAAGGTGACAACATTGTTATATGATTTCACTGCAAGATGAGCAGCACTGTAATCCTGATAAAGAAAGTGAAACAATAATGCATTAAAAGGGATGGCTGATGGGAAATAAACTACACTATATTGCCAAAGTATTGTTACGCCTGCTTTTATATGCACATGCTCATCCATATCTTTATGGACTTTGCTTTGTGCAGTGGTCCAAATCATTTGGTGGAGGAGGATTATGTTGTGTGTTTTTTTTTCAGGGGCTGGGCTTGGCCCCTTAGTTCTAGTGAAGGGAACTATTAACCTCCCTGGCAGTATTCCCGAGTCTGGCTCGGGGTGGAAATCCAGTACCATTAGCGGTATCCACGAGCCAGACTCTGGATTGCATCGCAGTATCCAGGCAGAGGTTACTTACTTTGTCCCCTGGATCCTGCAATGTCTCCCCACTGTGTGAGTGAGCTGTGTCGTCCTCGCTCGATTCACAGTGCCCGAGTGCCGCCAAGCTCTATTCCCTGCGACGTTACGACGCACGGGGTGGAGATCGGCGCCAAATTCAAAAAAGTTAAAACATAATACACATACAGTATACTGTAATCTTACAGATTACAGTACCAAATAATTACACACCCAGTTTGTCCTAGTCGTCTGTCCAGTGCCCTGTATGCACTTTTATATTATAAAAATTGTTCTTTCTTCCTGGAAACTGGAGATTGGCCATAGCAACCAAAAAGTGTCTGTTTATGTCTGCAAAAAACAGTGATAATAAATTAGAATCACTTGCAGAATTGAGTGATAGTGATTTGTGGGGAAATTTGTCTTCAGACACTGAAAGTAATGACAGCGACAATGCTGCAACTGAGCAAATTTCAGTGTTTTTAAATTGATTACATTACTGATTAATTTTTATTATTGTTATATTATTATTTTGTTATAATTATTTATAGTTATTTATTATATTATAATTTATGATTTTGTGTTTCAAACTTTATCATACCCGGGATGTCTACTAGACTCTTGTTTGGACAGATTTAAGTGAGTTATTCATAAGAATTACAGGCCTACAATATAAAACGCCAAATTTCCATGCAAAATAATTGTACCGCTTTCAGCACCTTAGGCCCCGTACACGCGGTCAGACCAAACCGATGAGAATGAACCGAAGTTCAATTTCATCGGACCAAACCAACCGTGTGTATAGGACATCGGTCTGTTTTCCTTCGGTCCAAAATTTTAAAACATGCTTCAAAACCGAACCGATGGACCGCTGCCCGATCGGACCAAACCGATGGTTAGTACAGAAAAGAATCGGTTCAAAACCCGCGCATGCTCACAATCAAGTCGACGCATGCTTGGAAGCATTGAATTTCGTTTTACTCAGCACGTCGTGTGTTTGACGTCACCGCGTTCTGACCCGATCGTTTTTTGGAACGATGGTGTGTATGCATCATCAGACCATCAGGCTACTTCAGCGGTGAACCAATGAAAATGGTCTGTTGGACCATTCTCATCGGTTTTGTCCGACGGTGTGTACGGGGCCTCAAATCTGACATAATCATACCGTCAGGGAGGTTAAGGTATCTGCATATCAAGACATTTTCAGCGGTTCCCAGCATGGGGTCCAGTGCGTTCCTGTTCACTAAGTCAGGTGCAAATCAGGTCAGAATTTTTGTCTGAATTCGCACCTAAACCAGACCCAAACACATACCGTACCCTTTTGGAAAGCAGACAGCGATCACCTCGGCATGTGTGAACCGGCTCCATTGAAAGCCAGTCACATTTTTATGTCATGCAAATTGGATGGTGGAAAACCCACATCCAATTCGCACATATGTGAACCTGGCCGTATACCATTTTAATGATAAATTAATTCAGAAAGTGTGGAGTTTATGTGGCTTCCTTTATCAGCTAACTTAAAGTGGTATTAAACCCAAAACCAAAAATGTCCCATATTGCATCTTACCAATCATTAGGTATGATGGCTGTGTTATGTTTTCTTTTTTTTTTGGGGGCTTTTTTCCCCCTTTCTGTTTTCACCTTGTGATCTGGCCAGTAACACTTCTGTATCAGGCCCCGTACACACGACAGAGGAACTCGACGTGCTTGGCACGTCGAGTTCCTCGTCGAGTTTTGGGATGAAGCCGCCGAGGAGCTCGGCGGGCCGGCTTCTCCCATAGAAGAACGAGGACAACGAGAAAATAGAGAACATGTTCTCTATTTTCTCGTCGAGTTCCTCGGCGGCTCCATCGAGCCAAAACTGTACAGACGACAGAGATTCTCGGCAGAATCCGGGTTTTGACCGAGTTTCTCGGTGAATTCTGCCGAGAATCTCTGTCGTGTGTACGAGGCCTTAGAGTTGTCTACACTCTGGATGAAAGCACACAGGGGGCTGATTTGGACAACAGCATTGTCAGTCTGAGGGTGAGGGGGGTTGTGTTATCTGTACTACCATATTTAAATACACTTACAAATTGAAGCCAAACTCCAGCTAACACTCATATAAGCAGTTGCAAAAAACAGTTTTTTCTTTTGGGATAAATGTTTTTAATACATTAAAAAAGCTGATAATTTTACGCACCCCTGCTTACATGGGTTATCTCATCCCTATAACTGTTCTTTTGAAAAACAGCAGACTTAGGGGCAGATTCACAAAGATCTGCACCCACGCAGCGTATCTGAGATACGCTACGCCGCTGTAACTTACTTGGCAAATCTTTGAATCCAGAAAGAATTCGCACCATAAGTTACGGCGGCGTAGTGTATCTCTCGTGGAGTAAGGGCGCGGAATTCAAATGCGGCGAGTAGGGGGCGTGTTTCATTTAAATGAAGCGCGTCCCCTGCTCCGAACGAACTGCGCATGCCCCGTCCGTCAAAACTCCCAGGGTGCATTGCTCCAAATGACGTCGCAAGGACATCATTGGTTTTGACGTGAACGTAAATGGTGTCCAGCCCCATTCACGGACGACTTACGCAAACGAAATAAACATTTTCAAATTTGACGCGGGAGCGACTGCCATACTTAACATTGCGTACGCCACCAGATAGCAGCTTTAACTATAGGCCGAAAAAAGCCGAACGGAAACGACGTAAAATAATTGCGACGGCCGCTCGTACGTTCGTGGATCGTCGGAAATAGCTAATTTGCATACTCAACGCGGATTACGATGGGAACGCCACCCAGCGGACGCCGAAGAATTGCATCTAAGATCCGAAGGCGTACAAAGACGTATGCCTGTCGGATCTAACCCAGATGCCGTCGTATCTTGTTTTGAGGATTCAAAACAAAGATACAATGCGGGAAATTTGAAAGTACACCGGCGTATCAATAGATACTCCGGCGTACTTTCTTTGTGGAGCTGCCCCTTATTGACTGAAACTAGACTGCAGACATCACACCTAATGCCGCGTACACACCATCACTTTATGTGATGAAAAAAAACGACGTTTTTAAAAATGTCAATTTAAATTACTGTGTGTGGGGGGAAAACGTTGTTTTATGTCTTGTGAAAAGCGACAAAAAAAATTGAAGCATGCTTACATTTTTTGTGTCGTTTTTCAAAACGTCGTTTTTTGTGTCACAGAAATTGACCGTGTGTAGCAAAAAACGACGTTTAAAACAACGTTTTTAAACCCGCGCATGCCCAGAAGCTAGTTATGAAGCGAGCTTCAATGGAAAAAAGTGGTGAACGTAACCTCGCTTTGCTAGAGCATTGTGAAAAAATTATGGTGTGTAGGCAACGTCGTTTTTGAAAATTGAAGTTTCAAAAACGTTGTTTTTTACTTCACAGAAAATGTAGTTTTTTTCCATCACATAAAGTGATGGTGTGTACGCGGCATTAGAATTTGTAAGTTACAATAGAATACAAGGTTTTCTAATACTTCTTTAAGTTATTACAGTATTACATTATTAGTGCAAGCTTCTGGGGAACTTTGGTCACTTCAGATTTTATGTAATTCGGCAAAATGGTGTAGTGACACATACATACAATATACATAGAGTTGCATTTTAATGCTGCTCTTTGTAACTTTGTAAATATGTGGCGTTTAAAACAATTTTCAAGAGTTATTTGATTAATGTATAAACAAGGATTATAAGGAAGACTCCTAATGCTTGCCTCTGTAATAACTCAAGTTAGCCATTACAAGGTATCACTTAAACTCCAAACTGTATTATATATATATATATATATATATATATATATATATATATATATATATATATATATATATATATATATATATATATATATATATATATATATATATATATTGCTACTTTATCATTTGATTTTGTTATTTTAATGTTTGTGTTCGCCAGAAAACCAAAGCTTTCATTTTGGATACAACTTGATTTTTGCAGCACCATTACTGAAAAATTACCGAGCTGCAATCATAAATTTTTAAAGTGTAGTTGATTGTATACATATAAAAGTACTGCATTACATTCTATCTTTAGTGATGATTACGTCTAAATCCTGCAATTATTTAAAGAATAACCTCTTGATTAGTGACTTCAGATCTATTATGTTTAGTTATTACATCAGTATGGTAGCATTTTCATGGTAACAAGGGACATAATTGTCATGAAGATTTATTTGAAGAATGTGAACACGTTATCAAGCAAGGTACTTCAACTGTACCTTACAAGCTCCCAATGTATTATCAACTAATTAGGTACTGCAAGTGCATATAAAATGGTTGCAAAGGCTGTACAACCCTCTAACACAGTCTTTTCCTAAAATAATGTAGCAGTTATTTGTTAAATACAGTTATTATTGTTGATACATTCTTACGTGCTGTTATAAATGTGTTAACCATTCCTGTACTTCAATATGGAAATGCATTTTAGAAAATTATTGTCAGTTTCTACATAGCATGACATTTTCACATACATGGTTAACAAAATTGCAATTTTGTAACTTTTTACTCTTGCGCACTGTGTGTGCTATAATACAATAACAATGCACTGCCTACTTCATTGTTGACATACTGGTATATATTATGTGCAGACCCTTCTGTTAAGATTAAAAAAAAATCCACCCAAGGGGTGACTTACACCTTTTTTATTTATACTGTTCCTTCATTAAAGCGGAGCTCCGCTGTTAAAAAAATATTAAAAGCCAACAGCTACAAATACTGCAGCTGCTGACTTTTAATATATGGACACTTACCTGTCCTGAAGTCCAGAAACGTCTGCAGCAGAAGACGAGCAATTGGTCGTCTATCTGCTGCCCCCGCCACCATCCTCGGTGAGGGAATCAGGAAGTGAAGCGCTCTGGCTTCACTGCCCGATTCCCTACGGTGCATGTGTGAGACGCGCAGCGCCATCCTCACTGGTCTCCGCTGTGTTCTGGGAGCCGTGTGTTTGCCAGAACACAATGGGCAAGAAGTGACGCACTACCCACAGAATACCTGCAGAGAGGACTACCGGAAGTCTGTGCAAATACCTGTCTTAGACAGGTATCTGCACGCCCTCCCCCTGAAAGGTGTCAAATGTGACACAGGAGGGGGGGAGGGTTCCGATGAGCGGAAGTTCCACTTTAGGGTGGAGCTCTGCTTTAGAGTACCCTTTAAAAAAGAGAAAATAGAGGGCAGTTAGCCCCCCCTTCCCTGTATCATATCAGGCCAGAAAGGGTATTGTGAAGACTCCCTTAATCTTGACCTATGTCCTGGCCTCACCCCCCATACTCCCAGAGTCTATGGGTGGCTATCCAGGCAGATGACCTTTTTCTGCGCATACAATAATAGACTGCTGTTTCATGTATTTGGCACGTTGCAGATTTTAATATATGTGTGAATGACACGTGATATGCGGTAAAACTGAAAACAACAAGAATAATATAACATTACAATACAATAGTAAACATCAAATAAAATAGTAACTGAAATGACTAATTCCTTTTCCTACTAGCCTGTGGAGGAGGAAAGGAAAGATTGCTTACCTCCGATGCCATGGATGGGGAGAGATGGCATCTAGTCTGCTGCCATGAGATTGAACATGCTGATCCCTATGGCTGTTTAACTTCCTGACTAAAGAGGATGTGGTGATTTTTACATCACATCCTTAAGTGGCTGGATGGCTTTGTTATAAACTATATTAATGTTTGGCCAGTATGTGGCGCAAGCGTAACCGCTAACCTAGAACAAACATAATTTATAGCTTAATAATGCAACATTACAATATACAAATTAAATGACAAGGTGAATTCTCTTTTCTGAACCTCAGGAGAGAGCAATGTATCCTGGAGACATACCAACCTAACTTTGTGCTTTATTGTAACCCTAGGTAGAGTGCTTATTTAATAAGGGCTTGTAATTAACAGGCTAATATTAAGCAACAGTATTCAGTAGAGAAAGCGGAACTTGCTTACTAAGCAATAGCCTGGCCATTTGCCCAGAAAATATGGGCAAGAAGCACAAACACAAACATGCTTGTGACATGCCTAAAATATAGACTATAAGAAACAAATCTAGTTACGCAATATTTCTATACAGTGTTAAGACAATGTGTTTTAATAATAGGTGTTAATAAGTTGAATAAATATATGTCCATAATTGGAGAATAGGTTTGGGGTGCCTAGACCACACCCCATGTAGGTGGGCCTGTCTATCTATGGTGGTAAATAATACTGGACAGTCTATTGGTTTAATGGAAACTTTGTTTGGTCATGTCCTGATTTGTATACTGTATTTAACATACAAGTAGCGCATCAGTCTACTGTATATCTGCGCGTGACTTTGATTTGCGCTGCTCCTGCAGGCCTGATGGAATATCTGACCTTGGTGGATGGAGAGGTGCCGACACAAGGTCTAAGATAATATAAAGGTATTAATTAGTAATAGAGGTTAAAGAAAGATAGAATTCATTCAGGTGGTGTCAGAGTTAAAGTCAGAAGTACTAACATTACTTAGCACTTTTTTGGGGTCGGACATCGCCATTAGGGTCTATGTAATAAGCTGCTTTAGTGCAAATTGTTGCATCTAATTGCCCTCCCTTCTCTAACAGACACCTCAAGCACTAAGGTAGTGCTGGGAGGAGCACTTGAGCTTGGAGCTCGTGCAGGACCACTTACTGTAAGCTTGAAGCTAGTGGGGATATTAAGAAGCCTAGACAGATATTGATAGGGATATTGGGACATAGAAAGGATAGGAAACTCCCTTCAACATGCCAAGATAACCTTCAAGTATTAACATTGCAGTGATAACATTAAAGTGATAAGTGCTTATTTCAAGCATGCAAATTGAACTGCTAAGTAGCTTAATAATAAGTCTTTCAACAATTCCAAGAGTCATAATAGTGTATTTGTTAGTATGACAACTTTAAGTCTTATAATGCCTGGCTGGTTGACCCCAATATTTGCCCACCTGCTCACATAATCAGATTTTTTTGTTTACAGGATGTGTAATTCTCATGGTAAGGCAATAACCCCAACATCACCTAACACTTTCCTTGGGTGGACATGCTAGCGGGGCAAACTGAATCTATGCACTGTTCCAATCCATTTCCCAGGGATGGTTCTAATGACGAATTTAACATAAACATGATTAAGGGTTTTTGTCTGGGGGACAAGGAAGCTTTCCCTTTGGATCAGACACTTAGTGGGACATGGTATATATGAGAGGGGGAGGACAAAATTGGTTGACATATGCTTCAAGTTATGTTCCCATACCGACTGCACCTCCTGCATGCTTGGTTTCTATGCCCGTACTGAGCCCCAACAACCTATTTAGGGATTTACCCCTATATACTCTATTGTGTCCCAATTTATCTAAACAAAATTACTTGGACTATATAATGAAATGTAATGGGGCACATCAGTCACAGCCCGTACCCCAGAGAGAGGATTAAGCAGCCCCACTGGAGGCACAGGCAACCTCCACAGTACAGAGATTGCCAGCTTCTGTATTCCAAAAAGTAGCCAGTCTGAATCAAATTTAGTCACCTGACTCTTCTCAGGTCAACTCAGAACTTGTACTAGACTCCCCTGAGCATGCCATGGTGGAAGTTTCTCCCCCGCTGGGGGCGCTACAGTCCCACCTCTGTGTACAATCTATTAACCTATGGCACAGAATTAGCTAATGCTTTGACTAATTTAAAAGAAGAATGGAGGAAAAATTTGGACATGATGAGAGCAGTCCAGAACTTACACCCACAGTTCAGGAACATGGTCACAAACAAACTAAACCAGTACAGAGAAAGGAAATGGACAGTGTAAGTGAGATAGCAGCTTTAGAAGCTGCCGCTTAACACCAGGAGGGTTTTTTACAAGAAGGGTGGTAAAGTCTACCCTCTTTCAAGTCACTTTGTTTCCATTTTAAAGGATATGGGCCACTTTCCCACATCCTGTCCCACAAAAGGGTTATAGGGGTTTGTGGGGCTGACTTAAAAGAGTCTTAATACTCATTCACAATAAAATGTCTACAGTAAATATAAAGATACCCAAACCATCAAAAGGCCTTTTAAAATGTAAAAAAAAAAAAAAATGTAAACAATGATCAATCATGATGACCCCCTTCCTGACAATGTTTTCCTGCCACCCTGACCACCAGGCATTCGACAATGTTAAAATACTCCATTCCCAGCAAAAAATTACAGATTCCCTGTTGCTACATTAATGCAATCATAGCATAGTCAAGCAATGTGCAGTGCTTTAACAAAGTAACATAACAATGTCTCTGTGAAGGATTTGGGTGAAGGCTCATGTGTGGAGTTGTCCTTATGCACCTGGTGATACCTTATGGGTGGATGTTATGCTACGAGTTACTAACTGCTACTTCTGGTAAGCTGATAGTACTACTGGAAGCTGTATAGTGGAAGAAATTTTCTCTATATGGATTTTTACTTTTAATTACAGCCTTCCACATTCTTTATGTACCTGGTGACACCATACGGATAGATTTTATGCTATGCGTTAATATCTGCTACATTTTTTTTTCTAAACAGAAGGAATTTTTATTGAGATTAAGCAGCAGTGTACATGTGAATAGTAACAGATATCACAAGAGAATGGTACACATCATCCAGCAGTACAGTACATCAACAGGATAAAGATGATCCAAGAAATTCAGTTAAGAGAAAAATAGACATAATATACTTCTGAGTATGTCGCACTTAATATAGAAACATGGCAATTCACCAGCTCCAGAAAGTCAAAAAATATATAGTACAGTGTCATACCAATTCAAAGACAAAAGGAGGGAAGTGAAAGTGTGAGGGGGAGGGAGAAGGGGAGGGGAGAAAAAACTGTGGTAAATAAATATGTTATAGAATTATACAAAAAAATGTATAACTGTTTTAGGCGGTACCACGTACCAATTAATTTGTGCAAAATGAAAAAAACCTGACCACATGGGACTTTACTGGTACCAGAAAGGAACAATTACATAATGTATACTGTTTGTATAAAAAGTAATATGTTATTACAAACCTTTATAAAAGAACAATAGTTAAAACAGAGTTTACAGTAGCATGTGCCATTGTCCATATAACTATGCCAGCCAAAAAAGCGCAATGGTGAAACACTGTCAGTATACTTTGTAAGCATGATGTAAGAGGTTGGCGCATTTCACTAATAGCTTCATGAGGACCTTGTCATCTTGACTACAAAGGTGACAAATAAAAGGCCTGGCCAAGAAAAAGACACAGTAAGCAACCTGTAATACTGTATGTACATGATATATTATTGCATTTATAGCATTTTAATCTCAATCCATGTGAGTTTACGCACCCCTTTAGACAATGTAGTCCAAGACCATTGTGACAGAGTAAAATAGGATATTAGGAGGGTAACATATATGGATAAATTGGTATGTTGCTGGTGCCTAAATATAGAATAGTATAGACTGTTTATCATGTTAAATGTATGCAGACAGTATAGAGAGCTTGCCTTCATGGGCCATAAAAAGGTAATTACTTACTTACATAAATAAGAAACACCAAAAGAGATCCAACTCAATTCACAAACAAATAATCAAAAAAGGAGAGTATCCTGACTGGAGATCCACCAATCACAACAAAGACAACTTATGGTAACAACCTATGAGAATGTAACTTTATTTATCCAATCATCAAATCTATTAGATTAATATGTGTACTACCAATAAGCCACATAATTGTAAGCAGGTACCTGTCCACTGATATAAAAGGGGGATGCATCATAGCAGAGAATGTGTCTCAGCAGAGGCAGCAGTGCTGCCCTGGATGTCAGCCAACCACCTTAAACATAACAAAGAGTACACTGTGTACATTTGTTATATCCAATAGTGTCCTTCTGCAAACACAGTTTTAGCATTGCTCTTACTAGGTATACAAAGCAAATCACAATTCCTTTACTAAGCAAACGGCTTATACAGTTATGGAATTAAGATGTCTGATGTAAGATGTCTGGTTCCTACCCATGCAGACCAAATTGTATAGAAGTTTTTAGGGCAGTTGCAGCCCAGATATGTCAGCTTGTACATTGGCAAGGTGGCATTCACCATTGTTTTTAATGCAGAAATTGTGGGAGGGTCAGACGCCTTCCAGATAGACTTGATAGTTTTCCTAGCGTAGTATGTTGCATAGAATATAAACAGTTTAGTATGTGTATTAGTAGGCAAAGTATCTGTCATCCCCAGTAAAATAACTAAAGGGTTAAGCTTAAGAGACACTCCAGTTGTGTTTCAGGGTTCCCCAAACCTCCTGAAAACAGAGCGTTGCTAGATTTGTTAATTTCTACTTATGTACAGAAATGGAAAAGTAATCACTTACACCTATCTTCTATGAAAAACGTTTACCACAACCCCCCTTTATGTGACCTCATGAAAAGCACAGATCAGCAGCTATTATGCATAAATTGCAAACATACATAAAGTTCCGTCAGCACTAAGACTGTCAGCCTTATATGTGGATATGTCACTCTGGAAAATATAAAATAAGCTAAAAACCCTGGTGCAGCTGCCAACCACTGGAAAAATGAATAACCAGGAACAAAATAAAAAGGAGGTAAAAAGTTTGTTTATTGCACCATAAACAGTCCAATAGACAGCAAATGCTAATATAAAAAAAAATAGCAGAATTAGCCAGAACAATCATAAAAGCAAAATGACTAATATAAATGCTGATATCAACACTGTTGTTTGGAAATAAAAAAAACGGTACCACTTAGACTTCTGGGTGAGAAGGGGTTAACGCCAGCCAATGTCAAAATAGAAAAGATGTAATAATCCTTATAAGTGGCAGATGGAAACCCGGTGGTCAGAGGGAGATGACTGACTCACAGCCTCCAGCTGATGTTTGAACTTCACTGCCACCACAAGGGAACAGCTCAAAGGCACAGAGATCTCCTTTGATCAGCAGGCGGCTCTATGGTGAATAGCAGGCGTAAACTCTGTTGCACCGAAGGTAGTGTGTGGTGCCGACAGCTGCTGGAGAGGAAAACCTGGGCAATACAGAGCAAGACAGACTGGAGCTGGGCATGCTGGGATGACATCAGCATCGCACCGGGGTGGGGAAACCAGGAAATCCTTCTAGCATGGTGGACCGCAGGCTCTGTGTTAACATTGAATCACAAAATCTTTTCACTATTCGCCTTCAGCAGCATTGTGTCTGTGTTAACATTGGCTTACATGTTTTGTGGACCCATTGAGCGCTGCTTTTTTGTTTTTGTTCCTTATTGTGCATAAATCACTCGGAGCAAATCCAAATGTATATAATTCTTTAATTTCAGTGATATGCCTTTAAAATACATGTTAACAAACTAACTTACAATGGTTATGTGGCTTGGTAGCTTCTAAATTATTTAGTAAAAAGATTAGCAGGATTATTATTGCAGAAGTAATATGGAATATACTTTACAGTCTCTACAATCTAAGAAATTAGGTAGCATGTTTGCAAAATCACTTGTTATTTCTTTCAGCTTTTTGAACTAAGTGCACTGGGACTGCCTCAACAGAAAGATCAGGATGGAGTAAAACTATTTTAGTGAATACAGTAGATGTAAAATATAGCTTTCAAACTGAGAAAAAAGGTTCATGAACCAAAATAGGCTTGAAAACTATTAATAATGTATTATTCTTTTGAAAGCAAGCTGCTTTTGAGATTTTTCAGTATTTTTTTTTTTTAAATTACTTAAAACCACGTGCAATATTTTACTAAGAACAATTAGACTTTCACGTGGGGGGTAGGTGAAATGGGGTACGTTTTAACCTTTACTTGCACCAACATTTCATATAAGAGATTACCAAGTAATCATAGTCAGAAATTAAATACTCATCAAAGTTGTGAAAATAAGACATATTACCATCACAAGCCTCAAAAGTAGGACCTCAAGAGTCTGCTGTTCACTTGTTCTTCAATCGCTAGAATAGCACAGTTGGCTTTGTGATGCCTTTGCATTGGGCACATATGTGGGCTTTCGATTTTTTTGGGGGGAATTGATCATAGACATAGACATATTGATCATCTTAGACATACACAGACACTAGTTAATGAACTAAAATTTGGAAGACAAGATTAGTTTAGGTTTTCTATTCCTCTCCAGCACCAACTTTCATCCTATTAAAGCACAGTGCATCAAGCTACCATCCGAAAGTTTATGTTTGCATATCTATAGGTACATATCCTCCTCCCCCACCCCCACGTTTTGTGTGTGCTTAGGCCTGCTAATAGCTTGCCTAATCCATTGAAACTACTTTGTGGGATGAGGTGAAGGTTGTTTACAGGAAATTGAGAACTTAAGGAGGTGTGATAGTGGCACGCAGGGATAAATCAGGTCAAGGACACTATGGTCTTACTGCTTATACTTTATAAGGAATGCGTCTGCCACAGGTGTGCTTTAAAAAGAAACTATGGTTGCAAAATTTTCTGTGCAATAAAATCTTCTCTATAGAGATCTTTAGTGACTATCTTAAAGAGACCCTGTTGCCAGATCAATAAAAGAAAAAAGAAAATAATAAATTCCCATAAAATGATATATACATTTGATATACACATTACATACCTGTAAATGCTCTGAAACTACTGCTTTGTGCTGCTATATTGCATATGAATACAGCATTTCAGCAGACTCAGAGCTGTCACTCAAGTTAAACTATACTATATAGAAATAGTGGTGAACTTCCTTTTCATATGGAGCCTAAAATGCAATCTCTGGCATCACTAAAGGTAAGCTAATAACATTTGGTAAATGTAATACAGAGAGCTGTCACAGAGACATGAGATGTTCAGAGGCTAAAAACATGCTGTAGAAGTGGTTGGAGACTGGAGACATGTTTTAGGAGATAGAGTGGATACACATTATATGAGACTTCTACAGATCACAGCTATTACAGCTCATTTACAATATAGAGCCTTCACATTTTATATTTCTATTGGCAAAGACCTAAGGAAAAGAAAGCATACAATGTAAAGAGGGATGGACAGATAAGATTGTTTAAAATAGTGGTTCTCAACTCCTGTCCTCAGGACCCACTAACAGGCCAGGTTTGCAAGATAACTGAAACACATTACAGGTGATATAATTTGCTGCTTAGTGATTGCAGTATTCTAGTCTGCATCACCCAAAGGTAATACTTAAAATCTGGCCCGTTAGTAGGTCCTGAGGACAGGAGTTGAGAACCTAAAACAAATGAACCAAACCTGGGTAAGCAAAACGAAGACTACTGTCTGCTGAGGCGCCAAAGGATATAGAACAGATGCCAAAAGTCTACAAGGTACACGTTGGGATCCAGGGATCTATAGTATTGCATTTTGCTTATCCCCAGTAGCTACATAAAATAAAATGTAGGGAGGTGAAGGGAGTGGTTGGGGACCTTGGCCAGCATAGAGAGCAATTAGACCTCCTGAGTGAGGGACTGGGGGGGGATTAACTAATGTGTTTTTTCTAGTAAATTGCAGCATTGAAAGCGAATACAAAATAATTAATGAAAAATAAAACACTGCGGAGCCAGGAGGCGGGGTCTAGCTGCACAGTCATGCTGCACTAGAGCTCCGCTCTGTGGGGAAAGAAAACCGCAAATAATTGATTTTAATAGAGCTGCAAACGAACAGAAAACGACGGGTCGAGTTCCCAGGAGGTGAGGAGAACCATTTTATTGAAATATGGTGCTGGGGGGTGACTTGGGCTGCCGCACAGAGACTTTAGAGGCAAAAATGGACGAAATTGAAATTTATACTCAAGATTGCCAATCAGAACTAGATGCGCTTAAAGAGGAGAACTTGGTACTTCATAGCAAACTAGAAGATTTTGAGAACCGCGCCAGGAGATCGAATTTGAGATTCAGGGGAATTCCTGAGACGGTCCTGGACCTTTCAGGTACCATTCTAGCATTGTGTCAGGAGCTAGTGCCGGGACTGCCTGTAGAACGCCTGGAATTTGATAGAATACATAGGGCATTAGCCCCAAAAAAATCTGAGGGACCCCCCAGGGATATCATTGCAAAATTCCATTACTACAGAACAAAAGAGCAGGTTCTGGAAGCAGCCAGAGAGAAGAGCAGTTTAACATTCCAGGGAAACAATTTCCAGATATTCGCCGATCTATCGCAACTGACAATTACCAAACGGCGTGCAATGAAACCCCTTTTAGTAGAATTACAACAGCGAAACATAAAGTACCAATGGGGATTTCCCTTCTCCCTCAGATTTACAATCCAGGGCTAAAAGATAGTGTGCAGATCACCTGATCAATTACACCAAGCTTTAATTGATCTGAAGCTCATTGATCACAGTATCACACACAACTCCTCCCGCAGAAGATCAGCATCAACATCTTCCCGCAATGGCATCATTCAACCTGAAAAGAACAATGGAACTCATCACACAAACAAACGAGGAAGATTTGTGTCTCAACCCCAAGACCAAGAGGATACCATGGACTGACCACCTTCCAGAGGACCTCATGAATTTCTTCTTCCCCTGGTCACAAGAACACTTCACAAGAAAAGATGTACAGATTGCATGGATTGAGAACTTGATGTTTTTTATTTTTATTTTTTTTATTTTTTTTACTCTTATTTTTAACTTCTACTTTTAATTTTTTTTCTTTTGACCCAATTTTATTCTCATTTTCACCGCTTATTGCGATTCTTATTTTTCATTTTTTACCTTGCACTCCTACCTTTATCACATTCTTACTTCTTTCCATTTTTTTTCCACTTCCCCCCCACTTTTTATTTCCTCACCTCCTCCTCACCTCAGGGTGGGGAGGAGGGGGGGAGGAAACGACAAGGCCTGCCTCTTCATTCGCAGGGTCCCTCAGACTTATGACATCCCACACCATTTAATTACACCCCGGGTACCTAAGAGACACCTCTAAAACCCATTCTCTTATCCTCCTCTAGTTATAATATCCAAAGTTGCTTCACCACATTACACCACCTCGTGCACTAGTAGCCCAGTCAGCGTCCAGGCGCAAGGCGAGTTTTGGTGTGTAGAATCTGCATTGTTTTAATGGTCAATAGGTAGATACCCAAACTGACATATATCTGATCAATAGAAGCCTAATCTTACCCAAACTATTGGACCTACTTGAGGAATTTTTTCCTAAAATTCCAATGGAACACATGATCCAATTAAAACATCTTTGGTATAGGCTAATGAATTCTACAATCTCTTTATTTAATTAATTAAGGATAGTTAACCCCCTCTCATATCTCTCGCCTAAACAACAGAAGGCGAGTAGTTAGTGTTATCCTGTTTGAAATGTTATTAACAGCTTAGTTGAGAAAAAACACCTCAGACGGTGTTTACTTGAACATATTTACAACGGTTTTCCACCGCACGGAACCAACCTGTGCTCCACCATGATCTCCTCAGTTCCCCGCAAGATTAAGCGGGGGATTGATGGGATCCCCTTTTCCCCTGGCGGGGGTAGTCCATCCCCGCAATGGGTAAACCTAACAAACTTTATTGGTTTATTGTTGACTGTTTATTTACTAATTTTTTCTGTGTTTCCCTTCCTTTTCAAGGTTGAATACCCCAGAGTCCCCTTTTCCTTTTCTTTCCCCAAGTCTGCAGGGATTGGGCTGGCCAGATGTCCTCCCGTTTATTACGGTAAGATGGACAGAGAAGTAAAGCTACCATGGCACCATTGAATATATTGTCGTTAAATGTACAGGGATTGAATGTGCCACAGAAAAGAACCAAGGCCTTCAGAACATTTCAGGCCAAAAAAGCCCATATTGTTTGCCTACAGGAAACTCACTTTACTACGAACACGGCTCCTAGATTTTTTAACCCCTCCTATCCACAAGTCTATTCAGCCTCTGCTTCAGTCAAAAAAAAGGGGAACCCTTATCGCTTTTTATCGCACCACACCATTCACTCTAAAAACGGAAATCAAAGATCCAGAGGGCAGATACATACTATTAACAGGCCAAGTGTTAGATACGGAGATCACGATAGTATCTTATTATGCTCCTAATCTAAACCCGTTACCCTTCTTATCGCATCTTTTCCAAATAATTAATTCACATAAAATAGGGACTCTCCTCATCTGCGGAGACTCCAACCAAGTCCTTCTTCCATTCTTAGATAAAACCCCCTATGTCACACCTAAACACCAAGCTAAATGGACCCTTCCCAACTTATTAGCCAAATACAATTTAGTAGACACGTGGAGAGAACACAATCCCACAAAACGTAACTACACATACTTTTCAAACCCACACCAATCCTTCAGCCGAATTGATCATATTTTTGTGACAATCGGTATGGTCCCTGAAATACTATATTCAAATATAATACCCATCCCTTGGTCAGATCACAATGCGGTGTACACCACAATGGCATCAACCATTCCGAAAAACCATGATCCCACTTGGTATCTTCCTGAAATTATACTCAAACACCATGCCCATTGCCAATTGATTGAACAAGCTCTAAAAGACTATCTAGAACTCAATGCAAGCCCTGAAATATCCCCACTTACATTATGGGAAGCACATAAGCCAGTCCTCAGAGGAGCATTCCAGCGGCAAATAGGGATCTTAAAAAAGGAGCGAGCACTGATGGCAAGAAAATTGGAAACAGAATTCAACTTAGCATTTCTGGCCCTACAAAACTGCCAAACTCAAACTAATAGAACTCGGCTGGACAAAGCACGTCTGGAATACGACTTGTTCTTAACCAATTCGGCGAATAGAACACTTAATAGATCTAGACATGCTTTCTACAAGCAAGCTAATAAACCAGGGACATATTTAGCTAGAGCGCTAAACACACTCAATAAGACTTTTAAACCCATAAAGTTAAAAATTGCCAACAGGGTTCTCTCCAGCAACCCACTTAAAATAGTTCAAAAGTTTAGCTCACATCTAAAACAACTCTACTCAGAAACTACTGTATTTGACGAATCTAAAGCTGACTCATTTTTTGCACAAATTAATCTTCCACAAATAAGTCAATCACAGAAAGAACAGTTGGAAGAACCAATTACGCAAGAGGATGTAGCTTTAGCCATTCGGGAACTCAAAATTAACAAAAGACCGGGACCTGACGGGTTCTCGGCAAACTACCTCAAAACTTTTACTGAGTTACTTTCACCCAGACTGGCAGAGGCATTTAACAACTTACTAGAGCAAAAAACCTTCAGACCTGAAACGTTGCTAGCAACGGTTTGTATGATTCCCAAACCACATTCGGATGACACACTTTGTAGCAATTATCGTCCCATATCTATGCTTAACATAGATATAAAACTATTAGGTAAAATACTAGCTACCCGCCTTAACAATTTTATCGGTACTCTAATCAATCGAGATCAAGTAGGTTTCATGCCATCCAGACAAGCGGGCGATAATATACGCAGGGCATGCCTCTTGGCCAACATAGCAAAGAAAAGGGGTATACCGGCGTGTTTTCTCTCTCTGGACATCAAACAAGCTTTTGATTCTGTTTCCTGGGCGTATTTAAAATATACACTACAGAAATGGGGCTTTGGCCCTAATTTCACTAATTGGATTATGGAACTTTATAATAACCCTAAAGCTTATGTTAAATACGCAGGATATAAGTCTGACACATTTGATATCAGAAGAGGAACACGTCAGGGCTGCCCGTTATCCCCGTTATTATTTGCCCTCCTTATCGAACCGCTTGCTCAGAAAATCAAATCAGACCCCACTATCCTAGGTATAGAATTAGGAGGTCATAAACATAAATTATGCCTATTTGCGGATGACATTCTTTTATTTCTTTCTTCCCCGCAAGTAACTGGCCCTAATCTCATCCCAATACTTGATAGATTCGCGACGTTCTCAGGTCTAGCCATTAATCCCAAGAAATGTGTAGCACTAAACATATCCCTCTCAAGACTAGAATTAAGTGCAGCCACAGTAGGTCTTCCATTTACATGGTCGGATAAGAGCATCCCGTACTTAGGAACACACGTAACGGCTGATACATCTGATTTATTCTCTTATAATTATCCCCCTCTTCTTAAACAGATAACAAACTTACTCAAATCCTGGTCCCAGCTCCCATTATCCTGGTTAGGTAGGATCAACGCAGTTAAGATGACAATATTACCAAAATTGTTGTATCTTTTTAGAGTGCTCCCGAGTCCAATACCGGCTTACTTTCTGAGGATAATACAAAACAGAATGACGACCTTTATATGGGGCACATCTAGGCCCACAATAAAGGCGAAAATCTTGCATCTCCCCAAAACTCAAGGAGGGTTAGGATATCCGAATTTTACAAACTACTATAGGGCAGCGCAAATTTCAACCTTGGCCAAATATCATGCAAAAAAGGAAACACCTCTCTGGGTAGCGATTGAGGCAACCGAGTGTGATCCCATCCCTCCAGCTAACTTACTATGGATTCTTCCCAAGCTACGCGGGAAAATCTGCAATCCAATTATTAAACATTCTCTCTCACTATGGGATAGCTATAAATCCAAGTATTCACTGGTGTCCCCTCTCAACCCACTGCTTTCATTTTATAAAAACCCAACATTTTATCCGGCATGGATCTTCCCTAACACATTCAAGGAATGGGTAAGGAAAGACTGTATATATGTCTATACATTTTTGGATTCATCGGGTATCATGCCCTTCCCGACAGTATGTAAAAAATACGGTATACCTCAATCAGAATTGTTTCGATACCTCCAAATAAAAAATTTCGTGGAAACACGTCTGACCTCTTCGGCTCTGAAAAAACAGATGTCACCTTTTGAAAGTATATGTAAAGATAATCCACATGTAAGAGGTACAATTTCGGTTCTGTACTTGCAGTCACTATCCCACAATAACACAACAAAGCTTCCTTATGTTCAGAAATGGGAGAGTGACCTGGGTATAGAACTTAATACCTCGGATTGGAATCAAATATGGCGAAACACTAAATCGGCTTCCTCGAATATAATAGCATTGGAAGCGGGCTATAAGGTATTAATGAGATGGTACCTGGTGCCAAGCAGAATAGCTAAATATGCACCAAACTGCACCGGACATTGCTATAGGGGTTGCATCACCAAAGGTACATATTTTCATACTTGGTGGACGTGTCCAATAGTACAGAAATTCTGGGATAAGATTTTCAAGATGGCAAATGCGGTGACTAAATTGAGAATACTTCCAGACCCTAAATTGGCACTACTGAATTTAAAGCCCATCAATCTAACACACACGCACTTCAAGCTACTAACACAACTCTTTACGGCAGCCAAACAAACCATAGCAAAAGCTTGGAAAACTCTAATTTTATCAACGACGGAAACAAAAAATAGAATGAATATTGCTATGACGCACGCCAAAATGGAAGCGTTAGAAACGGACATGATCGCCAACTTTGAAAAAATATGGAACCCTTGGATACAATATGCTATACCAGAAAATTTTAATAAAGGTGTAATGATGCCATGGTAGCTTTCCTATACAAAAATAACCGTTGTACATTTCATGCTTTGACGACGGATCCTAGCCCATCCCTGCAGACTTCCTTACCTGACCCCCCCCCCCCATTTTCCTTCCTTTTCTTCCCTTCTTCCTTTTCCTGATCTGATACTGCATAAGGTAGTACCCTCGTGTATCTACCGTTAACTTTGAAAAGGTAGCACATTTTAGAAATTTAAAGTTGATAGGTAGTAAGGTTACATTAAATAAGGACGTATTATCTTTGATATATTATCCACTAGCCACTAGGACAAGTTGTAAGGATTACATATTTGGCTATGTTAACTACTTAAACTCTTCCTGCGATAGTACACAGAACATGGCTAAAATATTCCCGCTTATTGTTGTTTAAGAAAGATGATACTGTTAGTCAATCTTATGTTATAATAACCACCTGATTACTGTAACGAATGTATGCTTCATGTACAATTTATTCTTGCATTTAATAAAGATATTCTTGACAAGGAAAAATAAAACACTGCAAGAAAGTATTTAAAATACTTGTTTTTTTTTATGCATTTTAAGCTACTGATAGTGTCTATTTAGGCCCAGCCATACATGATCAACCAAAAATAATTCTTATGCCTCATACAGCCACTATATTGATTTATTCAAGGATATTTCTGCATTCCCAAGAGAGGGCAACCAGTTTATTAGAGGATAGTTTCCAAGCTTCCTGACTTTTTTTTTTTTCTTCGTCCTGAAAGATGTTTTTTTTTGCATGTTTTATTTACTTTTAACTAGGGCTGATTAAACTGATTAAAATTTTCGTGTTTGATTAATCGATTTTTTTTTAATCGATTAATCGTCTAATTTTGATTAATTATAACGCACATACAGATCCAACTATTTTTCGCTGATCTCCTTGCATTGCAACTCTGCATTAGCCAGTGGTAAATGTGGTATACACTATATACAATCACCCGACACTAGTTTCCACAATCCATGACTTAACTACGCTGTTCACACAAATACATTTTAAATTCAAACTGTAGCACTGACGTAAGTATTTTTTTTCTTATTAAACGTTAAGAAAAACGTAGAAAGTTAGTTTAACTTTAATTAGCCAGTCACGCATACATACCAGAGTGTTTAAATTTTCTGGAAGCAGACATGATCGCATTTTCTTGACAATATACCCTGAAGAACTGAACAGTCTTTCGCACGGAACAGATGTTGCCGATACACAATGAATTGTCTGCACAAAAATGCTTAGGACAGGAAAACAATGGTTATTTTTGCCCCCTTCCCCTGATGGAGCCTGATGCATCCTCCTGTTCCACAGATGCAAAGGTACCTCAATCCAATGGGTGCAGTTTGCTCGCATCCAGTAGAGTAAGTCTCACTGTCCAAGCTGTCCGGTGACGTCAAGAATTTTGATCAATCAAAAGAATTTTGATCGATCAAAAAAATTAAAGATTAATCGAGGAATTAATCTTTAATTTCCCCACCCTACTTTTACCATATTATACACCTAAAGCAGAAATGCATTGTTATTTTGAACATAAATCTGGGGAATTAGAACTAAAAAAATAAAATGTATGAATTACAGTTCAATTGCATTGCCTTTTGCTCCTCCCCAGTAGCTACATAAAAGGGTATGTAGGGAGGTGGGCTTGTGATGTGCAAACAAGGAGGGGCTGGAGGGGGATTTAACTCGTCAGTTTTTTTTTGTAAGTTCAAAGGCACATTGCAAGTGAATATGAAAATAATTTATAGAAAGACAAACACTGCAAGCAAGCCTTTAAAATATTTGAGGATATTTCTGCATTTCCAAAAGCAGATTAGGGGGAACCAGTTTATTAGAGAATAGTTTCCAAGCTTCCTGACTTTTTTTTTTCCATCCAGAAAAATGTTATTATCTTGTATGTTTTATTCACCTTTAACATATAATACTCCTAAAGCAGAAAACCATTTGTTATTTTGAACACAAATGCAAGGAATTAAAACAACAATTATTAAAAATTATGAATCACAGTTCTCTGCTACAACTGTTCGTACGTGCAAAATCCTCTGCAGTGTCCAATGTTTCAGTATTGTTCATGTGATTACCCAACAGTGGGGAAACACATCTCTATATTTTTCATTGTCAAATAACTCTAGACAGCAGATTTTGTTATATTGGTATACAGTAGCATCTAAGGATTTCAGCAGCTCACTTCTGCCCCCCGCCTGTTAGCTCAATTTTTCTGTGTCTCCGCCTCCCCTCCTGCCGCTATTAGTAGTTAAAAAAAGTAAAAAAATTGTCACTGCCAGCCCCTCTTGTATCCAGGCATAACAAACGTTGTAAGTATTTTTTTTAATAAACAAAGCTTCTAAATACCTTATTTTCAGATATCTTCAGGCCTGTCACATGACTGCCAGCAGCTGTCCTACTCCATTCCAGGGCTACAGTGGGAGAAACTCGAGCAGCCATGTGACCTTCTTGGCTGATGTGAGAAGGATATCTTGCCCCTCCCGCTGTAGCCCTGGATCGTATTAGGAGGGCAGCCGGGAGACAAGTGAGCAGCCTGAAGATATCTGAAAAAAAAAAGGTATTTACGGGCTTTGTTTTTAGAAAACACTTGCCTTGTACACACGATTGGAATTTTCAATTAAAAATATCAAAAATATCATTGGATATTCTGACCATGTGTGGGCCCCATCAAACTTTTTTCCGTGGGAGTTTAGAAATAGAACATTTTTTATTTCTTTCCAAAGGAAAAAATCCTATCGGAGATTCCGATTGTCTGTGTGGAACTCCGACGGTGAAAAAACATGCATGCTCAGAAGCAAGTCGACGCACGCTCAGAAGCATTGAACTTTATTTTTCTCGGCTCGTCATAGTGTTTTACATCACCACATAACCAATAAAACCACTAAGGCCTCGTACACACGACCGGATCAGTCTGATGAAAACGGTCCGTTTTCATCGGACATGTCCGCTCGGAGATTTTGGTCTGATGGTTGTACACACCATCAAACCAAAATCCGCGCCGACAGAATACGCGGTGACGTGACGACGACGTGAAGGCGACGATGACGCGGCGACGTGCGCAAACCCAGAAGTTAAATGCTTCCACGCATGTGTCGAATCGATTCGACGTCATGCGCGGGTTCTCGGGCCAGCGGACATGTCCGATCGGTCATACTGACCATCGGACATGTCCGGCAGACATTGTTCCAGCGGACAAGTTTCTTAGCATGCTAAGAAATTTTTGTCCGCCGGAAAACGGTCGGCTGGACAAATGTCCGCTGGAAAACGGTCCGGTCGGCCGTACAGAAGATCGAACATGTCCGCGGAAACTGGTCTGCAGACCAGTTTCAGCGGACATGTTCGGTCGTGTGTACGAGGCCTAAGAATTCAGCAGGCCAATGGTTTGACAGTTTACTAAAATATTTCCTATTTTTTCTGCATTGCCTCCAGAGGTGTTGTTATCGAATTTGAAGATGTGATTAGGAATTAAATACCATCTTAACAAAAGTGTATGCAACATTTCCCATAGGCTAATGCCTTGTACACACAATCGGTATTTCCGATGAAAAAAGTCAGACTGAATTTTTTCATCGGATATATAAAATTTTGAAATAGAACATGTTTTGTTTTTTTTCGATCGTCTGTTTGTAACTCCGATGGAAAAAAAAACATGCATGCTCAGAAGCAAGACGACGCATGCTCGGAAGCATTGCACTTTATTTTTCTCGGCTCGTCATAGTGTTTTATGTCACCGCGTTTTGGACGGTCGGAATTTGGTCTGACAGTGTGTATGCAAGACAGCTTGAAAAGAATTTAGATGGAAAATTCCGTCGGATTTTATCCCATCGGAAATTCCGATTGTGTGTACAGGGCATTAGAGTGTGTTATGCCTGGATAAAATAGAGGGGCTGCCAGTGAATTGCATTTGAAAGGTAACAACCAATTTGGAATGCCTGCATGTGTTATAATTCAGCATTTAGAAGTTTCTGATGCATTTGAAGGAGATCACTATGTATGTATATGAAAGCAAAAAACATAGTACCACTATCCTCAACAAGCCTAAACATAAATAATATTTTGATAACGTGGCAATATGCTATTTTCCAGTCTTTTCTCAGCATAAACTAGGGTTTAAGTCAAAGAAGGGTTTGACCTGAGCTGCAGCTGTTTGAGGTTCACTTAATGAGTGAACTAAGTGGCACTTGATGATTTAATGAAAAAAAAATGAGTAGGGTCCCCCTGTAATCCATACCACAGCATGCAGTCTGGCTTGCCAGGAAAAGGAGTGAGTGAGCACGTGCCCCTTCTCCTGAACTATACTAGCTACTTGCCTTCAACATGGTAGAAGGGCACCTTGCCAGAGAGATTCCTGCTTTGTTCCCATGTTGATGTAGATTAAGGCCTCTTTCTAACATCCCAGTAAATAAAAACATTCACCAGGAATATATACCCCAGTACTTTACCCTATTGCAAATACTTGGTGTCTCCCTGGCCAGCTTCTGAATATAAACAAACTAGCCAGGGTTTTTGTTGACATCATTGACCAAATATGATCATTATGACCATATTTGGCCAATTATGTCAGCCAGTATTTTTACTTTGTTTAAACTAAATTACCAGCTAGGAAAATGTAATTTGGGGAAAAAGTACCTACAGGAGTGATTTTGTTTGTGGGTCATAGGGAACATCACTCATCAATATTATTGACTGATGTTGGATCTACATCATGGCACATTAATTGTGGATGTTTTAATAAAAGGCATTTTTAAAAATGTCTGTGTTGTATACAGTATTGAATTTTGTTTGTCAATAGGTATCCAGAAGTACTATGTGTCCTTTACTAATTGTATAGTTCAGGTGTGGGAGTTGTATGCTTGGATAGATGTCTGGTATATATTTTGGGGAAGGGGAGGTGGGGTACAAGGATGGTTTTTCATGTGACTCCTCTTAGGCCCGGTACACACTCAGACAAAACCAATGAGAATGGACCGAGGTTAAGTTTCATCGGTCCAAACCGACCGTGTGTATAGCCCATCGGTCTGTTTTCCTTCGGTACAAAATGTTAAAACATGCTTCAAAACTGAACCAATGGACCGCTGCCCGATCGGTCCAAACCGATGGTTAGTACAGAAAAGCATCGGTTCAAAACCCGCGCATGCTCAGAATCAAGTCGACGCATGCTTGGAAGCATTGAACTTCGTTTTATTCAGCACGTCGTGTGTTTGACGTCACCGCGTTCTGACTTGATCGGTTTTTGGAACGATGGTGTGTACGCACATCAGACCATCAGGCCACTTCAGCGATGAAACCGATGAAAACGGTCCGTCGGACCATTCTCATTGGTTTTGTCCGACCGTGTGTACAAGGCCTTAAAGTCCAAGATTGAGTATAAAGGTCTGATATGGACTTTGGGGTAAAGTGTACACAGTTTATTTTTGCTTTTTATGTTTTCTTTAACAGGCCCCAGGGATAAGAACAAACAGAACAAAGCAGCAGGGAAATGTAATTTAGTGTTATTACAACCCCACTTATTTATTTATTTGCATTTGTTCCCCCTAGAGAGCGCATCTACATATGCTCTTGGTTTCCAAAATATTTGGCTTCTATAGACTTCAGTGGGGTTCAATTGCTTATCTTCATGGTTTGTGGATTTTTTTTAGTCTTTTGTTGATTGTTCAGTGAACCAAACTTTCCTCAGTTTGCTCATCACTGATTACAATGCATGTGATGGATTCTGTATAATGTATTAAATATTAGCTTTTTTTACAAGCACTATCCAAAGCTACTATAAAGTATGGGTTTTAGAGCATGCCTTTTACTGCTACACTTCTATTAGTGTGACAAATGTATATGTATGTAAATGCTTTTTAATTTTTATTACAATCATGAATAATTAACACATTTCTTTCATTATTCAGTAGCAGTGATTTTTTTATTTGTATTTGTTAGTGTAAAGGCAGATCAGTTTGAGTACAATTATACTACACAGATATAGCTTAACGAGAAAAGAATGTTTATGAATATTCACAAAGCTTTGGGAATTGTTTATCAAGTGATTACGTACAACAACTGGTCAAATACTAAATTTCTTAGAACAAATGAATGTGCTAGATCTGTCTTTCTTTGCTTAAATTTCCACACTGTCAGAATCTGTCTTTGTTGTTTCCTTGTATTATAATGTGGCACTGTTGGTAAACAATTGTTCCTCTCTCTGTGTATAAAATAGAACAATTATCTAAAAGATTGTAGATTTACATATCTGAAATTCCCTGCTTTCCATGTCATACTCAGTAGGTGCTATCAGCCAGTCAGTCAAACCACAGGTGATCCACAAATGGTGTGGGAAAGTTTTCAAAAAGAAAAGTAAGCATGGAAGAAAGGAATATTCAGGTTTGAGTTAATCAAATATTGTCTAACAACATGCCCAATATAGCACCATCACCACTACTTTCTGAGGGGCAGATCCTCAAAGAAATTACGGGGCGTATCTCTTGATACGCGGCGTAATTAAGAAATTTTGCGCGTCGTATCTTTGTTTTGGTATCCACAAAACAAGATACGACGGCATCTGTGTTAGATCCGACAGGCGTACATCTTTGTACGCCGTCGGATCTTAGATGCAATTTTTCGGCGTCCGCTAGGTGGCGTTCACGTCGTAATCCGCGTTGACTATGCAAATTAGCTATTTCCGACGATCCACGAACGTACGACCAGCCGTTGCATTTTTTTACGTTGTTTCCGTTTGGCTTTTTCCGGCGTATAATTAAAGCTGCTATATGGTGGCGTACTCAATGGCCGTCGTTCCCGCGTCTAATTTTGAAAATGTTACGTCGTTTGCGTAAGTCATCCGTGAATGGGGCTGGACGTTGAAAACAATGACGTCCTTGCGACGTCATTTGGAGCAATGCACCCTGGGAGTTTTTACGGACGGCGCATGCGCAGTTCATTCGGCGCGGGGATGCGCTTCATTTAAATGAAACACGCCCCCTACCTGCCCAATTTGAATTCCGCCGTGAGAGATACACTACGCCGCCGTAACTAACGGCACAAATTCATTGAGGATTCAAACCAAAGCCAGGTAAGTTACAGCGGCGTAGCGTATCTCACATCTGCGCCGGGCGCAGTTTATGTATGTGGATCCGCCCCTGAGTGTACAGACTGATGCCGCATGCACACAATAATTTTTCGGCATAAAAAAAACATTGTTTTTTAAAAATGTCATTTAAAATGATCGTGTGTGGGCTTCACATTATTTTTCGGGTTCTGAAAAATGACAATTTTTTCGAACATGCTGCATTTTTTGACGACGTTTTAAACTATGTCATTTTTCGGGTTGTAAAAAATGATCGTGTGCGGGCTAAAACAACGTTAAAAACCCACGCATGCTCAGAAGCAAGTTATGAGATGGGAGCACTCGTTATGGTAAAACTACCATTCATAATGGAGTAAGTACATTCATCACGCTGTAACAGACAGAAAAGCGCAAATCGTCTTTTACTAACACAGAATCAGCTAAAACAGCCCCCAGGGTGGCGTCATCCGCATGGAACTTCCCCTTTATAGTGCCGTTGTATGTGTTGTATGTCACCGCGCTTTGCTAGAGCATTTTTTTAAAACGATGGTGTGTGGGCAACGTCGTTTTAATGATGAAGTTGGAAAATCGTCGTTTTTTTCTACATGCCGAAAAACGTAGTTTTTTTTTTCATGTCGAAAAATTATCGTGTGTACGCGGCATCAGAGTTACCCAGTACCATGAACATATTAGTACAACACCAGGCATCTGTCAACTTTTTTCCTCTCACTTTAAAGAGTAACTCCAATCTTGTTGAAAACAAATATTTTCATATGGGTGATCTATGTACATTGCAAGGCTTTTAACAAACGTTGTTGCAGAGTCCTACCTTTTATTCTGAAAAAATAGGTGTTTGTTTGTCTGTGTCCATGTACTCATATACTTACAATGTCACTCTCATACAAATTCACTATCAGCTGCTGCACCTGCAGAGCTATAAAGAGGAAAATTGCAGGGATGCAATCTGCATTCCTTTAGACATGATTTTCCTTTGGGAAAATCTCACCAAAAATATTTTTTTTTTGCAGGTGATGCTCAAAATCAAATACCTTAGTGAAGACTTCTGGGAAAATCAGTAAGCCAAATACACAAGCAGGAAATTGCATACCTGGTTACAGAATGCTGTGGCTACCTGGTGTACAGAACACCTCCAGGTAGCCATATTGCATTGCATTTTACAGAGAATTACAGTGCTGCAGTTTGAAAAGAAAACTTTATTTTTAATGACATTCAATTACAATATGACTTGTGTTGCAATTATATATGCTATGTTATTTATTTCTATTTGCTAATTTTTTTCACACAGAAGTGGGATTATTTTTTAAGTGATATGATGCTGCTTAATAGGGATGGGCCCAATGTTCAAGTCAAACGTAAGTTCGACTCAAACATCGGGTGTTCGCCTGTTCGCTGAACAGTGAACATTATGCAGTGTTGGTGGCAAATTCGAAAGTCGCGGAACATTGTTAAAGTCTATGGGACACTAACATGAAAAACTAAAAGTGCTCATTTAAAAGGCTTATATGCAAGTAATTACCATAAAAAGTGTATGGGGACCTGGTTCCTGCCCCAGGGGACATGTATCAAAGCAAAAAAAAGTTTAAAAACAGCAGTTTTTTTCAGGAGCAGCGATTTTAATAATGCTTAAAGTGAAACAATAAAAAATTAACATTCCTTTAAATATCATGCCTGGGGTGTCCTTAGTATGCTTGTAAAGTAGGGCATTTTTCCAGTCTTTAGAACAGTACCACAGCAAAATTCATTTAAAACAAATGAATTGTCGGATCCTGGCAATACAGATAAAATCATTGAAAAAAAGGCATGGGTTCACCCCCAGTCCATTACCAGGCCCTTTGGGTTTGGTATGAATATTAAGGGAAACTCAGCACCAAAATTTAAAAAAAAATGTGTGGGGGTCCACCCAAAATCCATACCAGACCTGGTATGTCTGCTATGGATTTTGGGGGGACCCCTACGCCTTTCAAAAAAAATTGGTACAGGGTTCCCCTTAATATCCATATCAGACCTGAAGGCCTAGTAATTAACTGGGGGGAACCCATTCTGTTTTTTTCAATGATTTTTATCTGTATTGCCGGGTTCTGACAAATCATTACAACCGCAAGCAGTTTTAAATTACTTTTTTTCCTTTAGAAATTACATTTTGCTGTGGAATTGTTCAAAACACTGGAAAAATCACTACTTTACAGGCATACTAAGGACCCTCCCCAGGCATGATAATTAAAGGAATATTTTATTGTTCTTGTTTCACTTTAAGCATTATTAAAATCACTGATTGAAGAAAATGCAATTTTTACAACTTTTTTTGCATTGATACATGTCCCATGGGGCAGGACTGGGTCCCCAAACACCTTTTATGGCAATAACTTGCATATAAGCCTTAAAAAAGCCTTAAGCCATAAAAAAATAGCACTTTTGTTTTTTCATATTCATGTCCCATAGACTTTAACCGTGTTCGTGTGTTCGTACAAAGTATATGCCTATTGGCATGTTCTGGTGCGAACCAAACCAGGGAGTGTTCGGCTCATCCCCACTGCTTTATTGAATAGCTTTGCTGAATAGCAAGGGCTTCAAGACTTGATCACTTCCTTTCTGCTGTTTCTCACTTATACTGTAGCTCCAAGTGCAGCATGCCCTCACCATAATATTCACCAAAATGTATTACAATGTAATACAGGTTCAATAAGACCCCAAATATCACTTCTAGGCTGGGAAGCCTAAATTAATAAAAATGATCCTAGCTTCGATCGTAGCAGTGAGTATTGGCAAGGTATTGGAGTATTGCAGAGTATTGGAGTATTGCAGAGTATTGGAGTATTGCAGGGCATTGCAGAGTATTGTGCAGGGTATTGCAGAGTATTGTGTGGGGTATTGCAGAGTATTGTGCAGGGTATTGCAGAGTATTGTGCAGGGTATTGCAGAGTATTGTGCGGGGGTATTGCAGAGTATTGTGCGGGGGTATTGCAGAGTATTGTGCGGGGGTATTGCAGAGTATTGTGCGGGGGTATTGCAGAGTATTGCGCAGGGTATTGCAGAGTATTGCGCAGGGTATTGCAGAGTATTGTGCAGGGTATTGCAGAGTATTGTGCAGGTAATTGCAGAGTATTGCCCAGGGAATTGCAGGGTACTGCAGAGTATTGCGCAGGGATGGATGGCTGGATCTGTGACTGCATTTGTCACAGATCCAGCCCACAGTGCTGCTGCTGCCACCCGCTCTCCCCCCTCTCCTCTCACACTGTACCGATCGGTACAGAGAGGTGAGGGAGGAACCGGCGTTATCACATGACGCCGGTTTGTTTACAAATGATCGCTCTGTCAATTGACGGAGCGATCACGCGGTAAATGGTCGCTATCAGCGGCAATTTACCGCGATCCGTAATGCGCCGGGTCTATTAGACCCGGCGCTCATGGATGATTCTGGGAGCGCGCCCCAGGGGGCGCGCAAGAGGAGGATTCTGGGAGGACGTCCCAGGGACGTCCTCCCAGAACAACTCGACCGCACTGTATACATCTTTTGTCTATAGCGCGGTCTGCAAAAGGTTAAAATTCAGGTCTAATGCCCCGTACACACCATCACTTTATTTGATGAAAAAAATGACGTTTTTAAAAACGTCACTTTAATTGACCGTGTGTGGGGGAAAACGTCGTTTTATGTCTTCTAAAAAACGACCAAAAAAAATTGAAGCATGCTTCAATTTTATGTGTCGTTTTTCAAAACGTCAACTTTTACTTCACAGAAATTGACCATGTGTAGCAAAAAACGTCGTTTAAAACGACGTTTTTTCACCCGCGCATGCCCAGAAGCTACTTATGAAGCGAGCTTCAATAGAAAAACGTGGTGAATGTAACCTCGCTTTGCTAGAACATTGTGAGAAAAACGATGGTGTGTAGGCAACTTCGTCTTTGAAAATTGAAGTTTCAAAAACGTCATTTTTTACTTCACAGAAAATGTCGTTTTTTTTCATCACATAAAGTGATGGTGTGTACGGGGCATTACTGTTTTGTATCATTTGTGTAGGAAACAAATTTCTCTATAAAACTGTATCAATTAGCCTTGTCACCTATTGCTACAAAACACTTAAACGCAAAGCGTGATAAGATCAGTACAAGGAAAGGGTATCTAAGAGAATATTACATTTTTGCTGGAAAGATGAAGCAGATTACAGTCCATAATTGTTTTAGAGATAAAAGGAAACAACCGTGCATCGTGCCTGGAATAAACTTTAATAGAGAACTAATAAGCATCTTAATTAAGTGACAAAAACACAACATGCAAATGGTCCCATGAGACTAGAAGAAGGGTAAAAAAACTATGTCTACTTGAGTATGTTTGATGTGTATTTTTGTTGTTTGATAATTTAATGTTACGTAATATAGTCAAAGTTTCATAAATACATTATCTTCATCCTAGCGTGTGTTAAAGACTGTTTTGCACTATTGTGTATTGAGAGATAGTAAAAGTCACAGAACCAATGTATGTTCCATTTAGTAAACACTTATTGTTTTGTATAGACTGGCAGTGACTTTTAGGCTGGCAGTTTGCTGAGATGTCATATAAGATACATGATTATGCATCTACAACTTGCTAAGAGACCATAGACAAGGTCTCTAGGACTAGGACAGTGTGGTTGGGAATACAGAGTGGGTTGAAATCTTTTTGTCTGTGTTTTGAGTTAAGATAAGTAGAGTCTGGAGGGCTTAAAGTAGAACTATGGGCAGAAAAAAATATATCACATATATGATGTCTGTCAGGGGCATTAATGCATCATTTTAGTTTTTTCTCCTCTGCCGCGTACGCACAACACATTTTTAATATTATGAAAAAAACAAAGTTTTTTCTCGACGTGATTCTTGTCAAGCCTGCCTTGCATACATACGATTGTGAAAAGAATGCTCGAGCAAAGCGCGATGACGTACAACACGTACGACGGCACTATAAAGGGGAAATTCCATTTGGATGGCGCCACCCTTTGGGCTGCTTTTGCTAATTTTGTGTTAGTAAAAGTTTGGTGAGAGACGATTTGCACTTTTCAGTCTGTTACAGCGTGACGAATGTGCTATCTCCATTACAAACGCTAAGGCCTCATACACAATATAGGTTAACCAGAGGACAACAGTCTGAAGGACCGTTTTCATCAGTCCAAACCGATTGTGTGTAGGCCCCATAGGTTATTTAACCTTAGGTTAAAAAAATGAGAACTTGCTTTAAAATTTAACCTATGGATTGGTAACTGTCAAAACTGATCGTTAGTATGCAAAACCATCGGTTAAAAACCCACGCTTGCTCAGAATCAAGTCGACGCATGCTTGGAAGCATTGAACTTTTTTCAGCACGTCTTTGTGTTTTACGTCACCGCGTTCTGACATGATCGTTTTTTTGATGGTGTGTACGCACGACAGACGATGGACCATCAGTCAGCTTCATAGGTTAACCAAGGACAACGGTCCTTCAGACTGTTGTCCTCTGGTTAACCTATCGTGTGTACGAGGCCTAATTTTACCAGAACGAGTGTTCACGTCTTATAACTTGCTTCTGAGCATGCACATTTTTTTCCTGTCGTTAAAGCCTACACACGACCGTTTTTCACCACGTGAAAAACGACGAGAAAAATTTAAATGTGTTCTCAATTTTTAATGGCCATTTTTCACGTCAAGAAAAATGCTCTGGAGCCTGCGCACGATAGTTTTTGCATTTGTCATATTTGCACTACAGAACGTGTACCATAGGAAACCATGTTAAATGGACTGTGCAAATCTGCAGAACTAAAACTGCATAGGTGTGAATTCAGCCTCACAACAGTGTGAAAACACTGTTTGTTCTGCAGCAAAATCTCACAGTAGCATTGTCAACCTGGTTGGAGATTTAGTGGCAGGGCGAACGGTTTGGCCCAAGCATAAATTAATGCCGAACTTTCGCTGTTCGGTCATTTGTTCGCCCCCCCCCCCCGAACCGACCACAATGCATTGTGAGTGAGTAAGTGAGTGAAGAACTTATATAGCGCAGCACATGCGAACTAAATCGCCTCTGGGCGCTCGCTGTTCCTGTCTCTTTTGATATCAAAAGAGATGAGTTTTGATCTTTCTTCTAAAGGTCAAGTGATTCTCCTCCAACCGAATGCTGGTTGGTAACGCATTCCATAGTCTGGGACCCTGGAGCGCAAATCTTCGCTCTCCTTTGGACTTGTATTTGGCTTTGGGTATCTGGAGCAGATTTGGGTTAATGGATCGCAGAACGCGATTGGGGTTGTGAGCTTTTATTTTTTCGCATAGATATTGGGGGGCCTTCCCATGGATGCACTTATGTATCAGACAGAGTGCTTTAAACACAATTCTATCTTTTACAGGCAACCAGTGAAGGGTTCTCAGTGAAGGTGAGATTGATTCCCAGGGTTTTTTCCCAGTCACCAGTCAGGCGGCCGAGTTTTGAATGACTTGCAGACGAGTGATTTGGTACTTTGGGAGTCCGAGGTAAAGGGAATTTGCATAGTCCAGTCTTGAGTTCACAATTGTTCCCACTACGACCGCTATGTCTTCTTTGGGAATGAATGGGATAAGTCTGCGTAGTAGGCGCAGCAGATGGTGGGATCCGCTGACTACTGACCCTATTTGTGCATCCATTGTCATGTGGGTGTCAAAGATGACCCCAAGACTTTTGACTTTGGTGCTAGGGGTGATGATTTGGCCCAGAATGGGCGGAGGAGTCCAGAGTGTTGCTGGTTGATTCTTATGATTGGCGTGAAACAGAAGAAGTTCTGTTTTCGCCCCGTTGAGTTTAAGATAACTCTTTGTCATCCAGTTTTCTATCAAAGAGAGACATTTCTCTAGACCGAGATGATGATCCTTTCTGTTGCAGATGCGAAAATACAGTTGTGTATCATCTGCATAGGAGTGATAAAGTAGTTTTTGGGTGCTGATGATTTCAAAGAGGGGCCGAAGATAGATGTTGAACAGTACCGGCGACCGGGGGGATCCTTGAGGGACCCCGCATGACACCGTGTGCATTTTTCAGAAGTGAAAAGACCAAGTTTCACTGTTTGTGATCGGTTTTCCAGAAAGGAGGAGAACCAAGATAAATCCCCTTCCGTGACTCTGGCTACTTCAACTAGCCGAGTCAGTAAGAGTTTGTGGTCTACTGTGTCAAATGCTGCGCTTAGGTCCAACAGAACCAGAAGACAAGATTCTCCTTCGTCTGCAGCCTGGAGAGCATCGTGGCGCTGAATAGTGCATTGCAAGCCCTGATTGGCTGAAGCAGTGAAAGCTTCAGCCAATCAGGGCACAGAGCTCTGTCAGAGTCATGATTGGACACTATCATCATGACTTTATCCAATCATGGCTCATTCCCACCCCACAGTATAAAAGTATTCTTGCAATTGCAGCCATTATCAGTGTGATTTCGGCATGGAGAGAGAACAGGGCTCTGTTAAGTGTTATTAGTTAGTTAGTGTGCTATACAGTGCTATTTTGCTTAAATTGTCAGTGTAGAATATTAGTTTAGTGTCAGTATAGGGATACTGTGAGTGTAGTGAGGAAGACAACCATTCAGCTTGTGCGTTACTGCCAGTTTAACGCCATATAGTTTGGTTTGCGTTATTGTCAGTTTAACACCATATAGTTCTGTGTGCGTTACTGTCAGTTTAACGCCATATTGTTTTGCGTGCGTTACTGCCAGGTTAACGCCATATAGTTCTGTGTGTCACTGTACGTTTGGCGCATTATATTGCAGTATATTATATTGTATCTGTGGAGTGTGTCTGTGTAGTGTGAGTACTCAAATTAAAGGGCACCAAACACCTCTTTACAATGATTAAAGTGCATTGACGTACAGATTTCAACTTCTCCTTTACATTTGCTTATAAACACCGCCCCCTCACTCCCAATAATGTCTGGGAGGACAGCAAGGAGAGGCAGACGTTCCCTTGGCATTGTTAGGGAGCCAGCAACAAAAGGGTCCACAGGCAAAGGTGGACGTGGTGGTGGTCAGTCCTCAGGCAGGGCATCATTTCCTCTGTGAGGCCTTGTACACACGACTGAGAATCTCGTCAGGAAAAAAAAGTAGTTTTCCCAGACGAGATTATTGGCAAGAAACTCTTGCCGCCCGAGTGTACTGACTTTCATTTTAAAAGAACTGTGGTTCTCTTGAAAGGAAAGAACGCAGTGACCTCATCGCGTACGACGAGCATGCGCTCGTCACATTCGATACCATCGCCACCATCTTGCTTCACCCTACCTATGCCGTGGAAGCTACCGCGCATGCGTCAAATTCATTTCTAGCATGCGCAGGTTTGAACCGCGACAGGTAAGTATACACACTCTCGGGTTTCTCGTCTGGAAACAGGCAAACGAGAATCTCGACGAGAAAAAAGAGAGCAGGCTCTCTTTTTTTCTCGTCGAGATTCTGGCCAGATTTCCAGACGAGAAACCTGAATCCTCGTACACGCGAATGGGAATCTCGGCAAGAAGCAGTTTTCTTGCTGGTTATTGCCAAGAAACCCGGTCGTGTGTACGAGACCTAACTCTGTCAAGAAAGAAAAAAATAGAGGGGCTATTTAAGGACTTTGTAGGCACAGTAACAGACCATATTTTATAGAAAAATATAAAAAAAATATTAGAATAATTTACATAAAATTCAATTCTCAAGAACCTTTGTATAGCATCATACTTAGACAAACATACAAAAAGAATCAGAAAACATTAATAAAGCTAATGGAAAAAAACATGATAGATTAGCTTCCCCTGGAAATCTGTGTGGTTTGGAGGAGAACTCATTATTTTTATAATTATGATAATTTGAAAAATGTTTATATCTTTGCTGTACTCATTACTTTTATTGAATGACATAGTACCAACCTTTCACACTGCTGCACAGTGTGATGATATAAAGGGCTATAACAGTGATGGTCAAGCCATGCAGAAATTCATGCAATTACGAGAATGGGATATGAGAGGGCTAAGTAAAAGACCTTACAATATAATCATGACAAGAAATGATACAGATACATATTTGCTATGCCTCTTCAAACCAAAAAACTATTTTTTTACAGTACTGAGATGTGTTGACTAGGAAGTAAGTTCAAACGATATGTCTTTCTGAGTAAATATCCATTTCAGGTTTTGCAGTCTAGAATATTCACATCCCAAGTTAGAGTGTGCATTTCTGCCAGTTCTAGATAAGAAAGTTAAATTATTAAAACTTTATTAAAATCTCAATACAAACTACAAAATTGTAAATCCCAGTAAAGTTATAATATAGCAACAGGCTCTTATATACATGTCATGCCTCTCATATTTTAGCCCTTTTACTTGATGGCTCATTTAGTTCCATTGTGAACAACTGAACAATTAATCTATAATACAGGATGTCTTACACATAAACATCATATACTGTGACTAACACAGTCCCTAGGTTGGGATCATTGAACCTAAGATCCAAACCAACTTACTGTATATAAAAAATTAAAATTATAGGCAAAGTAATTGTTTTGAGGAAGTTTTGGGCAGTGTACAATCCCTGTAAAAAGAATGGAATCACCACTCTTGGAAAATGTTAATTTAAAGGGTCACTAAAGGAAAAAAGTTTTTTAGCTGAAATTACTGTTTACAGGGTATAGAGACATAATAGTTAACCGATTCATTTTAAAAATGATTAAAAATAGATAAAAATCAATCATATAATGTGCCTGCAGTTTAGTTTTGTTTTTGCTGTTGTTTCCTGCTTCTCTGATGTACAGAGAGCCAATAGAGGGCAGTGAGCCAATAGATGGCAGTGATACTTTGTCTAAAACTCATTAGCACCAATCCAGTTTCATTTTACATACAGTAATCACACCTCCTTGATTAGTCACCACAGAGAGAAATCTTCCAGTACTGTGGTGATCAGAAAACAGACAACCAGGAAGTGTCCAGAACAGAGAGGATTTACAGCAACATCAAAGCAAAAACGAACAATGAGGACATGAAACCAGGACTGCAGTAAGGTAAATGAATCTATTTAGCTAAAAAAAAAAAACTTTAGTGACCCTTTAATTGTTTATTAGTGTAGAAAAAAACTTATCACAGACATGCCTCAAAACTATTTTCATTTAGCATTCTAGCCTTCTGGCTTTAAGAAACACATAAACACACCTAGAATCACTAAATTCTGAGGAAAATATGGAATCATGAAAAATTAAAAAAAACACTACAGTACACCACTAGTACTTTGTTGCACCACCTCTGGCTTTTATAACAGCTTGAATTCTCTGAGGCATGGATTTAACTATAGACAAACAGTTTTCTTCATCATTCCGGCTCCAAATTTTTCTTATTGCAGTTGCCAGATAAGCTTTGCAGGTTGGAGTCTTGTCATTGACCATTTTCTTTCATTTCCACCATAGATTTTTAATTGGATTGAGGTCTGGACTATTTGCAGACCATGCCATTGACATTATATGTCTTTCTTGAAGGAAAGTTTTCACGGCTTATGCCCTATGGCAAGATGCATTATCATCTTGAAAAATTATGTCATCATCACCGAACATCCTTTCAAGTGATGGAATAAGAAAAGTGTCCAAAGTCTCAATATAAACTTGTGCATTTATTGAATATTTATTGACTGTCATGTCCCCCGTACCTTTACCTGGCATGCAACCCCATAATATCATCAATGAATGTGGAAATTTGCATGTTTTCTTCAGGCAGTAGTCTTCATACATTTCATTGGAACGGCACCAAACAAAAGTTCCAGCAACATCACCCTGCCCAATGCAGATTTGTGATTCATCACTGAATATTACTTCCATCCAGTCATCCACAGTGCATGATTGCTTTTCTTTAGTTCGCTGAAACCTTTTTTTTTTAGGTGTTAATTATGGTTTGTTTGGCTTTTCTGTATGTAAATACTATTTCCTTTAGGGGATGTCTTACAATTTGGTCACATACATTGGTAGTGCAGTCACTGTAGATCTGAAGGGGACATGCAAGGAAAATAAAAAACAGCAATTTTGCTTGCACATGATTGGATGATAAAATCAGCAGAGCTTACCCTTATTTCAGATCTCCCCCTCAGATTTACAGCAACTGCACTTCCAAGTGCACTTTCAGTGCAATTTCAAGTGCACGTTGCACTTATAGTGCAAAGTGGATTTGCCCTTAGTAAATCAACCCCATTGACTCCAGTGTCTGAACATTGGTTCCTCATTTGTTTTGTTGTATGTTTTCTGTTTATAAGGCATATTGCTTATGTTTTCCTTACTTTACGCTTTGATGTCTTCCTTGGTCTACCAGTACATTTCCCTTTAACAACCCTCCCATTTGATTTGTACTTGGTCAAGATTTTAGACACAGCCGACTGGGAACAACCAACATCTTTTGCAACATTCTGTGATAATTTACCTTCTTGAAGAAGTTGTATAATACTTTCCTTTGTTTAAACTGACATCTCTTGTGTTGGAGCCATGTTTCTTATCAATCAGGTTGGTGCAAAAGCTCACCAAGGTGTGCAATCGCTCTTTTTTAACTGAAGACTAATTAGCAGATGCAATCTGATGCAGATGTTTGTTTTAGAACTGCAAAGTACATGGTGATTCCATAATATTTTCCTCAGAATTGAGTGATTATAATTTTTTTTCTCTGTTTGATCTGCAAAAACAGTTGCAATTGACTAGTTTTCTTTCTTTTTCTTTTATTTTATTTTCTTTTCCTTTCTTAAAGTGGAGTTCCACCCATAAATATAACATTACATCAGTAGTTTTAAAAAAATGTCATTAGTCCTTTACAATTTTTTTTTTTTTTTTAGATGGCTTCAAAGTGTTGTTGCTAGGCAGAATAGTTAATCTTCCCACTTCCTGCACCTAGGTGCTTAATGCTTCCTAACCTACACCACACAGACTCCTGAGAATGTAGTGGGTGTAACTTTCCAGGAGTCTGTGCACTCCCCAGTCTCAAAGAATCATGTGACTTGGACAGTACAGGTGCTGAAACCTGATCTGACACTGCTTGTGCAGCACTGAGCATGTGCAAGATTTGCAAGGCTGAAATCCAGGCAGTCATACAGTCTGGCTTCATGATGCACACACTTAAGATGGCCCCAGTCAATTTCTATTTTATAAAGTGTCTAAATGCTGTAACAACCTAACAAAACAGACCTTAATTTACAGACTAACTTTACTAGAATACATTAAGCTTGTGTATTACAGGGGTATTTATATTTAAAAAGTGAAATTGTGGCCAGAACCCCGCTTTAAGTGTTTCTTAAAGCCAGAAGGTTGGAATGTTAAATGAAAATAGTTTTGAGGCATGTCTGTGATTGTTTTTTTTTCTTCTGCACAATTTAACAATTGAATGAACATTTTCCAAGAGTGGGGATTCTATACTTTTTGCCAGGGGTTATATATGTGTCACATTGGTTTTTCACCTGCACGAGAATGAGTCGGCTATGGAGGAAACAGACTTTGTTTTTGTTTTTCAAAGATCCTAATATGCTTTGTTATGCATCCTGGAACGCAGAGGCTTTGTCAAAATTTTGGTGGGATAAGGACTCCAATCCTAGGCTCACATCTTACCTTTTATCCAAACCTCACTAATAAGTCTCAGCTGTGTGCATGCTTTTTTTAAATGGGAGCTGACTGATACTAGAAGCTTTCTCCTTATTTTCCTGTTGTAAGGACTAGTTTCTGCATGAAAAGACTAACTGCTTTAAGAACATTCTAAAATGAATATGTGCTGCATGTTTGTTTTGGGGAACTTATTAGGGGACACCCTGTTAGTAAAACGTGACATTAATTTATTTAGAGTATTTGATCAGCATATATTTTGTGTTATATGCTATTGACTTGCCAAACAAAGCCCTCTTGCATTAATGCTATGTTTGTTTACTTCCTGCTGAATAAAATTACATAAGAAACCTGCTTCGACTTTTCCTGGGTGTCATTGTCTCATCGCAGATATTGCTCCCCCTATATGAGATACATAGTACCCCTGGTTAGTCATTTACAGAAAAAAGGACATTTAGACACTTACACCCATTACAAAATAAATAAATATGCAATGCCCCCAATGTAAATCAAACAGTAATTACATCATCCAGCGATATAAATTCACATCAATCACATTGACCAATACCTGATGCCCAGATTCAGTCAATTACATCATCAAGGATCCCAACATTGTTGTTTTTATTCCAAAAGTGGCAGGTATCTTAAGGGATATTGCCTCAATGTAAGGTTTGGCATGTAGGCGTATGTACCATCATCCTAATATTAGACAATGAGAGAAGGGGAAGGAAATGTCAAGGGCTACTCCAAAATGTTGCCCTGTGATACCAATAGTATTGAGGACTATCTCAGTACCCAGAAATTGTACAAAATATTTATATAAAAATACACATTTATTGAAGAAATTACATAAAAAAACATGAACAACAACGAAACAATGGTATGGTTGCTGTGTATAATTCCATTAGATTTACACTTAAAAAGTATAAAGCCCACTGGTAGGAATGCAAAGATGCAGGTTCAGACGTGGTCCTCTACATGTTTCGCAACAAATGTCGCTTCATCAGGAGGAGTCAATCACAAACATCTATAAAGATATACAGTACTCATAGTTACAATGTCAAAAGCTGTTAAAAACCATATTGTAGCAACATTTATTTTTGGAGTATAAATAGGCCAGAGCGACTCACCAAATGGAGGCTCAATTGGGGCATCAGATGGCAATAGACACCCTGTGTCGGGTTATCCTCCCGGGGGCGAACACAGCAGGCTATGATTAGTAGACAGACTAAAATGATATAAAAGGAATATATAAAGGTTTTGAATGTGGGTCTGAACATGTAACTAACACACAGGGGGAGGAATGGGATAGGGGCAAACAGAGAGGAGGGGTGGTAAAAAGGGGAGGGTGATAAAGGGGAAAGGGGGAAGGTTTTGGGGTGGGGAAGGGGAAAGAAATTGGGATGGGGAATGATGTAAAGAAGGAAAATAGGGGGAGGGGGAAAAAGAGAGAGGGGCATAAAAGGGTCCTTAACACTATTGGCATCATAGGGCAACATTTTGGAGTAGCCCTTGACAATTCCTTCCCCTTCCCTCAGTGGTAGGTATCTGTTCCGATGGGATTTTCCGATCGTGTGTAGCCCCATCAGAGTTTTTTCATCGGAAATTCCGATTAATTCCATCGCAGCAGACGTGCAACTGATTATATGGTCATGTATTTTTCTTCTCCTATTTTTTACGCAAAAGTAGAAGAAAAACAAATCAGCATGAAAGCAGCCTAAAAGGGATGGATCGCTGGTCTGACTCATTGTGGTTGATTTACTAAAATTGTAAAATGCAAAATATGGTGCAGCTCTATATGGTAGCGAGCCAACTTTTAACTTCAACTTGTCCAATTAGGCTTTGACAAAAAAAAATACTTCTGAAAGCTGACTGATTTCTATGCAGAGCTGCTTCAGATCTTGCACTATCTCCAGTTTTAGTAAATCAATCGCATTGTCTTGTGTTGTCTAAACATACAAATGAGAGGTTAAGAGAAACTTTAAAATCAGAGCTGCAAATTCCTTCTGCTGGCTATTAGTCCTACATATAATAAATATAGAAACAACATTCCCTTTAAAAACATTTTGATTATGCAAAAGTTGAATGTGCTTTTCAAAGCTGAAGGTATGTTCTATCACAGTTAGACTTTGTTTGACCTACAGTATGTAGTGTATTACATTTTTCTTTTTTTTTTACATAGAATACCTTTCCCTTGACCAAAAAGAGTTCTTCACTTTTGCTAAAACAGTGGTATACTATACTGTTTGCTGTACAAGCCTTATTGTAATATTACTATATTATTGCAAAAAAAAAAGCCTACCAATATAGGAACTTGACAACATTCTGCATTCTGTAAGTATACAGAACTTTCCCTAAAATCGTATTTATCGCTTGTGTAGTGGGCACACTGTTTTCCCAGTTGTAATTTAGTTCATAGGCATCACCAGCAATATGAGTTTCTTTTTTTGTGAGATGTTTAAGCAGTGTATGGCCAGCTTAAGAAGACTTTAGTAGGCTTAAGTATAAGCATGGACAAAGGCAAAAGCATGTTGAATGCTTTGAAACACGTTCCTATCTCCCAGTGCAACCCTAGAGGTGTCAGGTAACCTCCCCACCCAGTCTCCGGCTTCCATCCCTGGATAGGTTGTCTCTCTGCAGCAGTGGCTTCCTCCTGTCTGTGCTCTTCTCCCTCTGCTCATGGCCAAAACAGGGGAATTCCACAGCAGCTCCGGGCTTCAGAGGCAGCAGCTTTGACTTTTTCTGCATTGCACAATCTCCTCTTTTGTGAGTGCGTTTTTAATTGCCACCACACTTGGCACATTTTATACAGGCTTTGCCCTCTGAAGAGCACTCTGCAGTGGATCATTTTTCAGAGGACAGTTGACAGGGAAAGAGAAGATGTTACATAGCCCGTTTTAACATCTTTACATGTTATACAGGCTTTGTGGTGGGCATTATAACAATTCCTCTGGGGTTATGCGATGCTAGGCAGTTTTCACTGCCCCTTGTTTTTCGTCCCAGCTTTAGAAGAGCTTGTATTTTCTGAAAAAAACTTTAAAGTTAATCCAGTGTAAAATAATTGGCATGTCAGGATAATGAGAATAAAAAAGAATGGTACAAAGTATATTTAGTGTATTTAAGCTGTGAATCAATTTGAGGTTGTTTTTTTACTTTACACCTTAGTAAAGATTTATTTCATACACACATGCATTGAAATGAAAGATTTGTCTAGTTAGGCAAAGTTGACATTGAATATAATTTAGGAGGTTAGTGTTGGTGTGTTCATAAGTATTACCTGTCATTTGAAATATGACAGTGTTGTAACTGCAAGACCTTAGGGATGTTTGCATGTTGGCACTACCATCTGACTGCCTTAGAAACTGCCAGACAGCCTTCTTACTGACACTGACCCTGAGTTAATTAACATGACTCTAGAGGCTCCTGTCTTTTGCTTTCCTGCACTTGTTGTTTAATAAGATGTTTACTGCTTTGCATTTGATTGAAAAGAGTGCCTTCAGGGGGAATGGGTCCTTCAACATCTTCACAGTTAGTTGCCCTATATAATGGCTTTTGTGCAATAAATGTATACTCTGTTAACTTCAGTTTTTGGAATAAATTTTATTTTGTACATTATAGTATCCATTGTGATAATATTTTTACCAGACATGCTTAGATAGATAGATAGATAGATAGATAGATAGATAGATAGATAGATAGATAGATAGATAGATAGATAGATAGATAGATAGATAGATAGATAGATAGATAGATAGATAGATAGATAGATAGATAGATAGATAGATAGATAGATAGATAGATAGATAGATAGATAGATAGATAGATAGATAGATAGATAGATAGATAGATAGATAGATAGATAGATAGATAGATAGATAGATAGATAGATAGATAGATAGATAGATAGATAGATAGATAGATAGATAGATAGATAGATAGATAGATAGATAGATAGATAGATAGATAGATAGATAGATAGATAGATAGATAGATAGATAGATAGATAGATAGATGGATGTAACTAGACCATAGTTTCAAGATAGTATACACCAACCTTTATCAACCAGTGTACCTCCTGTTTTGTTTTTTTTTGAGCTGTGATACATTAATCTTTCATCTATACTTATGCTATGAGACAATTTCCTCTAATTGCCAGTGGAAAGTATTCATTCTTTACTGACCACTAATATTCATGGGATGCCACAATTTTCACTGACTGCAATTCTTTTCTGTTGTTATTATGATTAAATTCAAGATTATTACTAAAAATAATTTTGGTGTTTATAGTAGGGAATGTTAACTAAGTTATCTTCCCAGAATGTCAAATACTTTACATACACAACATTGCTCATTCTTTTATTTAAAACTTTCTACAATTTATTGATCATACTGGTGTACTGTGGGCCTTGGGTATAATTTTTTTTAAGAGGGTTTGAGGAAAACCATAAAATTATTCCAAAAGTTCCTCTGAGGTAAGGTTGGTAATGGCAAGTCAATAAAGCCTCAGGCCTCGTACACACGACCGAGGAACTCGTTGGGCGAAACACATCGTTTTCCTCATCGAGTTCCTTGTTAGGCTTGTCGAGGAACTCGACAAGCTTGCTTTGCATACACACTGTCAAGACAAAATCTCCTCGCTCTCAAACGCGGTGACATACAACACATACAATGGTAGGGGAAGTTTGATTCCACTGGCACAACTCTTGGGGCTGGTTTTGCTAATCTCATGTGTTTGCGTGTTAAGTAAAAGTTTGTTAAGAGACGATTTGCACTTTTCAGTCTGTTACAGCGTGAAAAATGTGTTATCTCCATTACAAATGCTACTTTTACTCCTGTCTCATACTTTATTCTGAGCAAGCGCGGGTTTCTTAGCATACACAACGGCGCTGCTCAAAATATGGGATGACGCTCTACAGGCCGCAGACGAAGGAGAATCTTGTCTCCTGATACTGCTGGACCTAAGCGCGGCTTTTGACACTGTAGACCACGGACTACTACTGGCTAGGCTAGCTGAAGTAGCCGGAGTCTCTGAATGTGTTTTACCCTGGTTCTCCTCCTTCTTGGAAAACCGATCACAAATAGTGAAACTGGGGTCTTTCACTTCTGAAAAACGTACGGTGTCACGCGGAGTCCCTCAGGGATCTCCCTTATCGCCCGTATTGTTTAATATCTATCTTCGCCCTCTCTTTGAAATCATCAGTAACCAGAAGTTACTTTACCACTCCTATGCAGACGACACACAACTGTATTTCCGCATCTGCAACAAAAAGGATTATTCTCTTGGTAAAAATATCACCCTATCGCCCCCCAATATCTATGCAAAAAATAAAAGCCCATAACCCCAATCGCATTCTGCGATCCACCAATCAAAACCTCCTCCAGATACCCAAGGCCAGATACAAGTCCAAAGGAGATCAAAGATTTGCAGTCCAGGGACCTCGCCTGTGGAATGCACTACCAACCACCATCCGACTGGAGTCGGACCACTTGGCCTTCAGGAGAAAGATTAAAACCCATCTCTTCTGAGGTCAAGGGGTTCCTTACCCATGAAATGGATACAGCGCCCAGAGGCGATTCAGTTCGAATGTGTTGCGCTTTACAAGTCTCTCTCTCTCTCACACACGCTCGAGTTTCTCGTCGAAAACCAGCCCGACGAGGAACACGACGAGCAAATTCAGACTCCCGTCGAGGAAAAAGAGAACTTGCTCTCTTTTTTGCTCATCGAGTTCCTCGACAGTTTCCTTGATGAAAAACGTACACACGACCGGTTTCCTCGGCAAAAAGCTCTCCCACCAAGTTTCTTGATGGATTCTGCTGAGGAAACCGGTCGTGTGTACGAGGCCTCACTATTTCTCATTGCACAAGTATACTAAATGGAAATCTGAGGATGGTTCTGCAAAGAAAAAGTTACCACAATTGTGTATTTGCAATGCTTAAAAAAATATTTTTTTTATTATGCATGGTTTTATTCAGAGCTGTCATTGATAGTTTGCTCCAGATGTAATTTTTTGCATCACAGTTTTAGTATATTAATAATATTTTTTTATTTAGTTGGCTAAACATGAACTAGAGAAATGTTAATGTTTAAGTTTACTATAGTGCCTAAGAGTTATGCCCTGTACACACGATCGGTCCATCCGATGAAAACGGTCTGATGGATCGTTTTCATCGGTTAACCGATGAAGCTGACTGATGGTCAGTCGTGCCTACACACCATCGGTTAAAAAAGCGGTGACGTAAAACACGACGTGCTGAAAAAAAATGAAGTTCAATGCTTCCAAGCATGCGTCAACTTAATTCTGAGCATGCGTGGATTTTTAACCGATGGACGTGCCTACAAACGATCGTTTTTTTTCTATCGATTAGGTATCCATCAGTTAAATTTAAAACAAGATTGCTTTTTTTTAACCTATGGATAAATAACCGATGGGGCCTACACATGATCAGTTAGGTCCGATGAAAACGGTCCATCAGACCGTTCTCATCGGTTTGACCGATTGTGTGTACGCGGCATTAGATCTTCTGTCATGTTGTTGTTGTTGCTGTGTGGGCAATTCAGTATGTTCATCAGGCTATAAAGTGAAAGACGCCTATTTTGTAAAGTGAAAATGGCTTGAAACCTTTGTCTGTGTAACTGTTACTTTACTCTTTGTATGGTATGTGGAATAGAAAGTGAAGAAAGGGGGCATGGTTTGGCCACTGTAAGAGATAGCTGCTCTGCTCTCACAGAGGGCTGCACAGCAGGTCCCAGCGACGGTCCCTGCTCTCACCACCTCCATTGTGGAGGATTTACTTCCAGGACACCCACATGTCCCAGAGGAAGCAGACGTCTCACAGCTCTAGACGGCTACACAAATTCTTCATGAGGCCGCCACAGCAGGGATCAAGAGAAAACATGGTGGACCCCCTTGTCAATTCCACTTTTGAAGCAAATAGAACAAACAGCTGCACAACAGGATTTAAAGTTGCTACTCTGCGCCTCGTGGATTCATCCTCAACTCGTACATTACTTTCTGGATACATTGAATGAAACCCTGAAAGTCTGATGCTCCACCACACAAATGACCAAATGGCTTACTCTACAAACCATACCTCACTTTTCTCTTCACTCTCTACAACTTATTACCTCAGATCTACTTATAACTCATTGGACCACAAAAGGACTTCTCTCCAAGTGGAAACCTATACGCTCCTCAAGGACATCCTTTTAACATCTTATCAATACCTGCCACATCTCTAATAAGGATCTTTATATCTACTTATGTATTTGCCATGCTTTATCGCCTTTAACCTGGACTACCTTACCACTCACCCAGGGATTGGTGCTCTTCTAGGATTCCAAGACCCCCAATGTGAAAGGAACTTCCCTAATATATATGTTACTGGGAAAAGACTCTTCAATTTAATGTTCCCGCTCAACAATGACACCCAGCACCCCAAAAATTCTGCCTGTTCTTCAAAAACATCTCACATTAGGAAAAAACTATGAAGGTATACCTTAGAGGGTATTATACACCTACCAAATTAGCTCAGATACATCACTTACTACAAAGATTTGGCACCTATGCAACATGGGTGGCACCCCTTCACACATATGGTGGTAATGTCCTGTTGTTTCCCCTTTTTTGGACAAGCAAAAACACTTCCCTTGGTATCTTAACTGGCACATATGTAACACCAACACCACACATGGCTGTTGGTGTTACATGGCTGTTGTGGGTATTGGGTTGAAGTGCCCCCTTTGGTGCACTCCTTAGTTACCCATGTCCTCATAGCGGCAATATTATCTACTGCTCATAAATGTAAATTCCCAAATATTTCTACTGTCCAAGAAATGATAAACACCCTAAAACACCATATGTGTGAAGGGGTGCCATTCATGCACCCCTTAACAATCATTGTAAAATGGAATAGTTATTTGCTAAAGCCCATTTGGCCACACAAAAATTCTATGAACTCTGGCATTTCTGGCTCCAGGACCCCAGATGCAATCCATTACTCAATCCGATCCACTATCATTTTTATGTGATACCTCTTTTCACCCTGCTCTCCCCCCACATTTCATAAAGAGCCATTATAAAGGTGAATACACAACTTAACCACTTAAGGACCAGTGCACTACTATTTACGTTGACACAATGGCTCCTGTGGGCAGATGGACGTACCTGTACGTCTCCTTTAAGATGCAGCATTGTGGGTGCATGCGCACCCGCTGCAAGCTCCGTAAGTCCGACTGCAGGTCCCGCGGACTCGATGTCCATGGGGATACCTGCGATCGTCTCACGGAGAGGAATAACAGGGAAATGCTGATGTAAACAAACATTTCCCCATTCTTCCTAGTGACAGGACACTGATCACAGCTCCCTGTAATCGGGAGCAGTGATCAGTGTCGTGTCAAACATAGCCCACCCCCTACAGTTAGAAGCACTCCCTAGGACACACTTAACCCCTTCAGCGCCCCCTACTGGATAACCGCTTCACTGCCAGTGTCATTTTTTACACTAATCAGTGCATTTTTATAGCACTGATTTCTGTATCAATCACAATGGTCCCAAAATGGCATCAAAAGTGTCCGATGTGTCTGCCATAATGTCGCAGTCACGATAAAAATTGCTGATCGCCACCATTACTAGTAAAAATATATTAATAAAAATGCCATAAAACTATCCCCTATTTTGTAGACGCTATAACTTTTGCGCAAACCAATCAATAAATGCTTATTATGATTTTTTTTACCAAAATATGATGAAGAATATGTATCAGCCTAAATTGAGGAAACAAAATTGTTTTTATATATTCTTTGGGGATATTTATTATAGCAGAAAGGAAGAAATATTGCTTTTTTTTCAAAATTGTCGCTCTATTGTTTTTATAGAACAAAAAATAAAACCGCAAAGGTGATAAAATACCACCACAAGAAAGCTCTGATTGTGGGAAATAAAGGACAATACATTTTGTTTGGGAGCTGCGTCGCACGTCCGCGAAATTGTCAGTTAAAGCGACTGAGTTTCCCGGATTGCAAAATTTACTCTGGTCTTTGGCAAGCCAAATGGTCTGGGGCTTAAGTGGTTAAAGTGATAGTAAAGTATATCATTGTTTTAACAAATGGATCCCCTGGCAGCTTTTAACCATAATGTACTAGTATGCACTACATTATGACAAACTTTCCTACAAATAAAGCCTTCTAGCGCTGCGCTCTCACTGCTGTCCCTTGTCCCCAGCAGCTCCCATTATCGTCCAATCTTTCTTCTGGGTTTGCGATCTTCAGACACTAGATTGATAGGAGTCACATTGCAGCAGCACACAGAGCCAACGTAAATGTGGTCTGAGCTGCGCATGTGTGGCTCAGATCACATTACTCGCTGACAGTCAGGTGAGTGATTTATGACAAAATAGACCTCTAGGGTCTCTTCTGTTAAAAAAAACCTTGCCTGTTTTGTTTTGTCATAACTGTCATAACTGACTTTAGTACCACTTTAGGTGGCTACTCCCCTATTATTGTTTGCTTGCACTATACCACACTCCCACTACTTATTAACACTACCAGCCTATCTATACTCTATACTATATACTGATCCCTTGTCTCCCCCTTTATGGGTACACATTACTGAGCTCCCTTTATTCTGCCCTCCACTCAGGCTTCAGTGCACTAGAAAAAGTAACTTAACAATATTACACATCCTTCATCTGTACGCCTTATTTCACACTACTATATTTGTTTTACAATTTTTTTACCTTACTCACAACACTCAAACTAAATGTTATTTGTACTACAGTGCCTTGCAAAAGTATTTACCCCCCCCCCCCCTTGCTTTTTACTTAGTCTGAATTATATGTAATGGATCAGAACACAGTAGACTAAGTTGGTGAACTAAAATTAGAAAAATATATACATAAGACAATTTTTTAGAAATAAAGAACTGCTAATTGCCATGTGCGTATGTATTCACCCCCTTTGTTATGAAGCCCATAAAAGGCTCTGGTGCAAACAATTCCCTTCAGAAGTCACATAATTAGTGAAACGATGTACACCTCTGTGAAATCTAAGTGTCACATGATCTGTCATTACATATACACACCTTTTTGAAAGGACCCAGAGGCTGCAACACCTAAGCAAGAGGCACCACAAAACAAACACTGCCATGAAGACCAAGGAACTCTGCAAACAAGTAAGGGGCAATGTTGTTGAGAAGTACAAGTCAGGGTTTGGTTATAAAAAAATATCCAAATATTTGATGATCCCTAGGAGCACCATCAAATCTATCATAACCAAATGGAAAGAACATGGCACAACAGCAAACCTGCCAAGAGACGGCCGCACACCAAAAATCATGGACCGGGCAAGGAGGGAATTAATCAGAGAGGCAGCACATAGACCTAAGGTAACCCTGGAGGAGCTGCAGAGTTCCACAACAGAGACAGGAGTATCTGTACATAGGATGACAATAAGCCATATGCTCCATAGAGTTGGGCTTTATGACAGAGTGGCCAGAAGAAAGCCAGTACTTTCAGCAAGAAACAAAACGGCACATTTTGAGCTTGTGAAAAGGCATGTGGGAGACTCCCAACATGTATGGAGGAAGGTGCTGTGGTCTGATGAGACTAAAATTAAACTTTTTGGCAAACAAAGGAAATGCTATGTCTGGTGCAAACCCAACACATCACATCACACAACGAGTTAGGGGAAAGATGCATGGTGCTAAATACAGGGATATTCTTGACTAAAACCTGTACCACTCTGTGTGTGATTTGAGGCTAGGATGTAGGTTCACCTTCCAGCAGGACAATGACCCCAAACACACTGCTAAAGCAACACTTGAGTGGTTTAAGGGGAAACATATAAATGTTTGGAATGGCCTAGTAAAAGCCCAGACCTCAATCCAATAGAAAATCTGTGGTCAGACTTAAAGATTGCTGTTCACAAGCGCAAACCATCCAACTTGAAGGAGCTGGAGCAGTTTTGCAAGGAGGAATGGGCAAAAATCCCAGTTGTAAGATGTGGCAAGCTCTTATCCAAGCAACTTGGAGCTGTGATACTGTAGCCGCAAAAGGTGGCTCTACAAAGTATTGACTTTAGGGGGTGGAATAGTTATGCACATTACCTTTTTCTGTTATTTTGTCCTATTTGTTGTTTGCTTCACAATAAAAAAAATCTTCAAAGTTGTGGGCATGTTTTTCAAATTAAATGATGCAAATCTTCAAACAATCCATATTAATTCCAGGTTGTGAGGGAACAAAACACGAAAATGCCAAGGGGGTGAATACTTTTGTAAGGCACTCTATTTCACTGACATGTTGCTACACAGAGATCAGTGACTTCACGTTGTGCTTGATATTTAGATAATCTTATGCTTTATATCCACTTCAATAAATAAATAACCAATGATTCTTTCTGACTTGCAGTTTTAATTGCCAGCACCCTACTATTGAATTATTATTTATTTATTTTTAAATGACAGGTATCTCTTCGGGTCTGCTATGGATTTTGGGGCTCCCCACATGCCCCACAAGACAGAGACAGTTTTTGACAATCCCTTTACTATAAAAAAAAGGAAATATAAAAAACAGTGTCTCCAGTAAGTTTAATATTTTGCCACTTAAAAGGCCTAAATGTGGTGGCTGCATTATTTTTTTGAGCATTTTTCCATTATTTTATCTGGTAATTCTGCCAGTAGCACACTTCCAGTCATAGGATGACAGCACTCATTCGCCCTTCAGTACCAGGACAACAGAGACAAGATAGGACTACAGAGCCCCACTGAACTCCTAGGCCCGGATTCACAAAGCACTTACGCCGACGTATCTAGAGATATGCGGCGTAAGTGTAACTATGCGCCGTCGTATCTATGCACCGTACCCATAATCTGAGATACGCCTAAAAATAGGCTTCCTACGACCGACGTAACTTGCTTACGCCGTTGTATCGTGGGCGCATATTTACGCTGGGCGCATTTGCCGCGCCTATTGATTTTCTATGCACATATGCAAATGAGGGAGATACGCCGATTAATGAACGTACTTGCGCCCGGCGCATAATATACGCGGTTTGCGTAAGTCGTACATCCGGCGTAAAGTTATTCCCCATATATGAGGCACAACCCATGCAAAGGTATGGACCAGGGAACACAGCCGTCATATTTTATGTAGTTTACGTAGTATGTGAATAGGACTCGGCGTAGGTTACGTTCACGTTGTAGGCAGTGATCCATCGTATCTTAGGGAGTAGTTCCGACGTGATTCTGAGCATGTGCACTGGGATACGTCCACGGGACGGCGCATGTATGGCACTCGGCCCATCATTTGCATGGGGTCACGCCTCATTAGCATGGCTCACGCCCACTTCCACCTACGACGGCTTATGCCGAGGGAACCCAGCGCAGTTTGGGAAGCAAGTGCTTTGAGAATTCGGTGCTTGCCTCTCTGCGCGACTTCGGCGTAGCGTATATTTGATACGCTACGCAGGCATAAATATGCGCCAATGTATGTGAATCCGGGCCCTAGTATCCAAATAGCATTAAGGGGCATGGATATGGAGTATGTTATAAGATTACAGCAGGTGTATTTTTTAGATCATCAAACAGGTTTACAAACATAGATATATAACCAGAATATAATTACAGGAATTTACAGCTGGCTATAGGAGGTAAAAAAGAAGAATACAGAGAACTGACATTTACACTGTGCTGTGTAGTCTGTTTCCCCCTTATAACCAAAGGAAATTTCAACTTTGCCTAAGGCCGCGTACACACGGTCGAACATGTCCGCTGAAACTGGTCCGCGGACCAGTTTCCGTGGACATTTCCGACCGTGTGTACAGCCTAGCGGACAGGTTTCCAGCGGACAAAAGTTTCTTAGCAAGCTAAGAAACTTGTCCTCTGGAAACATGTCCGTCGGACATGTCCGATGGTTAGTACACCTAATTGGACATGTCCGCTGGTTATGACGTGTAACCAGCGTCCCGAAATCCCGCGCATGCGTCGAATTGATTCAACGCATGCGTGGAAGCATTGCACTTCCGTGTTTGAGAACGTTGGTGTCTTCTACGTCACCACGTTCTCTGTCCGCAGGGATTTTGGTCTGATGGTGTGTACACACATCAGACCAAAAGCTCCCAGGAGACATGTCCGATGAAAACGGTCCGCGGACATGTCTCCTCGTGTGTACGGGGCCTCAGGGGGAATTGGCACTGCTATAGAATTAAAATTAAACATATTCCTTATTGGAAGGGAGTTACAAAATGATCTGTGTTCTCATGATAAGAAGCACAATATTGTTTGAACCGGAAGTTATGCTTTAATAAAGATGCACGCAGGCTTTATAGTCACAATATAAAGATTAAATATTTAAGTGCATTATCTTACTCTGTTACTCCAAACCCCCTAAGAGGATTAAAGAGGTGGTAAATATCCATGCTGCTATTGCTGTTATTTTTATTGTTATTTATTGAATAAATGTCCAGATAGCTCTACAATTTCACATTTGGGAATTGCTGTGTATAGTTGGCTTTGACAAAATATATCAGAAACACTGACTGACAAATCTGTGGGAGAAATGTCTCAAATTTCAAACCGAATGCATACATTGCTTGACATCCCATTGAACTCATTACTGTATGAAGGCCAGCAAAAACATAACAGTTGGAAAGGGAAGAGAATTAAGATGTTAGATCAATAAGGGTCTTCTCATGCAGTAACTCTAGAAATCTTTTAATCTATGTTCCTTGCTGAGAACATTATGCAAATGTTACATATTAGCCAGCTAGAAACTGCAATGTCTTATTGATTTGGTGACTAAAAAATGATGGATTTTCAGTAAAAAAGGAGTTTTCCATATACTTTGTCTTATGTACTATTTAAACAAAATAGTGCAAAACCAAAGCAGTTGATAAGTATAATTAAAAACCTACTGCCGGATTCAGAGAGAACTTACGATGACGTCTCTGTTGATACGCCGCGTAAGTTCTAGGATGAGCCGTCGTAGCTATGTGCCGTATTCACTGTACAAGATACGCCTGAATTTTGGCTTCCTACGACCGACGTAAGTCTCCTACGCCGTCGTATCTTGGGTGCATATTTACGCTGGCCGCTAGGGGCGCTTCCATTGATTTACGAGTCAAATATATAAATGAGCAAGATACGCCGATTCACGTACGTACTTGCGCCCGTCGCAGTAATCTACGCCGTTTACGTAAGGCGTACGTCCGGCATAAACGTCAGAACAGCTGTCGTATTTTACGTTGTTTACGTAAGTCGTACGTGAATGGGGCTGGGCGTAAGTTACGTTCACGTCGTACGCATTGAGCCGTCGTATCTTAGGGAGTATATGCAACGTGATTCTGAGCATGCAGGCGAATGCTCCATTCGTACGGCCATGCATTTACATGGGGTCACGATTCATTTTAATACAACACGCCCACTACCTGCCTACTTTGAATTAGGCGGGCTTACGCCGGCCTATTTACGTTACGCCGGCGTAAATATGGGAGCAAGTGCTTTATGAATACTCAGCTTGCCTCTCAATGTTATGTTGGCGTAGCGCATATGAGATGTGCTACGCTGGCATAAAGATACGACAATGTACCTGAATCTGGCCCCTAGTATACAAGTATTTAAAGTTTTAAAGTGCAAGTACTTAAGGGTTTTTTTTTTGTGTTTGTTTTAATTAAGTTTTTACATAGTTGGAAAGGGTTAGAACTTCTGCTAGTTATCTTCCGGGAAGATTGTTTTTCTCTCTTTTTAGCTCAGTGATTAGCAGTCGCTTGGAAAGGAAATGAGGAGAAATATTTTAAAGAGTAGATAGATAGGTGTTGAACTACTACATGCATTTAGGCTGTTCATTTTGCACTTTGAAAAGGGAATTTGCCCCAGAGCTTAGTGAAAGTAGTTAAGCTGCACTTTGCAAAGAAATCACAAGCAAGAAAAAAAAAAGCATTTGCTTGTACATGATTTGATTGTTCAATAAGCTCTAGGGCAATTTATCTAGCAAAGTGCAACTCTCTTTGCAAAGTAAACAGATTATTAATTTCTTCATCAATTTAGGCTAATATGTATTCTGCTGCATGTTTTTGGTAAAACCCCAATAAGCATATATTGATTGGTTTGTGTAAAACTTTTTTTTTTTTTACTAGTAATGGCGGTGATCAGCGACTTATAGCAGGACGGTGATATTGCGGCGGACAAATCAGACACTAAGTGACTCTTTTTTGGGGACCAGTGACACTAATACAATGATCATGGCTAAAAATATGCACTGTCACTGTACTAATAACACTGTCAGGGAAGGGGTTAACATCAGGGGCGATCACAGGGTTAAATATGTTCCTAGGGAGTGCTTACTAACTGTGTGTGGGGGGTGTTTTTACTGTGAGAAGGCAGAAATCCACGTTGCTGCTTAGCAGAAATACAGGATCACAGCCTTTCCTTCTCACAGAACGGTGATCTGTCTTGTTTACATAGGCAGACCGCCATTCTGCCTGTGTCCCGAATGATCAGCTGGTCCTGGCAGACATTGTGTCCACTGGACCTACTGATTGGCACACCTCAGACACGAAAGTGCAGGATCACATACAGGTATGTGATCCTGAGCAGAGGAGCCACCTTGCCTCCCTAAATACACAGTATACGGTTGGCAATCGGTTTAAGGGGTTGTATTACATTCAGAAAATTAAGATGCAATACAGAAAAGAAAGTGGATATTGATGATCATTTTCTTTTACATTCTAGCCAAAGTGTTATGTTTGTATAGACCTATATCCCTGTGTTTATTTTGTGAACAGTTTTTTGCTTGTAAAAGTTTTGTAAAAGCTTGGAATTTGCTTGGAAAAGTTTTAAATTACGGTACCCTTTTCTCTCAGTGAACATACAGTACTTACGTTCTCTTCAGAGATCTGTACTATCAGAGATAACGAACAACACCCCTCAGCACAAGCTTTTCCACATAGACATTTATTGCAAATAAGAGCACAGGGTGTGTTTGACACAATACTTATGAATTACCTAGACTAGTGGGTATTTTCTGGTGCCTATTAGAGTGTACAGCAATACACTAGAAAATAGGGCTTCATATCGCTTTTCAAGTCCTCAGTTGGGCTGGAAAGGGTATGATGAAAGATATATTATTGCATGCACTGAACTATAGAATTTGCAGCTTACTAGTTTACACTGATGTTCCAAAATGTAGATTTTGTTAAACAGGAAAAAAGGGTCCTGACACACAGAGAGTATGTGGCCAGGGGAGGAGAGAGGGTTGGGAATGTGAAGAGCCCTAGCAGAAGGGCTCTGATTAGCAATGTGTTAATAATCAGGCAAATAGTAGTGTACTGTCAAAATCAACAGGGAGGTAATTGTCCACCCAGGGTTTCCACAGGTGTTCATATTTATTTACCTTATCAACCAGAATTGCTTCAACCTTGGCATGGATCATGGCTCTGGGAATTCTGTTTTTAGTTTCTGCAATGCTAAGGTGTGGGGAGTAGATTGAATTGCTGTCTAGTCACTGCCAATGGCCTTTGATTGACTATATCCGTGACTGGATCAGGGTCCAGGGTACAGATGAACAAACATGACTGGACTGTTGGGCAGCTCCACCATACATGTAGATGTGTTCCACTGTCTGAGCAGCCTCGAAAGCAAGTGCGGGATTAAGACGGAAGGGAATCCGGGGAGGGACTAGATACCATTTCATTAGGACTGTAATTTGTTTCTAGGGCTACTATATTCTGTGAGACTGACTTGGTGGCTGTCCATCTATCAGACCAGTCCTTATTGTCTAGCTGGAGATATGAGTCTCTCTCCCACTTAGCTATGTAATGGAGAAATGAATGGGGTAGGGGATCTAGGAATTGGGCATATAAAGCAGAGATCAAACCACAAGCATGTGGGTCTGATTTACAGGTGTGTTCAAAATTGGTCATATCGGGTAGAGATTAATCTGTGTACAGACAAGGTGCGAAGAAGTGTTTGAGTTGGAGGTAGCAAAAAAGTTTAGAGTTTGGGATACCATGGGTTTCACAGAGAGTGGGGAACGGTTTAAATGTATCAGGAGTCATGAATTTTTACATCTAGATAAGGTTGGCTGAAGACCAGTTATGAAATGAGGGGGAAGTTCACACCAGGTAAAAGGCTGGGTTCTGAAAATAGTATGAGGCCCCGTACACACGACAGAGTTTCTCGGCAGAATTCACCGAGAAACTCGGTCAAAACCCGGATTCTGCCGTGAAACTCTGTCGTCTGTACAGTTTTGGCTCGATGGAGCCGCCGAGGAGCTCGACGAGAAAATAGAGAACATGTTCTCTATTTTCTCGTTGTTCTATGGGAGAAGGCGTCCCGCCGAGCTCCTCGGCGGCTTCATCCCAGAACTCGACGTGCCAAGCACGTCGAGTTCCTCGGCCGTGTGTACGGGGCCTAAGAGTGGGTTATGAGGAGACAAAAAAAATAATTTTGTTTTGAGTCTGTTCCATAAGGATAAAAAGTGTAGAGTGACAGGCTTCTGTAATGACTTGAGGTCGGTTGGGCAGAGCCATAGCAAATTAGCCACTGAGAGGGGATCACAATTGATAGATTCCAGTGCAACCCATAATGGAGATTCATGGGGTGTGTGGTATTTTGGAAGTTGGGCCAGATGTGCTGCTTGATAGTATTTTGAGAAATTTGGAAGCCCTAGACCACCTAGACCACCTTTTGTGTTTGGTGCAATATAGAATTGTTTTAGCTATCCATGGTCTAGCTCTGCCCCAGACATAGGTGAGCGCATGGCATTGTAATATTCTCAGGAAATATGGAGGAACAAGAGTTGGTAATACTCGAAACAAGTATAAGATTTTCGGTAATTTTGCCATTTTGACTACATTGATGCGACCCATCCATGCCAGGGCTAGAACTGAGCACGTGGACACGAGACCAGTTACATTAGTTAGCATTCCAATCACAGCCATCATGTGATGTAAAGCCGGGTGCTAGGTGATCGGCTCTCCTTCTCCTCACACAGAGCTTGTCAGTGAGGAGAAGGAGAGCAGATCTCTTCACCCGGCCAGTGATCAATATGTATGAGCTGTTTTTTACACACTGATAACAGGCCTAGTGTCCCCAAAACAGGGATGCTAAAACTAAGGCTGTTGCTGAAACACGTCAGCTGTTTTGCTTGTCACTTTTTGTAACCGACCATTAAAATCGCTATAATGACTACTGAGTTGCCGGCTCAATACTTTTACTTGTTTCTGTTGTAGTGTGTTAGCACACACTGAGCCTGAGCACCTGAAAGAGGATCTTGCAAATTTAACTAGGAGTTCCCTGATGTGTGCGCTATCTCTCTTCAAACCTTCCCAGTGTGAACCCAGCCTTAGTGAAACTGATCCAAAAAGGTGGAGAATACTCCGAATTGGCTATTATATTTTCACTTTCCTTAAATGCCACATGCCTGGACTAGAGAAATGCCTCACTCTAATAGATAACTGGATGACAAACAGTTATCTTAAACTCAATGGTTCGAAAACAGAACTTCTCCTGTTTCACGCTAACCGGAAAAATCACCCTGCGTCAACATGGACTGCCCCACCCATTCTGGGTAAAACTATCACCCCTAGCACCAAAGTCAAAAGTCTTGGAGTCATTTTCGATACCTACATGACAATGGAAGCACAAATAGGGTCAGTAGTAGAAGATCCCACCATCTGCTGCGCCTACTACGCAGACTCACGCCCTTTATCCTGAAAGAGGACATTGCAGTCGTGGTGGGAACAATCATCAATTCCAGACTCGACTATGCAAATGCCCTCTATCTAGGACTCCCCAAATACCAAATCACTCGTCTGCAAGTCGTTCAAAATACGGCCGCTCGACTAGTGACTAGGAAAAAAACATGGGAATCAATCTCACCTTCACTGAGATCCCTTCATTGGTTGCCAGTAAAAGACAGAATCACTTTCAAGGTACTCTGTCTAATACGTAAGTGAATTCAAGGCAACGCCCCCCAATATCTATGCGAAAAAATAAAAGCCCATAACCCCAATCGCATTCTGCGATCCACCAATCAAAACCTCCTCCAGATACCCAAAGCCAGATACAAGTTCAAATGAGATCGAAGATTTGCAGTCCAAGGACCCCGTCTGTGGAATGCACTACCAACCACCATCCGACTGGAGTCGGACCACTTGGCCTTCAGGAGAAAGATTAAAACCCATCTCTTCTGAGGTTAAGGGGTTCCTTACCCATGAATTGGATACAGCGCCCAGAGGCGATTCAGTTTGCATGTGTTGCGCTTTACAAGTCTCTCACTCACTCACTACTTATTTAACTCATGCATTTATTTATTTCCTTTAGTGAATTGACTTTAATGCCATTTTATGAGGTATTTTTGGGGTAAATACCTCATAAGGTGATAGTGAATTGACATGTTCATTATCTCATAAGATAATTGTGAAATAATGTGTCACGTGATTTAATTATCTCATGAGATATTCTTTAGGCTTGAACTCTGGTCTAGTTACATACAATATATGAATTGTATTAAAAATTACGGAAAATGTATCAAAGCAACTAATTCTGAAATTGCAGAATGCACCCTACTGGACAGCACATTGCTACATGTTACTAATTACATTATCTATCTATCTATCTATCTATCTATCTATCTATCTATCTATCTATCTATCTATCTATCGATCTATTGATCTATCTATCGATCTATCTATCTAAGAATAATATAATAGAAAATAAGGTAATGATTTCTTGATATAGGTGGTATCAGTCATTAGATTTTACTCATCTGCAAGATATATGAGGCCCTCTTCAAGTGAGGAAATTATGTATGTTTTTCCATTTCTGGTAATGGTAGTTTTTAAAGGGTACCCCAGCTGTAAGGAATTTTGTGGTTTTATAATGCCTTCGCACAGGCAACTAATGTATTCCTAGAGGCAATTGTGGCTTGTGGAAGATAAGGATATAGGGAATCTTTGCCTTTTGGTTAAGTAATGATGAGGTTGCCCAACATCCATTGTAATTAGTTATTTACCATGATAGCAATGTATGTGGGCGTTGACATGTCTAGGTATCCTCTCAGGTTGATGAGCTAGTCTTGGCAGCCTATGTGCTCTGTCTATAACAATTTCAGTCTGAGATGTGGATGGCAACAATTTGATTATTGGTTGTATTTACCCTTTTAGTTCTGCTCAAGTCATTAAATCTGCATTTCTTTTGAAATTGATCATAGGGGTCTACTAATTTATGTTTGATTTGTTCATCATCTATTGCATATGTGAATCCACTAGCTTCTTATTAGCTTGTGCAAAATCACTCATTGTGTTTTTAATATAGTTCACTCTGTCACTGATTTCTGAAATTTCAGATTTAGGTTGGTGTGTGCTGAAAATCACATCTAAATGATCCCTTTAATGAGATCAGAATATATTTAAAGGTAGTGTTATGCCTTGTACACACGATCAGGCTTTTGCCCAGCCAAATCCGGAATTCCATCGGGGTAAAATAAAACATTTTCTATATCTAAACTCTGATGGAATTCCTCAGAATATCCAATGAAAAAATTCAGATGGGGCTACACACGATCAGAATATCCAATGGAAAAAGTCTGTCAGACTTTTTCCTTCGGAAAATCTGATCGTGTGTACAAGGCATTAGAGAAGGTCTGGTTCATGGTGGGAAATTCATTGATAGGGTCAATGATTTCCTTTGTGTCATTTTAAAGATATGTTATGGTTAGTGGAGGCGTGGCTGGTCAGTGAGGAATGGCTGCACTCTACAGCTGACCAGGTCAGTTTTATCTCTGGCCATCAAGCACCAGATGCCACAAGATGTGTGATCGACCTAATGTACACAGCAGAATCTACCAAAGATACTTCTCTGTTTCTAGCCCTGGATGAAGAGAAGCCCTTTGACAAGATACATTAGGGCTACTTGCAAGTAGTCCTATGGAAATCTGTGTTTCAGGTGTTACTCGAAAGTCGTATTTGGAGATTTAATATCTCTCAGATATTATTTAGGTTAATGAGAGTTATTTGATCATGAGTGAAAGCTTTAACACAATAAAACAAAATGTATTGGTAAATAATGAGGAGGCCTAACCTAATACACAGCAATCTATTGTACAGAAAAAAAGGGTATAAACATCATGGATTACATGAAGAAATAAAGAGTATAAAACTCAAAACGTTAATCTACAAACAGCCAGACAGGCAATACATCGGACAAGCATGTATACAGATAAGTGCTAGGAGATGTCCTTATATTTACCAGTGGTTTTAAATGAGGGCCCCCTGTATAAGTTGGTTCCTTTCTCCTCTCATCTGTTTACAACTTAAATTAATAAAAACACATCACTCATAGACTTGCATAGGGCCATCCCAATTGGTAGGACCATCTTACCCCTCTCCTCCCTTTGGTCTTATCTTATCCAGGACTGGACAATTTCCCCATCCCCTAGATTTAGCCTAACACAGCCCCTCACTAGCACCTCCTCTTTTGGGGGAAATTAATTAGCCCAGGTCATCATCTGCTCTTGAATGAAGCATTAGTTATGTTATCATATCCTGGTCAAATTGCTCATTGCTGTACAGATGGGGAGCCTCTTTTGAAATGTAGATAGTATTAACGAAGGGTGTTCGAAAGGCCTTGTCTAGATAATTACTTTGGCCCTGTATAGTCTGCTGATGAGGTAATGAATTTAGGTGTTGTGCTAAATTAAATTCATATAAATTCATGATTGGTAACTAGCAGAGAACAACCTAATATGTTTTAACAATGGAGCCACATCTCTATGTTGGTTATTTGATAATGTATATTGTTAACTGTATAAAGAAACGGCTCGCTGTTATTTTTTTATATATAGTATTTTTCCTTATACAGAAGTATATAATTTGTCATAAGGATTCCTTTTGTGTGCTATTGCTGTACTTCTGTCTCTGTATTTGCACTAAATATTTGAAAAACATGTTAAGCTTTATAAAAATATATGTTATAGTTGCCTTCGGCTTTGAGAAGTTAATGCCTAGGCCTGGATTTAGTGGTTGTGGTGAGGGATTTAACAGTGTCCTTGTGCTTCCTGATCATGTTGGACTTTGGAGAGATGTTCTGCCACTGGCAGAGAAAAACAGCTCAGGCTTATTTTATTTGGTGCCACGGTACAGTGCCTCACATAGAGCTTGGTTAAACTGAATCCATCTTTCTCAGCTGTTTACCATATCCCCAAAATTCCCTTTACTTTGGCTTTAGGGATAATTTAAATAAAAAACAAAAACAAAAAAAAACTGTTGGAATTGCACTACTGAAACTGTGAGAATGCAATAGGATCGATTTACTACAGGCAAATAGTTTTCAAGTAAAGTTACACTTTGCAAGGAAATCTTCCCCAGAGCTTAGTGAATAGGGTGGAACTTTGCTGCCTTTTTTTCCTTGCACATGGCTGCAATTGTTTGTAAAGTGCAATTTTACCAGATTCAGTAAGCTGCTCTGGGGTTAATTTTCTTGCAAAATGCAAAGTCGCTTGGAAAGAAAACAGCCTATTTGCCTGTAGTAAGTAAGAAAGAGGGAAACAGAAAAATAATCAGTGAAAAGAAATAGAAAAAGCAGAGTTCAGAGTGAAACCACCCTGTCCCCATACCTCAGATTCAATTCAGAGATCATCAAATGTATGTCAAAGCTCAGAGGGCCACATAAGAGCATCCAGGGTTGCCACATTTTCAGGAATTTACTGTGAATATCGCTAAGCGTGGAAATACATTTTTCATTCCCCATCATGCCTGTAACTCTACTTTTCACTTCAGGAAAAGTAATAGTAGTTTTTTTTTTCTTATGACTGCACTGTGGTTTACTTGGAGGACATGAAAATGTGCAATCAAAGTTTGCTGATGCTGCATAACTTCTTGTATCAGCTTGTGTACCAGGGATTTCCATAAATGTTTAATATTGCTGAAGGACAGTACAGTTTAAGTCAGATTATGTACCAAAATCCAGAGTATTTGTGGTGATCTAAGATATTGATTTGTTTCTGTAAAAAAATTAGCCCTGGTACATTTTAAAAATGCCAGTTAACCCCCCTGGCGGTATTCCCGAGTGACTCGGGGTGAGATTTTTTGGCTACGATCAGTAATCCCGAGTCAGACTCGGGCTCGCCTCGCTGAATCCACAGGCTTGGTTTACTTACCTTGTCCCTGGATCCAGCGATGCCACCGCGCTGTGTGAGCGAGTGGGACCTTGCTCGATTCACACAGTGTCCTCCTGTCCTGCCGATCTCCGTTCCCTGCGACGTTACGATGCACGGGAGCGGAGAACGGCGCCAAATTCAAAAAGGTAAACAAACACAATACATACAGTATACTGTTATCTTATAGATTACAGTACTGTATGTAAAAAAAAAACACCCCCCTTGTCCCTAGTGGTCTGCCCAGTGTCCTACATGTACTTTTATATTATAAAAACTGTTCTTTCTGCCTGCAAACTGTAGATTGTCCATAGCAACCAAAAGTGTCCCTTTATGTCAAAAATGGTTTTAGAGCAGCTAGAAAACAGTGATAATAAATTATAATCACTTGCAGAATTGTGCGATAGTGATTTGTGGGGAAATTGGTCATAAAAAAAAAAAAGTAATGACAGCGACAATTCTGCAACTGAGCAAATTTCAGTGATTTTGAGTTGATTACATTATTGAATAATTTTTATTGTAATTATATTATTATTTGTTATAATTATTTATAATTATTTATTATATTATAATTTATAATTTTGTTTTTAAAAAAAATTCATACCCAGGATGCCTACTAGACTCTTGTTTGGTCAGATTTAAATGAGTTATTCCTAAGAATTACAGGTCTACAGTATAAAACGCCAAATTTCCTTTCAAATAAATAATGGTACCGCTTTCAGCACCTTTTTTCTGAAATAATCATACTGCCAGGGAGGTTAAAAGCCATGGACATGGAAGAATTGGCAATTTAAATGAAAGATGTGGTCAAAAGCAAAAGTCAACACAACCAGTGGAGAGAGAGAAAAGGCTCCAAGCATGTGGTCTAGTTGGGTATTCTTTGGATGTCATAAGTGTACATGTTACCACAGCAACTTCTCCTGTTCTAATCAAATAGTAGTACGTATTTAAGTGTAGAAGGTAAGCAGCAAAAAATACACTAATCAAACAACTTGTTAATGCTAAAAAATCAAACAATCTTACTCACCTAAAATAAATGAATGTACACTTTCAAAGGTTTGTATATACATAAACTACTCTAGTTTATTAATTTTGTTCCAGTGAAAAGCTACAGAAGTTCATAATGAATTGTTGAGTTTTTCAAGATATTTCAAAAGAAAAATGTAAAAAGGATAAGGCATTAAAAACTTTAAGTCAGTAAACCGTACACAGAGATGGTGAAGACAGAGACCCCGTTTAAATTTAATGCTGAGAATTGATATACTAGGAAAAAACTTTACTGTCATTTTAGTGTTTGACAAAAATACAAGTTCTCATCTACCAAAAGAATCATGTGAATAATAATAATTGAAATACACAAACGACAGAACGCCTTAGGCTCAGTAAAAATATAATTTGAGTTTCTTTTCACATTACTCTCAAGGTGTACCTTGAAGGTCATCTTTTTTGGCCATGTTGCCCTGGGGAAATTTTAATAGCATTGAGCCAACTACTGAAGTGAAATAGTGAAAAATTACCAGTATTACAGATAGAATTTGCTGAACTTGATGGACTCATTCTCCTAATAAGCCAAGTCTAGTCTCCTACCATGCAATGATCCAAAGTCAGATCTTCATATAGCTTTAAGGGCTTTGTCATTAGATGGATGAATAGAGAATAACGGCTAAGCTCTAGCAGGGGTTTAGCTTACCTCTGGTTAGAAGCAGGAGCTTAAGTCTCTGTAGACAATGGGATTGATTTACTAAAACTAGAGAGTGCAAAATCTGGTGCAGGTGTGCTTGGTAGCCCAATTAGCTTCTAACTTCAGCTTGTTCAATTAAGATTTGACAAAAACAAACAAAAAAAAATGGAAGCTGATTAGTATCTATGCAGAGCTCAACCAGATTTTCCAGTTTTACTAACTCAACCCCAATGTGTTCAGGATCCTATGGTGCAGGGATGGACTGGCCATTGGGACTACAGGGAGTTTCCGGTGGGCCGATGGCTCAGTGGGCCGGCTTCTGTGACAGCGGACCGCTGTCCCCCTCCGCTCCTCTGTCTCTCCCTTCCCGCAGTGATCACCTCCTCTCCCTCCCCGCAGCACTCACCTGGGGGGAACAGAGATGCAGGGGGAGGACCAGAGGAGCAGGGACGACGACAGAGGAGCATGGGGGAGGGGACAGACAGCTCACTCAACAGCTATGGCCTGGGAGTTTCTCACTTCTGCCTAATCTTGTCCCATAAGGGGGGGGGGGCACCGAACTGATTCCTTGCCCCGGGTGAAATAATGTCTAGCTTCCCCACTGGTACTGCCTATAAAAATACCAGTACCAGCCGTTCTACTCTAATAAAGTAGAACGGCTAGTGGCTAGTGAAGGGGGAGAGGGGGCTTGGGTGGCTGGGGGGGGGAGGGATTTGTCCGGCCGCCATGGGGGAGACCTGTCAAAGTGGGCCAGTCTGGATGAAGTCCAGGGCCAAATTTTTGTCCCAGTCCAGCCCTGCTATGGTGCATCAAAGGGATTTGACAGATTTAGAATATACTTTCAAACACCTTTTTTGGGCCTGCTATTGAGCTAGACTGTTGGATTTATATACTGTATGTCCTAATTGTAACAGGCTTCCTTTCTGACATAGTTAGGCTGGCTGAAAAAAGATGCAAGTCCATCTAGTTCAACCAATACAATATACTTCTAGAGTTATTACATTGGAAATGCAATAATACTTATACAGTGTGTGTAAATCAAAATTTGCAACTAGATACACGTTCTTTAAAACTAACATGTATTGATGAAAAAATCAAAACAGTAAATTAATATATATGTATACAAATTTAAATGAAACTTGTTTTTCCAGGCTGGTATTATTGCCAGGTTATATTGCTCTTGCTGATTTGGAACATGTATAATTATAAGAAACTTTAGGTTTTCTATGGGTTTACAAAGTACTAATGGAATAAATAAACAGACAAATGGTATTTTTGGAAAGGGGCCAGAAATATTAGCCAATATATTTTATTATATGTGTGTTTTTTTACATAAAATACTGTAACAGTATTTAATACACTTCATGTACCAGTCTCCCTATTTTGTAACAAACAAGTCAAGGAAACAATAAATAAATTGTGCGTCAAAAATATCACAATATATAAAATATGTGTGTAAATATTATCCAACTGTGTTTCTATTTCCCACAATAAGTGTATGACTATGTGTATGTGTTTATTGCCACACATAAACAGCAAAACATCAACAACATCAATAAGTGAAAATGTCCAATTGCAAAGCTTCCAATACATCCAAGAAAAAGTGTGTTTTCCCAAAGAAAAGAACCTCCACCAAACCCCAAAATGTATTTCCATGGCCCTGAAGACGTCACAATTGAGGAAACATGTTGGGTGGAGCCAGAGAATATAAGGGAGAGCTAGCTGAGTGGAGTGATCTTTGCTCTTGACTGTGAGCAATGTATCTTCATTTCAGCGCTGCTGGTTTTCTGTGCAAAGTGATTCTATCTGCAACACTTTGCAAGTAAAGTTTTACTTTTTTTTAATAAATAGCACACAGAGAGCATTATGGTTTGTATTTACTGTTATTTTGAGAGCATAATTGTGGGATTCAATTATTGTGCTTGTGCCAGGGAGCATTCTTGGAGACTTATCAGTGCATGGTAGATTAAACGACCTCTGCTGCCTGGAGGATTTTTGTTGCCATCTGGGTTCTAAAAGTGTTATTAAGTGCAGTAAAACTTGGTGATGAGGGTCAACTATTGCGTGAGGGGACACCTTTTGGGGTTCACTAGAGATCTTTCTCTTTGGAAAAAAAAAAATTTCCCTTCAAGTTTGGAAGCATTGCAGTTGAATTGATGGGTTACAACAGATGGAACCTTTTCACTAATTGATGCTGTTTGATGTTTTGTTGTTCATTTGTGACAATATAATATTGTTTTGTGGCTACATATGAACACTATTAAAAGTCATACACTTATTGTGGGAAATATAGACACAGTTGATTATTTATTTATACACATATTTTTATATAATGTGATTAAAGTGCGGCACTATGGGCCAGATTCACATACAAATGCTTTACGCTGCGGCGGCATAACGTATCCCATTTACGTTACACCGCCGCAAGTTTACAGCGTAAGTGCCTGATTCACAAAGCACTTACCTGTAAACTTGCGGCGGCGTAGCGTAAATCCGCTCAGCGCAATCCCTCCTAATTCAAATGGGGCGGGGACCATTTAAATTAGGCGCGTTCCCGCGCCGAACGTACTGCGCACGCTCCGTCCCTAAAATTTCCCGACGTGCATTGCGCTAAATGACGTCGCAAGGACGTCATTGGTTTCGACGTTAACGAAAATGGCGTCCAGCGCCATTTACGGTTGATTTACGCAAACTACGTGAAATTTAAAATTTAAACGTGGGACCGACTGCCATACTTAACATTTGCTAGGCCACCTAGAGGGCACTCGTAGTTTTACGCTGCGTTTCTCTACGGAAACAACGTAAATTTAGATCGACGGGCAAAGCGGACGTTTGTGAATCGGCGCAACTAGTCATTTGCATATTCTACGCCGACCGCAATGGAATCGCCACCTAGCGGCCGGCCTAGAATTGCAGCCTAAGATCCGACGGTGTAAGTCAATTACACCTGTCGGATCTAGGGCTATCTATGCGTAACTGATTCTATGAATCAGGCGCATAGATACGACAATCGTATCTCAGAGATACGACGGCGTATTAAGAGATACGCCGTCGTATCTCTTTTGTGAATCTGGCCCATTGTATTTAATGTTTTTAAGCAGATGCTTTATACCTGCATATTTTACCATTTCTGGGCAAACTTTTCTAAAAAATTAAATAATAATAATAATATTTGATGTGTTCATGATGCAGGATTCAGAAAACACTCTGGGCCAGATCCACGTACCTCAGCGCATCTTTCCGTCCGGCGTAACGTATCTCTGATACACTACGCCGCCGTAACTTACAGCGTATTTTCTGTATCCTGAAAGAATTTGCGCCGTAAGTTACGGCGGCGTAGTGTAACTTTGTCGGCGTAAGGGCGCGCAATTCAAATGGATGAGATGGGGGAGTGTTTTATGTTAATACGTCTTGACCCGACATAAATGACGTTTTGTTTAACGGCGCATGCACCATCCGTGGGAGTATCCCAGTGCGCATGCTCCAAATTAACCTGCAACAAGCCAATGCTTTTGACGTGAACGTAATTCTACGCAAAGCCCTATTCTCGAACGACTTAGGCAAACAACGTAAAATTTTCAAAATTCGACGCGGGAACGACGTCCATACTTAACATTGAGTACGCCTCATATAGCAGGGGTAACTTTACGCCGAAAAAAGACTTACGGAAACAACGTAAAAAAATGCGCCGGCCGGACGTACGTTTGTGGATTCGCGTATCTAGCTAATTTTCATACTCGACGCGGAAATCAAGGGAAGCGCCACCTAGCGGCCAGCGTAAATATGCACCTTAGATCCGACGGCGTACTAAGACGTACGCCAGTCGGATCTAGCCCAGCTTCAGGCTTATCTTGTTTTGTGGATACAAAACAAAGATACGCCGGAGCAACCTAGCAGTTACGCGGCGTATCAATAGATACGCCAGCGTAACTGCTTTGTGGATCTGACCCTCTCAGTTTTCCAAAGAGAAAGCACACCAGAAGTTGCTTCTCCATCTCACTGAGATTTATATGGAGCCTGAATAGAGAGACAGAAAGATTTATAGAGAGGAAGTGAGGCAGTGTTGATAAGTCATTGTGTAAGTTTTTACTTAAGCTATCAAGTTCTGTAAAGAGGTTTTCAGCAAAGCAGGCAGAATAGCCTGAAAAAATATGTGAAAATTAGTCTAGTGTTCCTATACCGTCTAAAAATAAGAATTCGAAATATTACTTTGAAATATTTTGCATTTACCTGCATTAAAAAAATGTATCCTTCAATAAATAAAGATACAAAAAACTTGTTCATATATCTCTGGATAAGCCATACCGACACCTGAAATGACAATTATGCTGCTAGTCTATAAGTGTTAATGTGAGCCTGTGTGAGCTCATGTGGCCTTTTCATCACACTGTTAGTAAAACAGTGCAATTTCCTGTATCCTTTATGATTCTGTACTTATGTACCTTATTAGCATGATGCTAATTAACAAGCATTATGGCTTCGCCAGGCTTATCAAAACGTGATTTCATATATAAATGCTGACTGGTGTTCTTTATATATACAATACTACTTTTACATTTAAGCAAGCTTTTGTCATAATATATGATTCAAAAACACTGCTTGATTATAAAATGTATACAAATACATAACTAATGAAATCTTACGATGGCTTTAAAAAACTCTGCACATTAACTTCCCCCTCCCCCTTATTGCTACTGTATGTTAATGATAAAAACATTTTAATTACCACATTCTGGAATCCTGTGATTTGCCAGGTCCTGAGGCTTCTATTGTCTTCACTTGGGGAGGTAGACACTTGGCTGTCAAGCAGTGGGGTTCTCTTGGGCTCAATGTGTTGCACAATGTGTTGACATCACAAAGAGGTGTCTGGTTGAATTTGGCACAGGCTGCTGCACTGGACCAATCATAAACATACTCTGAGTTGTGTTGGCCAGGGATTTACTAAAGATGGATAGACTTTTTACTTTGCTGGAGCATTTTCCCCAGAGCGCATTGAATGTGATGAGGTTTAATTTTGCAAAGAATGACCAGTAGCGAAGATTTTTTTAACCACTTGCTTACTGGGCACATATACCCCTCTCCTGCCCAGGCAAAATTTCAGCTTCCAGCACTGCATCGCTTTAAATTAAAATTGCGCGGTCGTGCGACGTGCCTCCCAAACAAAATTTACGTCCTTTTTTCCACACAAATAGAGCTTTTTTTTGGTGGTATTTTATCACCTCTGCGGTTTTTATTTTTTGCGCTATAAACAAAAAAAGAGCGAACATTTTGAAAAAAAAAACACAATATTTTTTACTTTTTGCTATAATAAATATCCCATTTTTTTAAAAAAAAACTATTTTTTTTTCAGTTTAGGCCGATATGTATTCTACATATTTTTGATAAAATAAAAAATCGCAATAAGCGTATAGTTATTGGTTTGCACAAAAGTTATAGTGGCTACAAAATAGGGGATAGAATTCTGACATTTTTTTTTATTATTTTTTTTACTAGTAATATGCCGATCTGCAAATTTTGTCAGGACTGCAATATTGCTGCGGACACATCGGACACGTTTGACACATTTTTGGGACCATTCACATTAATACAGCGAACAGTGCTATAAAAATGCATTGATTACTGTATAAATGTGACTGGTAGGAAAGGGGTTAACACTAGGGGTCGCGGAAGGGGTTAAATGTGTATCCTGGGAGTGATTCTTACTGTGGGGGGAGGGGACTGACTGGGGGAGGTGACCGATGCTGTGTCCCTATGTACAAGGGACACAGCATCTGTCTCCTCTCCCTGACAGGACGTGGAGCTCTGTGTTTACACACAGAGCTCCACGTCCCTGCTCTGTCATTGGCGATCACGGGTACCCGGCGGACATTGCGGCCGCCAGGCATGCACATCGGCATCTCGGGGACGCGCCGCCGCGTGCACGCCCCCCAGTGGCCGGAGGACGGGAGGGTGTCAAAAGATGTCCTCCCGGATTTCTAGAGCCACCTGGAGGCCGTCTTTTTACTAAGGCCCGGGACTCAAGTAGTTAAATAGATGTTTGTTTGCACATGACTGTATGATGGAAGTCAGCATATCTTTACCTCATCCACTAAGCACTTGGAAAACTTCCCCTGCAAAATGCAACTTTCCTTGTCAAGTGAACAACCTGTTGGCCTTTAGTAAATCAACCCTCTAGAGTAAAGAATTTTATTTTTTAAATAAAATTGTGAATTGGTTAAGGGAGGATTATTTCTACCCAGAGATGGGCTTTAAACAACTGAAAGGGGAAGACCTGCATGGAAACAATAGTAACAACATTTCAGTTATTTGTTTTCCCAGGTAACAAACTTCCAAGGCTCAGTAATGTCAGTGATGTAATAGAATGCAATATAATTTCCTTGTTCATATTTAATCTGCTACTCTTTTAATTTTTTTTTTCAAAATGTCTCCTCTACTAACCCGATTTCTGTCTCAGTTCACTTCTCTATAAATGGCACCAGAGAATGTGTTGGATAATTATGCTTCAGTCTGATCTTGTTGAAGAGAAACCTCCAACATGATTTTTTTTTTGTTATGCCAACATACACGACTGCTGAAGACCATTTTACTTGTATAGGACATGACCTTTAATACTGGCACTTATTTTGTTTTTGTGACATTATCCCTAAAGCATAAAAGCAACAGAATACAAAATGACAGATAAATCCTTTGGCTATTTTTTGTTCTATTGTTACATTTGAAATTAAATATGCATTTAATTTTGCATTATTTCAGTGCAGATGGTTTTATTGTAAGTGACATGCAGGTCATAGAAAAGTTCTCTGATAATCCTTTTGGAACTCACTAAATTCTGCCTTTATGTGGCTTTTGCTTGACATTTAATCTCTTAACAGTGTTCTTTTATGTGCCAGTGGAGATCTTTTATTTTTAATAATGTCCCTGTTCATAAAATATAACAGCTATGAGGAACATTTAAATCAGTTCTTGGTAGCATTCCTGAAAGTTTTAATTTGTCTGGGAACCATAAATATTCTTTGAGCCTTTACATACTAAAATACTGTACACATTTGTCATTGCTATTTAAATAATATGTGTTTTAGAAAGTTGAAACAGTGAGGCTTAGCTTTTTTTTGGTAAATATGTTTTTTTTTTTACCATGCTAACACTTAACAGTTTTATAAAAAACAACTTAATCCCAATTTATACTATTGTAGTGTTTATTATGTATTATTATAAAAATAAGGATTTTCCTGCATGTGTTTATGAGGTAATGAAAGATGGGATGACAATATGAATGCCTTAAAGGGCATCTGTGGAACATGACTTGCTAAAATTGGTGTTTAAATCAACCACAGGGTATTTTTGGCTTTGAATTTAAAAGAATGTGTTGTCAGCCCTGCCTTATGAGGATGGACTTAAGGCTTGATCCAATTGTTTAGCCTTACGGAAGGAACATTGGGCCAGATCCACATAGAAATGGATAGGCGCAGCGTATCAGAGATACGCTACGCCGCCTTATCTTACCTGGCTTTAAGTCGAATCCTGGAAGAATTTGCGCCGTAAGTTACGGCGGCGTAGTGTATTTCTGGCGGCGGAATTCAAATCGGCGATTAGGGGGCGTGATTCATTTAAATGAAGCACGTCCCCTCGCCGATTGAACTGCGCATGCTCCGTTTCGAGATTTCCCGCCATGCTTTGCACGAAATGACGTTGCAACAACGTCATTTTTTGAACTTAGACGTGACTTACGTCCATCCCTATTCACGGACGACTTACGCAAAAAATAAAAAAAATTCAAATTTTGACGCGGGAACGACGACCATACTTAACATGGAAAGTCTATCTATACGCCTGAAGGAAAAACAAAGTGTAGCACTTAGACCATGTAAATTATGACCTTAGATATGGAAGAAAAGGCAATATATTTAGTGCTTAAAATGATGAGATGTAAATGTGATAAACAAAAATACACAGTGAGCAGTGGTAATCACATAAATAAATAATGATTATAGTAGTCTCAAAGTAAATATAATAAAAATAAGTCCATAAAAAGGATGATTGCACCCGGTGAGGAAACAAATCAATGTGCAATAATAATGCTGTGTTCCTTGAAGTGACGAAAACACCTCCGCCAGTATGGGTATCTGCTTACCAGAAATGGTGGACACTGCATGGGTTTCCCTTTGGGTCTGGTATGAATATTAAGGGAAACACCAAACTAAAAATTAAAAGAAAATTGCATGGGGGTCCCTCCAAAATCCATACCAGGCCCTTCAGGTCTGGTATGGATAATAAACACTTCAATACAGGGCATTTTCACCCCATTCCTGCCCAGGCCAATTTAGTTTTCAGCGCTGTCGCACTTTGAATGACAATTGCGCTGTCATGCAACACTGTACCTAAATGTTTATGTTTTTTTCCCCACAAATAGAGCGTTCTTTTGGTGGTATTTGATCACCTCTGTGGTTCTTATTGTTTGCACTATAAACAAAATAAGAGTGACAAGTTTGAAAAAAAACACAATATTTTTTACCTTTTGCTATAATAAATATAGCATTTTTTTAAAAAAAATTTCCTCAGTTTAGGCTGATATGTACTCTTCTACATATTTTTGGTAAAAAATTGCAATAAGTGTATATTGATTGGTTTGCACAAAAGTTATAGCATCTACAAAATAGGAGATAGATTTATGGCATTTAAAAAAAATAATAATAGTAATGGTGGCGATCTGCGATTTTTATTGTGACTGTGACATTGCGACAGACTTATTGGATACTTTTGACACATTTTTGAGACCATTCACATTTTTACAGCGATCAGTGCTATAAAAATGAAAATGTGACTGGCAGGGTAGGGGTTAACACTAGGGGGGCTATCAAGGGGTTAATTGTGTGTCCTAGAGAGTGATTCTAACTGTAGGGGGTGGGGACTCACAAGGGGAGGAGACCGATCGGTGTTTCTCTGTACTAGGAACACACCATCGGTCTCCTCTCACCTGACAGGACATGGATCTGTGTGTTTACACACACAGATCCATGGTCCTGTTGTGTTAATGGGCAATCGCGGGTGCCCGGCGGATGGCCGGGAAGCCCAGGACGTCATATGACGCCCGCCCAGGATGGGAGATTCCCCTGCGGATGTCATATGGGTGGGATGGGAAGTGGTTAAGGGGAACCCTGCGCCAAATATAAAAAAATGGTGTAGGGGTCCCCCCAAAATCCATACCAGACCCTTATCCGAGCACGCAACCTGACAGGCTGCAGGAAAAGAGGGGGGATGAGAAAGCGCCCCACCCTTCTGAACCATAGCAGTCCACATGCCCTCAAAATGGGGGGAAAATTACATTTTTTGTTTTGTAAACTTGAAAACATTCAGATTTGAACTTCAATAGGTTTGGATTTGGCACTCAAATCTTGGTCATAATTTTTTTTGTCATGTTTTGCAGAGCTGCCTTGAACCAAATTCAGGTATGTTGGGCTCACCCCCACTGCCTACTTAATTTGGTATATATATATATTGTGTATATATATATACTCCTCCTTCCTCTTCATGTCCATAACCACTCCTTGTGCACAGGCAGAGAGTACAAGAATTTATCTAAAATTGATAAGGCTATTAAATTGTGTTGCAAGTTAGCCATGAAAGAATTAAAATATCTATGGAAAAATGCCCTTCATTGTGTACAAAAGGTTTTTTGGCTGTTCACTAGGGATGAGCCTCAAGTTCGAGTCAAACTCATGTTCGACTCAAACATTGCCTGTCCGCCTATTCGGTGAGCAAAGAACAATTTGGGGTGTTGGGGTGTCAAACTCACGTTCGACTCAAACATTGCCTGTTCGCCTATTCGGCGAACAACGAACAATTTGGGGTGTTCGCGGCAAATTCGAAAAGCCGCGGAACACCCTGTTAAAGTCTATAGGAGAAACCTAAAGTGCTAATTTTAAAGGCTAATATGCAAGTTGTTGTCCTAAAAAGTGTTTGGAGACCTGGGTCCTGCCCCAGGGGACATGTATCAATGCAAAAAAAAGTTTTAAAAATTGCCGTTTTTTCAGGAGCAGTGAATTTAATAATGCTAAAAGTGAAACAATAAAAGTGAAATATTCCTTTAAATTTCGTACCTAGGGGGGGTGTAAAGTTAGCATGTGAAATAGCGCATGTTTCCCGTACTTAGAACTGTCCCTGCACAAAGTGTAATTTCTTAAACAAAAAAAGACATTTAAAACTGACTCTGGCAATTCAGAGAGAATTCATTCATAAAAAATAAAAAATAAAGCGTGGGGGTCCCCCTAAATTCAATTACCAGACCCTTCAGGTCTGGAATGGATATTAAGGGGAACCCCGAGGTCAATTTAAAAAAAAATGACTTGGGGTTCCCCCCAAATATCCATTCCATTCCTTTCAGGTCTGGTGTGGATTTTAAGGGGAACTCCACCCCAAATAAAAAAAAATGGCGTGGAGTTCCCCCAAAAATCCACACCAGACCCCTTATCCGAGCATGTTAACCTGGCTGGCCGCAGAAAAGAGGGGGGACAGAGTGCGCCCCCTCTCCTGAACCATACCAGGCCACATGCCCTCAACATGGGGAGGATGTCCCCATGTTGATGGGGACAAGAGCCTGATCCCCACAACCCTTGCCCGGTGCTTGTGGGGGTCTGCGGGCGGGGGGCTTATCAGAATCTGGAAGACCCCTTTAACAAAGGGGACCCCCAGATCCTGGCCCCCCCTATGTGAATTGGTAATGGGGTTCATTGTACCCCTACCATTTCACAAAGGAAGTGTAAATAGTTGGAAAAAACACACACACCGTAGAAAAAAGTATTTTATTAATAAAAAAAAATAAAAAAAATCCACTCAGTCCTGGCTTCCTGCTCCAACGTTGTCTGTATCCAGTGACGGGTGAGGTCCGGTCCAGTGATGAGAAGATCTTCCGGCATCCAGAGCTCCAGAGCACAGCATCGGAGGCCATCTCTCTCTGCCGGACACAGCCCAGCGGAATGACACGGCTGGAGCTTTGACATTTCTTATATAGGGGAGGCAGGGGCCACCCGTCGCGTGACCCCGCCCCCTCTGACGCAAGGGGGAAGACTGGGCTTCCCCAGTGACGTCGCAGAGGGTGAGGGGTCATGTGACAGGTGGCCCTGCCTCCCCTATATAAGAAATGTCAAAGCTCCAGCCGCGTTATTCTGCTGGGCTGTGTCCGGCGGAGAGAGGCGGCCTCCGATGCTGTGCTCTGAAGCTCTGGATGCCGGACGATCTTCTCATCGCTGGACTGGGGAGGAGATCACCCGTCGCTGGATACCAACAATGTTGGAGCAGGAAGCCGGGACCGAGTGGATTATCACCGCTGGATTTTTTTTCTTTTTTTGTATTAATAAAGGACTTTTTTCTACGGTGTGTGTTTTTTCTAACTATTTACACTTCCTTCGTGAAATGGTAGGGGTACAATGTACCCCATTACCAATTCACATAGGGGGGGCAGGATCTGGGGTCCCCTTTGTTAAAGGAGTCTTCCATATTCCCTGATGTAAAGCGCTGCACAAACTGTTGGCGCTATATAAATCCTGTATAATAATAATAATAATAATAATATTCTAATAAGCCCCCCGCCCGCAGACCCCCACAACCACTGGGCAAGGGTTGTGGGGATGAGGCCCTTGTCCCCATCAACATGGGGACATCCTCCCCATGTTGAGGGCATGTGACCTGGTACGGTTCAGGAGAGGGGGGGGCCGCACTCTGTCCCCCCTCTTTTCTGCGGCCGGCCAGGTTAACGTGCTCGGATAAGGGCCCTGTTGTGGATTTTTGGTGGAACTCCACACCATTTTTTTTATTTGGGGTGGAGTTCCCCTTAAAATCCACACCAGACCTGAATGGTCTGGAATAGATATTTGGGGGGAACCCCACGCCGTTTTTTTTTAAATTGACGGCGGGGTTCCCCTTAATATCCATACCAGACCTGAAGGGCCTGGTAATTGAATTTGGGGGGACCCCCACGCTTTTTTTTTTTTATGACTGAATCCTCTCTGAATTGCCAGAGCCGACAATTCATTATAGCTGCAAGTCTGGTTTTAAATGTATTTTTTTCTTTCAGAAATGACACGTGCAGGGACAGTTCTAAGTACAGGAAACATGCGATATTTCTCATGCTAACTTTACACCCCCCCCCTAGGTATGAAATTTAAAGGAATATTTCACTTTTATTGTTTCACTTTTAGCATTATTAAATTCACTGCTCCCGAAAAAACAGCAGTTTTTAAAACTTTTTTGCATTGATACATGTCCAGGTCTCCAAACACTTTTTAGGACAATAACTTGCATATTAGCCTTTAAAATTAGCACTTTAGATTTCAAATGTTCGAGTCCCATAGACTTTAATAGGGTTCTAATGTTCACACAAATGTTTTGTGTGTTCGCAAGTTCTGGTGCAAACCGAACAGGGGGGTGTTCGGCTCATCCCTACTGTTCACTTAACCAAGTTAATCTTCTTTGAACATGTATGTTCATTGGTTAAAGTGATGAGCCCAATGAAAGACCCCTGCCATTGGAGGAGCTTCCACAGAGATGGTACCAACAGCTGTTGCTCAGGTAGAGTGCTAAACTGTCATTGGAGAGACAGAGCAAATATAGGAACATTTGCCATACTGTACAAGAATGTTGTTGAAAGTTCCTCATAATTTTTTGTGGTTCAGTTTCAGTCCCCCCCCCCGATCTAATTCCACTCTAAGCCATAGCCCATTACCACTTATAGGCACAGCTTTGTTTGCATGTGCAATCTGTATTACAATATTTCATCTACAGATTCACTGGAAAATGTACTGTATGCTGTCAGAGGGCAGTATGTTTATTTTCTTGGAATTGAACTCAGTAAAAAATGGATCCTCTGGACTGGAGAGCAGACCGTTAAGAGGATTGTATGACTTTGCTGTAGAGTTTGCTGTTTATGATCTTTAATAAATGAGTAGTCTTTAAATCACAGTTCTGGAAGGATTTCTAGAGACCCTTGCTATGCTGTAATGAAATGCTACATACAGTATTTGGTGTCAGATGTACCAATAATATAATGTTCTTGGTGGCAACAATAAAAGTATACCAAATATATAAAAACCCATGTCTACTGCTACACACCATATGGTATCAGAGTCAAAGGTCTATCACTATAAAAAAAAACTGAATACCCCATTTAAATGATTCTAAGACCATTCATATAAATAAAACATATGTAAATAAAATGCAAACACTGAAACCAGAGGTGTTATCATGCTTTACCCATGAGCCTGACAACAGCTCCATACACTGAAAGCTTCTAGTTTTATTTCCTAGTATGGGGTATTACCTTGTAATGCACTCTATGTGCTAGGGATGCACACTGGGTGCTGGGGATACATACTTACTATCAAAGCTGTGAGACATTTTAAAAGAACAAATATTTACATACAAGTTGCAGAAAAAAGTAACATTAAAATGTTAACTGTCGAGAGAGGCACTAAGAGACAGTGTTGTTTGATGGTGGTTCTATTGACAGTGTTATTTGTTGTCTAAGTTGGCAGTGATTTTTTTCAAGCAGTAGTCAGTGACAAGAGATGTGGCACCATCTTGAGGAACATCTGGGTTCCCCATCTAATGCACACATCACTATTGTCAGCTTGGACTGGATTGCTGGTAGCAGCTGCTTATTTGAAAAGAGGTAACATTGTGTTGAGATGTTTTATGTAAGGCATAATTCATAAATGTCTGCAATTCACACATGGCCCAATACACATGTTTTCCTGAAACAGGGTTAAAAAAAATATTGCCATTTATTTGTCAAAAAACACATAAATTAGGCAAAATAGAAGTGTTATATTGAAAATAAACAGCATGAGACTACGGGTAAACAAAATAAAGAATCCATCAATTTTGTTGGAATCTGACAGCTGCAACCGGAATGATACAAACATAACAATCAAGACATGGATATCAGTACTAGCCAGGTGCATATTCATAGCTGCACAGTGTGGTGCAGGAACAGTAAATGAACATATATTAATATGAATGTTGTATGCCATAAATCACATTGTTAGAGACATATTCCCAAGATAATGCTGGTATTTTAAGTATGTAATTTGTCTGTTAGCAAATGTAGAAATCTGATTAGAGAAGAGTTTTTACCTTCCTTTCCTGAATGCAAATGTTATTCTTCCACTTGAGATTTGCTGCATTACACAGCTCAGTGGTTAACCCTACATTCTGTCAAGAGGATGTAGAATACTTGTGCAGATTATATGACCTTGATTTGTACCAGGTGCATTTCTAGTTCTTCTTAGTGGTACCTGTAAATATGATTTTGGTTAAGGTAGCTGTTCACCTTTATGATTACTGAATAGCTAATCTTATTTTTAAAGCATTCCCCTTGATGATACTATCAACATAAGTAGTTCTTAATGGCATTCTTTAGTGGCTGTAAAACTATATATGTTTCCTTTTTTTTTTTTTTTTTTACCATGTATACATTTTTTTTTTTCCCCATTAAGAAACTTTATTTAAAAAAAAAGAAATATAGTCCACACTGGAATATATTTAAAAAAAATAAACACAATCATCCCCAATTCTGCAAGCTGATACTTACAGAAAACTCAACAGAAACATACTGTATACTGAGAAAATAAAAAAAGCTGCTGAAGTCTTCCTTTGCAAACCCTCACCACCGACAAGCTGTTGATTTAAAACAAGCATGCAGATCAAACAATTTTAAAATCACGAGCTGCATGCGTGTTTTAGGTCAGTGACTCAAATTTTCAAAAGGAGCCAAGCAATTGCTACCTCTGTATTTCAGTAAAAATTTCCTTTAAATGTTACAACCAAACATGGGTATTCGTTCCAGCAGTCTGATAATCGCTAATGTTGTTCTTTAGAATCACTGTCTGGGCAATCCATGTTGGACTCTTCAAGGGTTGCTGGTACCTTCTCTTGCTTCACACCAGCAAATGAAGCATCTTCCTTATCAGTTATAAACTCTTCCAGGCACTCTGAAGTCATGCAGCTACCCTTCTCATCGGTATCATTTGCACCACAGTCCTTGTTTTCTGGTATGTTTTTATATTTTTTTTACGCATTCCATATCCTCAACTTCTGTCTGGTCAAGGATGGCCTCCGATTCAGGATTAGCATTTTTAGCATTTTCTTTTTTTTCCTTAAAAATTTTCACCCCCATCATTCTCAAGTAATGCAATCTCTCATTGTTTGGAACAAAGGAACGGATTGAGGTTTTACCTCGCCAACCTACCAGAACAATAGGGCATTGAAGTGTGTCAGGTTTCTGTGGATTAGGCTCAAATTTTAGGACAATGCTTCCCATATCTATATCTTTAGCTTGTTTTTGGATTTGACTACTAAATTTACTTAGGAAGGGATTTTCCTGGGTAAGAAGTACCTTAATGTCTTCTTTTTTTTTTTTTTTTTTTTTTTTTTTTTTTTTTTACCACCTCAGCTTTCATTTACCAAATTCTAGAGACCAGCTCATGATTTGATGCTTCTTACGTCTCAAGTTGTGGTTTGCATCATATGTGGTATTTATTCTGCAATTTTTTTTTTTTTTTTTTTTTTTTTTTTTTTTTAAGTATTACGGATTCTTAGTCGGCCAACCAGTAGATCAAAAAGGCATTAACCCAACGCCCTGTTGGTCGGAACCCAATAATATTTGACAGAAAAAGAATTTTTGCAATTATTTACGCCCTCCCCACCCCCCGTGGCTCCCAGGGATCTCATCCTATTCTCTTCTAACGTATCTCCAGAAAAGTTCAGCAAAGGGAACTATTTTTGAATATCCCTCTGAAAGTAGTCGATAGAAGGGCGAGCGGGAGGTGCATGTGGGTTGATACCCACTTACACCTTTCCCATTCCTAACAAACCCTAACTCTTTCAGCGTAGCTCCATGATTTTTTGTAAACCTTCCATTTTGCCCATTTCTCCCTATATTCCCCATTTCTTTCCAGGTGACTGTCCCTTAGTTCTTCTAACCTGTACGTTTCCTCTACTTCATCTATCCAGTTCCAGACATGGGGGCTTTCCTTCTCCTGCCACTTTTTGGGAATGAGTCTCTTCGCTGCGTTTAAGAGATGGGGTAGTAAAGACTGCTTGTATTTTTTTACCCCTTGAAGACTGCCGTGGAAGAGCACGACCCAGGGGTCTTTCTTTATCTCCTCCCCCGTTATAACCTTTATTTGGGTCAATATTTTGTCCCAGTAGTTTTGAATTTTTGGGCATAGCCACCATAAGTGGGCCATCGTGCCTATTTCAGAGCAGCCCCGCCAGCACTCAGCTGGCTGGCTTGCTTTAAATTTATTGGCTTTATCAGGGGTGATATACCATCCTGAAAGGCACTTGTAATTTGCTTCGGCTGTGCGGACGTCTATAGCAGATGAGTGAGTTAATTGAATAATCCTCTGAAAAGTGTTTGTCCCTCTCGTGATACCTAACTCTCTTTCCCATTTGTCTATGAAGGGTGTTTCTCCCCGAGACCCTATCTTGACCAATATCCCGTAGAGTTTAGTGATCGTGCCCTTTGAATTCTTGGATTTGCAGATCCTCTCAAGTGGAGTGAGCTCCGCCTCCGTCCGTAATGGGCGGGGGAGGTGCCTCACGAAGTGATGCAGCTGAGAATAATGCCACCTATCGAGATTCCAGTAGTCCGTTTTGGACTTCAAATCTCCGTAGGTCATTATCTCTCCGTCATTAATAATATCTCCTAAGTGCACTGTGTCTTTCCTAATCCAATTCCCTCCAATTTTGTTTTCCCCAGGTGCAAAATAAGGATTTTCTTTTAAATTCATTAGTGGGGAATTAAATTTCCCCTCTAGTTGTGCCTGAGTTCTATCCCATAATCTTAATGTGTGTCTTGTTATTTCATGTGTTTTGTGATCTAGTGCTCTGTGTTGTGTAGGGATCCATATAATATTATTCAAGTGTTTGCTAGTTAACGCCTTCTCAATTTGCACCCATCTTTTATCTGGCCTGTCCCGGGCCCATTCAACCGCCCGCGATAGGACCGCCGCTTTATAGTAACTTTTGATGTCCGGAACGCCCAACCCACCATGCAGCTTTCCCTGTTTTAATGTGGAGAGCGAAATTCTATGCTTCTTGTTTTTCCATACATAGTTTAGTAGCAAGGTATTCAGAATGCTCAGAAATTGCTGTGGAAGGGCGATTGGTACCAGTAAGAATTTATAAAGGATTTTTGGGACTACGACCATCTTCAGCATATTTATACGTCCGATCCAAGATATAGGTTTATTTACCGTGTTTTTTAATTCGTTCTTGATTTCATTTAGTAAGGGAACATAGTTTATTTTATACATCTTCTGTACTGTATTGGCTAGTTTAATACCTAGGTACTTTAGTTCTTTAGTCCAGGGAAAGGCGCAGACTTCTTTTACTAATCCTACCTCTCTTTTATTTAAATTTATATTCAAAATTTCTGATTTATTTATATTTATTTTAAAGTTTGAAATATTCCCGTATTGTTTCAATACTTTGGAGAGCTTTGAGATGGATTTGATCGGGTTGGTTACATAAAATAAAATATCATCGGCGAAGGCCGATAATTTATGTTCCTCCCCGTCTACTCCTACTCCGTTGATATCGGGATCCTTACGGATAGTAGCCAATAGTGGCTCCAAAGATAGTATGAAGAGAAGGGGTGATAGAGGGCACCCCTGCCTTGTTCCATTTTTCATTTCGAATGGTTCCGATAACGTTCCGTTTATTTTAATTTTTGCGGTAGGATGGAGGTACAGTGTTTTAATCCAACGGGACATCCTATTCCCTATTCCCATGATAGTGAGGGTCTTCATCATAAGCCCCCAGTCTACCCTGTCAAAAGCTTTCTCAGCGTCAACTGACAGGAATAGACCGGGGGATTTATTCTGCCTAATGGACTGAAGCAGGAGAATTGCCCTTAGGCTATTATCTTTGCCCTCTCTGTTGGGTACAAATCCTACCTGATCGGGGTGCACCAAAGAGTGCATAACCCCCTTCAAGCGACCTGCAAGGATTTTGGCAAACAGCTTAATGTCTGTATTTAACAGCGAAATAGGTCTGTATCCCGAACAGAGAGTGCTGTCCTTCCCTTCTTTCAATATTAGCGTGATCACGGCCGCTGTTGCTTCACTGCTGGCTTCGAATTCGGAGCCTAGTCCATTAAAATATTTGCACATCCTTGGAATCAATATATTGCTAAATCTCTTATAATACATGGTTGAGAACCCGTCCGGACCCGGGCTTTTTCCGCCCGTGGAGGTATTTAGTGCTATTTTAATTTCTGCCTCGGTTATGGGGTGATCCATATCCAAACTCTCCATCTCCTCTAATCTAGGGAGTCCTGCCTTTGCAAGAAAGTCTCTAGTCTCTTCTTCCCTTTCCCCTTCCTGCAGACCTGGATGTTTTATTGTGTATAATTCCTCGTAATAGTTTTTGAAACTGTCTGCGATTTCGGGGGTTGCGTAAGCCAAGTTCCCATTTTTCCCCTTAATTTTTTCAATATAGTTCCTAGTTTTCTTTTTTTGGGCCATTTTGGCTAACAGCTTACTTGGTTTATTACCCCATATGTACCTCTCCTTGGAGATGCAGTTTAGTTTGTACCTTGCTTCCTGTTCCATGATTTCCTTAAGTGCATCTCTTTTCAGGGTTAGATTAAGGTAGGTCTCTTTTAATCTTTGCTCTTTGTGTTTACTTTCTAGGGTCTCTATCTCTATCCTCAGGGAGTTGGCTTTGTTTTTCCTTTCTTTTTTTTTTTTAGCGGCCTCGGCAATTAAAATTCCTCTAATATACGCTTTGTGCGTCTCCCAAAGGGTTGCGCTGGAAATCCCCGCTGTATCGTTGATATGAAAAAATTGTTTTAGTTCGGCCTCCACTCTTCTAACCCCTCCTTCATCTCGGATCAGGCTATCATCTAGGCGCCACACCGGCCGCTGCCTCTTTTGTGTAGATAATATAATTTTCATTGTTATTGGAGCATGGTCTGACACCGTCATGATTCCAATTTCAGTCTCTGTGATAGAGTCTAGCAGCCCATGATCTGCCAAGATGTAGTCTATTCTAGAGTACGTTCCGTGTGGAGGGGAGAAAAATGTGTAGTCATGTTCTTTTGGATGAAAAATCCGCCAGACGTCCACTAATTGGCGTTCGTGTAGCTTATGTTTGATTCTCTGCAAATGCTCATTTTTTGTCACCTTCCCACGGAACGTACTATCTTCTGTCGGATTAAATACAAAGTTTAAATCCCCCATCAGTATTATATATCCCTCCGCAAAGTTATTCAGTTTTCCCAAAATTTTACCTAAGTATTGGGTTGGGTGTACGTTAGGTGCATATATATTTGCTAGAGTATAGATTACATTTTCGAACTTTATTTTGAGAAATAAAAATCTCCCTTCGGGGTCCGTCAGCCTCTCCTCAAGCGTAAATCCAAAGCCTCTTGTAAACCCGATAGCCACACCCCTTGCTCGTTTGGAGATGGAGTCTCCATAAAACCAAACGGGGTACTCCGGGGAGTATAATTTAATGTTTGCGTCAATGGTCAAGTGAGATTCTTGGATAAATACCACATCCGCTCTGAGGTGCTCCAGCTCAGCCAAGACTTTTAGTCTTTTGACAGCTGAATTTAAACCCTTTACATTGTAGGATAAAAATTTAACTTCAGTCATTTCCTATTACTGGATCGTTCCGTGAGCTTGCTGGACTTTCTAAGAGATCCCCTGGGAGCCATTTTCCCTGTTCCCTCCCTATTTTGAAGGGGGAGAGTATTCTCTCCCCTTCCAAAACCACCCCTCGATCCCCCCCTCCCCCCCCTTGCCTAGGCCCATCCATCGCCTCTGAACCGTGGGGATCCACTGTATCCCCTACCCGTCGGTTCTTTTGGATGAGGTGTAGCACTCAGCGCCCCTCCCATACATTGTCTCCTGGAATTTCCCAGGAGATCGATCTTATATGTGTGGGGGAACGGATCCTCCCTACTTGTTCCCCTTTCCGATCACCCACCCTCCGTCCCCTCCCCCTCTCCCCCCCTCTATGCCAATCTCACATGGCCACCCCGGGTTGCCGCTATTTTCTGGTCCCTAATCAACCCCTCCCTATTCGACCCATTCAGGTAACTCAATCAACGGTATATCCAGTTTACGGCAGAACCCTACCAATTCCTCAGGGAATGTTAATTTGGCTGATATACCCTCTCTAAACCCTATCAAGCAAGCCGGGAAGCCCCATTGGTAATTTATATTAAATTTCCGCATTTGTTCCAATAAGGGTTTTAAGTGCCTTCTTCTGGACAGGGTTTCCCAGGCCAAGTCCGTGAAGATCTGGATCTCAGTCCCGTCATAGGATAAGGGAGGCTTTCTTCTCAGTTTTTGCCAGATTTCCTCTTTATCTTCAAAGTGTCTGAACCTGGCAATTATGTCCCTGTGCCAGTTTCCTCCTCCCTCCCTTGTCTTTCCAACTCGATGTACCCTTTCTATTTTGAGGGGGCCTTCCGAACCATTGTTTAGGAGGGGTAGGAACAAATCGTTAAGAATTTTCCTCAGGTCTTCGCCCCTCTCCTCCTTAACCGATCGTATCCTAAGGTTTTGCCTTCTGTTACGGTTCTCGTGGTCTTCTAGACGGTATTGCAGTAACCTCTGGTTTTGTTTCATGATCAAATGTTGGATTTTTAATTCTTTTAGTTCAAGATCCTGCTTTTCTATTTTTTTCTCTGCTTCCTCTACCCGTTCTAACGTATGGAATAAATCCGTTCTTAGGGTGCTGATTTCCTCTCTTATTACATTCTCCAACCTCCTTAACATAGCATCCATTTCCCCCTTTGTGGGAATGTGAGAGTCCAAGCTAGAGTCTTCTATTTGGCTGGCTGCCTGATCAAGTTCTGTTGAGGTATCCGCACTTGGGGTTTCTGCCCCCCCTACTCCCTTTTTATTTGTCCCAGTTTTTTCTGTTTTTTTTATCAGACCTGGACTCTTAGAACTTCCTTCCGACGTCATATAGTGTCTGATCGTACTGGTAGTGGAGGTATCTTTAGGTATTTTCGGGGCCGCCCCCCTAGTTGATCTATTCATGTTATATTTCTTTATCGCTCTGATGCGTTTCCCCAGTTTGACCGAAAGATGAGGAGCTTACCCCCTTTTTTTTTTTTTTTATGAAAGTTTTTGTAACTCCCTAGGGAGCAATTTTGCAAAATTTTGGGGGTATTAATTAAATCTTGGTGAGTATTTGACACCGGGTATTTCCATTAATTAAGAGAGACAAGGTATAAACCGAGGATTCTCCCACTTGCGCTGAGACGGGTTTTTGAAAGGGAGGGTTGCACGTCCTTGATAATAAAGGCTGTGCACTCCCTGTTTGGATTTGAAATTTTGGGAATTTTCCGCTGCGAGATGCCTTGCGGTTTTTGCGCAGCGACAATCCTATGGTATGGGTTGCATTTGCACCCCCCTTCTTTTTTCCCTTTTCTTTTCTTTATAATTTAGTCAGCGCCTAGTGTGTAGTGGGGCATGTCATACGATGGCCGTCGATAACTTCCTCTCAACCCTCCCGTACTTAACAGACGTTTTTATAGATGCAAGATCTGGGGTCTCTCAGACATCTAGCACCCTTCGCCCTGGGCCGTAGTGTATGCTGCCTAAGAGCTTGTGGGCCTAAGACGATTGGGCATCTTGGGCAGGAGAGTCAAACACCGTCCAGCACTGAGTTCGCCTCCAGATGACCTGGCGATATAGGGAATATTACTTGTCAACCCCTGAAATTTCAGACAGTGCTGCGAAACATGTCCCTTCCAGGCTTTAAATTTAATTGGTGGAGGCAGGTACAGTGCTATGAGATGGCTGATGCTTTTATGCTTGTCTACCAGCGTGAATGTCAGCCGTCTGTAAGGCTCTCAACCCCTAGAGGCATGGAGTCCTGTATTAATATGTATGAGGAGAGACAAATAGAGCTTGTGTAAGCCACACTCACTCCTGGTACCCCTCTGCTGTTTAACACATTTTGCCAGATACCACAAGTGAGTTCACTCTTTGCTCTTTACTGAGACAGCTCTGAAGTGTCTATGGGTAAATTGCTACATTGTCTTTTCAATAACAGAGTAGGGAGGAGAGAAAAAACAAACTAAGTGGCAAACGCTGACAACATAAGGTTCTAGCCATTACCTGCGATTTCCGATTGTCCACCTGGATTAATTATCCTGTAGATGTACTTCCATAGGAAAAAAGGAAGAAGGTTTGCATAAATATTACCTCAATGCTTTTCTGGGCTCGATAAGAGCTGATGAGGAGCCGTGATCCACGGGGGGCTGAGAGCCATAAGCACCCACCAAACGACGCTGCAGACAACCGCACCTGTTCACCGCCGTCAGTACCGCTCGGTACAACTCCTCCTTCAGAGAGCGGTGGGGAGATTGAGGGAGAGAGGGGGGGCCTCGGCTAAGACGGAGGGGGAGAACGGCCTCGCGGAGGGAGCGATCGGCGGTCTAGCAGCCCCGCAGTCTCCCGCTCTGCTCCGTTCCTGCCGCCGCCGATGCATCCTCGAGTCCTTCGGCTTCCTCCATCCCCCGTCGTAGGGTCCGATCCGTGGCGCGAGCTGCTGCTCCCTCGGCGTGCGTGCGTCACGTGCACCACGTCATGACTGTGCTTTTGGTGGTATTTAATCATGACCTTAATGTCTTCTACACATACAGTCACAATTTTCAAACTGATGAATAGATACAGAGTATAGATGCCCTCTTGAGCTAGTCTGTAAGCACAGCCATATTGTTCTCCATCATTATTCCGGCATAGAACTTTTACACCAGTATTTATTACCTTCATCTTCTCACTATTATTAAGTAGTACATTCCTCAGCTCCTTTGAAACTATATACAATTGTTTCTTCTTCCCCTCCCGAGTGTGAGTTAAGAGATTTGTCTTCAGAAATGATGAACTTAATCCATAAAATGTCACTATTGGGGGAAATATTGGATCGTCGTCAGAGAGAAACACAAATGGGTCTTCTTTAAATCCAAACAAGTTCATTTTCTTAGAAGGTGGCGGACCGCACACGTTGTCCTTATTCGTAGAATCAGATTTGATGCTTCCGTCCTTATTCGCTGCATTATCTGTTCCCACAGCTGGTTTATCCATTTCTGTCACATCCTCAACAGCATCATTAACAACTGGAACACTGGCCGCAACAGTGGGGGGCATCCAAAACAGCTTGGGTTGTCTCCTGTTCCATGGCATAGGGGCTTTCTTTATCAATACCGCTACAAAAAAACCTCCAGTATTCTAGTGATGTGGCAGTATTCTCAGGCAACGGTGTAGATTCATTCCTTTAATTTTTTCTTCATCACAAGGAAACATAGTTGGACGGATCTGTGTATGTCTACTTGTAGGTACATCTTCCCACTTATCGAACCACTGGCCTTCTTTGGTCATTACCCTGCATTGGGTGATTCCAGGCATCCACTTCAATCGAGGAATCTCAGAAGAAACATCAGCAAGCTCAAGGGATCCTTCACTTTTCTCCAGCAGGGAGGATACAACAGCTTCATCTTCAATGGGATTCAGTGAGCATGTTGAATACACCATCCTTCCCCCTTCTGCCAGCTGCTCAACACCACGGGTAGCAATTCTAATCTGTAACCCATGCAACTGCAAACTGTTTAATGTTTTCCACGTTTCACTTTTTCCAAACATCTATATTCTTTCTCATAGTGCCATCCCCACTGCATGGTATATCACAAAGTATCCGATCATAGTACAGCACTTCTTTAGTACCATTATTGTCAACTAGAAGCCAGGGAATGTCGATGCATCATGGTTCACTACCATAACACAGGAACTGCTTAGCCTCTTAGCTTGATGAACTAACAAATAGCAACGCTTGTTGTCCACATCATTAGCAATGACAAAGCCCTCAGGAAATGAAACATCCATGTCTGCATGTAACATTTCTATAAGTTGCTTTGTTTTAGATCCTGGAGCAACACACATATCCAAGATTTTGTGATGTGGCTGGACATTCAGAAGAACAGGAGGAATCATACTGACTGCTTCTTGATGACTTATATTACCTGACTCTGTCTCACTGATAAGAAATTGGTGAAATTTCTCCAAGTCTGGTGACTTGCGGATTATTTTCCTACTCAAGTTTGTGTGCCAGGCAAGCTCATCAGGGTACCAACTCAGTGGTTGGGGAGCCTCTATCTTCTGACCATCCACTTCAATATCTTGCAACTCCTTGATGTATTTTTCTTTCAAACAGTGTCAAATTTCTTTAGCATGGCTTTTATATCTGGTAATTCTTATTGTGGCTGGGAGAGGTTCCCTGAGGGCAGACATAAACTGCTCCCATTCACCTTCAGGCACAATCTTCAGTTCTTGGTAATAATGTTCAAAGAGTTTGTTTTCTTTTACGATTTCAGCATAGCCAACTTCCCAGGCCACCTGCTCTCTGGCCCCGCGCTTCTCCTCCTCCTCAGCGGGGGTCCCCTGCACTGCAGGCCGCTGATCCTTGCACCGATTCCGCCGATTCTTGCGCTCCATCCCCGCAGTAGCAGCTCGCACGCAGTGCCTGGAAAGTGTGACTAACAGAGAGAATATCTCCAGCCTACAGATCCTAATGTACAGGAAGATACAGAGAAAGTACACAGTTCACTCCTTCTATTCCATAGGAGCGGTATACTTTGTAGCGGATCACTGACTCAGGAACACACATGTAGACGCACCAAACTCCTACCTGAACTAGATATGTTTCCAGATGATTGTGTTAAAGGCCACCATTAAGATGTAAAAATGTGAGCCCACAACAAACTTTTCAGTTTACATTTTGCACTATGCTTATCTAAAATCATCAACCAGTCAGCCATTTATTCATACTAAGGTGTTCTTTCAGCTGCTCCTGAGCTCTTGAGGTCATAAGGTTATATATATATATATATATATATATATATACAGTATATAACACTCACTCATTCTTTAGTTACCATCTGTGTAATAGTCTGAATGGTATAATGTGGTATTTCTGTTTAAATTCTAATCTACATACCGTATTTACTGTATAAGACGACCCCCTAATTTTCCAGCTAAAAGGTTGGTTTTGGGATATACTCACTTTATAAAATGACCCCCTTCTGACTAGTCTGTCTAAAAGCTGAGGGGTAGCTGGAACAACCGCTGACAGGAACAGGCTTTATTCAGCTTTTTTCAAATCTCACTGTGCCCATTGCATGCCTCACCTCACTGTGCCATTGCATGACTCACTTTGCCAATCGAAACAAGAAACAGTACAAAAATCTCCTGCGCTCTGGTGTTTTCGCTATAGGGTGATGCAGTCCAATCCTAAAGTCTTGCAGCCCTCCTCAGAACCATGGGCATTCAAATTACTAAGAGAGAAAAAAAAGGAAAGGAGGGCGCACCGACAGACTATGACAGACCTTCCAGGCTCTGAAGAAAGGGGTGGGCCCCAGAAACATTAGCTGTTCCACTGTTGGGGTACCAGGCCTCGGACGAGAGGACGCCCATGATAGGCGGAACACTGAACACAGGCTCTGCTGGGAAACTGAGTGTTCTGCTTATCACGAAAAAGGACGAGGAGGAGGCATGGATTTTGAACAATGGACACCCGCAGTCTGACTCTGCATACAGTATAAAATACTGGCGTATAAGACGAAACCCAATTTTTGGGGGATATTTTTAAGTATAAAAGGTTGTCTTATACGTCGGAAAATACGGTAGTTACTCTGCCATTACCTGCTGTTTGAGTTGCTAGTAACTCAGCTTTTTTATTATTATTTTTATTATTTTAAAGAGCCGACTATGTTCTGTTTTGTAGAACAGGTGAACCAAACCCTTCAGATTGTTGTTTGAGATATAATTGGGGGCTGAAGATTTTATATTAGGGACAACAACAATTTTACCTTAAACGCTGAAATTAAGTTGATTTATTTTTGGAGGTTTGGTGTCGTGACATTTTTATAAGTACCCAACCACATGAAACTGCACCCTGTACACTGCTATGATAGAGGCGAGATAGCACATCATAGATACAAGAAGAACAGTTTATACTCACATTACATTAATACTTAGCGTTTATGTTCAAGATAACATATTTTACTGTTGATTTGTGCTCTGACCACTGCTATATTCCACTTATATCCATTATATATGTCAAAATGACAAGAAGGCCAAACTCATTCATTGTAAATTCAACAGACCAAGACTCGGTTTATGTGTCCTGTCAGTTAAAAACCATACAACAGCCCTAGTTTCACAATATACATATTTTCTTATTTTTTTAACTTGGTTTTATTGTAAATATTGAGTACAAAGAAAAGGACATTCACATACCATGAATTATAACATGGAAATAGCAATGTGGACAAGAGTGGCATCAATTGTCACAAAATTCCAAAAACACAAGATACACAAATCAGTGAGCACACAGTATTCAAATGTATACTTGAATTCTACCAGCATGCAAAATACAGAAATCAGAGAACACAATGCACTCAAGCGAATGTATACATATACTATGCCAGCATTTTTATAAGAGAGAACCAAACTGTAGGGAATGAGCAAACAGCTCATCAAAATTTGGATTAGGAAAACAGTACCTATTTGTTTGCTTGTCAACATCATCTGGTACTCGGCTATGAGCATCGTCCGTATACAGGACACAATAGAAGTAGAATGTAGGGGTATTCTACGGAGGAGGATCAGAGAATAAAGAGAAGAGGGAGTCACTAGTGTCTTGTGTGTCTAGCCACAGTCCCAGGGCAGTTCCTAGCCCCATATGTCAATTTGTACAGAGGCAAGTTCTGATTAACCAGCCTTTTCCACAGCTTTCATAGTAAATCCACTGCAAGGCTATGGTTTTCCTAGCACAATATAGTAAGAACCTAATGCCGCGTACACACAGTAATTTTTCGGCATGAAAAAAAAAGTTGTTTTTAAAAACGTAATTTAAAAAGATCATGTGTGACATTTTAAACCTGCGCATGCTCAGAAGCAAGTTATGAGATGGGAGCGCTCGTTCTGGAAAAACTACTGTTCCTAATGGAGTAAGCACATTCATCACGCTGTAACAGACAAAAAAGTGCAAATCGTCTTTTACTAACAAGGAATCAGCTAAAGCAGCCCAAAGGCGAATAGAACTTCCCATTTAGAGTGCCGTTGTACGTGTTGTACGTCACCGCGCTTTGTTCATAATTTTTGAAAAACGATGGTGTGTGGGCAACGTAGTTTTTAATGATGAAGTTGGAAAAACATCGTTTTTTGGACATGCTGAAAAACTATGTTTTCTTTCATGCTAAAAAATGATCGTGTGTACGCGGCATAAGAAGTTGTTTGGCTGTGTCAGAAATATATATATATATATATATATATATATATATATATGTCCTGCAAAATACCCAGCAGACACCATTTAGGGCTACACACATTAGGGAAATCAGAATTGTCAGAAGGAAATGCGGTAACTGCTGACCAAAATTACCTAAGCTTATAACAGGCCCAAACCATGTGCATGAAGTTTCTGGTCTCCTGTTTACACTTATGACATAGAGGAGTGTCATGTTTTTGCATATAGAAAAGCAGTTTCAGTGTATAGTATTCTCTATGTACAGTAAGTACCATAGTTAGTTTGTCCCTAGCAGACATAACCATGCCAGGGTATGAGTTAAACAACCAATTCTCAGGAGAAAGGTTAGAGATATCCGTTAACCCCCTCAAATGTACTTTAAGTAGCCACAGTGATGGCCTATCTATGAGAAGCATGTAGAAACGTGGAGATAAGCCATGTATGGTTTGGTTGGAGGAGTCCCCGTTCGAAATTTGGAATTAGAGAGACTTACATTTTGAAGCCCTAACTGTGATTCTGCTGCGTGTCTAAGCTGCAGATACCTGAAATGTCACCCAGCAGGGCTCCTCAGCTCTTATTGCAATTGTGAGAAGAATTTAAAGGCACCCACTAGTATAGTTGGTGTAAATATACAAGGCCCCATCTTGCCCACAGCAGTTCACCAGGTAGATCAAGGAAATTATGTAAACTGGTATTAAACCAAAGGGGTTGGTTGGGAGAGGAAATATGATTGGTTTTTGCCAGTAAGGTCAGACATTGAGTATAAATCCGCAAAGAAGTTTTGAGAGTCATGGTACCACTGGTATTATTAAGGGATTGCCTATATATGACATTTGGAGAGTTGTAGAGTCTCCAAGGAGAGTCTGGGCACCTTAGGATGCCAAAGAAAGGGGGAAAGAGTGGAGTCAATTTCCTGAAATATTTTCTTCAAGATATAAAGTGGAATATTAGCAAGGATATATAAAAATCTGGGTAAAAAAAAACATTTTAACCACTTACGGACCACCTGCCGCAGGAATTCATTGGTTCTTTGAAGAGGAATACCGGGGGTTATGGTTTCAGCTAGCTACGTCAAAACGTCACTTCCGCCCAATGACATCAATTATTTTATTTTTATTGTTATTGCAATGAGATCTGAGGTATTTTTGACCCAAGATCTTATATTTAAGAGGACCTGTCATGCTTTTTTTTATTACAAGGGATGTTTACAGAAGCTAACACATACTTGAGCAGCGCCCGCATATGAAAACAGTGTTCAAAACACACATGTGAGGTATAGCCATGATAATTAGAGCGAGAGCAATAATTCTAGACCTAGAACTCCTCTTTAACTCAAAACATGCAACCTACAGATTTTTTTAAACAACAAGGAGGAGTATGGCCTCTATTAAATTGGCTATAAAATTGGATACATGTGCCAACATCCCATCTGATTTGTAGAGAGTGAGAACAATTGAATACTAACTAAAGGCTGCTTGAGGCCGATTAGCATAAATACTCATAGGTCAAGAGGGTGTTGGTTGGGACTTTCGAGGCACTGATAGGAAACCATAAATAGGTATAAAACAAAATGTATTTACATACAAAAGTATAAATATAAAAACATTAGGGACAAGCCCCACAGATCAGATGAGGTAATGTAAAGAGAAACAAAACCATTTAGGTCTAATGCGTGGAGCCAGTCAACAGCCTCGACTGGTTTTGCGGTTGTACCGCTTCTTCAGGAGGGTCTAGGAGATATATACAAAGTGTAGAATAAACAACAAGCACAATGTAAATATAATATACAACAACAATTTACAAAGCAGTACATTTTGCAGGGGAGTCAAGATTGATTGCTCACCTAGACTGGTCCAAATGATCGAGTCAAGGGCCTGATAATCCCCCCGTGGCGCACGAGGGGGATATTTAGGACGGGCTCTGGTAAGGTAAAAAAGTGCCTTTGATGATGACATTTAAGTGGTAGTAGGTAAACGGGAGGACCACCAGTGAAAAGGTGAGTGAGGAACAGAAGTGGGTCTGGGGGAAAAAAAAGGAAAAAGACAGAAAGAGGGAGGAGAACGAAAGAAAAAGAGGAAAGAATAGAAAGGCAGGAGGAGGGATGAGAGAAGACTAGGAGATAGGAAAGAAGAGGAAGGGGAATGGAGCAAGGGGAGGGGGAAAGAAAAAAGGGAAAAAAAACAGCATGAATTGAGTGAAATTCATGTTCCCTCACACTCTGGCTCCCTCTCTTTTTCCCCTTTTCCCTCCCTCCCCTCCCTTTCCCTCTTCCCCCCTTTTTTCCTCAGCCTTTCCCTCTCTTTCCCTTTGTTTCCTTTCTCCCTACTCCCCCCCTCCCGCTCGCCTCTTTCCCTTTCCTTTTTTCTTTCTAATTATGTTTCTTTTTCTCTGCCCCTGTTTCATTTTCTTCTCTTTTTCCTTTCTCATTTTTCCCTTTTTTCTTATGCTGTTTTCTTTCTTCCCTTTTTTCTTTTTCCCCCACCCCCCCTCCCCCTTCCTCAATTCCCATTCCTCTTCTTTCCTATCTCCTAGTCTTCTCCCATTCCTCCTCCTGCCTTTCTATTCTTTTCTTTCGTTCTCCTCCCTCTTTCTGTCTTTTTCTTTTTTTTTTCCCCCAGACCCACTTCTGTTCCTCACTCACCTTTTCACTGGTGGTCCTCCCGTTTACCTACTACCACTTAAATTTCATAATTAAAGGCACTTTTTTACCTTACCAGAGCCCATCCTAAATATCCCCCTCGTGCGCCACGGGGGGATTATCAGGCCCTTGACTCGATCATTTGGACCAGTCTAGGTGAGCAATCAATCTTGACTGCCCTGGAAAATGTACTGCTTTGTAAATTGTTGTTGTATATTATATTTACATTGTGCTTGTTGTTTATTCCACACTTTGTATATATCTCATAGACCCTCCTGAAGAAGCGGTACAACCGCAAAACCGGTCAAGGCTGTTGACTGGCTCCACGCATTAGACCTAGATGGTTTTGTTTCCCTTTACATTACCTCATCTGATCTGTGGGGCTTGTCCCTAATGTTTTTATATTTATACTTTTGTATGTAAATACATTTTGTTTTATACCCATTTATGGTTTCCTATCAGTGCCTCGAAAGTCCCAACCAACACCCTCTTGACCTATGAGTATTTATGCTAATCGGCCTCAAGCAGCCTTTAGTTAGTATTCAATTGGTCTCACTCTCTACAGAATTTTTTAAACGTCGCCTATGGAGATTTTTAAGAGTAAAAGTTTGTCGCCATTCCACAAGCGGGCACAACTTTGAAGCGTGACATGTTTGGTATCAATTTACTTGACGAAACTTTATCTTTCACAATATACAAATAATTGGGCTAACTTTACTGTTGTCTTGTTTTTTAATTAAAAAAAGTGTTTGTTTTTTTCCCAAAAAAGTGCGCTTGTAAGACCACTGCGCAAATACAGTGTGACAAAAAGTATTGCAACAACCGCCATTGTATTCTCTAGGACAGGGATCCTCAAACTATGGCCCTCCAGCTGTTGCGGAACTACACACCCCATGAGGCATTGTAAAACTTTGACATTCACAGACATGACTAGGCATGATGGGAATTGTAGTTCCTGAACATCTGTAGGGCCGTAGTTTGAAGACCCATGCTCTAAGATGTTAGAAAAAAATATATATAATGTTTGGAGGTTGAATTTTCTAGCAAAAAAAATGTAACTTGTAAACGCCAAATCTCAGAAAGAGGCTTGGTCCTTAAGGCCCCGTACACACGACCGGATCTATCTATGGGATTTATCCGCGGATGAGTTCCAGCGGATAGATCCGGTCATGTGTAGGCCCGAGCGGACAATTTTCGGCGGACATTTGTCCAGCCGACGGATTCCCAGCGGATAAAAATTTTGTAGCATGCTACAAAATCTATCCGCTGGAATCCTGTCCTTTGGACTTATCCGGTCGTCTGTACAGACTCACCGAATAAGTCCGTCCGCTCCCCATCCCTCGCATGTGTCGGAATGATTCGACGCATGCGTGGAAGTATTTACCTTCCAGCGTCGCGCACGTCCCCGCGTCATCGTCGCCGCGACGGCGCGACATGTGACCGGGGATGTTTTCCGCGCGGATTTTGATCTGATGGTGTGTACAAGCCATCAGATCAAAATCCAGGGGAGGAATGTCCGCTGGAAACGGTCCGGCGGACCGTTTCCAGCGGAAATCCTCTCGTCTGTATGAGGCCTCAGTGGTTAAATAAGATTATCTGGCCCATGAAACTAAGAGGGAGTGTAAATCCTTGTGATATTTTAGTTCAAAAAGAGGAGAAACATGGTAATACAATTATTATGATAAAACTTAGATAATGGTAATTTAACCTCTTTACTTAAATGCTGGAACTTTGAAGAGATCTGCAATGGACAAGACAGTGGTAAAAGGAGGGGAAGGTCTGCATCTGTGCGGAATATAACCCTGAACCCCGAATACTGACCAAAATGCTGAACCATGTCCAATATTGCTTGGATGCTATTCTGTGGGTCAGAAAGATACAGCAGCATATTGTTCACACATTGTACACATCTCCAATAGGCCCACCTGGATGCCTCTTATCAAGGGGAGGTCCAGAGAATATCTGCCAATGGTTCAAATGTAAGAGCAAACAGCAGGGGTGAAAGTGGACACCTCTGCCAAGTGCCCCTCTGTATGGGTAAGGGACAAGAAAAACAATTGTTAACCCTTACTCATGCCTGGGGTTGAGTATATAAGATTTTCACACACATAATTTAAAGTGGAGTTCCGGCCACAATTTCACTTTTTATATATAAATACCCCTGCAATACACAAGCTTAATGTATTCTAGTAAAGTTAGTCTGTAAACTAAGGTCCGTTTTGTTAGGTTGTTACAGCATTTAGACACTTTATAAAATAGAAATTGACTGGGGCCATCTTAAGTGTGGGCATCATGAAGCCAGACTGTATGACTTCCTGGATTTCAGCCTTGCAGATCACATGCTCAGTGCTGCACAAGCAGTGTAATATTTTTCAGATCAGGTTTCAGCACCTGTACTGTCCAAGTCACATGATTCTTCGAGACTGGGGAGTGCACAGACTCCTGGAAAGTTACACCCACTACATTCCCAGGAGTCTGTGCGGTGTAGGTTAGGAAGCATTAAGCACCTAGGTGCAGGAAGTGGGAAGATTACATATTCTGCCTAGCAACTACACTTTGAAGGCATCTAAAAAAAAAAAAAAATTCTTAAAGGACTAATGACATTTTTTTAAAACTACTGATGTAATGTTATATTTATGGGTGAAACTCCACTTTAATGTGTCCCCGAACCCAAATGTCATTAGTACCTGGAATAAATATGGCCATTCTATGGAATCAAATGGCTTGTGGGTATCTAAGGCCATCAAGGCTCTAGCTACATTTGAGGGGTTTGTCACCTGTAAAATAGTAAACAACCTCTGCAGATTAAAATGAGTGGATCTACTAGGAATAAATCCAGTTTGGTTAGACTTTACCTGGGAGGCTACAATAGAGTTTAATCGAATGGCAAGGATTTTGGAGAGGATCTTAAGATCAGTATTGATTTTTCCACTGAAATAGGGGTGTAATGACTGTCGAACTGAGGGATATAAGAAACCTAAACAGTCGGGGAGGTTGGGTTCCTTAATTGGGGATGTGTCAGAGTAGACTCAACCTTTTATAATATATTGTATGTTAAGAAGGGAAGTAGTTTTCCCTCCTTTTTTTCTCCGCCTTCCTTCTTTTTCCCTTTTTATTTTTGAATAGAATATTTTGAGATGTTTTGGTAGAATTTTTGATATTATACAAATGTTATATATGGACATATGTTTTGGTCTTTGATTGTCATGTTGAGTCTCAGTAAAATAAAAATATAATAATTAAAAAAAAAAAGATCAGTATTGAGATTGAGTGGAACGCTTCACAATACTGAATGTCCTTAGGTTTCAGGATCAAAACAATTCGTGCCTCCAGCATAGAAATCGGCAAGGTTTTTGATGCCAAAATAGATTTATAAAGGATGCATTAACAGGGCACTACATACTCCTTGTGAGCTATATACCACTCAATTGGTAATCCATCCAATCCTGATGCTTTGTTTAGTGAAATTTTTCAATTACCTCAATAGTGATAGGACTATACAAATATTCTCTGTTCTCTAATGAGAGAGAGGGGAGATGTAATGTATTTGGGTCAAATACTATAATAAATCCTCTGGTGTATAATAGGCTCAAGAAGTATACAATTCTGAATAGAATTGTAAAAAGGTTTCTAGAATGCGACTTCTTTATGTTTTTACATGTGCATGGTAATCATTTACAGTTACTTTTGTAGCCCCGTGCCTTCAATTAACAGGACTTCTGTTCAATCCACATATAAAAACAAAAAAAAAATTCCATTCCAGTATTATTTTTGCATGTTGTTTTGTGCAAGATTTTCTACCGTGAAAACACTGCCCCTGGCTATGTTATGGAGATTTGATATTGGAATTCATGGTTTGGAGAAATTATCAATATTTTTGAATATTTAGCTGCTTTCCAAAAAAAAATATACTCGTTAAGAAATGCTATATTAAGTTTCTAATATATAGATATATTTTCCTACTTTTAATTAAAATGTATTAAATCAATATTTCATGTGCAGAAAATAGTGTTTTTTTTATTTGAGATTACTGGTTCTCTTGGAAAGCACTGTGGGGGTTATTTACTAAAGTTTGCATTACGAGTGCAAACTACAAGTGCAAAGTGCACTTGAAATTGCACTGAAAGTGCACTTGGAAGTGCAGTCACTGTAAATCGGGGGTAGATCTGAAATGAGGGGAAGCTCTGCTGATTTTATTATCCAATCATGTGCAAGCTAAAATGCTGTTTTTTATTTTCCTTGCATGTCCCCCTCGGATCTACAGTGACTGCACTTCCAAGTGAACTTTCAGTGCAATTTCAAGTGCTCTTGTAGTTTGCACTTGTAGTGCAAAGTGCATTTGACTTTTGTAAATAATCCCCTGTGTGTTGATTTGAGTGGTTGCAGCAGCACAGCAAAGATACCCTATAAATATGTCTATGGAATAGCCATTTACTGACATCTTAGACGGTCCTTTGGCCCTGTATAATTACATAACTGTGAACTTTTGGCATCAAATATAGTTTTAAAAATGGAGGATCATAGCTGTTTTTTTTCACCCCAGCACATGATAAAGCAGGAAATCATATGTATTTACTGTATATGTTTATTGGCAAAATAGGATTATTATGAGGCCATTGCTAGCTGATGCATGGGTCTTAAGGTGCATTCTGTGTCCACACATTCTAAATCTGCACATGATTCTCTCAGTTACAAAGTGGCAAAAACTGTGAAATACAGACTTCACTTTTAATTCAAGCACAACAATAAAGGTGGGTACTTGTACTGGACAAGACTCTATAAAGCAGAATTAAACTCCAAAAAGGACGTTTTTTTTTCACTTAAACACCCCCACTCCACAGGCAGAAATGCTAGGAATTTATTTCCCTATCTATTTTTTTAAAATGTTTAGTCCCACCCCTTCCACCATTCTGGCCTAGGCCAGATTTACATGTATCCGGTCCTGCAGCCTCCTGGGATACTTAAATCGCATCTCACAGGATCAGCACACAGAGCAGCTGAGGGGTAGTCCAGAGGACTATCTGGGGAGCAGATCTGGTGCATCATCAGAGGTGGCTGCCTACAACCAGAAGAGGCAACCAGCTGAAAAAGGCCAAGATGGCAGGATGAGACCCACTGTGTGGCACCTGGATAGTGGAACACAGTGGGACAATTCTGGATTTGCTGTGTGGATGTATTTGAAGAGAACTACAGAACTACATGTAAGTGGGAAAAAAATAGGGGAGTCGGAAACCGCTTTAAGCGGTTACCCTTTTCTCCTGTGTTAAAGTTAATCTTCAAAAATATAAAGGCCCAATTTACAGTCACCTGCTATCTTACTTTATGTTTGTAGTTATTTTACTGCAACAGGGGTAAAATTGACATAATGAAGAAATATAAAAATAGAAAAGAAGTATGGCAAACCATATATATATACTATATGTAATGCCATGTCGTGTCATTCATTAATTTATTCAATGTTTCATTCACATTTATTGATGGAACCCATTAGAGGGCAGCCTGTTCATCATGAACTGGCTATTTTGGGCCAACAGAACCTCAAAGTGATAGTAAAGCTGTTTTTTTCGGTAAAAATAACAAACATGTTATACTTACATGCCCTGTGCAGTGGTTTTGCACAGAGCAGTCCTGATTCTCCACTTCTTGGGTACCACTTCAGTGCCCTTTTCCCCTCCCTCCTGTTAAGTGCCCAAACAGCAATCAGCTTGCTATGGGGCCACATGGGCCTCTGTTCTGCATGTCCATTCAGAGCCATGGCCCAGTCTCTCCTCATTGGCTCACTGACTCTGATGGACAGCAGCGGGAGCCAAGGGCGTTGCGCTGCTGTCTCAGCCAATGACAGCCGAGTCTCTCATGCCACATCACTGGACCTAGATAGAGCTTAGGTATGAATTAGGGGGGCTGAGAGGGGCGGCTGCACACAGGTTTTTTTATCCTAATGCATGGAATGCATTAAGATGAAAAAAAAAAAACCTTCTGCCTTTACAACCACTTTAAGCTGCTCTATAAACACCTTTACAACCAAATTTAATAATAAGGTAATTTTAACCCTCCTGGCGGTATTCCCGAGCGTGACTCGGGTGGATTTTTTGTGCCAAAATCGGTAACCCTGAGTCACCCTCGGGGTAGCTATGCAGAGCCTGCAGCGCGCGCTGGCTTACCTTGTTCCTGGATCCAGCGACGCCACCGCGCTGTGTGAGCGAGCGGGACCTCGCTCGATTCAAACAGTGTCCTCCTGTGCCGCCGATCTCCGTTCCCTGCTAAGTTACAACGCACAGGGCTGGAGATCTGCACCAAATTCAAAAAGGTAAACAAACACTATACATACAGTATACTGTAATCTTATAGATTACAGTACTGTATGTAAAAAATACACACACCCCTTGTCCCTAGTGGTCTGTCCAGTGCCCTACATGTACTTTTATATAATAAAAACGGTTCTTTCTCCCTGCAAACTGTATATTGTCCATAGCAACCAAAAGTGTCCCTTTATGTCAAAAATGGTTTTAGAGCAGCTAGAAAACAGCGATAATAAATTATAATCACTTGCAGAATTGTGCGATAGCGATTTGTGGGGAAATTCGTCATAAAAAAAAAATAATGACAGCAACAATTCTGCAACTGAGCAAATTTCAGTGATTTTGAGTTGATTACATTATTAAATAATTTTTATTAGAATTATATTATTATTTGTTATAATTATTTATAATTATTTATTATATTATAATTTATAATTTTGTTTTTAAAAAAATGTCATACTTGGGATGCCTACTAGTCTCTTGTTTGGTCATACTTAAGTGAGTTATTCCTAAGAATTACAGGCCTACAGTATAAAACACAGAATTTCCTTGCAAATAATGGTACCACTTTCAGCACCTTTTTTCTAAAATAATCATACCGCCAGGGAGGTTAATATAGTACATGGTACCAGAAAAGCTACATAAGATGATTCCTTGATGTTCTTAACTATGTTATCTTAGCTGTAGGTAGATATGATTAATGTTTTATATACTGTATGGTGATAGTGTCCTGAAGTGAGCATATACTGGTCCAGGGTTTCCTTCCTTATTACCTACATAACACAAATCAAGGTAGTTCTTTCCCCACAAATAGCCCTCTTTAATAATCAACCTGTTATGTATATTTTTGAATACCTACAAACTTGACCTATAGTGAAATGTTTACACATCTTTCAACTGTTGCTCTCCGACACTTGACAAAATACTATTACCAACAAAGGTGCAGACAAGGAACAGTTATGCCCTGTACACACGATCGGTCCATCCAATGAAAACAGTCTGATGGATTTTTCCATCAGTTATCCGATGAAGCTGACTGATGATCAGTCGTGCCTACACACCGTCAGTAAAAAAAAATGATTGTGTCAGAACGCGGTGACACAACGACGTGCTGAAAAAAATTAAGTTCAATGCTTCCAAGCATGCGTCGACTTGATTCTGAGCATGCGTGGATTTTTAACTGATGGACGTGCCTACAGACGATCGCTTTTTTCTATAGGTTTTTTATCCATCAGATAATTTTAAAACAAGTTCCTAATTTTTTAACAGATGGATAAATAACCGATGGGGCCCACACACGATTGGTTTGGTCTGATGAAAATGGTCCATCAGACCGTTTTCATCAGACAAACTGATCGTGTGTACACGGCATTAGAGTTAAAATTTACTATTACTCTAAGTAACTGTAACACATGTGGAACTAAAAATGTTACTGCTTCTCATTACTGTACCATTGTAAAATGAAATTAAAAAATTATGAAGTAATGAAACAATTGACATCTTACCAACAGAAATATTGCAGGTCAAGGTCTAAATGGTTTTCCTGCAAATCCAAAACTGTGGTTGCACATAATGTATATTATATGAGAGTGTAGCAACTATATAAATGATTTCTATATACGCTTAACATTACCTACAATATGGAACTTGAATTTAACCATGAATCACAATCATCCGTAATTTAGAGTCTTGCTACATTCGGCAGCTGGCACAGCAGACGTGTGTTACTGAATTCAAATGATGCCAATGATGTAGAATTTCAAAGGCAATAATGTACTCTAACAGTTACATGTCTGGCAGAGAGTTGTTGTTAGCAAACTGTCTTCGATGCTGTCCTCGCTGTGCATTAATATGTTCTACTATCCCATGTGTTTACACTGAATGCTCACACACTGTGCATAACAAGGTTCACATTCTAAGAGAAATAGCCTGGGGACTACCATCTCTAACTAATGAAAATATGTTTCATATGCTTTCTCCCAACCTTTGCATATTTTATTCTTTTTCATTATTATTCAAGTTTCCTGTGGGAGAGTGCGGATTATCAAATCACCCTGTCTGTCTCGGCATGCCTGCCCTCCTCACACCCTCCGTTGTCTCAAATAACCGATGATGCTGGAGCTGTCGCTGGGAACAAATAACTGTTGCATTGTAGTAGCTACCTACTGCACACTTGCCTGACAGATGTACAAGCTTAAGAATCTTATGTACAGTAGGTGTTACTCACAAACCATTTTCAAACAATCTCTGCAAGATCTACACATGATTACAGTAAAACCTCCATCTATATGAGCCTACGATGACAGTAAAGAGATGAATTACTGATATAGAATGTATTTATGAACAGAACAGAATTCTGGCAATTATTAATACAAGAGGTAAATATTTGCCTAATGCCACATACACACGATCGGAATTTACGACAAGAAAAGTTTGATGTGAGCTTTTTGTCAGAAATTCCGACTGTGTGTAGAACCCATAGGACATTTTCTGTCTGATTTTCCGTCAGCAAAAATTTGAGAGCTGATTCTTAAATTTTTCGACGGGAAAAGTTGTTGTTGATAATTCTGATCGTCTGTATCCAATTGCGACACACAAAAATCCTACGCATGCTCGGAATCATTGAACTTCATTTTTCTTGGCTCGTCGTAGTGTTGTACGTCACCGCGTTCTTGACGGTCGGAATTTCTGACAACATTTGTGTGACCATGTGTATGCAACACAAGTTTAAGCCAACATTCTGTCGGAAAAAAATCCACGGTTTTCTTGTTGGAAATTCCGATCATGTGTACGTGGCATAATACATGCATCATCAAGAGGACATTATTATATTACAAAAAAAATCAATATCATTTCTTATTGGAAGTATAGGCATACCCCATTTTTAAGTACACAATGGGGTTTATTTACTATCTCTGGAGAGTGCAAAATTAGGCTCACTTATTCATAGAAACCAATGAGCTTCTAACCCCAGCTTGTTCAATTAAGCCTGGTAATAAAACCTGGAAGCTCATTAGGTTCTATGCAGACGTGAGCCTGAATTTGTACTCTCCAGCGATAGTAAATAAACCCCATTATGTACTTAAAAGTGGGGTATGCCTGTATAAAAATGCTATATGGCTATGTGGAAAGGTCATTAACCACTTCAATACCAGGCACTTACACCCCCTTCCTGCCCAAGCTAATGTTTAGCTTTCAGCGCTGTTGCATTTTGAATGACAATTGCATGCATGTTACACTGTACCCAAACAATTTTTTTATAATGTTGTTCCCACAAATAGAGCTTTCTTTTGGTGGTATTTGATCACTGCTAAGGTTTTTAGTTTTTGCGCAACAAATATAAAAAGACCAAAAATTTGGAAAAAAAAAAGTTTGTAAATAAGTACGTTTTCTCCTTCGATTATGGTCACTGATGAGGCTGCACTGATAGGCGGCACTGATGGGCACTGATAGGTGTCACTGGTATGCAGCAATGATAGGCATTGATAGGCAGCACTGGTGAGCACTCATAGGCGGCACTGATGGGCACTGATAGGCAGCACTGATGGGCACTGAAAGGCTGCACTGATGGGTATTTATTGGTGGCACTGATGGGTGGCACGGATGGGTACTGATGGGCACTGATAGATGGGCACTGATGGACATGGATGGCCACTGATATGTGGAACTGATGGACACTGATGGGTGGCACTGCTGGGCATCACTGATCTGGCAGGCATTCATAATGGGCACCGTATGGCACCATTTGTGGGCACTGATTGCCATATATTGAACACATTGCGGCATCCCTGGTGGCCATGGGGGGCACACCTGGCCATCCATGTGTTGGGGGCTTCCCTGGTGGTCCTGGCGGCATCACTGGTGGTCCAGTGTGAGCATCCATGGGGGGGCTAGACCCCTCCTGTCAGGAGAGCTGCCGATCGACTCTCCTCTACTCGCGTCTGTCAGACACAAGTAAGGAAAAGCCTATAAACAGCTTTTCCTGTTTACATTGTGATCAGCCGTGATTGGAGACGCTGATCACGTGGTAAAGAGCCTCCATAAGACTCTCTTTACCGAGATCGGTGTAGCAGTGTGTCAGACTGACACGCCACACCACCGATCGCTGCGATGCGCGCCCCCACAGGAGCGCAATCGCAGCTTATGTTGATGGACGTCATATGTTGCCCAGTCAGGATAACTGAACCACCACCTGAACATCATTTTGCTATAGGCAGGGCGTGAAGTGGTTAAAGAGAAGATAACAGTAAACTTGGTACTGTAGCCTTTAAAGTAAAAGTATTGCTTCTGTTGGTATTTCCTACCTGTTCTTACACCTGAAGAATATTTTACCATTGAGATTTAAATAAATCCTAAAAAATAAATAAATGTGATAGGATCATATTAAAACCAAATATTATATAATAATACACCATTTATTCCAGATAACACCAAAGGTTATCTGGAATAAATAGTAACGTTAGCTTAATGCATACCTTTACCATTGCATTGTAAATAGTATTATATACACTATATGCATATACTTCAGAAGATCTTATTACTGGGATCAAAAGTGAGAAAACTGCTGGAGGTATAAAGAGGTATAAAGTGAAGGCATCTAAGTTGTGCTTGCCCTAAACTTTACTGGTGTCATGCCCCTCTCTTATTTACCTACTCTAATTTACCTGTAGGCAAAAATGAGAACAAGAACCCTCACTATGTAGAAGAGTGGATTTTATAATAAAGTTGGCAGAACCTCCACCCAGGACAGGGTCTCTCTGAACATAGGAGATTCCTTTCCTGGGAAATTAACCACTTACATACAGGGCACTTAAACACCTTCCCACCCAGACCAATTTTCAGCTTTCAGTGCTCTCACACTTTGACTATTACTCAGTCATGCTACACTGTATCCAAACAAATTTTTTATTATATTTTTGCGATATAAGCGAAAAAAGAGCGAAACTTTTGAAAAAAAATAAAAATGTTTTCGTTTCTAGTCTAACATTTTGCAAAGAAGTAATTTTTCTTCATACATTTGGGCCAAAATGTATACTGCTACATATCTTTGGTAAAAAATAACCCAAATTAGTGGATATTATTTAGTTTGTGTGAAAGTTATAGAGTCTACAAGTTAGGGTGCAAATCACCGGAAAATTGATCACATCTGATCACACCTGATGTACTGAAGGCCTATCTCATTTCTTGATGCAATAACAATCCAAGAAAATGACTTCTTTCTGAAAAGTAGACAGTCCAAGGTATTTAGTAAGTGGCATGGGGAGTTTTTTTTCTAAGTTGTAATTTTTCCCCACAATTTTTACACAAAATTATTGTATTGACAGGTTATTTCTTGAACACAGTATATGAATACTTGCAATTACACCCAAAAGAACATTCTTCTACTCTTCCCGAGTATGGCGATACTACATGTGTGAGACTTTTACACTGCCTGATCACATACAGATGCCCAACATCCAAGTAGCTCCTCCAGGCATTCTAGGAGCAAAATTACACATATGATTTCATGATGACCTATCTCAATTTTGAAGGCCCTGGAGCACCAGGAAAATAGAAACGCCCACAAAATGACCTCATTTTTGAAAGCAAACACCCCAACATATAATCTATGAGGCATAATGAGTCTTTTGAACAGTTCATTTTTTTCCAGAAGTTTTCAGAAAACGTGGAAAAAAAATGAAAACACATTTTTTTTACACAAAGTTGTCTATTTATTAGATATTTCCAACACACGGCATGTACATAGCAAAAATGACACCCCAAAATACATTATGTTACTCCTCCTGAGTATGGAGATACCACATGTGTGAGACTTTTACACAGCCTGGCCACATACCGAGGCCCAACATCCAAGTAGCACCTCCAGGCATTCTAGGAGCAAAATTACACATATAATTTCATGATGACCTATCTCAATTTTGAAGGCCCTGGAGCACCAGGAAAATAGAAACGCCCACAAAATGACCTCATTTTTGAAAGCAAACACCCCAACATATAATCTATGAGGCATAATGAGTCTTTTGAACAGTTCATTTTTTTCCAGAAGTTTTCAGAAAACGTGGAAAAAAAATGAAAACACATTTTTTTTACACAAAGTTGTCTATTTATTAGATATTTCCAACACACAGCATGTACATAGCAAAAATGACACCCCAAAATACATTATGTTACTCCTCCTGAGTATGGAGATACCACATGTGTGAGACTTTTACACAGCCTGGCCACATACCGAGGCCCAACATCCAAGTAGCACCTCCAGGCATTCTAGGAGCAAAATTACACATATAATTTCATGATGACCTATATCAATTTTGAAGGCCCTGGAGCACCAGGACAATGGAAACGCCCACAAAATTACCCCATTTTGGAAAGCAAACAACTCAATGTATAATCTATGAAGCATAATGAGTCTTTTGAATGGTTAATTTTTTTCCAGAAGTTTTCTTAAAACGTGAAAAAAAATGAAAACAAATTTTTATGTGACAGATGGGCCATAAAAGAAGGGCTGTCAGATCCAGATGGTATCGATGGCGGTACTGATGGCAGTGTTGATGGCGGTACTGATGGTGGCCTGTGACAAATCCAGATGGGCTGTGACAGATCCAGATGGGCTGTGACGGGTTCTCTTTATTGGGGGGGCATGTTGTGCAGACAGTAAAATAGTAAAATGTTTCACTCACAGATCTCAGATTATACTTGTGACCGACTGTGATTGGGTAAATTATTATACTTGTGACCGACTGATCACATGGGTAAACAACCAATTTCATTGGCTGTTTAACCATCCCCTAATGCATGCCACCCCCAGTGGCATGCATTAGGCACACATCCAATTTGTTTTGACATGTGACCGGCCGTGATTGGACACAGCCGATCATGTGGTAAACAGCCAATTTCATTGGCTGTTTACCCTGATCGGGGATGCGCTGTGTGCGAGGGACAAGCATCATCCCCGATCATCGCAGTAATTATGACGAATCCTGGCCGACGTCATATGACGTCTGGTTAGGATAGTCAAACCACTTTGCCGATGTCATTTTGTAATAGGACGGGTGGCAAGTGGTTAAACAAGTTTGCAATGTAGCTTCTCACCAGGAGAAACTGTGTTGAGACACTGGAACTCAGAATCAGCCTTTTAATCCAATATGCAATTTGACCTCTAATGATCCCACTAGCCACTGAAAGCCTAACCTGGCTCTAGCCTATGCTGGTTATCCAGCCCTAGCTATAAAATGACAAGAGCTGCATATAAACTTTATCACAATAAACAGGTTCACCTACCAATATACTGGATGGTGTCCACTAAACCTAAACCTAGCTATCTGACAATGTGCATGTGAAATAATAACAAACACAAGGCAGAGCGGTTTGTTGCAAGGATTTAGATATACACTCAGCAGTTGCAGTGAAACTATTAGAGCATTGGAATACTTGGGATTTAGCAGAATGGACAGAACTTGCGACTGAGAATTTCTCTGACTTGCACCCCACTTCCTTCTTCTATTGTTTTAAAGCTAACAACCCAGGAATAGGAAATGCATACATATAGCTGGATTCAGGTAGGGCGGCGTAATTTTGACCCAGCGTAGCGTATCGTATTTACGCTACGCCGCAGTAAGTCAGAGAGGCAAGTGCTGTATTCACAAAGCACTTGCCTCCTAAGTTACGGCGGCGTAGCGTAAATGGGCCAGCCTAAGTGCACATTATTCAAATGAGGAACAGGGGGCGTGTTTTATGTAAATGATTTGTGACCTGACGTGATTGATGTTTTTAACAAACGGCGCATGCGCCGTCCGTGGACGTATCCCAGTGTGCATTGCTCCAAAGTACGCCGCAAGGACATATTGGTTTCGACGTGAACGTAAATTACGTCCAGCCCCATTCACGGACGACTTACGCAAACGACGTAAAATTTTCAAAATTTGATGCGGGAACAACGTCCATACTTAACATTGGCTAGGCCAACTATTTGTTCGACTAACTTTATGCCTGAAAACGCCTCACGTAAACGGCGTATCTTTACTGCGACGGGCAAGCGTACGTTCGTGGATCGGCGTATCTCGCTGATTTACGCATTCTAGGCGTAAATCAGCGTTCACGCCCCTAGCGGCCGGCGGAACTAGACAGCTAAGATACGACGGTGCAGGCAGTTGTATCTTAGCTACATTTAAGTGTAACTCAATTTGAGAATACACTTAAATGTACGACGGCTTAGACTCCGAGTTACGACGGCGTATCTACTGATACGCCGGCTTAACTCTTTGTGAATCTAGCTAATAATGTTTACAGGCATTTAAAACTTCATACAGTAGAGGGCAGCAGATCCCTACAATAGGTACGTTTCAGTGGCTCTCCCATAGGAAGGATTGGGGTTGAGACAAACATACAGTGCCTTGAAAAGGTATTCATACCCCTTGAAACGTAAATGTATTCTATTGAGATTTTATGTGATAGATCAACACAAAGTGGCACACAATTGTGAAGTGGAAGGAAAATGATAAATGTTTTTTTCTTTACAAATACATTTGAAAAGTGTGGGGTGAATTTGTATTCAGCCCCCCCTGGGTCAATACTTTGTAGAACCACCTTTCACTGCAATTACAGCTGCAAGTATTTTTGGGGATGTCTCTACCAGCTCTGCCCATCTAGAGAGTGACATGTTTGCCCATTTTTCTTTGCAACATATCTCAAGCTCTGTCAAATTGGATGGAGAGTGTCTGTAAACAGCAATTTTCAAGTCTTGCCACAGACTCCCAATTGGATTTAGGTCTGGTCTTTGACTGGGCCATTCTAAAATATAAATATGCTTTGACCTAAACCATTCCGTGGTAGCCCTGGCTGTATGTTTAGGATTGTTATCCTGCTGGAAGATTAACCTCTGCCCCAGTCTTAAATCTTTTGCAGACTAACAGGTTTTCTTATAACATTGTCCTGTATTTGGCTCAATCCATCTTCCCATCAACTCTGACCAGCTTCCCTGTCCCTGATGAAGAAAAGCATCCCCACAACATGATGATGCCACCACCATGTTTCATGGTAGGGTTGGTGTGTTTAGGGTGATGTGCAGGTTTAGTTTTCTGCCACCGATAGAATTTTGCTTTTAGGCCAAAAAGTGTAATTTTGGTGTCATCTGACCAGAGCACCTTCTTGCACATGTTTGCTGTTTCCCCCCACATGGCTTCTCACAAACGGCAAATGGGACTTCCTATTGATTTTTTTCAACAATGGCTTTCTTCTTGCCACTCTTCAATAAAGGCCAGATTTGTAGAGTACATTACTAATCGTTGTCCTTTGGACAGGTTCTCCCACCTGAGCTGTGGATCTCTGCAGCTCCTCCAGAGTTGCCATGGGCCTCTTGGCTGCTTCTCTGATTAATGTTCTCCTTTCCTGGCCTGTTTAGGTGGACGGCCATGTCTTGGTAAGTTTGCATTTGTGCCATACTCTTTCCATCTTCAGATGATGGATTGAACAGTGCTCCGTGAGATGTTCAAAGTTTGGGATATTTTTTTATAACCTAACTCTGCTTTAAACTTCTCCACAACTTTATTCCTGATCTGTCTGGTGTGTTCCCTGGCCTTGATGATGCTGTTTGTTTGCTAAGTTTCTCTAACAAACCTCTGGGGGCTTCACAGAACAGCTGTATTTATACTGAGATTAAATTACACAGGTGGACTCTATTTACTAATTATGTGACTTATGAAGGCAATTGGTTTCACTAGATTTCAGTTAGGGGTATCAGAGTAAAGGGGGCTGAATACAAATGCACACCACACGTTAAACATATTTATTTGTAAAAAAAAATATTGAAAACCATTTATCATTTTCCCTCTACTCTACAATTATGTGCCATTCTGTGTTGATCTATCACAACAAATCCCAATAAAATACATTTACGTTTTTGGTTGCAACATGACAAAATGTGGACAATTTCAAGGGTTATGAATACTTTTTCAACACACTGTGCACATTATCAAGTGTACAGGGCAGGACATTTTTTTGGACAAAAGCTTGTACACCTCTGAGAGTGACTGAATATTAATGGTGCCGGGTAGACAGTATGTATTTATCCTCCTAGGCTGACTTCAATACAGGGCACTTTCACCACCTTTCTGACCAGTCCAATTTTCAGCTTTCAGCGCTGTAGCATTTTGAATGACAATTGTTCGGTCATGCAACAGTGTACCCAAACAAAACTTTCATAATTTTTTCCCTACAAATAGAGATTTATTTTTGAGGTATTTGATCACCAATTGGGTTTTTATTTTTTGCGCTACAAATAAAAAAATGTAGGAAAAAAAATGTTTTTATTAGTTTCTGTTACAAAACAAGTTATGGCCTCATGTCTGTGTGGACATGAGGCCATAGAATAACATGGAGAGATTTTTTTTAAACTGTAAAAAAAACTCCTAAAAGCAGCTGTAAAAACGCCCGGGGCATGAGTCCTTAGAGTCTCCCACACACTGTTTATAGGAAAGGGCGCTTAGGAAATGCAGTTTTGGAGGCATGCCTATATTAATAAGCAGTGGGTAATTGTCCTGGTAAGAATTTTGCAAACCCAATGATGTTTTAGAAAGTGACGAAAACAGTTTTTTACTACAAAAGCAAGGTAGAAAACAAAAATGCTGTAATATGATCTAAAGAGAACAGCTAGGTTTGGGGTGAGTTGTATAATGTCTGTATATAAACGTGAATGTAATCGTTCATTTTAAAGGTCATTTAACGCTTTACATGCTGTATAACATTTGTTTTCTCTGATTCTAGTGCAATCTCCATGGGTTTAGAAAATGATTACTTTATATGCAAGGAGATGTGTTGTTTATTTACTCTGTGCTGTTTATAAAGTTGTATGTGCTGCTGAAGCTTTTACAGTACTTTCAATTTTGCCATTTCTTTTCCTTTTGAATTGTTAAGTATTGTTCTTGGCAGCAGAGCAACATGAATTTGCCAGGAACATAATTTTTGAATACTTTATTTAGAGACAGACATTTAAATGGAACTAACATTGTGAATTAATAATACATGTAGTTTTCTTCTAACCCATGAAATACTAGTTTAATAGTACTAGATTAATCAAGTGCTATTTATTAATGCTGCTCTTGGTTTTGAAAACAAGATTCTGCTTTGGTATTACATGTTACATTTTTAGTGTCTGAACTAAAGTTTATTTGATTTTTTTTTTTACAATATATTATATAAAAAAATGTTTAGTTTATAATATACTTTCTAATACATGTACACAGCACTTTCATTCTCATTATAATTCAAATGGAGAATCAAACTAAGTGGAAAAAGTCAGATTTTTTTCCTAATCAGTCTTTGATACATATAGGAACAGTTGCCGCACCAGTAGGTCCACAGACACCAGACCTGCTGGAAACAGGATACTGAATATTCACTAAACACAGTTTTTCTAGTGCCTTATGCACTTAACTTTCTCTTATATTCCTTCTCCCTTATTCAGTATCAATACTTCCATGGGAGCTAATAAGGAAAGACAATGCAACGAGCAATGATTATGAGCAAAGTGCAGCAACCCACTGCAAGTAATTTAAATCCATATGTTTACTGGCCTGACTACTGTAAGTAAATATTTTTACAGTTGCTATGGATTATTGCACTTTTCACTTTGCACATCATTATTGCTTGCACTGCTATGGGGTTTTGTGGGGATATTTTTACTACAAATAGGTTTACCACATGGCTGGTCTTTCACTAGGCCAGTCAACTTACTCTTCACCCTGTGGCCAGTGAAATAAAAATTCTGTTAAGTTAAGACAAACAATTTAGCTAGGAGCTTAAAAAAGGCAATCTCCTAGTTATAGGCACCCCAAACACAATTGTTTCTACAGGACTCTAGCATACACAAGTGCATTCTCACTCACTGGAGGTTGCAAGAAGACAGTGGCCAAGTACACTGATACCTTGGCTCACACCACTCTGCCATACTCAACATATTTCTCATCTGTTTTTGATAACTGTCAGAGATATTCTCAGATAATGAAAACATGTCATCTTTGGAAGGGGATTGCTTTAAACTAATAACCACCTTAAACTGTTGGGCACTGAAAGTTTGGATATTACTTCATTAGACAGGTGCACACATGTCTAATGAATATTTTGTTTCGGAATTTCGTTTTCGTCCGAAAAATACATTTATTTAGTTACTCCCAAAATTCACTTTAATTTATTTTGTTTTTCGTTACAAATTGCATTCGTCCAAAAATCCGAATGAATTGAGGTTGAATCTGCCATTGAATACTTATGGTGTCTGTCGAATGTTCAAAGAAGATTAGACGGAGCAGCGAAACTGTACGTCGAATCGTACATTTCCGGTCGCATGTTCTGCCTACAAGCTATAGAAGAATTCTAATGTTGTATTACTAGTAATAATTATATTTATTAATTATTATTACTAGTCAACCAACATTAGCATTTTTATATAAAGTGAAAAAATGTGAAAATACCGCGCTATCTAAGTGGATAATGAATGTAAAAATTCAAGCAGCTTAAAGTGTGAGATACCCACAAACAAACTAGTACAATAGAAAAATAGCTGCGCAACTAATGTGAATACTATAGTAGTGTTAGTACAAAGTAAAATAAAACAAATCTTTCGCCCATACAAATTCCTTTTCCCATTCAAGCAGATAGTGACATCAAAATTGCATGAACCTCAGAAAAGTGCATGGATAGACAGGACACCTCCACCTCTCAATCACACTGTCCCTTACCAGAAGGGAAGATCCCAACTAGAGATCTTCTGACAGCAGACGGCTTACTCCCCAGCCAGGGGGTTACGTGGCAGGATATCCAAGAGCCAAAAACTTCTCCCACAGTGGACCGGTAACCAATGTAGATAGAAACATTTTTGCAAGCGGTGACAGTCTCCGTGCTGCTGCGAGCGTCAATGATTTGCAAAAAAGTTTCTATCTACATTGGTTACCGGTCCACTGTGGGAGAAGTTTTTGGCTCTCGGGTGATCTTCTCATCGCTGGAGATCACCCGCACCCATCGCTGGATCAGGACAACTTTGGAACAGGAAGCCGGGAACGAGTGGATTATCACCGCTGGAGTTTTTGTCTTTTTTTTATTAATAAAGGACTTTATTCTACGGTGTGTGTGTGTTTTTATTAAAAGAATTTACACTTCCTTCGTGAAATGGTAGGGGTACAGTGTACCCCATTACCATTTCACACAGGGGGGGTCAGGATCTGGGGTCCCCTTTGTTAAAGGGGTCATCCAGATTCTGATAAGCCTCCCGCCCGCATACCCCCACAACCACTGGGCAAGGGTTGTGGGGATGAGACCCTTGTCCCCATCAACATGGGGACACGGTGCTTTGGGGGGCACCCCAAAGCACCCTCCCAATGTTGAGGGCATGTGGCCTGGTGTGGTTCGGGAGAGGGGGGGCCGAACTCTGTCCCCCCCTCTTTTCTGCGGCCGGCCAGGTCAACGTGCTCGGATAAGGGGTCTGGTGTGGATTTTAGGGGGAACTCCACGCCATTTTTTTTTTAAATTTGGGGTCGAGTTCCCCTTAAAATTCACACCAGACCTGAAGGGTCTGGTTATGGACATTTAGGGGGAACCGCACGTCATTTTTTTTTAATTGATGGCGGGGTTCCCCTTAATATCCATACCAGACCTAAAGGGTCTGGTTATTGAATTTGCGGGGACCTCCGCGCATTATTTTTTCTAAAAGTCCGTGTCCCATTGACATAGAATAATCATGTTAACTTACACAATTACCAAATATAAAAAACATTAAAAGTATATTAAAAGGGTGTACAATATTAGGAAAAATAATACTCAACGGTCGGCAATAAAGCAATTAATATCGAAGTCTACGTTGCGACCATCGGGACATAGGACGTGTGTCTCATGAATCCAACAGGATTCCCTCTTGCTCAGTTGGCGAATAAAGTTACTACCCCTCCGGTGTCTATTAACTTTTTCGATACCCCAGAATCGTAGACCCTTGTTTTTTTTATGGAATTGTTTAAAATTAGGGCTGTTACTGATCAAAATTTTTATGTTCGATTAATCGTTTTTTTTTTTAATCGATTAATTGACTAATTTCGATTAATTATAACGCACATACAGATCCAAATACTTTTAGCTGATCTCCTTGCAGGCTGATTCCCAGTGCAGCTACCAACAACTGGAAAAATGGATAGCAGGATACAAAAAACACACAAAGGCAGCGCTCGATGGGAATAGCATTAAAACTTTTATAGTCTTCAAGTAGGTAACAAAATAAATATTGCACTGGAGATAAAATCGATGTAGCTACATAAACTGTAAAAATGGTGCGAGTAATACTAAACGGTACCAAAAGCAGTCATAAAAACATGTAGCTAAGTATGATACTGGTATAAAAATGTGTACAACGATAACACTGCTGACTCCAGATGAGGAGAGGTTAACATCAGTCCGTGGGCATGTAGATGTCCCGTGAAGGGAACTATCACAACTCCCAGTGGATGGTTGTAGAATCCCAGGTTGATAGAGGGAAGTGTAACAGCCCTTGCGTGTGGCAGATAGTAAGGTCCCGCCGGCATGCAGATAGGAAGGCACAGCAAAGGAGTCCTTCAGATGGACATGGCAAGCCCCGTCGATGTCACCGGATCTCCGACAGAACTCCCTGAAGGCCCAGAAGCCGGGTGAGAGGTGAGTACCAATCAAAAGAATTTTAATCGATCAAAAAGATTTTGATCGATCAAAAAAATGTAAGATTAATCTATTAATTAAAAGTTAATTTGCACAGCCCTATTTAAAATGCCTGGAGACATTATGTGCAATTTTTCCTTGTTTAATATTGTTAACATGTTCAGCTAGACGAACGTTAAGGGGTCTAGATGTTCTACCAATGTATTGAAAGCCACAATCACATTCTAACACAAGTAATCACATGTAAACAACCCCGACTGTGTCACAAGTAATAAGTTGTTTGATATCATACTCCTTGTTCATGGCAGTTGCCAAGAATTGTTTTCTTTTCTTGGTATTGACTTTCGATGCTTACATGGGACGCAACGTCCACATGCATAGAACCCGCCCAGGAATTTGAACATTCTGTTATCAGATACAGTAGGAGGATTAAGAACACTAGGTGCCAAGCAGTCTCTGAGAGAGGGCGCTTTTGTATATATGAACTGTGGTTTAGCAGGTAGCACTGGTCCAAGCACCTTATCTTGTTTGAGAATCGACCAATTTTTGGCAATGATTCTTTAAAAAAAATTGTGCTGGACATTGTATTTCAAAATGATCCTGAAACTATGTTTGTCATTGATGGGCTCAGGGTTAACAACCCGGTTGGCGACCAACGTTTGTCTATCTAATTTTTGAACATGGTTGATATCCAATTCTAAACTGTTTTTATTATAACCTTTCTGCAAAAATCTGTCGGCAAGTACATGTGACTGAGAGACAAAGTCACTGTCTTGTGTGCAGTTACGTCGCAATCTTATAAACTGTCCCCTGGGGATGTTGCACAACCAAGACTTATGATGGCAACTCCCCAGGGGAATATAAGCATTGCGATCAGTAGGTTTAAAATAATTGGTCAGCCTAAAATGGTCAACATCTTTAATGATGGTCAAGTCCAGAAAAACGACCTTATCATTATCAATGGTCCATGTAAGGCTGATGTTTTTCTCATTATTGTTAAGACTGCTGGTGAAAGCATCTAATGAGGTCCTATCGCCATTCCATACCATAATGAGGTCGTCAATATAACGACGATAGCAGACAAGCTCAGGGGGCCACCTGGAAAAGATGGCATCCTCCTCCCAGTGGGCCATAAAAATATTAGCCACCATATTGGGTGCAAAACGAGCCCCCATAGCTACTCCCCTTGTTTGTAGGCGATAATCTCCATTATACCAGAAATAATTTCTGGATAAACAATAGTCAAGACAACTAAGGAGAAACTCCTGGTGTCTGCCTGATAGTGTAGATGTAGAAAGTGCCCACTCAACCGACGTCATAGAATCACTATGACCTATAATGGTATATAACGAACTGACGTTGGCGGTCACCAAAAATACTGTTGGCTGAACATCCTAAGGACTCAAGAATTTGGATAATGTGTTTGGTGTATTATAGAAATGCATGAGTTTTAACCACCAGAGGTTGTAGAAAAGAGTCAATGTATTGACCCAATCTAGCTGACACTGAATCGATCCCATTAACAATGGGCCTCCCTGGGGGATTAGTACTATATTTATGAATCTTTGGTAAAAAATATATAATGGGAGTTCTACAGAACAATGGGTCGAGGTAAAGTGCTTCTTTTTTGGTCAAAATCTTTTGATCCCTCCCATCCTCAACGATACGATGCAATTCATCCATGTAGTCAAACATAGGGTCCTTAGTTAGGATCCTATATGTGTTTCCATCAGAAAGTAAATTGCTCATCTCGGATTGGTAGTATTCTTTGCTCAAAACAACCAGACCCCCCCCCCCCTTTATCCGCAGGCCGGATGACGATGTCTTTCCTGTTTTCCAGAGATTCCATCCCCCTTCTGATGAATTGAGGATCTTGTACCTTTTTTATTTTCAATACATCTAAATCTTTCATCACCATGGGCCAAATCCTCAAAAGGGATACGCAGGCGGAACTGCTCTTCAGCCTGTGTATCCCTGTGCCTATCTTTGGAACTGATCCTCAGAAGCAGTTTTCCAAAGATAGGCAGAAGATCTGACATCTGTAAGACACTTACTGTCAGATCTTAGGATGCAGTACCGCATCCGCCGCTGGGGGCATTTTGCGTTGAAATGACGCTTTGCGTATGCAAATGAGGACTTACGGAGATCCACAAAGCTTTTCAGCTGTGTTTTTTCTGCGTAAGTTTACATTTGCATACGTAAAATTAGGGATGCTTTTACAAAGTGTAAACTAGTTACACCTTGTAAAAACAGACCTTTTTTTCGATCGCCGCTATTTTTTTTAAATTTTGAATTTTATTTTTCGGCACGTAACTTTTTTTTTACCCGACGCAACTTTATTGTCCCGTCGCAATCCACAAAGTCCGGCGTAACATAATTTCGCGCGCTGCCCGTCTGGAAAATGACGTCACGAGCATGCGCAGTACGGCCGGCGCGGGAGCGTGCCTCATTTAAATTGTCATCACCCCCTGCAGAAGAGGACCGCCTTGCGCCGGAGACATTTAAGTTACACGGCCGAAAATTTCTAGGTAAGTGCTTTGTGGATCGGGCACTTAGGTAGAAATTTTCCGCCAGTGTAACTTAAATGGTAAAAGTTAAGTTAGGCTAAGTTTTTGTGGATTTGCCCCTATATTCTTAAACACTTCCATAAATTTGTTGTCTGTATTCAGAGGGTTAAAAATGGATTTATTGCATAACCGCAAGTGATCATTAGTAATGGGTACCATAGGTCGACTGGAATTAGAAAGAAAATATTTCTTCATGTTGAGGGACCTAATATACTTTTGCAAGCTCACATAAGTTTGAAATTTGTTCAAATTTTTTGTCAGGGCATTTGAGACCTCTGTCAAGGACCTTCATTTCATCCTCGTTGAGGGGGACCCCACTGAGATTGTAAATCCCAGCTCCTATTAAGGTTTGGACCTTTTGAAGTCACCTACCCCCCTCCTTCCTCTCTTTCTTTCTTTTCTCTTTCTTGGGGTACCTGCACTGGGAGGTATGTGTGGTGGTGGATGTCTCCACCACTCCCCTGGGGGAGGATAATAAATCTGGGAGAGCACTATGTTTTGTCCTCTTGTTTTTACATGATTGCATCAATACTTGGTATTATAACTCTGGATTGCCTGGCCTTTGTTGGAATATTGCCTGGATTTAACCCCTTGTGGGAAAGTGCATTTGACCCTACCTAACAGAGGGTCCATCCTGTGAGGTGAGCGGCCAATTCAGCCTTTGGTGGAGGTGTTTCATTACTGTTTCCACGCTCATCACCTGCATGATACCTGTACTCCAGTCACGTTTTAGGATCACGTGGATGACACTTCATGAACTTGTTTTATTGCGCTGCACTATCTTTTGTACATGTCTATACTTCATTACCATAAGTGATTCTGGGGGCTGCTGCATAAGAAAGTAAGCTTATTGAGGCCACAACTGTACCAGAAGGGTAATTCTGGGTCTATCTGGTTCAAAACATTGGTTTGTTGTCAAAATAAATCATTTTAATGAGGCAACAACAGAAGAATGTTAACTGGCTACTACCTAAAAAAGAGCATTGGGTACTCAGCATTGCAGAAATTTGTAAACAGTGCAAGCTTCTGTAGTGCAAATAACCATTTTAAGTAACAGACAAAACTAACTGTGCTTAGGAAGCTAAATCCAAATGGTGTATGAGTAAAATGTATTTATATTGAAACAAAACCTATCCAACACCAGCAGACCGAATACACAGCAAAAGAGAAGATATACACGAACCATAAACCAGGTGACAAAATATCTAACGTTAATACAATATGGGGAACATGGATAACAGGGTGAAGCAGGAGCTGCAAGGGGATGGATAGAGAAGGAGGCTAGAACTAGGATCAGGAACAAGGGGAGCAGTTATGAAGTAGCAAGGCAGATAATGCAGATATTGGAGCAGAATCTCAGCAGAAATGAGGAGCAAAGTCAGGTGCAGCACATCAAAACCCAAGTAGAAAGCAAAGAGGCAAAACACTGAACCAGTAAAGTAAGTTAGGGAAAGAGTTTTATACTTTCCCAGCAACCAGAGGCCCCATACACACCATAGAATCTATCCGCAGATAAATCCCATCAAATGGGTTTCTGCGGATAGATCCTATGGTGTGTACACTCCGTCGGATATTTATCCGCAGATAAATCTCCCCTGGGATGGATTTCCAGCAGATGGATATTTGCTGACATGCTCAACAAATCCATCTGCTGGAATCCATTCCAACGGATGGATCCGCTCGTCTGTACAGACTTACCGGATCCATCCGCCCAAAGGGATTCCCCGCACGCGTCGTAATGATTTGACGCATGCGTGGAATTCCTTATATGACAGCGTCGCGCCCGTCGCCGCGTCATAATAGCGGCGACGGCGCGACACGTCATCGGCAGAGGATTTCAGCGCGGATTTCAATGCGATGGTGTGTACACGCCATCGCATAGAAATCTTCTGAAATCCTCGAGAGGATTTATCCGCGGATACGGTCCGCTGGACCGTATCTGCGGATAAATCCTCTCGTGTGTATGGGGCCAGATTCATGTGAAACTGATTACTATGATCAGCTGACTACTGGGAGACACCCACCCCTACACCATTCTGCTCTGGAAACTACAGTATACCTTTATTTAGTTTTGGCTTACCTGCTTGTGAAAGTGATCCATGTAATGAAATACTGTATGTTATCAATGCGAGTTAATCTTTAACATAAAACATCAGTATAGGGGGCAAATATATTTGCTCAGTAAGTAACCCTTTTCACTGAAATAAAACCACTGATAAATAATTTTGTCCAAAGACTCTTCAGAAATTAAAATTTTTGGGAGTATCACTCTTATAGTCCATGTCACAGGATGCAGTAGCCATTTAGGGGTAATCAGGATGAAGCACTGGGAGCAGCAGGAATACTGCAAATGTTGCATGCTAAGGATCCTTTAGGTAGAAATTTCTCTTAATTATAGTGGGAGTCTGCTGTGCAGGCAGTGAAAGATTTGAGATATTATTTCTTCAGCTTTTAATCAAGAAGTTTAACTGCATAAGGTTAGACAAAACTATTAGCTAGAGAGGGCATTTAAAAAATTGTAATTGCAATAAAATAATTAAAATATTGCACAGGGTGCTTACACTTGAAATATCTCATTAACTTTGCTTCAAAGTGAGTAAATCATAATATTTGCTGACCAAAATAAACTACAGTTCCTTTAAAGAGTAGGTTGCAATGTAAAGTGGCTTACACACTTGTATACTCCCTAAGCCTTTTCCTAGTTTTTTGCTGCCAAGCCTGTTACACAAGACCAAGTGCTTAATTACTTTTCACAGTCTGCCATGCTTACAGCACCTTCCTCTCCAAACACCAGCCTGATAAAATTAGGCAGGTCACTGCCTGACTTAAAAACAGTCTTTCTAATGCAAGAAGAGAGGTCCTCCTAACAACTTCAGATATCTGCTGTCACAAATAAAATGCACAGTGAGAACACACAAAAGACCAACCCCTTACACAGTTTAAAACAAAAAAAGACAGTTTCCCTGAAGAAGTTGTTGAAAATGTACACATTATTATGTTTACAACAGCTGTAGTCGTAAAGATTGGGGGTCCAATGTTTAGCTTTTTATCCGTGCTAGGTAAATGTTTTGAGAAAAAACTAAGTAAAGTCAATCTTGAGAAAGTGACAACTATCAGCAAGTCACTCTGGCAAACCGTAGCTTTTAAAAATGATTGCTTAAGAAGAGAATTACATTTCCCAGAACTGCAGTGATGCAAGTAATTTACCACACTTTTTCTGCTATCAGAAAACAATATTTTTTTTTAGATTCATAGCAATGCATTGGTCTTGAAGAAGTCAGTGCTTATATTTATATCATTTCAAAAGTAAAGATTAATTTAAGACTCTTAGTAAAATGTATTATTCAAGAAAAACTGTCTTTTTTTCATATGCTTTAGTTTACTAAGCATGATAATCAAATATAAATGTACAGCTGAACTTTAAAATTAGTTTCCAACCTTAAAGGCAAACTTTAACTGAAAGAAGAAATTACTCTGTGTAAATTAACATTTTGTAAGATTTATAAATAAGTATGGGCAAATATAAAGAACAGAAGGCATCACTGAGCCTTCATTTAACTTTCTGTTAAATGAAAGCCTTCTAATTAAATTTCCAATTCAAGAATTAAATGTTTCATGACTAAAATACATATTTAAAACATTGCAAATTGTAATTAAGTCTCTATCTTTAACCAAAATATCCTTGAACATTACAACAGGAAACATGAATATATACTGTACCTAGGGACAATGGTAGTGTCAAAACATAATGATGCTGTAGAGAAAGCGGAACATCCTAAAATCTATTTCCACTGGGTTCCATCCAATTGCTACAGCTGTTACAAAGCCAAACTTGATAAGCAGTGTTTATACATTTCTAGAAGTAGCTGCAAAAACAAGTAACATTTTTCCCAAAAAAAGTGGGAGAAAATTATGTAATGCATGTATAATTGTAACCTTTCTATAAACCATAGAAAAGTCACAACCTAAATAAAGATACCTTAGTGGGCAGAATTTCATAGGAGAGATGTTGATTTAGAGTTTTAAATGTAAATAACTCATAATAAAAAAGGAATCTGACAATGAAAGGTAGACACTAACAACAAAGAACACAAAACGCACCAGATTAGACATTTATTTACATACTGTATATAAAAATAGAACAGATATAAAAACACTAGAATCAGTTTCACTGAAGGCTTCAATTTAAGGATGAGGCTCCATGCACACTGGAGCAGATAAACTGCAGTTTATTGGAGTTTGGGAGTTTTTTTTTCAAAGCCCATAAACTCCACTCTGTTATCCTATGTGTCCATGCACACATAGATATTTTACAGCTTTAATGAGCAGTGGAGTTTATGGGCTTTTTTCTGAACGACCAAAAATCATGTTCAAAGTGCAGTTTTTTGGTGTCAAAAAACGCTAAAACACGGAAAACACAAATAAACGCTTAAAAACGCTCAAACGCAGCTCGCCAGCATTTTTTTTGCGTTATTTGATCCATTAAAAAAAGCTGAAAAACGCTAATAAACGCTATTGAAAAAATGTAAAAAAAAACATTACCCACTTAAGCCCCGGACCATTTTGCAGCTAAATGCCCAGGCCAGGTTTTGCGATTCGGCACTGCGTCGCTTTAACAGACAATTGCGCGGTCGTGCGACGTGGCTCCCAAACAAAATTGGTGTCCTTTTTCCCCACAAATAGAGCTTTCTTTTGGTGGTATTTGATCATCTCTGCGGTTTTTATTTTTTGCGCTATAAACAAAAATAGAGCGACAATTTTGAAAAAAAATGCAATATTTTTTACTTTTTGCTATAATAAATATCCACCAAAAACATATATAATTTATTTTTCCTCAGTTTAGGCCGATACGTATTCTTCTACCTATTTTTGGTAAAAAAAATCACAATAAGCGTTTATCGGTTGGTTTGCGCAAAATTTATAGCGTTTACAAAATAGGGGATAGTTTTATTGCATTTTTATTATTTATTTTTTTTACTACTAATGGCGGCGATCAGCAATTTTTTTCGTGACTGCGACATTATGGCGGACACTTCGGACAATTTTGACACATTTTTGGGACCATTGTAATTTTCACAGCAAAAAATGCATTTAAATTGCATTGTTTATTGTGAAAATGACAGTTGCAGTTTGGGAGTTAACCACAGGGGGCGCTGTAGGAGTTAGGGTTCACCTAGTGTGTGTTTACAACTGTAGGGGGGTGTGGCTGTAGGTCTGACATCATCGATCGAGTCTCCCTATAAAAAGGATCACTCGATCAATGCAGCCGCCACAGTGAAACACGGGGAAGCCGTGTTTACATACGGCTCTCCCTGTTCTTCAGCTCCGGTGAGCGATCGCGAGGGGGCGGCTAGAAATGTTTCTAGCCGCGCCCTCGTCCTGGATCGCTCCACGCGAGTACTGACAGAACAGTAGGGGAGGTTGTTATACTAACATCAGATTGTTAGTACAGCGGCTCTGACCTGAGGGTTGCTTAAGGGTCCAGGACACTAAGCAATGATTCAAATTTGAGTGGGATAATAGTGTTGCTGTAGTTAGAAAAGTGGCATACAAAGTAGCAGCTCTACTTAACTCCTCTATTGCCCTTGTGGGCAGAGACTGACTTAGAGCACAGCTCTTACTTTATGTTTTTTGGTGGAGTAAAGATGTACCTCTTAGAGCTAATTGTACATGGAACATGAATCATAGCAGTAGAATTGTTTTGCTTGCTTGCATGTCTGTTTGTTTTAGCCCACTTTAGTATAAGGTTTCAGCTAATGTTAGGAGCAGATCATTGCTACAGATCATTTCACTTGTAGCAGTTTTCTTTTGGGTAAGAGTTATGTTAATGGTCCGATATTTCAGTAGCTGGAAATATTCTTTGGTTTGTTAAAAATGTTACCTCAATGGTCAGCTGAAAATTCTCAGGCATCTGGATTTTTTTTCCAATAAAAATAAAAAATAAGGAGAGGGACCTTCTGTGCAGCTAAATATGGTGGACACAGAGAAGGGACATCTTGTTACATCTGCACAATGGTTGGCACATCTATTCTCACTCAGTTTGACCAGCATTCCTAAATCCTTTTTCAGTCCAGTGTTACTAATTAGGAGAACAGGAGTCCCATGTTCATTTTTACTTCTTCAACCCTGGCTTTCAACCATGAAGACCCATCCTATGAAGTACACCTGGGGTTTCCCTATTTATGTTGGTTTTCCAATACAAAGGCAAATCCCACATTATCACTTATCTTTATGAGGTCTGTAGCTATTACCTTCAGATGTTCCAGCAGAGGTGGGTCCTTTACAGACCACATTAAAGTCTTTTTGTCTCTCGCTGATCTGTAAGGCCTCGTACACACGACGAGGAAACCGGTCGTGTGTACATTTTTCGATGAGGAAACTGTTGAGGAACTCGTCGAGCCAAAAAGAGAGCATGTTCTCTTTTTCCTCGACGGGAATGGAGAAAATTGGCACGTCGAGTTCCTTGACAGCCTAACAAGGAACTCGACGAGCAAAACGATGTGTTTCGCCCGTCGAGTTCCTTGGTCGTGTGTACGAGGCCGAAGAGTGTTACCTCCCTCAAATCCACTGCTTCTTCATGTATTGTAATTTAAGCATGGGATCTTTGCTTCCCTTATTCCCAGGGATGTTTCTCCTGACCTCACTAGCATTTTTATGTTTCTTTGTTCCAATCCTGTCATTGCCTCATTCTGCTTTGTTGGATGCAGTGTGTAGATTTACTGCATGAAAAGAACTTGACCATGTCTTCATTGTTTGACAATATTTTTCTGGCTTTTTCCAGGGCCTTAATCTTCCCTTTCCTGGCCTGACCATTCTTTGTTTATGTTTGAGTGCTGCTCTTTCTTTTTTACTACCCCAACCAGCAGTGTCTTGTAGCAGTGTTTCTGCTGGCCAATTTTACCCATGGGGTATTGCAAGCATTCAGGGAGTGTTTGTGCTTACCCCATGGTAAAAGTCTCAGATTAGAAGCGGTATGGGGGTCTGGAGAGCAGACGGGATCCGGAGCTCAGCCTCTACACATCAGCCATGTCCGAGAGCCGCGCATGCATCTTCCAATCTCTTTGACTAACAAAATACTGGCAACCCACCACCAATCATTTCCTGTACTTCCTGAACCACAAAGATCAGGTTGGATTTGTTCCCTTCACCAGGCCAGCGATAATGTTTGTAAAGTCACTCAACTGATTCATCTCATCCACCAGAAATGCATTCTGGGATTTTTATTTCAGCTAGATATTTTCAAAGCTTTCTGTACAGTAATGTGGGGTTTCTTACACAATGTCTAGATTAGTTGTTTTTTTGGTCCTAATCTTCATACCTGAAACTCTTTACCAGTCCCTTTGTGGGATGTATAGTTTCTTTTATTAGGGTATACTGCGGAATTCATCAAGACTAACCTCTTTCCTCCATCCTTTTTACTATAGAACCTCTAACCATGCTGATTAGCAATGATGTGAACATTAGGAGAGTGGAGCCCTCAGTTCAGAACTATTACCAAGCCACCATTGCCTCTTTCTTTCTCAAATATTTCTGCTATCACAGGATTGTACGTTAATGTAATCAATGTAAATTGGTTGTGTTAAATGTCACTATCCATCCTGACATGGTTTGTTTTGATAAACCTGAATTTCCATTTCCAGTGGGCTCCATGTATATTTGATGCACTCTAATTAGCTAATTACCCTACATTATTCCCGAAACTGAAAATTATGTTGCCTTCCTGCACCTTCTTTCCCAGATCAAGGGTATTGCATATTTATTGAGCTCAAGCTGTACTCCATGAATGTATGCACATAAAAGATTGCCGCAGTAGTTTAATCCAATGCTCCACATGCTGTAACAATCTGGACACTGCGATTCACTTAAGTATGGTCAATTAGGCCCCGTACACACAAGAGGATCCATCCGCTGAAAAATCTCAGCGGATCGGTTTCAGCGGATAGATCCCCTGGTGTGTACGTTCCAGCGGATATTTATCCGCGCATATTTCCGATTTCCAGCAGATAAAAATTTGTAGACATGCTAACAAATCTATCCGCTGGAATCGGCTCCAGCGGACCGATCCGGTGGTCTGTACAGACTCACCGGATCGATCCGTCCGAACCCGTCCCTCGCATGCGTCGTAATGATTCGACGCATGCGTGGATTTCCTTATATGACAGCGTCGCGCACGTTGCCGCGTCATCATCGCGGCGACGGCGCGACACGTCACCGCGGTTGAATTCCGCGCAGATTTGGATCCGATGGTGAGTACATGCCAACGGATCCAAATCCGCCAGAGGATTTATCCGCGGATACGGTCCAGCGGACCGTATCCGCGGATCAATCCTATCGTGTGTACCAGGCCCTAGAGCCCACTTAATATTCATAGACAAAAGTAAAAGGTGGTTCCTTTGTGGGAGATAGACACTCTTTTGCTTACACAGCAAAGAGGAGTGGCTCCTACCTCTCCAGAAGATTACATTTTTTTTTGCCTGTTCTGGATCAACTGTGGGTTTAGAATGCATATGGAGGTTTTTTTATGTATTTTTTTTCTATGATTGACCTAGATCGACATTTTTTATTCTAATCAGCTATGCAACTATTCTGTCCTGAGGAAGTATCCTGTTCTCTGTGTATTGCTTCCTTTGTGTGAAATCTCTGGTAATTCTGCCAGTCCGTCTACTTTCCTATTAGAAACCAGAAATGTCCAAACTAAGCAGGAGAGCACACCATGGTCAGTTCTCTAGCTGTGCTGGTAACTCAGCCTGCTCTCCTCCAATGATCATACTTGTCCTGACATGCCTGCACTGCACAGCCATTCACTGGGAAGCTCAGTGTGCTGCTGCTTCTCCTTCCCTAGCTCTTATGCAGCTGAGAACAAGGGGAATGTAATCTCTTATAAAAAAAGTTTAAAAAAAATTACATTTAAAGAATTTTTTTTTGCATTTCATTACTATTTTAAATAGTATAAATTTGAATGGGTTGTTTTACAAGGTGATCATTTACAATCACTGTAAGGCAATGTAACACACTGTTATGCCCCTCATCTTCAGTCAAAAGCTCCTTGGTATTTTTAGGAAACCTATGTTCATTCATAAGCAAGTTGGAGGTTTGGGCATTTTTAGTTTTACCAAATATTAACAAGCAACCCGTGTTACCCACAACACCACCTTATATACACTATATTACGAAAAGTATTCGGACACATTGTGCCTTTATACACACATGAATTTTAATGGCAACTCTGTATTAGTCTATAGGGTTCAGTATTGAGTTGGCCCACCCTTTGCAGCTATAACAGCTTCAACTCTTCTGGGAAGGCTGTCCACAAGGTTTAGGAGTGTGTCTATGGGAATGTTTGACCATTCTTTCAGAAATGCATTTGTCAGGTCAGGTACTAATGTGGATGAGAAGGCCTGGCTCACAGTCTCTGTTCTGATTCATTCAAAAGGTGTTCTATCGGGTTGACTCTGTGTGGGTCAGTCAAGTTCCCCCACCGCAAGCTCGCTCATCCATGTCTTTATGGACCTTGCTTGATGGAGGGGGGATTATGATGTGAGATTTTTTTTTCAGAGGTTGGGATCCTTAGTTCCAGTGAAGGAAACTCTTAAGGTGTTGGCATACCAAAACATTGTAATTTCATGCTCTCAACTTTGTGCGAACAGTTGGCGGATTGCCCCTTCTTATTTCAACATGACTGCGCATCATTGCACAAAGGTCCATAAGGACATGGATGAGCGAGTTTGGGGTGGAGGAACGTCACTGGCTTGTACAGAGTTCAGACCTCAATCCAATAGAATACCTTTGAAAGGAATTAGAGTGTGGAGACTGCAAGCCAGGCCTTTTCGTCCACATCAGTGCCTGACCTCACAAATGTGCTTCTGGAAGAATGGTCAAACATTCCCATAGACACTAATACATTTTGTGAAAAAAGTGCAGCGCTGCATATCTATACATTTTATATAAACAAATACTTATACATTCCATAAAACAATTTATGAAAAAAATTATAAAAAAACAGTTCATATGTAGGTTTCCAAAACTGTCACCGCTGTGTAAAATCCTATTTAAATGGATCCAATATCAGTGCACACTACCACCTGCTAAAATGCCTGCTCACCCCAAGGATGAGTATAAAACTCATAGACAGATCACTCCTTGTGTCCACCACGATCAATCCACTTTACCAATGGTAGAAATTCCTACAGTCTCCAGACCGCACCTCTGTGTGGGTAATCAACATTTGAATTGTCTCCAAACACCGCCTTCCTCCATTCACTTTTTAATAATCAATTCCACTTCTATTTCCAGAGGTTAAAGCGGAGTTCCGGCCACAATTTCACTTTTTAAATATAAATACCCCTGTAATATACAAGCTTAATGTATTCTAGTAAAGTTAGTCTGTAAACTAAGGTCTGTTTTGTTAGGTTGTTACAGCATTTAGACACTTTATAAAATAGAAATTGACTGGGGCCATCTTAAGTGTGGGCATCATGAAGCCAGACTGTATGACTTCCTGGATTTCAGCCTTGCAGATCTCGCACATGCTCAGTGCTGCACAAGCAGTGTTTTAGATCAGGTTTCAGCACCTGTACTGTCCAAGTCACATGATTCTTCGAGACTGGGGAGTGCACAGACTCCTGGAAAGTTACACCCACTACATTCCCAGGAGTCTGTGCGGTGTAGGTTAGGAAGCTTAAGCACCTAGGTGCAGGAAGAGGGAAGATTAACTATTCTGCCTAGCAACAACACTTTGAAGGCATCTAAAAAAAAAAAAAATTCTTAAAGGACTTATGACATTTTTTTAAAACTACTGATGTAATGTTATATTTATGGGTGGAACTCCACTTTAAGGACATGAAACAAAAAACACAAGCACCATAATGTTCTCTGCTTTTAAATTTATAAAAAAAGCCCCCCTGAAAAGTTACACTTACAAGAAATAACAATAAAAACAGCATGTATCAAATCACCAGCTCATTCACCGCATATCTAGACTCATGGTGCTTCGCCTGACATCACAGATTTGACTCCAATCCCTCTAAAGGCGTGTCGGCCTCTCATTGGTCTTCATCAGTAGAACTAGTAGAATTCAGATAAACACACTCCTAAATATTGTGGACAGCCTTCCGAGAAGAGTTGAAGCTGTTATAGCTGCAAAGGGGGGCTCGACTCTTTACTGAACCTTACAGACTAAGATTGGGATGTCATTACAGTTCATGTGTTAAGGCAGGCATCCCAATACTTTTGATAATATAGTGTACATTATATCTAAGCATTCTCCTTTGTGGGTACTACTAGAAATCCCAAACTCATCTTTTCCTTGGATCCTTTCTCACCTCTGCACCTCTTCACTTAGCCTCATTCTGAAACATACTCTCTACTTCCTGATGATGGCTTCTATGTTAGCCGAAACGTCAAGGTAATATAGCATCATCGGGTTACTTCCGCTCAACCAAAATACCCCCAGGAATCATGCACCAGGACGCCAACAAGGGGCTCATCCATTCAGCGACGATTACCCTTTATATAATTGCCTATAATTTTAATACGGCATTGCGCAATGAGGCTCTCTTTTTGCTCTTCTCATCCCCATTTATCCTTATGAGGCACGTCTCTACTTCTAAGAAGTCATCCTAACCATTAGGGATATCCCCACATGCGCATAAGACCATACTAGAGATAGGTGGTCCATATCCAGTGGTAAGTGTACATCTATGTGGGCCACCCAGACTGAGCACCAATCTGTAGGAGACATCTTTTGAACACTGAGCACCATATGGGATTATCTGTCATTATTTTAATGATGCATTTTCATTAATATATTTTTTGTTTGTCCAATGATTTGTCTACTACTTATATCTAACTATTTCTAGCACATTTTTTTGTTTTCATATACATGTTATTGCTTTGGTAATACTCAGCAAATACATTTTTGCAGCTGAAATTCGTTATTATAGGTATCATATCCATAGGCGCTGTCCAATCCTTATATTCATTCTGAAATATACCTTACAGGTTTGGGACATCCTCAAGTTTTCCATATCTTTATTCTTTGGTCATCTTTCCCTTTTAGGTTTCCTGGTATATCTCATGTTTCTGCCTTCCAGTGACGGTTAAGTTCATTAGCCTTTCAGTAGTGGTCTAATAATAGTTTCACTGTCATACATCATCTAATTCACTATTCAGATATTATATCCTGGGATTTCTTGCAAGACCACCACTAAATTGATTCCATGGATCTTTTTATTATACGCAAGTTAGGCATTGGTTCCTTGTCCCCTGACTCCTCATTGCAAATCTCACACAATTCAAAAGCAATTGTTTTGGATGGCCCTTTCTCAACCAAGTTACAGTAATTACTATCCTATATGCCATCTTAATTCCCTTGTGATAGATACCAGATTGTATAAGCCTGATGTCTGCATTGTAAAAGCAGTGTCACCATTGGTGGTGTAACTGCCTTCCTTTTTAAGTACTCTCTGTTATGTGGTTTAAAGAGATTGTCCCTGTAGACTAATCACTTTCAGAGAGTTGCAATACAGCAACCACTAAATCATGTTTTGAGGGACTGTAAAATAATGTATACTCCACAGATAACTAGTCCTGTAAAAGAAATTTAATTGTTTGGGCATTTCTTTAGCTGCATCACTGTGCTACTTATGATCAGAGCTTACCAGAAGGTTCTCGTAGAGGCTTAATGGCCAGATTGACTCCAATTTTAACAAAGGTTCATTAGTTTTGGGTAATTTTTTTTCTTTCTCTTTTGATGGTTTTAAAACCAAAGTAAACTTTACATTTTGTATATATGCCACTATAGTCAATGATACATTCTGAATAACAGGTAACTACAGATGGCACATTTCCTAAATCTTTCAGTGGTTTGAATCTTGACAGAACCAAATGACCAAGCACTGACATTTCTCAAATATGACAGCTCATTTCAACACAGTCTGGTAAAAGGTTAAAGGTTACTAAAGCATATTATAGCTACAGTACTCTGTAAAGACTTGGCAGCTAAATGCCCCAAACTCTCACTGATATATTTCATAGCAAACATGGCCTGGAGGTGGAGGCTCTACTTTTAGCTTCCAGGAATAATGAACCTTTATAAATAATCTTGTACTGTACTGTATAGTGGTTATTCCTTTCCAGAATTTCTATTTTATATCTCAGTTACCATGACAACCTAGTTTATTAGCATTAACATTCTGTTGTTTACGTGAAAATCTGCTGAAAGTGTACATGACAGACATTGTTTTCTTTGTGACAGTTTTGCTCATGGAACCTGCACCAGAGAAGATCAGTGAGCTTCACATGAAGATATTTAATCTGGGAAAAGGTTCATGTACAAGAGTTTTCATGTCATTAGATAGCACAATACCCAGTTTGTTATGTCATAGTCTAAGCATTTAGTAAACCCTGTTTTTGCAATTCTTCATTTCCTACTAATTAATGGCCACGCCAAGCATTGCTTGAATAAATTATTCATGGATAGGCATACAGAAAAATGCATGCTAATGTATGCTATTTACATAAGGCCCTGAACATATTTAAGTGAATAATAAATAATGTTTTACTGTTTATAATGTATACATTTTTCATTTGCTACAAAGATAAAGTAATACGATATTGGGGGAGATTTACTAAAACTAGTGCAGCTGTGCATAGTAAACAACAGCTTCTATATTTTATTGTCAATGCTTAATTGAACAAGCTGAAGTTAGAAGCTGATATTGGTTCTTGTGCAAAGTTGCACCATATTCTGTGTGCACCAGTTTTAGTAAATCCACCTCCCCTTGTGTATTTCTCTTTAGCTGACCATACAGTACATGGATAAAAATTCACCCGGTTCTTTGGGACTGTCTGAATTTAAATAAATAAATGAGCAGGCGGGTTGTACAGAAGTCAATCTATTGATCAACCTATGTACAACCAGCCTGTTGCTAAATGTTCTCTCAATCAGCACTGCAGGCTATATTCAGTGGTGTTGATGAGAGTATTCTGATGGTGGGGAAATTCCCCTACTGTTTGAATACTTCAGCAAGAAGGATTAACCTATTCCACATCAAGTGCGTGGATGGGGGAATCAAGTAATTTTCTTTCATTCAACCTGCTGGTTGCAAATATATAATTTATTGGTTGATTTTTTATTAGGAAGCAATGTTTAGGGCTACAGGTTACCCAAAAGCAGTAGCAACATTCCTGTACATTTCTCATAAAAAATCTTTAGACAGGGCTGGCTAGATTTTTCCAAAATTGTATTACCTCTGCTTCAGGTCAGCTGTAGGACTCTGTGGGCCCCTTTCACAGGTCAGTATGGATTCTGTATGCTCAGGTGGGTGACTACCTTCTATTGGTGGCTAGTTTTTTTGGCATCTACCACAGACCAACTTTGAATACTGTATGCATTTAAGTTGGACAACAAACACTGTTTCTTGACTATAGCCTACACAAGGTAAAGGCCATCCTGACCGCTCTGATTGTTTATTCCTGATATTAAATTATCACTCAGGGCTGTGTGATGCTGACTGCTTTTATGGATACATAGCCATGCATTGATGAGTGATCTTTCCCCTTTATGAATAAACAGTTAACACTGTTAAAGCCTGTACCATGTATGAAACAGTCCCACATCTCTGATAATTCATTAAAAATTATAAAAAGCTATGTGGAGCTGTGTGATCTATCTTCTGAGGCTGTGTATGTACAGTATAGAAGCAACCTTAGAGAGATCAAACAGTTATGCAAGCTGTGTGATCTTTTGTTAGTTGCAGAGCTGGGCTCCAGGGTGGCTCCGACTGCCAGATCGTTGAGCCTGGGTGGCAGTGGTAGACAGTTATGCAAATTTAGTTTACATGGGATAATAACATTTTCCAGCAAAGTCTATGAAGAGTTAATTATGACAAACACATGTCTCCACCCCCTTATAAACATTACATTGAAAGGAAGAATTAAGAGTTTCAGTTTTAGAGATTTTTTAGAAAACAGCATGTAAAAATTTATGCTGCGTACACACGATCGAAATTTCCGACAACAAAAACATGGATCTTTTTCCGACGGAATGTTGGCACAAACTTGTCCTGCATACACATGGTCACACAAATGTTGTCTGTAATTCCGAACGTCAAGAACGTGGTGACGTACAACACTATGACTAGCGGAGAAAATTTAAGCTCAATGATTCCGAGCATGCATAGGATTTTTGTGCGTCGAATTGCATACAGACTATTGGAATTTCCGACAAGAACTTTTGCCGTCAGAAAAATTGAGAACCAGCTCTCAAACATTTTTTGTCGGAAATTCTTCTTTAGTTTTAATAGCCAGCAGCTACACTTTTTGTAGCTGCTGACTTTTAATAAACATTAAAAAAGCCTGGAACTCCCCTTTAAGGCCTAGGCTAAAGGCTTGAAACATCCGGTTGACAAGAATGAAAGCCAGGAGGCTAAACTGTTGAGTATGCAAGATACAGTAATGGTGGAACCCCCTGTGAGGCTACTGATGTATTTGTGAACTTTTTGTGCTTTTAAATAAAAGTGGGCTACCAGGCCCTTAAAAATTCAGTTCTGGACTGGCGTACTCACTGAAAATGCACCTACCACTGGAGTCTAATCACCCCAATCTTACACCCTGCAGGACTCTCAGCACTTCCTCTTAGTGGTACAAAACGGCATAGAACATGAATCTGGGACACACACACATTTGCCATCTTCGATGCAACCAGGCAATTTTACCTGCCTGCTGTCACAATACACACTGACAGAGCTTAAAATGCATAGTTCTTACATGATTTTTAACTGATTACACCTTTGTACACATCTTGAACAGTTACATTTTTACTCCTGGCAGCAAAAGGCCAGCAGTTTTCTCATCACAAAAGCAAAACCTGTTACAACTGGCAACCAGGGACAAAGAGGCTAGCTGTTTTATTTTCCTTAATCACATGTTGTCACTACTAGCAACCAAGAACAAAGAGGCCAACAGTCTTCTTAAGCACAAACATGATGACACTACTGGTATGGACAGCAGAAGATGACAGTCTTCCATCTCACAGCAGCAGTAGATCACAGCGAGAAGGGTTTTTCCTGCAATGGTTAGAGGTTAATCACTTAATCAGCTTCCCCTTATTTTCTGATGTGGTAATGCTGTACTCTTGCCAGGCCTACAAATGTTAATTATGTTCATGAAGATGTGCTTACCATATTTGCAGGTGGACGAACAGCTATAAACCTTGTATACAGTTGTCTTTTTCTCCTACATTTTTGTTCAACAAGTGGTCAAATATTGCATTTTTGAAACACTTTTCTCTACATAGATATATTTAGTTTTTGAGCTGCTCAGGCATATACAATTATTGCAGTTCCCACATTCATGTAGTACATATGATCCAGGGGACTATTTAACAAAGACCTTTTGTTGAACTCTAGCACAAACAGCAGTCCTTGGGAGCAAGTCACTCTGTTGATCACTAGATAACTCCTTCTCTTCAGCTTTAGATGAATGTGGTGCATTGTCAGTGGCAGCCAAGCCTGAAGTTAAAATCACTGGCAATATTTCTGTGGATTCTAGGGCAGATGGCAGGGCAGCAGTGTTGGGAACCACCTTATTCTTTAGTCCTTCTCTCATTTCTCCCTGTCTCCCCACATCATCCCTAGGGACACTGTGTGAATACAATGTTCCTCCTTGAGTTACTGGGGGACACTGGGGTACTCCTTGAGTCTTTGTTGGGACAAGCTGGGTAGGGACCATGGCAGGGCCTTAGGCATTTGGGTTACCAAGAAACCCAGGTTGCTTATCAGTCACAGCGGCAGATGCCTTCCTCTCTGACTTTCTTTCCAGCTTTTCCAATTGTAGTTGTAGGTCTTGAGCGTGCACACACACCCAATTGATGCACAGCAGTCGCAGACTTGTTTTTCCCAGTGGAGGTGGCAATGATCATAGTGGTAGTTATAGGCTACTTAGTAATGTGTCTGGTCATTTAGTCCACTCTGAGCACACTTGGTGGCAAATTAGGCTCTATCACTTCCAGCAGAAAGTCCTTGCAATAGATTCACAGTGGCCCGATAGCAGCTGATAGCAATGCCCATAATCTCTTACCTGCCAAGGGTGCACTGGGCTAGGCTTCCCCATTTTTGCATGTGAAGTCAAGCATCAACAAAGGTTCCAATGCCTAAACCGGGTTTGCTATTTTTTTTCACTTCCAAGTGGTTGTAAAGTCTCTACAATAAATTCCCAATATACATTCTTCTTTGGGACAATGGTAATGGCAGTGTGTTTTTTTTTTATTTATTTATTTTTGTTTTGTAATAACATCTCTAAATACCTTTTAAAAGGGGTGCTTCTGTGCAGTCATGCAGCTTTCTTGTTTCTCATTCCCAAGCAGGGACTTATATTCCTCTGCTGATGTATGTAATTACATCAGCAGAGAAATCATTACACTCCAACCTTGTGCCATCACAGCGATGATTGATGCTGTGCCAATCAAATGTAAAAAAAAAGAAAACTCTGGAAGATACAGCAGCTTTAACAAAGAGGACGGGAGGAGTAACTGCAGTGAAATACTAAGTCAATCAAGGCAGGAGGGAAGGTGAAGGGCAGGGAGGGGAGCACAGCAGGGTGAGAGGGGGAGAGGGAGGGAGATACAGTCACTCTGTACAGAAGTCCCTATGATGAAAGACGTAAACTGACCACTCTGTCATATATTGGCAGCTATCATTGCCGTGGTCATTTTACTAACAGGAACACAGGAACAGACAGGAGCAACCATGTATTATACTGCATGGCAAGGACATTATGCAGTATATTGTACCTTAAAGCGGAGGTCTGTCCAATTTTGTTTTTTAAACCAGCAGCTACACATACTGCAGCTGCTGGCTTTTAATAATTGGACACTTACCTGTCCTGGAGTCTAGCGATGTCAGCACCGCAGCTAATGTTTCCATCAGCTGTCAGGTGCTGCCCCTGCCATTGAGGATAAGGGTACCCGCCAGTGTAGCCTTTCGGCCTCACACCGGGAACCTTACTGTGCATGCGCGAGGCCTAGCTCCTCTCTCCTACTGGCCCGGCGACATGGGAAGGAGGAGGGAGCCCCAGCAGTGACATCAATACCCGTGGCTGAGGCTCCCAGAAGTGGGAAAGGATACCTCTCAAAGAGAGGTATCCTGTCCCCCCTCTCCTCTGAAAGGTGCCAATCGTGGCAACAGAGGGGGGAATTAGATGAGCGGATGTTCCAATTTTGGGTGGAACTCCACTTTAAAGAGACAGGAACATATATATATATATTTAGGCTTACAAACACTTTAACATAAATTGCACTATTAAACAACGAAATGACAGCAGTTGACCAAAAACTTACTATATTAAATTCTAGTGCACAACAGCTCATCTCACTTGCAAAGCACCGAACAGCTCTAGCAGTAGAGTTCAGAGGTCTGGCTTTCCAGAGCCAAAAAATAAAGTTTAGCCCACAGTTGCCAATTATGGAAACACATACTGGTGGCTGTCTCTCAACACAAAAGCTCTTCAACATCAAACAGCACACTGTTGGTTTTCCTGGTCCACAGGCACAGTGCCAGAACACAGCTCACATGAGTCCAGAAGAAATTTTTCAGAACACTCAGTCTTTTGCCATAGGATAAATGCTCAAAGTTTGATCAAGAATATTACTAACATTCGTAACCAAAGTTATCTCTTTGTGTGCTTTAAAGAATAACTGTTTTTTCGAATTTTTTCTAATCTAGTCACTACAATATTTTGTTGCTGCAACATTTTAAATACAACTTTGTTCAGAGATAGTGGGCCATATTCAGAAAGATCAATGGATCTTTCTGCTGGCGTAACGTATCCCCGATACGTTACGCCGCTGTAACTTTGGGCGCAAGTTCTGTATTCAGAAAGAACTTGCGCCCTTATTTACGGCGGCGTAAAGTATGTGTTGCGGCGTAAGGCCGCGTAATTCAATTTAGGATGTTGGGGGCGTGTTTTATTTAAATTTGACTTGACCCCGCATTTTCTATGTTTTTTTTTTTAACGGCGCATGCGCCGTTCATAAAATATCCCAGTGTGCATTGCTCCAAATTATGTCGTATTGGACGTAATAAGGACGTATTGGATTTGACGTGAACGTAAATGACGTACAGCCGTATTCGCAAATGACTTACGCAAACGACGTAAAAAATTCAAAATTCGACGTGGAAACGACGGCCATACTTAACATTGAGTACGCCTCATAATAGCAGGGGTAACTATACGCCGGAAAAAGCCGAACGCAAAAGATGTAAAAAAATGCGCCGGCCGGACGTACGTTCATGGATCGCCGTAACTAGCTAATTTGCATACTCGACGCGGAATTCGACGGAAATGCCACCTAGCGGCCGGCGGAAAAATGCATCTACGATCCGACGGCGTACTGAGACGTACGCCTGTCGGATCGATCCCAGATGCAGTCGTATCTTGTTTTGAAGATACAAAACAAAGATACGCCGGCATAATTCTTTTGTGAATCTGGCCCAGTGTTTCTAAATTCTGTCTGTTTTAATGCAAAAATAGACCGTGTCCTTGTGAAAAGCATCTATGTGTCCTGTAAATGGTAACATAATTTTACTTCTGTAAAGAACACAAGTAGAGTGTGTGTTGTCAGCTTATTCACAGCATGACTATCCATTAGTTAAAGTACTCTGCACATATTGATGGGGGATTTGTGAATTCTTCAACTTTATTTCACCCTGATCTTTGAAAAGTATTTAGAAATAATATTCCATAAAGTAACATCTATTTGGTAACTTTTTCAACTTAAAGCTAAGTCACTTATTGTTTTTATCAGTATTGACGATTGGGCTTTATGGCAGAAGGTCCCATATTACCTACAAGAATCATATTTTTTTTCCCTTGATGACTATAGTTTCTATTGCAATTAAATGAACAAGTACTATGGCTCTGGACACAAATTCCTGCAGATTAGTGACTGAAAGTGTGATTAGATGTGATAATGTGGAAAGTTAGAACTAGCCCTATGCAACTTTCTCTCGTCATCACTACAATTAAAGTGTTTAATAAACAAATACAATTTTTCTCACACATCTGCATTTTTTCAAGAAAAAAAAATAAAACTCCTGCATATAAAGCAGAGAACATTTAGAATAAAAGAGGATGGGCCGGATTCAGAAAGAGATACGACGGCATATCTCCTGATACGCCGTTGTATCTCTGAGTTCCGCCGGTCGTATCTATGCGACTGATTCAGAGGATCAGTTACGCATAGATATCCCTAAGATCCGACAGGTGTAAGTGTCTTACACCGTCGGATCTTAGGCTGCAATTCCAGGCTGGCCGCTAGGTGGCGCTTCCGTATTTTTTACGCAAGGAATATGCAAATGAGGATTTACGCCGATTCAGAAACGAACGACCGCCCGGCACTTTTTTTAACGTCATTTGCGTTCAGCTTTTTCCGGCGTATAGTTACCCCTGCTATATGAGGGGTAGCTAATGTTAAGTATGGCCATCGTTGTTTGCGTAAGTCGTTCGCGAATACGGCTGGATGTAATTTACGTTCACGTCGAAAGCAATGACGTCCTTGCGACGTCATTTAGAGCAATGCACACTGGGATATTTTACGGACGGCGCATGCGCCGTTCAAATAATACGTCAAAAGCACGGGGTCAAGTTAGATTTAAATATTACATGTCCCCAACATCCCCATTTGAATTATGCGGCCTTACGCCGCAACACATACGTTACGCCGCCATAACTAAGGGCGCAAGTTCTTTCTGAAAAAAGAACTTGCGCCCAAAGTAAGAGTGGCGTAGCGTATCGGAGATACGTTACGCGGGCCGGACAGATACGCCATTGTATCTGAATTCGGCCCAATGGCTTCAGTTTTTATATTGCATGATACTAGCTCAACTGTTTATCAAATCTATATTTTCAGTAAAAAAAAAAAAAAAAAAAAAACATTTAACTGATTTTTATTGTACACAAACAATATAATCCCCTATGTTTAATGGTACAAAATAAGATGAGGTTTTGATGCGTAAATAGATAACAAATAGGTCAAGTCTCAAAACTGTGGACCTGTGAAAAATTACAGTACCCAGAATTGTCAATAGGTGATGCATTAAGTGCCCTTATAGTTCATTAGTTTATAGCTACCCATAAACGAGGAACCTTGAATTTTCTCCATCACTTCAAAAGCAATATGTGTTGTGCAATTGTTTTCACTAAACTTTGTTGATATCACCAGGAGGCTAATAAGCCCACCATCGTAATGGCATTGGGAAAGTGGCAGATAACCTTCCCTCTGCACAAGCTGATCAAGCCCAAATTGCACTTGATCTACTGTTTACCAGGATTTTCAGCTGGGATTTGGGTGTTTGGGTGATCATCAGTGTGATGTGGGAGGTTTACACTTTGCAGAGGACATTGGAGAATGGATGTACCTTGATGTCAACTCACCAGCCTGACTGTCTGTTCTGGTCCCCACCCCCCGGAGAGACCAGAAAGTCCATAAACCATGGAGAAAGGTGCATGGTGCGATTTCTAGTCTATTAAAGGACTAAAAAAAAAGGCTAGAAATCACAAAATGCACATTTTTAATCACTTGGTTTATTCACTATATTGCCACACAGTTTTACAAGTCAATTTATGTATTACTGTTTTTGTTTTAATCATTCATGGTCTTCTATTATAATTTTTTTTGGTAATATATTTATGCCAATTCATTTAAAATTTTCTAAATTACACATAGGACAGTTAACATTCAGTTGCACTTACTATATACTCATTAATACCTCATTAACCACAAACGTTTTTTCCTCACTTTCTTAGCACTGCACTTTTTTCATTTTCTACTGAACAATAGGCTGATCAGAATGGTGACTGTCACTTTCTCTGTTGCTCATAATCAATTTCTACACCACACACACATTCACTTAAAGCGGAGTTCCACCCAAAACTGGAACTTCTGCTTTTTGGAACCCCCCCCTTCCAGTGTCACATTTGACACCTTTCAGGGGGAAGGAGGGGGCAGATACCTGTGTAATACAGGTATTCTGCTCCCACTTCCGGGCATAGATATCCGAGCCACCCGCGGGTATCTACACCACTTCCGGTTCCTTTTCCGTTCCCCCCGCTGCCTTCTGGGAGACACACAGGTCCCAGAAGACAGCAGGGACCAGTGGGAATGTGCAGCGCGAGTTGCGCATGCATAGTAGGGAACCAGGAAGTGGAGCCGCAAGGCTTCACTTCCTTATTCTCTTACCGAAGATGACGGTGCCTCCACCCCAAAGTCAAGGGATGGATCGGCTTTGGGTGCCGACATCGTGAGCGCCCTGGACAGGTAAATGTACTTATTTTAAAAGTCAGCAGCTGCAGTATTTGTAGCTGCTGACTTTAAAAAAAACAGCAGAGCTCCGCTTTAAATTACAACTTCAAGTTACTATATGATACACTAGGCTCAAACGTTGTTTTTCCTGACAACATTTTTGGCAAAAATCTCTTACCACCCGAGTGTACAGACTCTCCTTTCAAAAGAACCGTGGTTCTCTTGAAAGGCAAGAACGCGGTGATGTCATCGCTTACGCCGAGCATGCTCTCGTCACATTCGATGCCGTCGCCGCCATCTTGCTGCACACTATCTATGCCTAGGAAGCTACCGCGCATGCGTCAAAGTCATTTCGAGCATGCGCGGGTTTCCACGGCAACAGGTAAGTATATAGATGCTCTGGTTTCTCGTTGGGAAACAGGCCGACAACAATCTCAACGAGAAAATACAGAACAGGATCTCTATTTTTCTCGTCGAGATTCTGGGCAGATTTCCAGACGAGAAACCTCAAAGCCTTGTACACATGCTCGGTATACTCAGCAAGAAAGCTCTGCCAGCAGTTTTCTTTCTGGTTCTTGCTGAGAAAACCAAGCGTGTGTACGAGGCTTCAGACCAATAAACTCTTTATTTTTGAGCAGCAGAGGGTTTTTGAAAATGGGGAGGGCTGTGGTGAGCTCCTGGCATATTTAGCTATCTATTCATTTAAGTTATTGTTCTCCATTCTCCTGTGGGATCTCTAATTTCAGATCCATGCCTTGTGTTTTTGTTTCCTCTTACTGGCAACATGTTTTAGGAGCGCCCCTTCATCAAACCATAGGCTATGAAACATGCAGCCACATCCCCTCCACTTCCTTTCATCACCCAGCTGTTTGCAGCCGCAGCCATCTGGAAGCTGCTGATGCTTATGTTCCAGCCTTAAGCCTGACAGCTGTACTTCTTCTTTAGCTAGCCACATGCCTGCAGAGCTCTGCAGCCTCACGGTGATCATATGGATGTATATATGTATGTATCTAGTGAGTGCATTTTTATTGTCTTTTTTTATTTTTTTCAATATATCGCTACACCTAGATGGAGGCACCAACTTGTGTTTTTTTTTTTTTATATGTGCATTAGGATCTCAAGACATAATCTGAGAGAAGCTGCATCCACTTCACCTGGTGTTCCCTACCACTTTCCTGGTCCTCTTATGTGGGCCATTAAATGACGGTTGGGTTCCAGACAGTGCAATAGTTTGTTCATTTTTATTTCTGTCTACTCACTGACGTATCAATAATATAAAAAAACAAAACTGCCAGCAGTGTGTAGGATGTCGGGCTAATCACAAAAAGTATTATGGATCTTACTGCTGCTTAGTAGACGGATGCATTTTTTATTGCTGAAAAAAAAATCATTTCATTTCCATTTTCTCCCTTTGTGTTCCATCTTAACTGTACCATGTATTGCATGTAATTAAGATCATTTGTTTAGAATACAACTGACAAGCAGAATTACAATAAAACACTAGACTGATTTCTGTTATTCTTTAACAGAAAGGACCATCTACATAAATACAACACTAAAAGGCAAATATCTGATAAATAAGCACAAAACCATTTCACTACCAGCATAATATGCTATTGGATTGCAGCAGATGATCATATAGAAAGGCTACAGTATATAAGAACTGTTCTGCAATAAAAGACAAAGCGATTATAAAAAGAAAAAAAAAAAGATAGTTTTTCGGCATGAAAAAAAAAACATAGTTTTTCAGCATGTCCAAAAAACTAAGTTTTTCCAACTTCATCATTAAAAACGATGTTGACCACACACCATCGTTTTTGAAAAATGATGAGCCTTTGGGCTGCTTTTAGCTGATTCCTTGTTAGTAAAAGACGATTTGCGCTTTTTTGTCTGTTACAGCGTGATGAATGTGCTTACTCCATTATGAATGGTAGTTTTACCAGAACGAGCGCTCCTGTCTCATAACTTGCTTCTGGGCATGCACGGGTTTTTGCCCATACACGATCATTTTTAACAACACGAAAAATTACATTTTAAAAAACGACGTGAAAAAATGCAGCATGTTCGAATTTTTTTTTTTTTATGTTTTTCAGAAGCCGAAAAACGATGTGAAGCCCACACACAATCATTTTAAATGACGTTTTTAAAAACATTGTTTTTTTCATGCCGAAAAACAATCGTGTGTACGCGGCATAAGACACATGAAACCATATCAGTCAGTTTTTTAATAAGATGAAAATTTGTTTCAGTAAAGCGAGATATCTACTAAATCACAAAGTATTACTAATAAATACTTTGACCTACTTTACTGGCAATGGGATAACAAACTTTGTACTAGGTGACTTATTCATAATTGTGAATGTACTCAACATTTGCCATTACATCAAAGACAGAAGCAGAGCAATTAAAACATTTTTCTTGTTCAGATGTACTCAAATTTGATCTGCTGAGAAGGAATAGTTGTCACACACCTGAAAACAAATAAAAAATTTGCTAGTGGTAAAGTTGAACAGTTACCATAACATCCCTATTCACTTAAAGCAATCCTAAAATGGAAACAACCAGGAAACAAATGTTTGTTTATAGGTCTTTTCAGGTGGGCAAATCTCTTAGACCCGGTTCACACTGGGGCGGCACGACTTTGGGGGCGACTCGGCAAGGCGTCCTGAAGACGACTTTAGAGGCGACTTGCAAAATAACTTCTGTATAGAAGTCAATGCAAGTCGCCCCGAGTCGCCCCCAAAGTCGTACAAGAACCTTTTTCTAAGTCGGAGCATCTTGCGTCGCTCCTATTGGACTGGTTCTATTGAATACAATGGGACGTGACCTGACGAGTCGCCCCAGTGTAAACCAGCTCTTAAAGAAATAAAGAAACATAAATATTCAATAAAATGTTGACCTTTAATTAAAGCTGGTCCCAGGGCCTATAGTCCATATGGCTACAGACTACATAGTATTTAATATCGCCAGAAACAGCATATAATAATTTAAAAAATGCATATCAAAGCACACCCATCACAGCTTTATGGGTTCCTTTATATTAAATCAAGTTACACAACATTTTTTTCTCCAGGGAACAATCGTTAACCATATCCCCCCTAGATAGTAACAGAAAATGTACAGCAAAATCTGCTGTAGATGGGTGGAAAATCCAATGCATTTCACCAAAAGGGCTTTTTCATGTGAACGCAATAGGAATTTTGTGCTATAACAAAATCAGAAAACACAGATAAGACAACATAATATTGATATACCATGTCACATGTACAGACTGTATGCATGCACACACAAGGGACACAGAACATCCACATCAAGGGATTAAAACCAACATTCTAAAGGCCAGGCAGTGAAAATAATATTTACCAAAATATAATATATTCACCCAAAAAAAGCACAAATAATGTTTGTTGTGATGACCCAGATGTCCACAATTGAGCATGTGCAGTTCTATCTTTGTTATTGGCTTTGGAACATGCTCAATGATATGCTAAGCATTTGGTGGCCCTATCACTGGTACAGCAGATTTCTCCACACATTTTATGTTTCCATCTAGGAGGGTATGGCTAGCCACCATCCCCTGAAGAAAGGCAGGGTGTGGCTTGATTTAATATACAGGAACCCATACAGCTACTATATGATGGGAAATTTTGTAATTGTGCTTTGATTTATATTTATAATTTTTTCATTATGATATGCTGTTTCTGGTGGTTTAAAATACTATGCAGTCTGTGGTTTTAGCATTATGGGCTTTAGGCCATGTGACCTATACATGAAGGTCAATGGGTGACGATGCATTTTTTTTTCGCAGCCAATTTGACAGGAAATGGCTGGTGTTAGCACTTTAATCATCACAACACCATGGTTAATATGGTGTCAGGATGATTGAAGCACAATATTTTTATTATTATATTGTAATATAAAATTAAATAGTTAAACTTACCATAATGCAGAATCTGCCACCAGATGCAGCTTGCCACAGTGCCTGTCACCAGATTGCCACATGCCACAAGATGCAGATTGCCACATGCCTCCAGATGCAGATTGCCACATGCCACAGTCACATGCCACCAGATGAAGATTGCCACAGTCACTTGCCACATGCCACCAGATGCAGATTGCCACAGTTACTTGCCACATGCCACCAGATGCAGATTGCCACAGTTACTTGCCACATGCCACCAGATGCAGATTGCCACAGTTACTTGCCACATGTCACCAGATGCAGATTGCACATGCCACTGTCTCCTGCCTACTATATGCAAATTGTCACTAAGTTCAGTGAGTTCTGCGTGAGAGAAAACAGTGGTGATGCAGCGCGGGCAGTGGGAGATGATGTCATCTCTCTGCTTTCCTGCTTCACCCCCAACAGTATACCCAATAACTCTTTGTAATTACTGTGTACCCCCTCTCCACAACTGCACCTCTGGACCCCTTTACATTACAAAGCCGCTTGCAGCTCTGGACCCTTTTACACTACACAACACCGGGTCTGGAACCCTGCACATTACACAGCACCACCCCAGCTCTGGATCCCTGCACATTACACATTGCTCCCCCAGCCTTGGACCCCTGCACATTACACATTGCCCCCCCAGTTCGGGACCCCTGCACATCATACATTGCCCCCCAGCTCGGGACCCCTGCACATTCCAACTGCCCCCCATTCCTGCGCATTTCCCCCCCAGCCTGGGACCCCTGCACATTCCCCCCCCACCACCAGCTCTGGTCTTCTGCACATTGCCCCCCACCACCAACTCTGGTCTCCTGCACATTGCCCCCCACCACCAGCTCTGGACTCCTGCACATTGCTCCCACCCCCAGCTTTGGACCCCTGCACATTTCCCCCAGCTCTGGACCCCTGCACATTGACCCCATCCAGCTCTGGACCTCTGCACATTGACCCCACCCAGCTCTGGACCCCTGAAAACTGCCCCTTCCTACCTTACTGGGGCATGCATGATGCATGCAGAGGGGGAGACAAATCAGCACAGAACAGAGGACCGGAACTGCTGGAGTTAACATTTCATATTAACAATGCTAATGATTGGTTTCTAGGACCGCCTAGCAACCAATCACCTGCTGGTTAACTTGAAACTTTAAGTCCAGCAGTTGCCGTCCTCTCTCCAGCTCCTCACACTGTCTCTCTCCCCTGCTGTGTGGTGTAATGTGTTAATCGGCGGCTGGCGATGAGTGTCAGTCAGCCGGGTATGGTCTGCACATACTGGCCCCCCGCCACAGCTCATCTCTCGCTCTCCCTGCCCTGGATGTCATCTCTCTGCTCGCCTGCTTCACCCCTAACAGTGTAGCGGCAGGGCTGTGTGGGCGGAAGTGCGGCAGGGCTGTGTGGGCGGAAGTGCGGTGATGGCGGCGATCTCTCTGCACGCCCGCCACTGCCGCACCTCAGGTTTCGTGGCCCATCGGAAAAAAACAGGCTGCGGCCCGGTAGTGGGCCACGGACCGGGGGTTGGAGACCCCTGCTGTGGTGTATTTAAATACTGTATTTATTGGCGTATAACACTAATTTTATTTTTACCCTGAAAATAGAGGGTAAACTCTGCCTGCCTGTGTGTTATATGCAGGGGGCTGTGAAAGTTTTTTTTTCCTGAAACTTCACTTTTAAAGTTAGGGTGCATTTTATACCCCTGTGTGTGTTATACGCCGATAAATACGGTAATTATTTTGCTGCAATGTATCACAAAGAATAACAACAAAAACCTTGATGCATAATAATACAATTCCTTAAAATAGATGACTGGGAGTTGCCATTCCATTTGAAGAACTTTATGACTCTTATAGACCGTAAAACATTATTTTCATAAAAAGATTTATAAAATAGTTTTCCTGTGCTATTGTAAAAAAAAAAAATAATAATGAATCAACGTAGAAGTCAACTTCACATACTCATCAAATAATAAACTTAGCCAACTTTATTTGTGTTCAACTTTTAAAATGTAATTCCACACACACACAAACAGTACACAGCCTAAACTTTTCTAAAGCTGAAATTATTACCTGTTAAAAGGTAATTAAAACCTGTAAGGCCGGGATCACATATGTGCGGCTGCAGGTCCGTGCCTGGGGTCCTGTGTAACCCAGTGCACCGGTACAGGTGCAATTCAGGCCTGCATTTTTGCCTGAATTCACACCTGAATCAGACCAAGAGACACACAGGACCCTTTTTGAATGTGGACCGTGGCTGCCCCAGACCTGTGTGAATTGGTTTCATTGAGAGTCTGTCACACTTGCCTCTAATGAAAAATGGATGTAGAGAAACCTGCACCTAATTCGCAAATGTGTAAACCCAGCCTAAATTAGCTTCTTTGATTTTTGGGTAAGCAGTTTTTAGAAAATATAGAAGTGCAGGCGTGTATACACTGCTGCTAATTGAAGACCCGACTGGTGACCATATACATGCTTTCAAAATATAGCATGGGTTGTGTCATGAACCTTGGAATACTGAAGTATTTCTTTTTTGATGCTATTACACAGTGGTGGGTCCTCCACCCTGTCTTTAAGCTAACCCCCCTCCAGACGGCTCCATAATCTGGAAGGAAGGCATTGTTCTGTGTTTGACCATTTGTTTGTTTATGTACTTTAATTACCCCCAGGGGCTTCTCTGTGTCATTTCACATATCAGTCTTCCTATTCAAGCTATCGGACCAATCCCTGCTGACCCTGTTTCAAGTCCTCATTTGCATGGCCAAGAGGACCTAAGTGAGGGCTAGAGTGTATTTTACAATTGACCAATAGCAAAAGTGGTTGTTTATGCAGGGTGTTCAAACTGCTATGTATAAAAGTGTGTTGTGGGCATCGAAAAAAAGGATGATTCCGGTTTGAACATACATACAGCCTGCCACCTTCCACGGTTGCCTTTGGCCACAGTAACACAATAGTAACAAAATATTTTCAAGGCACGTAAGACACATTTTCTTTTAAGACCCCATGCACACAGGATGTTCAAAAAAGTATTTCTGGACATCTGATTGCTGGCAGGAAAACGTTGCTTTAAAAAGATGCTTTTCACAGCGTTTTTTTATTTGCATTTATGCACTTTTTTGAGCGTTTTTCAACATTCTGCAGTTTTTGTGGTCAGAAGAACTGCTTTTTAAGGTGATTTTCAGGTTTTCAAACAACAGTTAATAAACTCCTCTGTACATGGACACATAGGATAATTTAGAGGAAAGTTTAAGGCCCCATACACACGACCGGATTGATCCGCTGAAATTGGTCCGCAGGACCAGTTCCAGCGGACAGATCCGGTCGTGTGTAGGCCCGAGCGGACAATTGTCCCGCGGATCGGACAGTTTCCAGCAGCCCCGTACACACGACTGTATCGATCCGCTGAAACTGGTCCGCCGGACCAGTTCCAGCGGACAGATCCGCTCGTGTGTAGGCCTGAGCGGACAATTGTCCCGTGGATCGGACAGTTTCCAGCGGATAAAAATTTCTTAGCATGCTAAGAAATCTGTCCGCTGGAAATCTGTCTGTCGGACGTATTCAGTCGTCTGTACAGACTCAGCGGACACGTCCGACCGACCGCCATCCCTCGCATGCGTCGTACTGATTCGACGCATGCGTGGAAGCTTTGAACTTCCAGGGCCGCCCACGTCGTGGCATCATCGTCGCGGCCACGCCCCGCGTATTGTTTACGTGCGGATTTCTGTCTGATGGTGTGTACAACCATCAGACAGAAATCCGGCAGCGGTCGCATCGGATCTATCCGCTGAAAACGGTCCGGCGGACCGTTTTCAGCGGATCGATCCGGTCGTGTGTACGGGGCCTAAGGGCTATTAAAAGAAGCACCCAAACTCACAAAAAAAGTGAGTTTATCAGCTGAATTGTGCATGAGGCCCAACAACAAATTTAAATGAATAAAAAGTATGTCATATCTCATATGTAGATGTTTAGTGAGTGTAGATACCTTGGCGTAGCAAACATTTTAGTGAATAAGCCATTGATTGCATTATTGGGCAGACAACTGCAAATATTATTGGGCAGATTTGAATTGATGTGCTGAAAACAGGGTTGTTCTGTCCATTAAGAAATTAAGGAAATGCAAATGAAAGAAAAACATGTTACAGCATTCACACAAGTTTACAAAATGAAATGAGTAAATGTATTTTAGTCTGCAATGCATAACATATTGTAGATATTAGGAATCATCTCATTAGGCTTGGAAACAGCTGCCCCAGCAACTACTGACTGTAAGGAAATATTATGCAGGTCGACCTAGTCAATCTTCTAAAAGCATTTTGCTGTCCCAGGGTCTAACCTACTGTGATTATCTACATAAGGTGTGGTGTATCAACATGCTTCAAGCAGATGTTTATCTTTCAGATATTGCTTAGTCTGTTATCCCCACAGAAATAGACATTTCACCATTAACTGTGATATGGATAGCTATGCTGTATTACATAAAATTGTGTTTTTATAAAAGCAATAGTCATTTGAGGAAATGTAAAATAACATGTCATAAATCTATTTAATGGATTTCAGATTTGTTCTATTTTAAAATGGAATGTCACTTTTTGTCCCACTGACTTAGGACTTTAAACCAATACAAATATTTTAACTCTTGTCTACATAAAAACAATAAAACAAGTATTTAATTGTTTACTCCCATTGGAGAAAATTCCTTCACTCTTTGGTCCTGACACTTATATAGGAATTGACACCATGCTGGTGGTATCCCAATAGGGCTTCTGGGTGATGTGTGGGCTGCTTCTATGAATAGGGGAACTGCCACAGAATTCTCAGAATACAAAAGCAATACTTCTTGCTCTAGTTCTCAATGTGGTTTTATTCTAAACCTATAATGGGTGCAACAACCAATGTGTTTTGGTGGCCACGTATCTGGGCTAAAATGTCATGTGAAAAACTTAAAATTATTAAACTAAAAAAAGTGTCTCAGTCTTGCAATTTATATATACGTTTTTTTTTAATAATTAAAAATAAAACTGATGTAGGACTAAATCCCCCCTAAAGACACACAGATAGACACTATATCCCCATTCTGTCCCCAAATAACAAATGATTTGTCTGGAATCCTGCTTTAAAATATATAAAAATATTGTTTTTATATGCAAACCTGAACTGAATAGCATGGTTTGCTAAAGCCTTGTGCTTCATAAACAATTGCTATTTAAAAATAAATAAAATGCATGTTTTCACCTTTCATTTTATCCTTTGTTGCATCTTAGTGCAGTTGATCTCCTGAAGTCATTTTGTGGCAACTTTCTGCCTCAATGTTCTCAAGATATGTCTGTATGGGATTTCTCTGGGAGTGTTTTCTGAGGGTTATGCTGCGTACACACGATAGGTTAGTGTGATGAAAACGGTCTGATGGACTGTTTTCATCAGATCAAACCAATCGTGTGTGGGCCCCATCGGTTATTTATCCATAGGTTAAAAAAATAGGAACTTGTTTTAAAATGATCTGATGGATAAAAAACCTATAGAAAAAACTTTCGTCTGTAGGCACGTCTATCAATTAAAAATCCACGCATGCTCAGAATCAAGTCGACGCATGCTTGGAAGCATTGAACTTTTTTTCAGCACGTCGTTGTGTTTTACGTCACCGCGTTCTGACACGATCGTTTTTTTAACTGATGTTGTGTAGGCACGACTGATCATCAGTCAGCTTCATCGGTTAACTGAGGGAAAAATCCATCAGACCGTTTTCATCAGACTAACCTATCGTGTGTACAGGGCATTACAACAGTGAACCGTGCCTATGCAATGTGTGTTAACCACTTGCTGACCATGCTATGAAAAAATGAAGGCTACAGCAAGATCAGACACAGCTGATCACAGAGCGGGGTAAAGAGCCAATCACAGCAGCTTTTTACCACATGATCAGCTGTGTCCAATCACAGCTGATCATGATGTAAACACACTTGCTGGTTATCAGCATTTCTTTCCTCCTGCTGTCACAGCATGAGGAGAGGAGAGGGCTGGTAACTGGCTAGTTTGAAAGGGAACATTTGCACTGATAATGAGGGCACTGGTAATCAGTGTCCTGATATCAGTGCATCTTTATTTTAATATAATAGATGAACTTTTGCACTTCATTCATTAAGGTTATGTTTTGACATGTTTTTACATAATTGATTTAGATTTTTTGTTACGAGGTGTACATTTCTGTGAGAGCTGCTGCCTGTCATGGATCATCTGTGTCACTTATTTAATGTACTCTATAAGCACATAGCGCATTATCGCTTACATGCATTTTTAAATATGCTTTAAACATAAAAGTTGAAAACATGGAGTAAAGTTGAATGTAAACCATGACTCACACAAGACATCTATCATTGAAATGTAATATTGAACCAACCACTAGTATTGTGGCTGGTAAGTTCTCCGAATGCCGTTTTCTGGGGTCCTCCGGCAGCTCTTGCGGTTCCTCCCTGCATCCGATAACCCCCTCTGGGAAGCGCTCTCCCGACGAAGTTACCTTGCGGGCACGCTCCTGAGTCCTGCATTCGGCGTCCATAGCTGCCGAATGAAGGACTTGACCCCACCCCCCGGTGCCCGCGTCATTGGATTTGGATGACAGCAGCGGGAGCCAATGGCTGCGCTGCTATCAATCTATCCAATGAAGAGCTGAGAACCCTGGGAAAAGATCCAGCCTGTTCTTGTCACAGAACTTTCCAGGGCTCAGGTAAGTAAAATGGGGGGGGGGGGGGGGCTAGGGGCCGGTAATAGTCAGATGTTTTTTCACCTTAATGCATAGGATGAATTAAGGTGAAAAAACAGGAGAGTTTACAACCCCTTTAAGATATATGCTTATTCTTTAACAGACTTTTTTACACCAATAATTCATTAAGACTCTATTCACACTTGTCGTGTGACATCAAAGAAAGTTGTATGACAAGTTGCAGTCCATTCTTTTCAATGGCACCTGTTCAAATTGGTGCGACTTAAAATGTGCCTGCACTACTTTAATGCGATTTTTGGTGCAACTTTGATCCAGCGAGTGTAAAATCGATCAAAGTCACACTCAGTCGCATTGGAAATTGTTGCAGTTTTGGAGTCATGGTCATGGAGTAAATGGATTCTGAAGCTAAACTCCAGAATAATCAAATATTGTCTAAATACAAGAGTAGTGTGTATTCTTACTTAATCTTGGTTAGTTATAAGCATTTCCTCCAGGTCTGTGCAGTAAACCAGTGTTACATTTCCTCTGTGCGGGAGCTTCCTATGAAGACCATGAAAATCTCATATGCTTTAAAATGATCACAAGCTGTTATAATCAATAAAGCAAAAGCAGTGCTCTTCAGTGTTCGATTTTCCATAAACGCTGGATTAGTGATTTATTTGCTTTTAGGTTTACTGTAATAAAGACCAGTTGTTTTTCTCTCTCCTTGTGCAGGGTGGCTTTACTTGTTTCTGCTCCATCTAGTAGTTTTCTGCAGGCATCCCCCAGTGGGTGAGGCCTGCTGGCCCCTCTCACAGCTCTGATGTCTGCACAGACTATGTACAGCACAATGATGACGTAACTGATACTTTTACAAGGTATCTTGTAAATAGCTGGGTTTGCAAAGGAATTTGGTGAACCCAAAGTGGATTTATATCCTTTGTGGCTTTCCACCATCATCCGTGCGGTGGAAGGTCATTTAGAACAGCTTACTGAACAGCTTACTGAGGAGGAACAGGAAGTGAGAAATTCAGACAAAGAAAACAAGGGGAAAAAAAACATTTAGAAGGGAAATGGAAGGAAAAGGTAAGTGAACCAACAATGCACTAGATTAAAGGAACCTATTTAGAAAATAAAAAACTACCCTTTACAACCCCTTTAAGTGAACGATTTTGTGCCCAGAGTTCATCTTTAAGTATAGTGACCATCAGAACTGACGCTAGTTGCTAGAAGTTGCATCTATAACTGTGCATTTTAAAAATAACTGTGAAAGTAAAACAATGTGAAATATACAAATTACGGTATATAACATAAATACAACAGAAACAAGAATATATTATAATAATGTAGACATGATTATGTCCTATTTTATAGGAAAGAATTTGTCATATCAGAAATTTGGAGTTGATGCGAAGACTGTGTCAGAGCTGAATTATATGGAAAGTGATGATATTCCATCATCTACATTAGATCTAGAATGGGACATGGAAACGGAACTGGAGGAACTTGGATCTGAGCACTTTCCACCTGACAACTATGCTAATCATAATGTGAACAGTGCAATAAATCAGCCACATATACCTACCTCCAGTCAACTGTCCACTTCACCCAAGGGCCGTTTTCAGCGCTTAGAAGAGGAACCAGAATATTTTTCCCATTACGCACATTCAAAACCAAAGACCTCAAAGCTATTTTTTACAGTTATAAAAGTATTTTGCACACTTTTGTTTACATTTATTTTTGGAATTTTAGTAGGATATTTTTCAAAAATTAGCCCTTCCTCAAGTAACTGTTTATTTTTGAATGAACTTACAACTTCAAATGAAATCCAGGATATAAATGAGATATTAAATGGTATTACTAAAGAAAACATTGAAAATCATTACAGGTAAGTACACTTTCATTTTTAAATAATTTAATTATCTGTATAGAATTAAAAGTAACAGACACGCATTATTTTTTGTGATGATTTATACAAATTTAATGTACCTTGTTCCTTCTGAGTAGTACTTCCAGGCTGTGACAAGAAATTACAGGTTAGCAATATTAGCAGAAAGGAATCTCAGGGGTATTGCCTTAATTAAATCCTTTTTAAGACTTCCAAGACTTGCTTTTTAAAGTCAACTATTTATAAAATAACCATACAGCATATTTAGAAATTATTGAATGTGAGTTGTATATGTTTGTTGCCAATTTACATACTGTGTCCATGTAAAATGCTACTGAAATAGGACTGTAAATGACTCACTCCCCAAATCTTGCTAAGGAAAGACTAAATGAAAAAAAGTGAAGCGCTATATTAAAGTGTTTGTGAACCCCAAAATATAAATCACTGAAAGCCCCTCTATTAGAGCTAGGAATACCACACTGTATACGTCTTTTAAAAACGATGCATCTAAATACCCTTTTAGAGCTATCTTCAGGCCGGCCACGTGACTCGCGGCTACTGTACACCTCCAATACATGGATACTGCAGGAGGGGCTGAGATCTCCCTCTGATGTCAGCTGGGATGGTCACATGGCTGCTCAGCCACTCCCGCAGTAGTCCTGGAGACCAGCTAAGAGTCACATGACTGGCCTGAAGGTCGCTCTAAAAAGGTATTACATGCCTTGTTTTAATAAAAGACTTATACAGTGTGGTATTCCTAACAATAATAGAGGGGCTGGCAGAGACCATTTGTAAAATGTTATTTCAAATAATGGCAGTGGGGAAGGAGGGCAGAGACAGAGATACAGAACACGGAGTTAACAGGCAGGGAAGAGAGGTGAGGGAGAGAGAGGAGAGCTGAAAGGAGAGCTACGGATGATGGAGGGATGTACGCTGACCACGGTGGTCAGGGCTCAGCAGCCCTGATTATCGTGGTCAGCTCACAGAGGGGAACACAGGAAGTGGCAGGATCAGACAGGTTTTTTGCAGTTTAGAGAGGGGCAGATTAGACAGTAAAAGCACTGTGCTGTTTAATCTGCTTTAAGGGAACATGATTTCTATTTTTTAACAAACACTTTAAGAACATTTGAAAAATTACAATAAATAAAATAGATGACATAAATATTAAATTAGTGACTAAAATTGAAAAACGTGCTCTAAAAAGCAGTTGTGTGCACAAATAAATGTAATCAAATGAATGTAATCTGCTGACGTCACCTCTTATGAAACACATAGGGTGGAGCCATGCACACACACTACAGTGAATGCATGATCGTTGTTTGGCCATCTTTGATGTTGGAAACTGACCTGTTTGTTACACACTGATTATTACCATTTGAAATGTAAGTGCAATACTTTTAATAAATGGAGATGCTTTTATACTGTACTATGTGGAGCCTTTGCTTTGCATACATATGACCGTGTGGTGCAGGTGAGGACCCGGGTGGATTGGCTTTATGGAGTCACTCCATTGGCTATATCTGTGAATTGGCTGCCAGGAGTCGCCATAGCTGATGATTACATTTCTGCCAGTGGATCTATTTGATAAAGCGCTGACTGACCTCCCTGATTAAGAGGATTACTGGCTGTCTGATAAGCCTCTTGTGTGGATATCTCCTGGGTGTCACATCCACTATCCCTGGGTCCTTTTCTTACTTGGCACAGAATCTCATATGGGACTTTTTCTTTTGATTACATTTATTTGTGCACTATTACAAACTGCTTTTTAGAGCACTTTTTGGATTAAATTCACAAATTTTATATTTATGTCATATGTTTTATTCATTGGAATTTTCCCATTTACTTAATACAGTACTACACTTTTTTCACTTGTTCGTGTATGCCTAGTATCAATAGTATAGTGTTCAGCAGCTGATTGCTTTAGTCTGAGCGCATATATTTTCTCTCCTAATAAAAGACTATTCTGAAGCTAGCCTTTCATAGATTGAAATTCAGTCAGTTCAGCAGGGACCAGCCAAATTTCAATCCATGTATGGGCTAACTGGTTGTACACAAGGCAGTCTATTGACTACCTTGTGTACAACCAGCCTGTTGGGTTTTCCCCAATTGATCAGTGCCTCTGCTTATAGGTAGCAAGAAACACTAATCATTGTATTCTGCCAGCGGAAAAGAATAGCTCAGTGGAAGTGTTTCCCCCATCCGCATTAAATGTGTGGATAGGGAAATTGGTTATATATTTTGTTTTTATTATTATTATTATTCAACCCGCTGATTGAATAGAAAAATAATGAAACATGTATGGCCTGCTATAGTTGGGTAGCTACTCCTTACTCCAAACCCAATATGCCTTCTTTCTCAATCCCTTAGCTACCCAACTATAGCTACTACAACCCAGGCAGGCCATACATGTTTCATTCTTTTTCTATTCAAACAGCGGGTTGAAAAAAAAAATATATAACCAATTTTCCTATCCACACAATTAATGTGGATGGGGGAACACTTCCACTGAGCTATTATTTTCTTCTGGCAGAATACAATGATCAGTGTTTCTTGCTACCTATAACCAGAGGCACTGATTAATTGGGAAAAACTCAACAAAGAGTGTTTACCTGGAAAAGTGTATGTGTGCAGTAGTTTGCAGAGTGAATAATAGTGAGGGTGAAGCCCCAACCATATAAAAAAATAAGATTTTTGCTCACACACGAGTGGTTAATTGAACATAGCTAGCTGTATCTTGTTTACTAACCTCAGTGAACATTTATTTTGCTAAGTGAACAGCCTATACTCCTTTAGTCTCTAACCCCGATGTGAATTGGAAATCTCCATTACCAGTAAATGATCTTCAGATTGTATCATAGAAAAGATTTATTTTTTAATCCACGCATATAAAAAGATCACATGCTTTAAAATATCAGGAGAATTATTGAGTCAGATTACAGAGTAATTGGAGAGTCTTGATGACAGGGAAGACTGTTCACAGGGAAGACCATCTTTTGACAACTTTAAATGCTACTGTGACCTCTGAGTCTCTTAAACATGCCCTATTGACTTATTTTCCAAATTGCCTTATCTAGTAGGTACCAGTAGACACTGATGTTAACTACATTATAACACTAACCTTTGCTGCTCACAAATCTGCTCCATGTACATCAGACACTTTTTGTAGCCCTAGAAAAGAAATATTCACTATGTACTTATACAGACAAAAAAAATCAATGTGAATTGTCTGACACGATCTTCCCTCAATAAATCTATGATGCTTGGGGTCACACGAATCACTTTGACTCTAAACATTCAGTAATTCTTATTTCACCATGTCCGTACACCATCAGGTCATCTCCAGGAATTTGCTGCATAAACTTTCTCTTGTTTTTAATAAAATATTTTGATTTTATTACTGTAGCAAAAGTGTCATTGAATTACTATGAAAGTCCATTTTTTCTTTTGAATATTCATTTAAATAGAACAATGTTTTGGAAACCTTTTGACAAAAGCTTAACATGGCTTTGGTAGCATTAACATCTATAGATGTTATTTTAAAAATGTTCTTGCAATGACTCAATAAAATGAATATTTAGATTATACACATTAAAGTGACACTAAATACTGTCCTTATTTTCCAAAAGTAGTCCATATGCATTTTTTCTGCCAGCTACATATTTTCTCCTTCTACCTCTCGCTTCCATTTGTTTGGAACAAGCAGTGCACCTTAGTTGCAATAATGTGCACTTCTATATGCACACTAGAAATTACAGTTCATAGTCCATTGTCTATTGTCCCTAGATCTCAGGAGAAAGTAAAATATGGTGGCTACATTCCTTCATTCAATGTGATGGAGAATGAAAGTAGTCACCATCTAACAGGAAGTCAGATCACATCACCAAAAAAAAAGAAGGAATTTGGAGACTTGGAGGAGGCTAGGAAAGATACTTCTTAAACTCAGTGCATACATTAATGGAATGTTTTTATTTTTAAACCAGATTTTAGTATCACTTTATTAAGGCTATTTATTTATATAGATATAGGCTGTATATTTGTGAAAAAAATATTTATGCAACACCACCCAACAAGGGGGTTTAGGTTCCATTCACATTAGCATTTTCTATAAGCTCAAAAAACACTAGAAAAGAATGCTGGATGAAAAATGCAGATAATAGAGATTTGTGCCAGCTTGCAGTTGCATTTTAGTAGCTTTCAGGAGCATTTGCATTTTATTAGCATTTTTACAGTACATGAAGAATAAAAAAGTTAAAACAAAGCTGTTAGGAGTGTTTTAGTAGCGTTTAGGAGCGTTTAGTGAGGTTTTTTTTTGGAAATGTTTAAAAAAACTTTACAAGAACAACTCCCAGCTCGGGAGTCCTACTGGATTTTTTAATGGCTGACATCCAGATGGGCTTAACCAAACAATAGAATTAATGGGTTAACTTTTTTATGGTCCCTTTATGCTAATGTCCAAATATTATATCAGGATTTTCGCTTATCTCACCAGACCCAAAAATATCTGCACATAGAGATTGATTTAAGAAAGGCAAATAGAATGTGCATTTTGCAAGCACAGTTGCACTCGTTTTACCTAGCGCTTAACCTCTTCAGGACTTCCCACCACACTTATACTGTGGCAGGACGGCCTTGCAGCCCTGGATCACGTACATGTACAATATATTTTAGTTCCAGGTAGGTATTACGTGCACTGCTCTCATCCTGGCTGTACTGTTGTTCTCTACAGCACAAGCCGATCAGCAGGTTCTGGCCAATTATTATGGCCAGACCCACTGATTGTCTGAGCAAATGCCAGAAGAGAGATCTCTACAAACAGCAGCAACATGCAATTTTTTTTCTCCATGCAGAGCAGGGAGTACAAACTGGCATATTTCTTAGTAAAAACAGCACACAGTACACACAGTAAACATTATCAGACAAACAGTTAACCCTTGATTGCCTCTAAATATTAACCCCTTCTAAACCCAGTGTCATTAGTAGAGTGACATTGTAATTTTAGCACTGATCACTGTATTAGTGTCACTGGTGATTTCAGTGTCTGTTATTCAGTTTCATCTAGCATCAGTTAGGCCTTGTACACACGGTCGGTCCAAACCGATGAAAGTGACCTTAAGTCCAGTTTCATCGGTCAAAACCGACCATGTGTACGGCCCATCGGTCCGTTGTCCTTCGGTCCAAAATTTTAAAACATGCTTTAAAATCGAACCGATGGACCGCTGCACGATCGGTCCAAACCGATGGTTAGTACAGAAAGCATCGGTTCAAGTCGACGCATGCTTGGAAGCATTGAACTTCATTTTATTCAGCACGTCGTGTGTTTGACGTCACCGCGTTCTGACCCGATCGGTTTTTGGAACGATGGTGTGTACGCACATCAGACCATCAGGCCACTTCAGCGGTGAACCGATGGAAATGGCCCGTCGGACCATTCTCATCGGTTTGGAACGACCGCGTGTACACGGCCTCAGTGTCAGATTGCCACACGGTCCCACTTAAAGTCATTAATCACCCCCATTACTAGTATATAAAAATATATAAGATAATTTCAGTATATATACCATCATTTGTAAACACTAAGGCCCAGATTCCCAAAGGAGATACGACGGCGTATCTCCAGATACACCGTCGTATCTCTGAGTCTAAAACCGTCGTATCTATGCGCCTGATTCTTAGAATCAGTTACGCATAGATTTGTATTAGATCCGACCGGCGTAAGTCTCTTTCGCCGTCGGATCTTAACTGTATATTTACGCTGGCTGCTAGGGGCGTGTGCGGTGATTTACGCCTAGAAATATGTAAATCTGCTAGATACGAGAACTCACGCCCGGCCGACGCAGTACAGATACGCTGTTTATGTTAGGCTTTTCCCAGCGTAAAGTTACCCCAGCTATATGAGGCGTACATGCGGCGTACCAATGTTAAGTATGGACGTCGTTCCCGCGTCGAATTATGAAAATTTTACATCGTTTGCGTAAGTCGTTCGCGAATAGGGCTGGGCGTCATTTACGTTCACGTCGAAAGCATTGGCTTCTTGCGGGTTAATTTGGAGCATGCGCACTGGGATACTTTCATGGATGGCGCATGCGCCATTCGTAAAAAGCGTCATTTACGTGGGGTCACATAAAATTTACATAACACACGCCCACATCTACCACATTTGAATTAGGTGGGCTTACGCCGGCCTATTTACGCTACGCCGCCGCAGCTTTCGTTTGAGAATACGACACTTGCCTGTAAAAGTTGCGGAGGCGTAACGTAAATAGGATACGTTACGCCTGCACAAAGATACGCCATTCTACGTGAATCCGGGCCTAAAACTTTAACACAAACCAATTAACACTTTCACTTATTGGGATTTTGTTTACCAAAGACACAAAGAATACATTTTGGCCTAAATTTATGAAGAAATTCGTTTTTTTTTTTTTTTTTTTTATATATGTTTTATGAGAAAATAAACAAATATTGTTTTTTTTTCAAAACATTCAGTATTTTTTTGTTTATAGTACAAAAATATAAAATAAATGTGGCGATAAAATGCCACCAAAAGAAAGCTATATTTGTGTAAAAAAAATGATATCAATTTTGTTTCGGTACAGCATTGCATTTTATCATTTTTAGGCTCCATAAATTACATTTCAAACAAATAACGTACAGGACTCATACATATTCGGAACCTTCAAAAAAAAGTGTAGCTACTGTAATGCATTCTATTGTTATTTTATTTTTATTTTTAACTTGATGATGGTTTAGTGTTTCATATGATGGAGATGAAAATGTTTGCAATATTTTACAGGATGTAAACACAAACAAGTTAGGAGTTTTAACATTTTTTTTAAAAACAATAAGTACTTTTTTAAAAATAAGAGATTTAGTGGTCTTTAACTTACAGCCATACTGTACATACTGGAAACAGTAACACTAAACCTTACACTAACCTACCAATTCTTCATTACTGCTGATTACTTTGAATATACAATGATACTAATAAGAAGTTTTAAAGATGTGAGCATAACCCCAGGCTATGCCTAATATTTACATGTGTTTTGTAGTTTTGTATAATTAACATCCATGAAATATGCCAGTAGCAAATACATTTTTTTGGCTACTACATGTTATTTATTATTTTACAAGCATGAACACTATTTATAATAGTTGATATGAAGGTTTAGGCTTGAGAGTGGAGTCTACATATGAGAAAAAAATCCATTAAATCAGTAAAAATTCTATAAAATCATAAACCCATTTTACACGCAAGGCTTTCTCCCTGGTGTGAAGTGTCGTGCTCGCCCCCTCCCTTGGACTACAGGAGAGTCAGGACGCCCACTAACACACAGCTCCTTTCTCTATCTGTAATGTAGAGAGTGTCCTGACTCTCCTGTAGTCCAAGGGAGGGGGCAAGCACGACACTCCTTAAAGCTGGGGGTTCACCCTAAAAACAATTTTGTAACATTAAATTGAGCTCTCTCTCGACATTGCAGTTTTTTTTTTTTTTTTTTTTGCTGTACATACCTCTTAGGCCGGGTACACACGAACAAACATGTGCGGTGAAAGCGGTCCGTCAGACCGTTTTCACCGTACATGTCTGCCAGAGGGCTTCTGTACGATGGTTGTACACACCATCGTACAGAAGTCCGCGCGTAAACAATACGCGGGGCGTGTCCCTGTCGTCGCCGCGACGATGACGCGGCGATGACGCGGAGACGTGGGCGGGCCTGCCATTTAAAGGCTTCCACGCATGCGTCGAAGTCATTCGACGCATGCAAAGGGACGGCGGGCGCCTGGACATGTACGGTAGGTCTGTACTGACGACCGTACATGTCCGAGCGGGCAGGATTCCAGCGGATGGTTTTAAAACACGTCCAGGAATATTTGCCCGCTGGGAAAAGGCCCGGCGGGCAAATGTTTGCTGGAATTCGGCCCGCTCGCGCCCACACACGACCGAACATGTATGCTGAAACTGGCCCGCGGACCAGTTTCAGCATACATGTTTGGTCGTGTGTACGGGGCCTTATAGCTATTTTCTTACCCGCTCCGGGTAGTGAATCCCGCGGGAGTGGGCGTTCCTATGCAACAGTTAGTGATTGACGTGATGACAAAAACTACTCCCCCGTCACATAAGGAGTGTCACGACTTGCCGAAAGAAGCCGAACGTTGAGTCGGCGCTATACGGCGCCTGCGCACCGACGTTCGGATTCTTTCGGCAACTCGTGACGCTCCTTATGCGATGGGGGGGGGTAGTTTTTGTCATAAAAAATCGTCATACTGTCAATGTCGAGAGTTAGCTCAATGTAATGTTAGAAAATTGTTTTTAGGGTGAACCCCTGCTTTAAAGAGGCTGTGCATAAGATCATACTCTGTGTCTCAGCAGTGTAAAACATTAGTAGTTACCAGCATGGGTTTTTGAAAGGTTGTTCTTGCCAGACCAACCGTTTAACATTCTGTGAGGAGATACGTTGTAATTTGGATAGATAAAGGCATTTGTGCATAGTGTATTTCACTAAGGTATTTGATACAGTACCCTACAAATGCATAATTTACTAAATAACGTTATTTGGTGATGGTGATGGGGATGATTTTGTCCCTGAATATAAAACTGGTTACAGGAGTGTGTTCAGAGGATAGGTAATAATGGAGCTGTAAGCGGATCCCCCGGGGCTCTGTACTGGGACCAATTCTGCTTAAATGAGTTGTAATGGTACAATTTTTTCCCTAAATAGCTTCCTTTACCTTAGTGTATTCCTCCTTCACTTACCTCATCCTTCGATTTTGCTTTTAAATGTCTATATTTCTTCTGAGAAATCCTCACTTCCTGTTCTTCTGTCTGTAACTCCACACAGTAATGCAAGGCTTTCTTCCTGGTGTGGAGTGTCGTGCTTGCCCCCTCCCTTGGACTACGGGAGAGTCAGGATGCCCACTAACACACAGCTCCTTTCTCTATCTGAGAGTGTCCTGACACTTCTGTAGTCCAAGGGAGGGGGCAAGCACGACACTCCTTAAAGAATATGTGCATAAGATCATACTCTGTGTCTCAGCAGTGTACAAAACCGTCAAGACACCAAATACAGTGATGGCTGATAAGAATATAGCTCAGTATTGGATAGTGGGTACAGAGCTGTGAAGAAGAGCTGCTTACATACCAGATGTTGGACACACCCACCACTGCCTTCACTTTTAAACATCTTCTGTATAGTATTAGTGTGCCTGCCTTTCACAACCCATTATATTTTACGAATAATCCAGCCTTCTAAAATGTAAATATTATAAAACAAATTGTGAATTAAAAAAAAATAAGCTTTTTTTTTTATAATAACTAAGCTATTGTGAATTATATAAGACCCCCACTCTATCACACATTATTATATTTTTTTATATGTTTTTCTGACCAAAGATCATGTGGTAATTTTTATGGTTTATATGTGTAAATATTTGTATTTAAAGATGATTTGGTTTAATTGTAGAGTCCGTGTCACACCATCATTCTAAAAAACAAATGAAAAGTTGCAAAATACTTTTTTTTAAATAAAATCAACCTTGTATTAAAGTTGATGCCCCCCTAGGATTGATTTTTGTCTCAGATCTCATGACTAGTTTCAGCTGTGCACAAGTTTTAATATTTATGACCTGACTGATACTCAGAGCGATCCCTTGCTCTCACTGTTGTGTAAGCCTGCTGTTGTGTGAAAAAACAGATTGCTGGCATAACACTAAAAAGGTACAAGTATTGTGTTCTGTTTAATTTTTAATTTTTATTTTAAATTTTATATTCCGGTTTATGATTTCAAGTAATTCATTCTCACAGGTTTGCAAAGATCAAAACAATGGGCCAGATTCACGTACAAGAGCGCCGGTGTAACATAACCCGTTTACGATACACCGCCGCAAGTTTCCAGTTTTAGTGCCCGATCCACAAAGCACATACCTGGAAACTTGCGGCGGTGTATCTTAAAGATGTCCGGCGCAAGGTGGGCCAATTCAAATGGACGTGTGCCATTTAAATTAGGCGCGCTCCCGCACCAGACCTACTGCGCATGCTCCGTTTTGCAATTCCCGTTGTGCTTTGCGTGCAGTGACGTCATTTTTTCGAACGGTGACGCGCGTAGCGTTATTTCCATATTCCCAGGCGGCTTACGCAAACGACGTTGATTTTTAAATTTCGACGCGGGAACGACAGACATACTTTAGACAGCAATACGTTTGCTGACTAAAGTTAGGGCACCAAAACGACGACTAACTTTGCGACGGGAAACTAGACTAGCGGCGACGTAGCGAACGCGAAAATCCGTTGTGGATCGCCGTAACTCCTAATTTGCATACCCGACGCTGGTTTACGACGCAAACTCCCCCCAGCGGCGGCCGTGGTACTGCATCCTAAGATCCGACAGTGTAAAACAATTACACCTGTCGGATCTTATGGATATCTATGCGTAACTGATTCTATGAATCAGTAGCATAGATAGAAACAGAGATACGACGGCGTATCAGGAGATACGCCGTCGTATCTCTTTTGTGAATCTGGCCCAATGTTTTTAACGTTGGGTTTTAGTCAGTTTCTAACACTTTAGTAACATCAGTATTTTTTTTTTTATCAGAGAGTTTGTGAGCTGACAAAATTCTGGTGCAATAGAAAGGAATAGGAAAAGAGCTAATATTTCAGGTTGATTTGAGATATTTGGAAGGTGAATTTATACACAATGCCTATAGCTGCAGAAGTTATTGGTGGCTTGTTTTGAATTGCTTTTACTGCTTGTTCAGAGTTTGTAAATATTGTAGTATGCAAAGTTTGAGCACTAGTTCACTTTAAATGTAAACAATGAATTGATAAAAATTAGAAAGTGATCCTTTATGAAACAGCTAAACAAAGAACTGTATCAATTTTTTTTATCCCGAAACGTTCCTGTTTGAATATATTGTATGCTTCATATTATACAGTTAAGCTTTCTATCTATTACTGCACCGATAATGAAATGCAACATACTCAATGCCAGAAGTTTCTTCAATGTCTAAGAATATATTTACAAAGGTATTATTTTGTATATAGGGACTCAATTAATAATATCATGTTTTGTAATAGCATATGAGAAATGCCACATTCTAAAAATTGTTTTTGGCACAGCCTGCGTCTTTTTTTTTTTTTCACGGGAATGATTCATTTTATTGCTTGTGTAATAGTCTTTTATCTATTTATCTTTCAGTATATGATATACAGCAAAACATGTTTTCATTATGATTTTACATGCCTTGTCCACTGAAGGTTATGAACCAGCCAACTAAAATATCATTAACTCGGTATAGGAAATCATTCACCCTCATTATGATGTCCTTCATTGTAGCAATTTTTCTTTGCCAGGAGATTACAGCACCTTAACCAATGCTGCTATAATTTAACAACCTTTTCTACCAAGAGAATATCTTCCATATATTCAAAGCATACTTACTACTTTAATAAAAAAAAAGAATAAAAAAAAATATAGAGTAGCTTCCTATACTGGTGTATTGAAAACAATTGTACATTTTTTCGTGTGGGGTTTAAAGCTAAAATTCTGTACTGGATGAATTATATAAAATAATGTACTTGTAATTAAAATGATGAACATTTCACTGTTCATGGAAACCTTGATGGTTGATATGCAAAACAATGTACAAGCCATCATAAAGTACATTTACTTACAAGTGTGAAAATGAAAAACTAATTCCAGGAAATAGTAGCGGAAAGACTAAAATATTAAATAAATCAATAAATGCTTGTTTTTAATAAGAATTTTCAAGTCAAATGTATGCTCTAGGTCAGTTGATGGACACCATCAGGTTAAAATGTATTAAAAGGGGAAATTTCAATAAACTTGATCTGGTGTTTTTAGAGGTTTGTAGGCTTTGCATATCATATCTGGCACCAGAAGAATTAGTATGAAGGCTGAAGCCCTATTAAACATCCTTAGTAGTGAAAAGTGTGTATGTGAGACAAAATAGTACAAAAAAATGGCAACCAATCTCACACAGGACTGCTTCGTAATACCAGGTGTCTCTTCAGAGGTGGCTCTAGGCTTTGTGAGGCCTTAGGCAAAACTTAGACATGAGGCCCCACTCGCGCCCATAATGGGAAAAACAGTTCAAGCAAGAAAAATGTCTGCAGAAAATGCACGGATCTGGCACACAGGTGATCAGCACCACTTCCAGGGCACCCTCTTCACCCATCAGACATATTCAGCCAATGCAAGAGGGGGGATAGGGGGAGGTGAGAAAGAGAGAGGGGTGATAGAGAGATCAGATGGCACCGACATTAATATTGATCACAGGCAAATTAAGCGGCTACAAGGCCCCTGTGAGTGCGAGGCCTTAAGCGACCGCCTAATTTGCCTAATTAGAGAGCCGCTTCTGTGTCTCTTGCTCTTTTCCCTCTCCATTCCATCCTCTTCCTTTTCACCCCCCCCCTCATTCCTTTATCGTTTCCTACATACTGTATATAACTTTTATCACACTTACGCTCCCTGTCTTGTGGTTCTACCCACACTAATAATAATAATCATACCTGACCACATTAATATGCTCTAAAATTGACCCCCAATGTTTTGGTACAAATATTGCAATTATTATTTTATTCTCCAACAAAATATTTTTTTAATTAATTTCTCATTAAAAATGTTGCTGTAGTATTTGAGGTTTTTATCACTTAGTAACAATAAAGTGATGTTTTGGTGTTTTTGGTTGTGGTTTAGATTTTGTATGTTTTTCTCTGGGTTTTTGTATTGTGTCCAGGCCCATTTTTTACAATTTCCTGAAGCAAGCATTGGGTTTCTTTGTGTCCTTAGGGTTAGGGGGTTAGGTTTAGTGTTAGGTTTAGGGGGTTCGGGAGTTAGGGTTAGGGTTTCCCATTGAAGAATAAGACTAGGACTCAAGAATTAGAACAGGGACCTCCCCTAGAGGTCAAAGGTCAGAAGGTGGGTTCCCAGAGGTCAAAGGTCACATGGGCATGGCTGACCCACCCCCACCAAAGTGTACCGCCTACCCCAACTAAGTCATGGAATGAACAAGTTGGGGAAAGCTCCTTCTGACCTTTGACCTCTGGGGGAGGTCCCTGTTCTAATTTCTGAGTCCTAGCCTTATTCTTCAATGGGAAACCCTAACCCTAACCCCTAAACCCTAACCCTTTGTGTTTTTCAATCTGTTTGGGATGTATATATATATATATATATATATATATATATATATATATATATTGTGACAGGAAGTCAGGTAAATCCGGGGGTGTTGTCACAGACGGGAGATACATTTCTGCCTTGTTTAGAAAATTCACCAATTTCTATCAGATGTCGGCTGCAGAGGTAGCCAGAAAGGTTTAAGGACGTTGGATAGCTTCAGCTGTTCAGAATGAGGCAATTAGGGCCTCTATAAGTTGTCCAGAGGACTACTACTGAATTCTGCATCCTGAGGCTTGTTGAGTTAAGGAGAGCAGTGAGCTGGGGAAGACTTCTGAAGGTGAAGTGGTTGTTGATATTTTTGCTGTGTGATAAAAAAATCAAAAAGACTATTGTTTTCTGCTGGAAGACCAGCAGTGTCTGCCCAGCAGTAGGATGTGCCAGAGTCCATAGGTAGGTTCCTGTGTTGTGAAGGTAAGACAGGGAACTATCAGAGGAATATTCCCATCTTTACCCTCTGAACCCTGTCTCGCAGGAATAAGGCTACCCATGCCAGAGCTATACCATCCATTCCTGCCACCACCTTCAACCTATCCAAAAGTATAGAGTGGTCGATGATATCAAAAGCTGTGGACAAATCCAGAAGTACCAATGCCGAAGCTTCACTCTCATCCAAGGCCCAGAGTAGATCATTCTGGACTTTTACCAGGGCTGTTTCCGGACCTCTCCCAGGTCGGAATCCTGGCTGGAAGTCATCAAAAATTTTGTTAGTTTCTAGGTGAGGTTGAAATTGTCATACCATAGCTCACTCCATGATCTTTGCCAGAAACGGCAGGGTGGAAATAGGGCAATTGTTGCTCAACACAGTACTCTCCACGTTAGCTTTCTTTAGCAGGGGTATAACCACCGCCTGCTTCATAATACACAAACGACACTGGTGGCAAATGACATACTAACAATGTCTGCAATAAAAGGCGCCAGAGCATCTGAAAAGTCCTTCACCAACTGTGCAATGCATTCAAAATGTCATTTAATAGAAAAATATATGTATAATTTATACTATAAAAAAATAGCTGTGCACCACTAAAGTGTTTGGCTTTGACTTGAAGAAAAAGTGGCAACCCTACCTGTAACATAGTTTTATTACCTGTTGATCCTGCCAGTAGATCCATTATTTTTCCTCTTCTAGTAACAGAGTGACAGAGTAGAAGAGCATTTACTTTGAGATCTCATTTGTCCCCTAGTTTCTGTAAATAAAAGTGTGGCTTTAATAACAAGACATGGCTGTCTGTCGCTGCTTCATTTCTATATGGTTTCAATATGTGCAGATATTGCAAAGGTGCTAGAAAAACAAAATAGGTAGTAGCTATGGTCATGGGAGAGAAATTGCCAGTTAAACAGTATATCAAATGCAATACCTTCAATGTGGTCTACGTGTATGTCATTTCATGCCAAGAATGGCGTTTACAATATGTAGGTTGTATCACCTAACCATCGAAAATATGTGTATACGTGACAGCATAAATCCTAAATCCAAAAGGTCACCTAATACTCTACATAGTTTTAAATAGAATTTAAGTAAAGGATAAACAAACTGAAAACCTGAAACTGTAGCTATCCCTTTATAAGTAGGATGGAGGTCTCAGAACATCAAAGAATGTGTTAAAGCTAGTGACAGAAGGCATTATATATGTCATATTTTTTTTATTCTCACCAGTGTTATGCTGTAAAAGGAAGTGGGCTTAGAATGAAGCACAATAGCTAGGTGACTAGCACTTCTGCCCAGCAGCACTAGAGTACCGTATTTATCGCGGTATAACGCGCTCCCGCGTATACCGCGCACCCCTAAAGTTGCCATGAATCCTGTGGAAAAAAAGTTTTTGTTGTACTTACAGTTTTGGTGTCTTGCGCGGCGTCCATCGGCGGCCTCGTCGGGTCTGGCGTCCGTCTGCGGCTTCGGGTGTCCTCTTCGTCGGGTCCGGCATCCTTCTGTGGCTTCGGGTGTCCTCTTCGTCGGGTCTGGCGTCCTTCTACGGCTTCGGGTGTCCTCTTCGTCGGGTCCGGCGTCCTTCTGCGGCGTCCTCGCGTCCTCCCCGCTCATTTCCCGCGCCGAGTTTGAATACTGCGCCAACATATACCGAGCACAGTACACTCGTGTATCGTCGGGCAGGCTCGGCAACTCTCGCGCTGACATCCTGTACGCTCAGGACGTCAGCGTGAGAGGCGCCGAGACTGCCCGAAGATACACGAGTGTACTGCGCTCGGTATATGCCGGCGCAGTATTCAAATTTGTGGCGGGAAAGCGGGTATCGGCGTATATCGCGCACCCACGATTTTGCCCTGATTTTCAGGCAAAATAGTGTGCGGTAATATCTACTGATACGCCGTCGTAAGTCTTTATGAATCTGGCTATATGTGTTTTTGCTTGACTTATTTTTGTGCTAAAGAAAAGCAGACATTTATTTGATGCCGAAGCTAAGCGGACTTTTTTTTTTAGTTTTTCCCTGTGTGCTCAGCTATAGCCCCCAAACTTTACACCACTTTCAGATGAGGGAGAAATGCTGAGAATAAACACCTTTGATGTAAAACATTTTAATGTACTCCACATACTGCAGAAAACAACAAAACAGATGCTAATTAAAAACACATACTTCTATATTGTGTACTTGTTTCCCTCCGCAGCTCTGAGTGTCATTTCTCGCTGCTGCTTGGTTCCTCTGTTATCAGCACGACTGGCAGCTTTTCCCCACACCAAGAGTTAAAATGGTGACAGGAGAGGGAGCTGCAGCACAGCCTATGACTGTTATGTACAGCTGTGCTTGTTCTCTGTACTGTGTGAAATGGGGGAAGGGGGGGGGGGTGTCCATTCTTTCCAATCAGGGCTCAAAGACTAAATAGTACTAAAGAGAAAAACGTTACTGTGTTTTCAGAACCGTTTACAGAAGGAATAGCTGCAGATACACAGCTACAATCTATGTAGGAGGGTTTGTTTCCTCCCTGTGCATCACCTAACACTAGTCACTTCACTGGGTACATGTAAGGGTTTACAACAGCTTTAAAACAATGCTCTATTTACAATATGGGGAATATATTAACTACATACTTAGGAAAGCATTACGTAGGCCACAGCTCAGTTGTAATGCTTTCAACCTGCACAAGACAGTGTAAAACATGTTTTCAATTAAATCTAAGACAACAAATAATATGATCAGCAAAATCATCTGCATTTGCCAAAATGGTCCTTTGGGTTTACTGACCTTAGGCTTACACACTTTTTTTTTTCTGTGCATGTTCTGCAACAGTTGTTATGAAGTAGAATTTTTCATTAAATGCCACAATTTCCTGACTTTGCTTTCACTTAGGGACCCAGTAAAACCTGACCTTTTACTACACTGAATCTTGCACTCGTGTTTTTATGCCATTATATGAGGTTGGATGAAAAGACTGATCTTAGCAACCAACAATGTTGTGCTACTGAGGTTAAACATGCACTGAAGACAGAATGGTCTGTAGTATAGACAGCATGATCCCAGTACCCCCTTACCTCATGCCTTTGACAGGCACATATATTTGTCACAGGCACAAACATTTGTTGTGAATAGTCACTATTTATAGATCTCCCAGACTGATCCCTGCAGATATTTAGAGGCTTACCTTGGCTATCTCTCTGCCTAACAGGCAGGAAAATTGTTTTGCTAATTTCATACCAAGACCTCTGCCTCTTGATCCTGTTCTTGCAGTAGGTATTGGATCATACACTTTGGAGTGAGCTCTAACTAGATGGATAAAAGCCTCCACAACAAGGAAGACAAGAACTGAATCCTCTATGTTTATTACCTGGACTGGGCAAAGGTATGAGAGCAGTTCTAGAGGAGGAGAGCAGTTTCATCTATGTAAAAATATGCATTAACATGAGTGGAGATGTGTGTGTCTTATGCTTACTGGCACACCTATTGAAGTCTTTAGGGCCAAAAACACCTAAACTGCTCAAATCACATGGATTTTTTGAGCATAGAAATAGGGAAATAAACAGAAAAAATACTAAATGGAGGCTTAATGCTATGTGTTTTCATTCACAATTAGAAGGTTAGTGGGCTGCCAAGTCAATGCTTGCAAGGGGGAGAAAATAAGTAACTTGAGGATGTTTTTGGTGTAAATTTTGAGCATTATTTACTCCACAATGCCTGCAGAGGTCAGTCAGGGCTTGTTTTAAATGGTTGTTTAGTGCTTTCTAAGAACATGTCTAGACAGGTGTAGTTAAAATAAATTAGTATTTTAAATGGCAAAGCAACAGATTCACTTTAGTTCACATCTCCTCATTAGAATATACTTGTCCTTCCTAGAACTTCTGGAAATGGAGGAACATATGACTGACCATCATTTAAGCAGGGAAAGTCCTCAGCCCTTTGAAAGCATATAAAAGAAGCAAGCCAGGGCTTTGCTCCCAGTGACTGAACAGAAAAGCACTGAAGCGAAAAGAGGTTAATATGTACTGTTATGGAAGTAAGAGGGGGCAAAAGGGGATTCCTTTTCCTTTCTCAACATGACCAAAACCATAAAATTCCTTTAAACTCTAAACCTAAATAGAATCTTAGACCCTAGGAAACATGTATACTATTACAATTATGATAAAGAAAAATTGTATAATTTTAAAAATTCACATTCTACAATTCTTTATAGTGCTTTTACACTAATTAAATGTCAGGTCACCTGCGGTCAGGTGACAGATGCACACAGTTGGCGTCAGGAGTGCACCGCTAAGGTAGTGGACCCTACAGCTGACTGCTGCGGATGGAACACTGGGTGGCTAAGGAAGGCAGGTCCACTGAAGCACTAACAGGGATCCAACAGGGAGCTAGAGCCTAATATTCCCCAGGACGCAAAGTCTAAGATCCAGCAGGTGTTCACCAGAGCCTCTAGTGGTGAGGATGGACTGGGCTGCAACTGGATCCAGGTCGCAACCCCCAGAGTCCCCCAGCTCACGCTCACAGTAGGCTATAGAGGATAGAGGGGAAGAAGCAGCTCAGGATACAAGAGATAGTGAGGGGATAAGCCAAAGGTTGGGCGATTAGCAGACAAGGATAAACAAAGGACACACCAAAGGTCAAGGTCACAAGCAGAAAGGGATAATCGAGAACAAGCCAAGATTGGTAAAACAGAGACAGACGTAGCACACGGCAAGCAGGAACTCAAACACACAATAGCTTAACAAACACTGTTGATCAGAACGGCTGGCTTGCCGTGCACAGGTTAATATAGAGTTCCCTGAGGGGGGCTGGGGTGGAGCCATGCTAGAGGAGAGATTACCTATGTAGCCAGGTGAGAGTAAGCTGACAGACAAACATTACTGCATATCCATGACATTAAACATTTCATATCTCCCTTGGATTTAGTTTTTGTTCTTCTACAGTTATTGTCACAGTATAATAGGCTGTGGTCCAGCATTGATTGGGGTAGAAGGTGTATCAGGTTTCCCTAAACATCATTAGAATTTATAATTAAAAAAATGACATGTTACTTACAATGTGGAAACTGATCTGCACTGAAGAACCTTTAAGTCCAAGGGCTATATCAGAAATTGCCTGATGCTAAATTAATATATTTAACATCTTAAACAGCCACAGGACCCGCATAATTCTAATGTGGCGGGCTTTAAAGGAATGATGTGGCATCCTTAATGGAAATGTACCTGTCAACAAATTGTTATTTTCTAAATAACCTCAATCAAGTTTTAGAAAATTAACATTTATAGTTGAGTTGATTTGGGATTTCCCATTGTGTACCTTGCTATAAAAGCAATTATTATACTTTTATGTGAAAAAATTAAATAATGCTAAATTAAAAAGAACAATAAAAGTGGAATTTGGAAAAAAAAGTAATTTGTGAATTGTTAAAGACTGAGTTGAAATCAGCCTAGGTGTATTATTCTCTATTGGAATATAAGCTAAACATTAAAACAATTATATTGGATATCTAAGCACCTGGTACAGACTTTTCTATTTTTAAAACAAAATACATTGAACATCCAAGTGAATACAAACAAACAACCTAACAAGAATTGAACAAATATCAAAGAGAACTATACTGCATTACATTTCCCATGAAGTTTACCTTTGTAGAATTGTAGTGAACCAAATCCAAATTGATTTTAGGTTGAAACCTTCAAGCTATTAATTATTCTCTTGTGCAGTTTCTTTTCTTTTTCTGCCTATGGCACTATATTACGTTTCTATGGGAGCTACAAAACAGTTCATAAAATAGTTATGTGCAATTTTGAATCATGCACATTAGTGAAACAAAGCATATTTTCCCCAAAAGATATATTATTGATTTTATTCCTTTTTAACATTCATTTGGGGAATAAACTCGCCAACTTTTTACATCTGTAAATCTGGATGGATAAAAGCCACTGAGATCTGTTGCTTTGTGTGGTAATGTAAAATAATTTGCAGAAAAGTATAGGACTTGTTAAATACTATTATATTTGGTTATTTTGCAATACACTGACATTTCTAAAGCAAAATGCATGTATGGTTAGTTTCCAACAAATATTCTGAAAACTCACAATTCTTTGGACAGATGTGTAAAGAACAATTTAATGGGTATCTAAACTCAAAATTAAAATAAAAAATGTAAAGTGGTTGTAAAGGACATGTTTTTTTACCTTCATGCATTCTATGCATGAAGGTAAAAAACCATCTGTGTGCAGGAGCCCTCCCCCCAATACCTACCTGAGCCCCCTCTTGACCCAGCGATGTCCACAAGAGCCTTGCCTCTCCAGTGACTCGCACTCCTGATTGGCTTTTGGAAGCCATCGGCTCCCACTGCTGTCAATCCCAGCGAGTGAGCCAATCAGGAGATGGAGGGGCGGGGCCGAACCATGGCTCCATGTGTGAATGGACACACAGAGCCGCAGGTTGGGAGCATGCCTGCTTGGGTGGACCTGACAGGAGGGAGGAGTCAGGAGCACCAGCAAGGTACCTGAGAAGAGGACGATCTGGGCTGCTCTGTGCTAAACCATTGCACAGAGCAGGTAAGTATAACATGTTTGTTACTTTTACAGTTTTCTGGTTGCTACCCCTGCTCCCTGTAGATAGTCATTGTAAACTGTTAATAATAAAAGATAACCAAAACATTAACGTACTTATAAATGTAAATAAAAAATTAATTTAACAAATTAAAAAACAAATCTTTTACCACATATTTCTTACTAATACTCATTATAAAATACAAGTCAGCTGGTCTATTAGTTGTGGTGTAACTAAGACACAATACATTAAAATAAAACAGTTACTATATTGAAAAATACATTTTCCCACTGAGGTGGGCGGAGCCTAGTGGGTCGGTCATGCCTGACTAGAGCTCCGCACCGTGACTGGAAAAGACCCGCAAATAACGGAGGAACGGAGCGGGTGAGAGCCGGGAAAACCGCAGGAAAGGCTAACTGAAGGGTGAGAGAACATTTTGACACCAAAATGGTGTTAAACGGCACAAAAGGCAGAGGGAAAGCACATAGCAGCAGCGGCGCTCAGCATCCTAAGAGCGCTGCTCTGAAAAAGGCCCCAGTCTCCTCAGATGCCCTCACCTCAGGAAAATCTAAATCCACCTCAGCTAAAGCATCTAAACAGATGGCTTCCCTGAGGAGCACCGCCACAGACAGTGAGGAGGAGGATGTAGCGCAGGATGGTACCTCACAAATAACTCAAGGGACAGCGGTCCCTAACAGCATAATGAGACAATTTGAGAAAATGCTTCACAAGGCACTGCAGAATACCTCAGATCAGATTACAACTAAGCTCACTAAAGAAATCAGAGAGCTTGGTAATCGCACGGATGCTCTTGAGTCTAAAGTGGACGAAATAGAAATTTTTACTCAGGACTGCATATCTGAAATTGAAAATCTTAAGGAGGAGAACTTAACACTGCAGAGTAAGTTGGAGGAATTTGAGAACCGCGCCAGGAGGTCTAATTTAAGATTTAGAGGTATACCTGAATCCATCATTGATCTGAATGGCACAATGTTAGCGCTGTGCCAGGAAATATTGCCTGGGATACCAGCTGACAGGCTGAAAATGGACAGAGTCCACCGCGCTTTAACTCAGAGGAAAGCTGATGGTCCCCCGAGGGACATCATAGCTAAATTTCACTTCTATAAGACTAAAGAGCTAATCCTTCAGAACACCAGGGAGAAAAACAAGCTCTCTTTTCAGGGACACGACTACCAAATCTTTGCGGACATATCGCAACTCACAATCAATAAGAGAAGAGCAATGAGACCCCTATTACAGGAATTGCAGCAACGCCACATTAGGTACCAATGGGGCTTCCGCTTCTCCCTGCGCTTTACTTATCAAGGCACGAAAATTGTGTGCAGGACCCCAGAACAGCTTCACCAAGCACTGATTGACTTTAAAATAATAGAGACCCCACCGACAACGACAGCTGCACGAAGAAGATCGGCATCTAACTCCCCACGCGATAGCTCACCGCAACAAAACCAGGGCAACGGTATTCAACAGCTGCATAAGCGTGGCAGATTCGTGGAACAACAGCAGGATCAAGAAGACACGATGGACTGATACCTAAGAGCTTATGCATTTACTTACCTCATGGCACACCAACTTGAATCCTTGCTGCAGATGTACCATTTGAATAGAGCAGCAGCTCTGGACTCTGTCATTTAAATGTATTTACTTTCTCTCTCTTTCTTTCTCTCTTCTCTTTCCACATATCACATATATGCCATAAGATCTAAGGCCATACATGTCGCCATCAAAAGCAATAGATGCTCCTAATCCCTTCAATGTAGGTCTATCTCACTGCTTCTCCCCTTCAGAGGGCTAGTAAGCATAGTATACAGATTGAATCCCACCTTACATATCTCTTTTCTCACTTTCCTCTTACTTTATCTAATTTTCCTCAGAGCTTCCTATATCAACTATCATCCAGTCCACTATTACCATTAGTCAACTACCCTCTGTGTTGCCTGGGATCAGACAGTCCCACGATAACCCTTAATATTAAGCAGAATGGAGGGATCCCCATAGCGTTTAATGCCCACAAGGAAGAATGTCACAGCATCCACTCCCCCTCCTTCCTAAAAGCTGGACATCTTCCCCTGACAGGTTATCTCACCTAGCTAACTACTTGTATATATTTATAGTTCTTTATACATAGTATCCTCTCGGGATACTTGCAAAAATGTTTTAGGCAGCGGGTCACCAGGGCACGGAACCCACTTACGCCACCATTGGTTCCCCTCTGGTCTCCGCAACCACCTGCAAGGATCAGACGTGGACCCCCTTTTCCCCTGATCGGGTTCTCCCTCCCCGATCACGGGCCAGATTTGTATGCACGTTGTTTGTTGATTTGTGCATTGTTTTGTTCATTTATAACGTTTTGTCTTTTTCTTTGAAGGCTATCGTTCTCAGTTACCCCCCCCTTCCTCCCCCTCCCCAGTCTGCGGGGCTCAGTTCGGGATGTCGATGCGCAGGACACCAAGGTAAGAAGCACATGATGGTTAGGCTACCATGGCTCCCCTAAATGTATTAACCTTGAACGTGCAGGGCTTAAACATACCGCAGAAACGAGTTAAAGCTTTCAGATACTTCCAAACCAAGAAAGCGCACATTTTATGTTTACAGGAGACACATTTCACCCCTAATACGACCCCTAAGTTCTTCCACGCCTCCTACCCACAGGTTTACACTGCATCAGCCCAATCCAAAAAAAGAGGTACCCTTATAGCATTTCACAGATCTACGCCATTCACTATTAAATCAGAAATCATAGACCCCGAGGGCCGATATCTCATCCTAACTGGTCATTTATTGGACAACACAATAACAGTAGTCTCATACTATGCACCTAATTTAAATCCCCTACCATTTATGTCGCATCTCTTGCAAGTAGTAAACGCACATAAATTTGGGTCCATCTTCATCTGTGGAGACTCTAATCAAGTTCTCCTCCCTTTTCTTGACAAAACGCCCTTTTCCCCGTCCCACCAGAATAAATGGAACCTTTCCAGCCTACTGGCAAAATATAATTTAGCGGATTTATGGAGGGAAACAAACCCCACCAAACGTGGTTATACCTATTACTCGAACCCCCATAAATCGTCTAGCCGCATAGACCATATATTTCTGTCGATTGGCATGCTGCCAGAAGTCCTGGACTCAAGCATCATTCCAATTCCGTGGTCCGACCATAATGCAGTCCTCACTGTCCTATCCTCTATGATCCCCAAAAAACAAGACCCGACATGGTATTTACCTGACATTATTCTTAAACATCCCTCCTATAGGACAATAATAGAACAAGATTTAGACGAGTATATAACACTTAATACATCACCCGATGTCTCCTCGCTTACGCTCTGGGAGGCACACAAACCAGTGCTACGGGGGAAAATACAAAGGCAAATGGGGATCCTTAAAAGGGAGCGGAAACAATTATTCCACAAATTAGAGAAAGAACATGAGACAGTCTTCATGGCCTTCCAACACAGTCACACACCCGTGACAAAAGCCCGGCTGGACAAAGCACGAACGGAATTAGACCTATTTCTTACGGACACGGCTGATAAGATGATACTTAGGCGCAAACACTCTTTCTATAATAAAGCCAATAAATCAGGCACTCTTCTTGCGAGATCGCTCAATTCCATCAATAAAAACTATAAACCGATACATCTTAAAACAACAAATGGCAACTTCTCTAGTAACCCAGACAAAATTGTGCAAAAATTTAGCACACATCTTAAAAAACTGTACACAGAATCAAACTCTTTTAGCGAAAGGGAAGCGGATGCCTTTCTTACCAATTTGCAATTGCCTCGACTAAATGAATCACACAAAAATTTGTTGGATGCACCAATCACACAAGAAGATGTCATGTGCGCCATTAAAGAGCTAAAATTAAATAAACATCCGGGCCCGGATGGATTCACCGCGAGATACTATAGAACGTTTAGTAATCAACTTTCCCCAATGATGGTTGTGGCCTTCAATGATTTATTGAGCCAGAAATCCTTTAGGCAGGAGTCCCTCACAGCCACTATCTGCATGATACCCAAGCCACACTCTGACTCAACCCTATGTGACAACTACCGTCCGATATCCATGCTAAACACAGACGTGAAGTTACTCGGTAAAATATTGGCCAATAGGCTAAACAAAACAATAGGATCCTTGATTCACCGGGACCAAGTAGGCTTCATGCCCAGCAGGCAAGCAGGCGATAACATCAGGAGAGCAAGCCTGTTGGCATGTATAGCTAAAAAAAGGAAGATCCCTGCCTGTTTTCTCTCTTTGGATGTCAGACAGGCATTTGACTCAGTCTCATGGTCGTATATGGAATTTGCACTGAAAAAATGGGGCTTCGGCCCCAACTTTATAAGCTGGGTTCTGCAACTTTATCGAAACCCGAAAGCATATGTGAAATATGCAGGCTACAAGTCGGAAATGTTTGATATCCAAAGGGGGACCAGACAGGGTTGCCCGTTATCCCCGTTACTGTTTGCCCTTCTGATTGAGCCCCTAGCCCAAAAGATAAGACTTGACCCCAAGGTGCTTGGTATTGAATTAGGGGGAGTAAAGCATAAGTTATGCCTTTACGCTGATGATATTTTGTTGTTTCTTTCCTCTCCTCAAGTCTCGGGGCCCAACTTACTCCCAATCCTACATCAATTCGCGTCAATCTCTGGTTTGGCAATAAATCCCAAAAAATGCCTAGCACTCAACATCTCCCTTTCTCATACAGAACTATCGGCCGCCAAAGTGGGCCTCCCATTCGAATGGCCAGTCAAAAGCATCCCGTACCTGGGAGTACACTTGACCGCTGACGTCTCAAATCTTTATAGCTGTAATTATCCAGCTCTCCTGAAGCAGCTGACAAACTTAATGAAATCCTGGACACAACTCCCTCTTTCTTGGTTTGGAAGAGTCTCAGCCATAAAAATGACCATTTTACCCAAACTCCTGTACCTCTTTAGAGTGCTTCATATACCAGTACCTGCACATTTCCTGCGGATTGTCCAAAGACGAGTTTCCTCCTTTGTCTGGGGGCCCTCCAAACCTAGGATCAAACCACAAATCTTACACCTCCCAAAGACAGCCGGGGGGCTTGGTTTCCCCAATTTTGCAAAATACTATCAAGCCGCGCAATTAGCTATTCTGACTAAATATCACGCCAAGCAAGAAGCACCGATCTGGGTGTCAATTGAAGCAATAGAAAGTGATCCCATCTCAACCTCGAATTTGTTATGGGTCACCCCAAAACAACGGAAACACATAAATAATCCCATCACAAAACACACATTATCCCTATGGGACAAAGTAAAAAATAAACATCTCCTGATGTCCCCTTTAACCCCCCTGCTGTCTTTCATCAAAAACCCTGCTTTTTACCCAGCCTGGGTCTCCCCTAAATCCTTTACAGAATGGGTGGATCGAGATTGTACACAGAAATATAGGTTCTTCGACTCGACAACAATAATCCCCTTCCCATCCTTGAACAAATTGTATGGAATACCCCCCAAGGAAATCTTTCGATATCTACAGATAAAGAATTTCTTCCAACCCACAGCATGTACGACAATAGTCAACAACCGACTATCTGCTTTTGAAACCATATGCAATAATGACCCGCACGCTAGAAAAGTTATATCCACATTGTACCTCCTTCTGCTCTCGAACTCTAGCAATAACAAAATACCATATGTCCATAAATGGGAAGAAGATTTGGGAGAGGAGCTGAGTTCGGAGGAATGGGGTCAAATATGGAACAATACCAAAACAATGTTGATTAACGTTCTAGCGGCAGAAACAAACTTTAAGGTACTTTCCAGGTGGTACTTGGTCCCTTCTAGGGTAGCCAAATTCTCGAGTAACTACTCAGAATTATGCTTCAGAGATTGCGCAAATAGGGGGACTTACTTTCATACCTGGTGGTTGTGCCCGATAGTTCAGAAATTCTGGTCAGAGATATTAAAAATAATTAATGTACTTACGAATAAAACGATCCCCATGGACCCAAAAACGGCCTTACTTAACCTAAAACCGGTTAATGTCCCGCACGTTCACTTTACTTTGACAAACCAGCTTCTAACGGCAGCTAAACAGACTATAGCGAAAGCCTGGAAATCTCCAAACTTACACTTGAATGAAGTTATTAACAGAATGAACGTTGCTATGGTATATGCCAAGATGTCTGCTATTGAAGCTGACACAATCACCAGATTTGAAAGCGTATGGAAGCCCTGGCTGGATTATGTAACACAAAACACATTTAATGGAGAAGTACTCAAGCCATGGTAGCCCAGTCATCTAGTTGGTGTCCGGCTCATTGATATGCACAAGGTTGGTAGACTCCTGTTCTGACCCCGCAGACCCCTCTTTCCCTCCCTCCTCCCCCCCCCCTTTTTTTTCTTTTTTTTTTCTCTTCCTTTTTACTTCCTTTTTCCATTTCCCTCACATCTTCTTCTACTCACCCAAGACCGATTTTCTTTCTTTTTTTTCCTTAAGCACCCATCTTTACCATACTAATTAGATGTATAAGGATAGTCATGAAGTAACTTAGTAAATTTGTAGTCACGCGCTACTCAGGAAGCCTTAGAAGAAGCAAAGTATGCTATAGATCCTAGGGCCAGTAGCACTTAGCCACAATTCCTGGACTGTTATTAGTTTTTAGTATAGACAGGTTTAACACCTCTATGCTCCTGATTATCATTTTGTTCAATTCTTATGCTATAAGTGGAGGGAAAGGCTAATTATAGGGCCACCTCTATCGAATTTACTTACGTTATTATTTGTACACAGGCTAGATACGGAAATACTTTCTGTTCAATACCATTTAATTTTATTATTACTGTTCCCAAATGTACACTTGTCTTTAATACTGTTCAATAAAGATATATTGACAAGGAAAAATACATTTTCCTCACTACCATCCATCCGACAGTTAATGTTCCTCTTTGGACCTCCCCGGAAAATGGGCTTTCAAGGAAAGCCCATAAAAAGGAGGCAAGGCTCTCAAGGAAGCTCAAAGACCACACATAAAATTAGAATCCTGTTGCTCTGATACAATTATTGCAGGTGAACTACACTGTATTCCCATTGGAACAAATCAGCCTATTTAGAACGACAAGATAATTCTAAGGTTACAGTTCATTCATTTGCTTTGTGAGTGATAGGCTGTAATTAACATTCACATCTAATCTATCAACTGCACTATTAATATGACAAAACATAGTGGGAAGCTGTGCAGGTAAAGGCTTTTTTCACAGTATTGATCTAGTGGGCAAGCTCTTCAATGATACAAATTGCATCATTTGTGAGAATCATTGGACATAGACATATTTTATTGTACTGCCTTAACTGAATGTAACTCTGTGTCAAGGTCCGTGGAATTGTGTTTTCCTGAATGCATATGATCAAACCTTATTCTGGTCTACGTTTGTTGTGGCCTCAACTAATGCCGCGTACACATGATCATTTTTCAGCATGAAAAAAAAAAATGTTTGTTTTTCAGCATGTTGGAAAAAACAAAGTTTTTCCAACTTCATCATTAAAACGACGTTGCCCACACACCATCATTTTAAAAAAATGATCTAGCGAAGCGCGGTGATGTACAACACGTACAAAGGCACTATAAAGGGGAAGTTCCATTCGCCTTTGGGCTGCTTTAGCTGATTCCGTGTTAGTAAAAGACGATTCGCGCTTTTTTGTCTGTTACAGCGTGAATGTGCTTACTCCATTATGAACGGTAGTTTTACCAGAACGAGCGCTCCCATCTCATAACTTGCTTCTGAGCATGCACAGGTTTTTAACATAATTTTAGCCCACACACAATCATTTTTTGCAACCCGAAAAACGACATTGTTTAAAACGAAGTTAAAAAAATGCAGCATGTTCGAATTTTTTTTTTGTCGTTTTTCAGAACCTGAAAATGATGTGAAGCCCACACACGATCATTTAAAATTAAATTTTTTAAAAACAACGTTTTTTTCATGCCGAAAAATTATTGTGTGTATGCGGCATTAGTCTTTGATATCTAGATACGCTCATGCCAAAAGTTTGTACTTGAGATGAATGCCAAGGTTTTATGGAGCCCTTTGTGTCACATAAACTTTTATCCCATTGTGCTTGTGGTGATGGAAATTTTGGGCATGGAATAAACTCTAATAAACAAGCAATAATAATTACAAAGTTTGAATGCACATGTGCCAAGACTATGACAGCAAACAAGCTTTAAAACAAGCCATCACTGCACTCTCTAGCTACATGTACTGTAAAGTTCTGTATTTATTGGAGTACAACACTCAAGTTTTTATCCTGAAAATAGAGGGTAAACTGTGCCTGCGTGTTATATGCAGGGGGCTGTGGAATTTTTTTTCCTAAACTTCCCTCTTAAAGTTAGGGTGCGTGTTATACGCCTGTGCATGTTATACGCCGATAAATACGGTAAGTAATTCTCAAATATCACAACAGAGACTATGCATTTGGGTTACATAATAGGTAAGGCTTAAAAAAGACAATAGTCCATCCAGTTCAACATGTGGAGGTGTGCATGTGTCAGTGTCTATAATAATTTACCATATCCCTGTGTACATTCAAGAGTCTTTTAAAAAACCATACTCCCCGCAGCCACCACCAATTGTGGGAGAGAGTTCCACATACGTATTACCCTGACAATGAAGAACCCCCTGTGCATTTTAAGGTTAAACCGCTTCTCCTCCAGTCTCAATGTGTGGCCCCCATGTCTTTGTACACTTCCTGACACTGAATAGTTTTTTTTTTCCTATGCTGGGATCCCCATTGAGGTATTTTGTAGATCACTGCCATGTCCCCCCTTAAGCATTGCTTCTCCAACAAGAATACATTTAGTGTTTGCTGCTGGTCCTCATAATTGAGGTACTCCAGTCCCGTATTAATTTTGTTGCCCTTCTTTGGACTCTCTCCAGCTCCAGCACATCCCTTCTGAGGACCAGTGACCAGAACTGGACAGAATACTCCAGATGTGGCCTAACCAGGGTTTTATAAAGTGTCAGGATTATAGTTTTATCACTAGAGTAAATCCCTTTTTTATGCATGCTAATATTATGCCTGCTTTGGTAGCTGCAGCTTGACATTGCATGCTATTACTCAATCTGTCATCTATTAGGACACCTAGATCATTCTCCATCCTTGATTCTCCAGATTTTTTCCACCTAGTGAATAATTTGCATTTGTTTCTTGCCCGCAAGTGCATGTTTTTACATTTCTCCACATTAAACCTCATTTGCCATGTGTCTGCCCACTCCATAATTTTATAAGGGTCATTCTGCAAAATTTGGTTTCAGTCAGTTTCTAACAGCTAAAAGCACATGGTGTTAGTTCTCATTGAAATGTTGGCAGGTTGCCAAGATTCTTCATTCCAAAGAAAATAAAGAGGACAGAAATTGTTATTTTTGTGTGTGTGTGTAAAATTAGAAAATGTAATTCTCCTAAATTTTCCTAAAAAAGCCAAATAACTGACAAATTGCTATATTTTAAATATGTATGTCATTACCCTATTCCCCTGGGAAGATGTCACCCACAAAAATACGGATTAGACACCCACAATGGCTATTACAAATGTACTGTATTTATTTAAATCATAGAACATTTTTGTAAACTTCAGTTCCAGTGTGAATGACTCGATGCATCCCCTTCCCCCCTTCCTCCCCTATCTCCCCTCCTCCTATTTCTTCCTTCCCCTGGACTAACCCACCCTATGATCACAAGGTGCCCTCTTTTTTTTGTTTTATATAAATTCTCCTCAATGCCTATAACTACAGAGATGAATGAATATTTGTTGAATTCCAGGCAAATGTACAAGATGCTAATTAATTAATTAATATCTTCACATTAATCCACCCCTGTGTATATACAGATATCCTCATGTCACTGTCACCAGTTGTGCCCTCACCTTATAGGCATAGGGGCAGATCCACAAAATGATTACGCTGGCGTATCTATTGATACGCCGGCGCAATTTTAAATTTCCTGCGTCGTATCTTTGTTTTGTATCCACAAAACAAGATACGACGGCATCTGGAATCGATCCGACAGGCGTCTTAGTACGCCGTCGGATCTTAGATGCAATTTTTCGGCGGCCGCTAGGTGGCGTTTCCATCTAAATCCACGTCGAGTATGCAAATTAGCTATTTGCGGCAATCCACGAACGTACGTCCGGCCGGCGCATTTTTTTACGTCGTTTTCGTTCGGCTTTTTCCGGCGTATAGTTAAAGGTGCTGTTATGAGGCGTACTGAATGTTAAGTATTGCCGTCATTCCCGCGTACAATTTTGAATCTTTTACGTCGTTTGCGTAAGTCATTCGCGAATAGGGATTTGCGTAGAATGACGTCACCGTCGTAAGCATTAGCTTGTTCCGGGTTAATTTCGAGCATGCGCACTGGGATACCCCCACGGACGGCGCATGCACAGTTAAAAAAACGTTGTTTACGTTGGGTCACGACGTATTAACATAAAACACGCCCCCATTACATCCATTTGAATTCCGTGCCCTTACGCCGCCAGAGATACACTATGCCGCCATAACTTACGGAGCAAATTCTTTGTGGATTCGAAAAAAAAATAAGTTGCGGCGGCGTAGTGTATCTTAGATACACTACGCCCGGCGGGAAGATGCGCCCAGGTACGTGGATCTACCCCTTAATATCTGCGCCTTAGATCACAAATAATCCTCCGATTAGCTTCTTTGAATTTTTCTCCTTCTTATAGCTCAGGTGTCTCACATCACAGGGTGTGCTCCTTCCTTATTATTTACCATTGATCTCCACTCACATCGCTCACATGCAAAGTAACAAAGCTTGCAATAATGCTTTACCATTTTAAAAGGATTAATTTGTATAAACCATAAAACAAGTATCACTCAAATTTTCCAAAACCAATCCTTAATGTGCATATCCACAAGTGCTGGGACAAAGGTATCACCTCAATATGGTCTCTGCAGCCCCGGTGATCAGCGCTCGCCCGACCTTTACGCTGACTCTCTCTTCCTTGGTTGCTTCCTAGTTCCTCACACGCCACTGTGTAAATCTCAGAACTGGATGGACAGAAATACAGATCCTTTGGCAGGCAAAGCACTAATCATATGTTTATTTTATCTGTGTATTCATCTGTTTACCTGAGTTAGGCTTTACAGTGTTTTTTAATGTGTTTTAATGTTTTTAATGTTTTATGTACTGTAAATGCTTTAATATGCATAGTCTCCACACAGGTTCAATTTAAAGGTTTATTTTAAGGCTTTCACTCCTGGGGCAGTGGTCAGATCAGAGCAGCTGTGACTTCCTTGTTTTATATATTATCTTTTTATTTATCAATTTTTCAGTTTAATAAGTTATACAATAGGTGTCTCTACCTTTCATTTTCACATCAAAATAATTCAAGGCAAACATTCCCACCCCCCCTCCCCTAATAAAAAAATAAATAAAAATCATATATAAATGTCCTAGCCCCCTCTCTCTCCCCATCCCCTGCCCGTCCATCCTGGACTTAATCATTCCTATCTCAGCCCCCTCCCTGGTTTCCCCCAGGGCTCTGTCCTCCCGCCTTCGTCCCTTTAACACTCCGTCATCAACACAGATTCTCGTGATTTTTTTAAACTCAGCCCACTTCCCCCATGTGTTGTTGTATGCTTCTAGAGAGTCATCCATTCTATGTATTGTTTCTTCTATTGAGCCAAACCAATCTATTTTTACTACCCATTCCTTCATAGTGGGAGCTTTGGGGGTTCTCCATTATCTTGGGATCAGACTTTTATCGGCGTTCAGAAGATGGGGCACCAAAGTGTTCCTGTATTGGTCTATCTTTCTATATGTATCGTGGAACAAACATTTCCACGGATCTTTCTGAATCTGTTTTCCTGTTATTTGATAGATATTGTCTATTACTCTCTCCCAATAATCTTCTCGTACCCCCGCCATAGATGTGCAAAAGTCCCAAGAGCACCGCAGCCCCTCCAGCAAGTTGAGGGGGTCTCTATGTTTACGTTATGTGCTCTCTGTGGAGTGATGTACCATCTTGCTATTAATTTGTAGCACATTTCTATTGTCCTAACATCACTGGAAGCATAACAGGCTATCTTAAAAATTGTATTCCTATGTTTATCTCCCTGTAAGGGGCCTATTTCCTCCTCCCATTTACTCAAGTACGGGGGGTACTTGGGTCCTGCTTCCTCTATCAGTATTTTATAAATTTTAGACACAGTCTGTCCCAAGCTCTGCGGGGAGGAGAGAAGTGTCTCCATTGAGTTCATATCGCCCTTTCCCCGCAGTGGTTGGGGAAGGGTCTGTGTTAAATGTTTTATTTGTGCGTATCTCTATCTATCTAATGGTTTACTATCCCATTTCTGTGTTAACTCTGTGAATGTGCATATCCTATTTCCTGTCATCACATTGTGTAATAATATTTTTTTTTTTTTTTGCCCATCTAATAAAGTATATGTGCTCATATTTTCCAGGTTATAAATAATTTGTATCTTATAAAGAAATAAAGGTGAATTATATTGCCAGTGGTTTACTTTACCCAGTCCATCCCACCCTAAGCAAATGTTTAGTTAATGTGTTTGGTGACTTTCTTGAGATCTACAGACAGGCCCCTTAGGACAATTAAACCGAGGATCTTAGGAAAAGCCAGGCCGTAGTAATAAAATGACAGAGGGACACAGAAGAGGCTTTTCTGGCAAGTAAATACAATAGTTGATATCTGTTTGCTGTCTGCCATTAGTCAGAACATTCATCTTAGAACATTTATATTGGAAAACAGGTCACTTTACGGTATGTGGCTGCAATAGGAGAACAGTACTACAAAGCTGTTATAGTGCTTAATTTTTTACATGCAATCTTACTAATTTGTAGAAACATTTATACTGTACAATCAATATATATGTGTGTGCAAAAGAAGCTACAGTTCAGAACTAAATTTCAGTTATGATACAGTCAAGTGGTGTACATTTAAGTGAAATTTTAACTGCATTTCATCCTACATGTGTTATGCTGTACCTTTTCTGTAGCATTCTTAAGCGATGTTAGCATTATGTTCAGTCCCTCCATAAACAACAGTGCAGTACAGAGCCTTTACTTAAACATTGCCTTGGCAGACATATACATTTTATTAGGAAGCCTTGTGGAATGTCAGTGACTGACAGCTCTATAATACTTCGAAGTAAGACTCAAGGTCACTGATGGTTAATACAAAATGCTGGCAAGCACAATGTAACTACTAGAATCATATTTTGTTGCATTAATCTATTGTACTTTCAATGTTCAACCTAAAGTGACATATATGAAGGCTGTTAAGGAGTTTGCTATGAATCGATCAAGGGTAATGGAAATGATATTGTCAAAGTATAAATCCATATAAGTAATTGTATGTTATAAAAGTCTCCTCAGTAGAATGCTACCTCACTTTCATTTTTATCAGAGGTCTGGAAACCAATTTGTCATATAGATAGAATGTAATCGAGAGGAAAAAAAATAATAAGAAAATTGTTTTTTAATAGAAAGACTTCACAGAAGTGAAATTTAGATAAAGCCGTTGGGACTCCAGAGACTAAGGAGATTAATCTGAACAAAAAAGGAAGATTGGTTTGTTATTGTTATAATTTTTCATTTAAGTGATTGTTTTTGTAGTGGCTGTTTACAGTTTTCAATTAAAAAGCAAGCTAAATGTGAAAATAACGAATTCATCAAACTACTGTAAAAAATTGAATACTCTAGGGTATTACCTAGTAACTTTGTGGAAGTTCCCTAAAGTATGAATATTGTGGCAGAAACTACTAAGATACAAAATAATTGTCTAAGGATTGAAGTAATTTACCGGCCTCCCGGCCCAGTGTCACACTTTCTCAATGACTTATTTGCATGGCAACTCTACTTTATCATCTCTGAAGTACACACCATTATCCTTGGTGACTTTAACCACTTGCTGACCGCCTTTCGCATATATACTCTGGCAAGGCGGCTCGGCTGTGCAAACCGATGTACCTTGGTGCTTATTTTTTGTTTAAAGGTGATCAAATACCACCAAAAGAAACTCTATTTGTGGGGGGGAAAATAACATAAATTGTGTTTGGGTACAACATTGCATGTCCGCACAATTGTCAGGTGAAGTGACAAAGTGCCGTATCGCAAAAAATGGCTGGGTCATTAAGGGGGTAAATTATTTTGGGGCTGAAGAGGTTAACATTCCAATCAATGTTAATACCTCAGCCACTTATCAATCACTTAATATCCACCCTATAGCAGGTATACTGCCACAGGGTGGAGTCTCTGCACTGGATCATGTTATATATATATATATATATATATATATATATATACAGTATATATATATATATATATATATATATATATATATATATATATATATATAGCGGGCCTATTGATGGGTACCAAAGATTTGAGGTCTGCCGGCAGTCACCAATTATCCTGCAGAGACACAGAATGGTGGTCTGCCCATGTAAACAAGGCAGATTGTTGTTCTGACAAGATGGTAGGCATTGATCCTGTGTATCCCTACCTTCCCCTAGTAAGTCCACCTCCCACAGTATAGTAAAACACTGGTTAGGCACACAACCCTTTGATTGCCACAGATGTTAACCCCTTCCCTTTCAGTGTCATTAGTACAGTGGCAGTGCAATTTTTTTAGCACTGATCATTGTATTATTGTCACTGGTCCCTAAAAAGTGTCAAAAGTGTCAGTTAGTCTTCGAATGTCTGCCCCAATATAACAGTCCCACTATAAGTTGCTGATTGTTGTAATTGCTAGCAACAAATAAGTAGATAAATAAAAAAAAATCATAGTTTGTAGAACTTTTGTGCAAACCAATCAATGTGCGCTTATTGTGATTTTTTTCACCAAGAATATGTAGCAGAATACATTTCTCTTTAGTAAATAGACAGAATACAGCGCTCCATTATTCTTGACTATAGGGTTATATTGCGCTCTGCAGGAGTAGGACTAGGCAGAACAAAAAAACTTGACTACGCCCATGGGCCGTCCTCAGTCAGTATATAACCCCCTTCCTGCTACAGGCATTCAGTTTGTTTCTGTCTAGTCAGGAGTAAGGAACTAGGCGCCCTGCTGGGATCTTTTGGTTTTAGCAATCTTTTTCTCCTCCTATGCATATTTTTTTCCTTTTTTTCCTTGGAGATCTCAAATCAACTGCCAGGCTGGGCAAAAGGGTGGATAATCTAGATTTAGTGGTCCCCCCAGTCCGGACAGTGAGCGCGTGCAGACTGCAGCTATGTGCTAGATCGGCCGCAACATAGCCTTAATGGACCGTGGCTGGCCTGCGAGTCCCCCTGGCCAACAGCTCCTCCACTTTGGTGGCAAGGGGTTCTGTCTGGAGCGACACCCGCATCCATGGAGTGATAAGTACAGACCCCCTCTACTGCATTGCATTGGGGGTGGATGTGGGTACCATCCAGGGATGGTCAGACCTGACTATAGGTTCTCCTGCTCCCATCCTAGATCCCTCTGTTAAACTAGGGTTCCCCCTCCCTTATTCATCTTTTCTCTGTGGATGTTTCCTGGGAGGCTTATTGGTGTGGGGTGCAGTACCTTTGTCTGAGACTGTTGGGGGGTTTAGTTCCAGTGCAGAGGGTGCAGGGGTGTTCCGCTGTCCACTGCTGCCGGCTAATCTGCCACTCGTTCGCACAGTGGGCATTCTGTTGTGGTGTTTGTCTCCGTCAGTGGGGGAGGTCATATTTTTGTAGTCTGTGATGTCGCAGCGCACACTGGTGGATTCACTTGTTACTGTAGTGCGTGGCTGTGGCTTATGTGGCCACGGATGTGTCTGTCCCTTTTGATACACACGAGACGCCTCGTACAGCTAAGGTATTTCCCTATCTTCCCTATTTTGACAAATTTGCCTATAAGGAGTGATGGCAACCAAAGCAATCTTTTGTGGCCCCCATACATTTTGCAATACATTTCTCCTTTCGATTAATCACTTTTTAAAAAGTGGACTGGTCCATCGTTGGTGGACCCTCCTGTTTCCAGGTTGAATAAAGCAACCATGATCCAGGGGAATCCTCTAAAGACCCGGCCGATAGGAAAGCAGAGTCTGTGGCATGCAGTATGTTTACTATGGCAGATTTGGCATTGCAACTGGTCCTGGCCTCAGCCCTGGTGTCTCTGACCATAACTAATGGGCCAAGCTTTGTGCCATGGTCTAGGAAATTAGCAGGTTCCTGCTTATGTTGATCTGGTGGTCCAGTTGGTCCAGGGGCTGAAGTTTATATGTGATGCATCTTTGGATGCGGCTCACGTGCTGTCCAAGCTTTCCGTTTCAGCAGTACTGATTAGGCGCGTGCTGTGGCTTAAGAATTGGTGTCACATACCTGATGGTGGTGAGCCCCGAAATAGCAGAGGGAGGCCTCCCTTATGGCTCCCACTCGCGGCCCCTGGTTAAGTAACAGAAGGCACAGGAGTGAGGAGTGGTACGAGTGTCTGGCAGGATCAACAGGGATAGGGGTAGTCCAGACACCCAGGAACTCCTCAGGAACTAGGAAACAGGAGCTGAAGCAGCAGACAGGTTTGGCAGACAGGAGCTGGAACACTGGACCAGGACCAGGAACAGACAGGCACAGTTCAGCAGACTGGAACAGCTTGAAGTGGAACCAGGAATAGACAGGAACTGTTCAGCAGACTGGACTGGAACCAGGGGCAGACAGGATGGTCAGGTTGGTTATCAGGCGGTCGGCAAAGGTACAGAGGTGCAGGCAGAAGAATAGTCAGAACAGGCCAAGGATCAGGTGCAGGCGGATGGCTGATATAGTCACAGGTAAGCCGGGGTCTTTCACAGGTCAAATCACAGATCAGGTTTCAGGTACACAAACGCTGTAGAGCAGACGGCGGGGACTGTATGTGACAGGCAGGCTTAAATAGTCCTCCTGGCACCAAAAGAGGTGCGCGTGTGTGCACGTACGCGTGCGCACACGCATGCGTGGTTGCATCCGTGATCGGGAACCCTGGAAGTGTCTGAGGTGCCTGTTTCTGGCAGGATCTTCATGACAATTGGTCTGCAGACCAAGCCTCCAAGAAAGCTCTCATCAATCTGCCCTTTCAAGGCAATCGCCTGTTTTGGGCTGCTCTGGATGACAGCATTAAGAGTAAGCAGACAGCCTTCTGTATCGACTTGCATACAGGTTCTGCACCTAGTTGTGTCCACCTTCAAGGCAGTTCCGTTTGCACAGTCCTGTATGCGGCTCCTTCAGCAGGTTTGGTTTAACAGGAAGATACCAAGGTTAGTGACAATGTCACAGGTTCCTCTGGTAGACGGTTCATTCATCCTAGTGGCACTGTGGGGCCAATACCTATTTCTCAGAGAGGTCAAGTTGTCCCCAGGGCTGAGCTTCCAGCCTGCTTTCCAGTCGCTGGTTTTGATGGCTTGGCTGTTAAATGCCAGGTACTTAAGGATAGAGGTTTGTCTGGATCAGTGTTCCCTACTATGTTGAAGGTAAGGAAGCCGACTTCTAGCAAGATATGCCACTGTAATTGTAAAGCGTACATTTCTTGGTGTGAGTCAATTGGCGCTCATCCTCGCTCTTTTTCTGTGGCTTGGCCTTTCTTCAAGGGGGCGTTAAACAGAAGTTGGCCTTGAGTACCATCCAAGGGCCTGGTGTCTGCCTTAGCAATCTTCTTTCAGCCCCTAGCCACACACTCTTTAGTTTGTACCTTCATTCAGGGAGTTTGACAGGTGGCTCCGCCTGTACAGTCTCTTTTGCTGCCATTGAGATTTAAACATAGTGCTCTTGGTTCTTCAGAAACCTCAATTTGAGAATATTCAGAAGATTCCATTGGCTATATTTCCCCAGAAGGTGGCATTCTTGGTGGCTATTCCATAGGCCCGCGGGGTGTTGGAGTTGGCGGCATTATGCTGTCACACTCCCTATTTGGAGGTCCACAGAGATAAGGTGGTTCTTTGTCCCTGTCCATCGTTCCTACCCAAAGTTGTTTCAGACTTCCATTTGAATTAGGACATTAGGTTGCCTTCCTTGCGTCCCAAGCTGGCTCTTCCCAAGGATTTTTTTTTTTTTTGCGTGTTTTGGATGTGGTTTGAGCGATTCAGGTGTACCTGGCTGACCATTTCTTCAGGTACCATCTGCTGTAGGGTGTTTTTCTTATTTATTTTTACAGATGTGTGTAATATCACAATAAGAACACACTACTTGCAAAGAAGATTGTAGACTGTGTTGTTTTCAAAGATTTGAGTTTCATATTGGTTATCTACACTGTATATAATATATGTAGTGAATATTTGCATTTTACATAGTGTTGAAGTTGTTTGTTACACACACAGGAGATTTTGAGGAATATTGTATTTGGGTGGTTTGGCACAGTAGGATCAAATTATTAGTATATACTTGTTGCGCTGTACTTTGGAGATTTACAATGAAGCCTAATTAGGAATCTTTTGGTTATGCATTGCAACCTGATCTGCTTCAGCTGGTTGTTATTTTGTGTGCAGGTTTCAGTCTTCTCTGTGGACTGTACAAGTTGTCATTCTTTGCTTTAGTACAAACATTAAATCAAAATGTTTTGTTGCAGACTGGTGAATCCTTCATATTCCCTTACCCTTAAAGGGTAATTTAATTGTTTCACTTTGTTAACACATTTTGTGAAAGGTTCACTTTTTAGTTTCCATGGAACAAACTTACTTTACTAAAAAGAATACGTCTATGCAAATCTCTAATAAACTGCATCTTGTTGTTATGGGAATTAACTATACCTTTCTCTGTGAATTGATAAAGGATGTGTTAACACAGGGCTCTAATATTTATTTGATAGCTTCATGATATATTCTCTTCATAAAAACAAGGGCTTTACTACGAAAGCAGTAGACAATTTAATCAAATGAATAAATCACTGACACGTCTCTAAAATTACTGCAAAAATCTCATCACAGAGAAAAAATGACATTAAGATGATCTGACAAAGGTTTAGTTCTAAACACTAGCAATGGTAATTTAAAAACAGCAAGGGGTCTTATGTAACAGTAAAATCAAATTATAATAAGTTACCAGCTGAAAGTGCTCCCCTCCATTATATAATATGATAGTGAATAGTTAAAATGTATGTAAATCTTAGCAATTAACTCTTATTTGCTTGTCTGTTTTATAAGTGCAAAAACAAACTGTCGATCCTGCCAAAATTCAGTAATTTAGTGAGTTCCTTAAATCCTGTAGTGAGCTGACAATGCTGTACTGATATGTCAAACAATATCATGAGTGTTGCCAGAGTTCTGTTTGTGATCTGCAGAAAACCACCCCATGTTATGGACATGATGAGAGGGAAAGGTGTTCTGTAATTTTAACATATTACCTAACAGGGTGACAGAACTGCTCATCCATAAGTACAGTACTATGAGTAAGCATTACCCCCAGGGAAGGGTATTGAGTTACTAGCATGATCAACAGGTGAAAAGACAGTAAAGGAAGCTTGGAAAAATGAATAATGGAAAGCTAAATCTGAGACCGCGTACACACGGTCGGTCCATCCGATGAGAACGGTCCGAAGGAGCCGAGAGGCAAGCATGGAATTCACAAAGCACTTCCTTCTAAAACTGCGCTGGGTTTCCTAGGCGTAAGCCGGCATAGGTGGAAGTGGGCGTGAGCCATGCAAATGAGGCGTGACACCATGCAAATGATGGGCCGAGCGCCAGACAGATACAAATAACGAACGTCACATGCGCTGTCCCGTGGACGCATCCCAGTTCGCATGCTCACAATCACGTCGGAACAACTGCCTAAGATACGCCGGATCACTGCCTACGGCGTGAACGTAACCTACGCCTAGTCATATTCACGTCCAACGTAAACTACGTAAAATACGTGGGCTTGTGTTCCCTGGTGCGTCGGGCGCAAGTACGATCGTGAATCGGCGTATCTCCCTCATTTGCATATGTGAATAGAAAATCAATGGGAGCGCCAAATACGTCCAGCGTAAATATGCGCCCACTATACGCAGGCATAGGCAAGTTATGTCGGTCGGATAAAGCCTATTTTCAGGCGTATATTAGTTTCTGAGTCCGGCGCATAGATACGACAGTGCATATTTGCACTTACGCGGCGTATCTCGAGATACGTCGGCGCAAGTGCTTTGTGAATCCAGGCCAAACTGTGTGCACTCAGTGCTAAAAATGTGCAAAAGCCAAGAATATAAAAAATAAAAATTAATATAAAAAATAAAATTAGGATTCCAAGCATACAAGTTAATAATGTGTATAACAACAGTTTCTGTGACGAATAATCCAAAACAAAATTATCATATAAAGTGAATAATATTCCAAGTGTGAAATCAATACGAATTTCCTCAAATGCAAAGTGCCTGTCCCGAGTGATGAAACCAATGTGGGTTTCCTCAAATACAAGGTACTTGTGCCTTCATCCAGTGAAGGTGCCCACGTTTCCCCCAGCCTCTCACCTTATTGGCTCAAAGATAGGCCTTTTGCATGAATCTACACTAGCTGAACGGTCCCTGGTACAGCGACACACTACCCATTCAAAATCCTGGTCACATTCCCTGGACAACCATGCTCAATAATAGAGGAAGGAAGAGGGGGCTCCATAGTGTAGTATATAAATAAATGTTTAATCAAAACTAAAATCAATACAATTACAATATTCCAGAAAACAAACAGCATATAGAAATTAAACTTCTGGTCTCGGCCACGACCAGAAGTGACGTCACCACGGCTTTTCACTGTCCACGTGACTTTCTCAAAGGGGATAGAGCCGTGGTGTACGATGGTGACTTATATACCAGATTGCTGTCATGGTAACAGGCACCGCAATATCCACGGGCTAAATAATTGTCCATAATCAACTGAAAACACCTGGATAAAAGACTTTACAAATTTCCTAACATAAAATTCCTAATTAGCAAAGAAAATATTATTATTAAAAAGCTAAAACAATGGATATTCTGATCACTCCATCTAGTGGTCAGATGTATCAATAACACTCTTCAAATGAATCAAGCTTGGAATCATTTGAAGAGTGTTATTGATACATCTGGCCACTAGATGAGTGATCGGAATGTCCATTGTTTTAGCTTTTTAGAGCTGGGCACCTATTATTTTTATTGAATATTTTATTGCTTATCTGCACAGGAGTTGTCTATCACATGAATTGTTTTTTTGCACAGGATTTGTATATTTATTAGTTATTTGCAGCAGATACCTATCTTTGATCAATTGCTATTTTGAACAGGAGTTGTTTTATCCCAGGAGTCATTCATTTGCATTAGGTGCATTAGAAGAGTTATATATTTTTTATAATATTTTTTATATATTTTTATGTCTTCATGTCTTTATTATTGTGCAAACACTTTGCTGTGGCTGCTGCTTATTTTAGCCCTTCCTTTGCCCTTGTGGTTTGCGCATCAATACCCCCTGTTTACAGGTATGTCCACTTGCCATCTGCAGAGCTCTTCGCCAAAATTCAACAAATTCATTCATTTGGAAATATTCAAATGAACAAAAACCCATTAAACAATTTTTTCCTAAAATTCGAAAATGTGGGAATTCTGAAACTCGAAAATTAGAAAATCTGAAAATCGAAAATTCCAATATGCGAAAATCGGAAATTTGAAAATCCTAAAACTTGAAAATCCAAAAATAAGAACAAAAATTAGAAAACGCAAAAATTCAAAAATCTGAAATTATAACTAATAATGACTATTACTAAATATTAAATTATAGGCATTGAAATTTACTTTCAAATTTGTCTGTTAGTGGATGTAATGAAATACAAATTTATCCGAAGTTACGAATTATCCGAAATAACGAATGCCACATCTAAACGAATAGTTAGAGTGTAACAAATTAATAATAATAAATAATAATTTAAATGTATATTTTTTTATTATTTCTTATTATTAATTTGTTACATTCCATTTGTTTAGGTGTGGCATTCCTTATTTCAAATAATTTGTAACTTTGGATAAATTTGTATTCCTTACATTCGCAGCCAAATTTGAAAGGAAATTCCAATACTTATAATTTAATAGTTACTATTAGCTAGCTAGTTGTTTCGGATTTTTTAATTTTCAGAGTCTTGAATTCTCCAATTTTAAAATTTCGGAATTTTTGGATTTTTAATTTTCCAAATTTTCAAATTTTCGAATTTCGATTATAACAAATGACCCGAAAAATGAAAAAAAATAAAAATAACCAGGCCATTTTTTCAGATTCAGCACTGCGTCCCTTTAACTGACAATTGCGTGGTCGTGTGATGTTGTACCCAAACAAAATTGATGTCCTTTTTTTCCCAGAAATAGAGATTTCTTTTAGTGGTATTTGATCACCTCTGTGGATATTATTTTTTGCGATATAAAAAAAAAGGCCAACAATTTTGAAAAAAACCAATATTTTTTACTTTTTGCTATAATAAGTATAATAAAAAATGTCTTCATCAGTTTAAGCCTATGTGTATTCTTCTTCTACACATTTTTGGTTATTATTATTATTTATTTTTTCCAGGAAAAGCGATGGTCAGCAATTTTTAGTGGGACTGCAACATTGTGGCGGACAGAATGGACACTTTTGACACTTTTTTGGACCAGTGACATTTATACAGTGATCAGTGCTATAAAAAGGAAAATAACCGATTACTGTATAAATGACACTGTCAGGGAAGGGGTTAGCACTATAGGGTAATTAAGTGGTTAAATGTGTCCTAGGAAGGTGTTTCTAACTGTGGGGGGGTGTACTGACAGGGAGTACAAAGAGATTGCTGCTCCTAATCCCTCTTGTGATTAGGAACAGTGTGGCTGCCGTGTCCGTTGACCGCTGACCACGTGCATCGGCTGCGGCACCATGGGCGCCCACAGTATCTATTACACAGAGCGCCGTACCAGTATGGCAATTCACATAATAGAGCCACCCTGCTGCAGTATAACTGCAACGGCTGGTCGGCAAGTGGTTAACAACAGATCTGAATTAGCAGGCTTGCAAACTCTGGCCTTTCCAAATGACTGTTGTGACTGGCCCTATTGGACATTGGTTAGAGACATTTTTAGGGTTTCTTCATATCTGTTTACTAGGCTTCACAATTTAGTAAATCTAGGCCAATACATCTTCCTGGTAGTTTTGATTTGTCAGTACTCAATGGGGTTGATTACATAAAGGAATAGATATTGCTCACCTAATAAAGTAGATCTCAACTTTTGAAAGTGTATTTTCACTACGTAACATGATTGTTAGTGAATAAGGACAATACCCAATTATGTGTAAGCAAAATCCTGTTTTTCTTTTATTTATTTTGTTCCCCTCATCCTTTTACACGATTGAGTATTAAGACTTAACATAGATTCACCCTATTATATAATAATATTCACTGTATATTATTCCTTTCAACCTCATTGCATTGCTTTAACTTAACGTGAATGTAAACCTAAACAGTGAACTCCTATTTGCTCTCTTTTGATATGTTTAACTTGCCAATGGAAGCATGTTCTTGTATCTGTTTGATAAGTGCAAAAAACAGTAGATCATGTCAGAAATTTAGAGCTGTTCTCTCCACCCTTCCTGTTATTTCAAGGAGCCAGCAGTCAGTTTTTTAGGTGGAGCCAATTGGACCATCCATTTCCCTCTATGGAGCGGTGGGTGTCAATGGACATGCGTCCATTGACACCCGTTAACATCTGATCCGATCCTACCTGCTAAAAACAGATGTATGGGAATCTGTTCCTTCAGCTGTCTAGTGGATCAGATCGTATGGCCATCGGGTGTAAACAGACAAGCAGTCCATTTACATCTCACCAACCATAGAGGAGAGGGGGCTCTGTCTGTGTCCGTGTCCTGCATTAGGAGAGCAGACACAGACAAGCCATCCGCCTGCTAGGCCTGCTAGGCAGGGATCAGTGGACAGATTTCTTACTGAGCAGACAGACTTCTGACAGAGTCCGCCCTATCTGAAAGGGGCCCTTATGTTGCCAAGATTATTGTTAATAATATTATTACACAGGATTTAAATGAAGCCAACAGTTTGCATATATAGTTACATAGTTACATAGTTAGTCAGGTTGAAAAAAGACACAAGTCCATCCAGTTAAACCAAAAAAAATCCCATATACACAATCCTTTACCCACAGTTGATCCAGAGGAAGGTGAAAAACCCCATGATCCATGAAGCATGATCCAATTTGCTATAGCACGGAGAAATTCCTTCCTGATCCCCCGAGAGGCAATCAGATTTTCCCTGGATCAACTTTACCTATAAATGTTAGTACCCAGTTATATTATGTACATTTAGGAAAGTATCCAGGCCTTTTTTAAAGCAATCTACTTAGCTTGCCAGAACCACCTCTAGAGGGAGTCTATGGCCCCGTACACACGACCAGTTTCCTCGGCAGAATTCAGCTTCCGACCGAGTTTCTGGCTGAATTCCGCCGAGAAACCCGGCCGTGTGTACACTTTCGGCCGAGGAAGCCGACGAGGACCTCGGCAAGGAAATAGAGAACATGTTCTCTATTTCCTCGTTGTTCTATGGGAGAACTCGGCCCGCTGAGGTCCTCGGCGGCTCCAGGACTGAACTGGCCGAGGAACTCGATGTGTGTATGGGGCCTATTTCACATTTTCACATCTCTGAAGCCTCGTACACACGCTCCGTTTTCTCGGCAAGAACCAGCAAGAAAACTGCTGGCAGAGCTTTCTCGAGTAAACCGAGCGTGTGTGCGAGGCTTTCAGGTTTCTCGTCTGGAAATCTGGCCAGAATCTCGACGAGAAAAATAGATATCCTGCTCTCTATTTTCTCGCTGGGATTCTTATCGTCCTTTTTCCTGATGAGAAACCCGAGAGTATGTATACTTACCTGTCGCCGTGGAAACCCGCGCATGCTCGAAATGACCACGTTTTTTTCCTGACGAGATTCTTGCCTGTGTGTACGAGGCCTTACTGTGAAGAAACCTTTCTGTATTTGGTGATGAAATCTTTTTTCCTCTAGATGTAAAGATAGGTGCCTTAAAAAATAAACAAAGACAATACAGTTACAATTGAAGGCAAGATTGGAGGAGCCCTGCTGAGGGCTTTCAATTTAAAGGAACTGGAAAACTAACCAAAAAAAAAGATAACTTAACAGTTCCATAGTTCCATAGTATATTTGCAGAATTATTATAATTTATTATCAAAATGCCTTTTAAATGAGAAATTACTATAATGATTTGGTAGTGTCTCTGCAGAAACATTTATTTTTCTCTTCAGTTAACATATAAACATACAAACAAAATGTGTTGGTCCTCCCCAAATAAGCTAACACATTCAGAATATTTACCTGTGAAGTCAGAATGACTGTAATCACATCTGATAACTTTCTCCTCATCTCCAAATGATGAATTTCCAGAATCCAACAGCTGCATAACTAGATGTTGCTGTCAATTTGTTAAATGCATAGGCAAATATCTTAGTGCAGGCCACTTGGGAGGAATCCAGATCATAACTAAATCATTAGTATGTATATATGTATTTAGACTGTGCAACTGAATGCTCATAACTTACATAGTTAATGAATATACAACAGCATACCATAAAATGTATATAAATGGACAAACCTTAAAGTGTTACTAAACCCACAACAGTAAAATCTGTCTGTATATGCAGCATAGCATGCTTGTTATACTCATGGTGGAACTTAAGGGGTTAATCCTCTGCATTGTGTAAAAAGGCTGTTTTATCCTGTATGCACATATTCCCCCCTCCTGCACTGTCTATCTGGGGAAAGCCAGCTAACACAGGCAGAGTAGTCAACCTGCACATGCTCAGTTGTGTCTTTTATGATGGAGAGAATATGTACTTGTTCTCAGAGATAGCAAGGTCACATGATATTGACATCACACATGTGAGCATTCTAAACAGGCTAAAGTGGAAATCTCCTCCTACCTGAATTCTCAACACTGGAGAAACTATGCAGTTTACTGTGGTATACAAAATCAGCCAAAAAGGTATAAAGTGGCAATATTTTAATGTAAAAGGAAGATTTATAAGCTGTGGGCACTGTGGTGGCAGATAAACAATTTTCATATTAATTGGTTTAATAACACTTTAACCACTTATGGACCAGCCGCCGCAGTTATACTGCGGCAGGCTGGCTCCGCTGCACGAGCCGTCGTAGCTGTATGTCGGTCGCTTTAAATGACTTTAAATGACTGCCGGCCGCTAGCGATCTCTGGGCATGAGAGGTAGAACAGGGACATGTGTGTGCACATCCATTTTTACAGTATCAGTGCATTTTTATAGCACTGATCGCTGTATACATGCCAATGGTCCCAGAAATGTGTCAAAAGTGTCCGATGTGTCCGCCATAATGTTGCAGTCTCGATAAAAATCGCAGATCGCCGCCATTACTAGTATAAAATATAAAAATAAAAATGCTATAAATCTATCCCCTATTTTGTAGACGCTATGGGCCGGGTTCAGAAAGGACTTACGACGACGTATCTCCAGATACGCTGTCGTAAGTCCAAATGTGCGCCGTCGTATCTATACGCGTATTTTGGAAATCAGATACGCCTGAATTTTGCCAAGATACGACCGACGTAAGTCTCCTACGCCGTCGTATCTTGGGTGCATATTTACGCTGGCCGCAAGGGGCGATTAAGCTACACCGTTTACGTAAGACGTACGTCTGGCGTAAAGTTACCCCTGCTATATTAGGCGCAAGTAATGCAAAGGTATGGACGTCGGAACAAGCGTTGGATTTTACGTTGTTTACGTAAGTCGTACGTGAATGGGGCTGGGCGTAGGTTACGTTCACGTCGTTGCCATTGAGCTGTCGTATCCTACGGCATAAATTTGACGTGATTCTGAGCATGCGCGCGAATGCGCCGTTCGTTTGGCGCTTCATTTACATGGGGTCATGATTCATTTCAATACAACACGCCCACTACCAGCCTACTTTGAATTACGCTATGCCGCCGTAACTTAGGGAGCAAGTGCTTTGTGAATACTGTACTTGCCTCTCTATGTTACGTCGGCATAGCGCATATGAGATGCACTAGGCTCGCACAGAGATACGCCGATCTCTGTGAATCTGGCCCTATAACTTTTGTATAAACCAATCAATATATGCTTATTGTGATTTTTATTACCACAGATATGTAGAAGAACACATATCGGCCTAAACTGAGAAAAAAATTGCTTTATTTAAAAAAATGGGGATATTTATTATCGGAAAAATTAAAACATATTGGCCCGGATTCAAGTAGAGCGGCGTACATTTGTGCGGGCGTAGCGCATCTCATATGCGCAATGCCAACGTAACATAGAGAGGCAAGAACAGTATTCACAAAGCACTTGCTCCCTACGTTGCACCGGCGTAGCGTAAATTGGTCGGCGTAAGCCCGCCTAATTCAAAGTAGGAAGGAAGTGGGCGTGATCCATTTAAATGAAGAGTGACCCCATGCAAATGAAGGGCCGAACAAACGGTGCGTGATTCAATCCACGGGAGATGGGATATGGGAAATGAAAGGAATTCATTTTCCACAGCCACCCAGTCCTTGCTATTGGCATGGAGATGCCAATCAACAATCCTGGCAAGTTGGCAGGCCTTATGATAGAGTGCAATGTCAGGTAAACCTAGACCCCCTTTGAGCTTTGGCAGGATCAATGTATCCCAACTTAGTCGAGGGGAGCGGCCGGACCAAAGGAACGCCTTACAGCAACGGTTGACCGCAGCGAAGAAAGACTGTGGCAGCCTGAGCGGTATTGCTTGTAGCAGATATAGAACTCTGGGGAGGACATTCATCTTCAGCACTGCCGCCCTCCCAAACCAAGAGAGATGACCCTTGGTCCAACACTGCAAGTCCTCCTTAATGGTCTGTAGAGTCGGTAAAAAATTAAGAGCATAAAGGTTCTTCAAATCGGGGGATATCTTAATACCCAGATAAGTAATACTGTGTCTCCCACCGAAATGGGAAGGACTGCCTGCAGTGTGAGACCAACGAGTCTGGGAGGGAAACATTTAGAGCTAGAGACTTGTCAAAATTTATTTGGAGGTTGGAAAGGAGTTTGAACATTTGGAAGTCTTGTAGCAGATTGGGAATCGTCGTGAGGGGGTCGGAGAGGAATAAAAGAACATCATCAGCATAAGCAGCAACTTCACAGCATTTACCCCGAACATCAATGCCCTTAATAGTTGGGTTATCTCTCAATCTGCGCAGTAACGGTTCCATCGTGAGCACAAAAATAATTGGAGACAAGGGGCACCCCTGGCGGGTTCCATTTGTGAGTGAGAAGGCGTTTGACAGTTGGCCGTTAACCCTGACACATGCAGTCGGGACAGAGTACAGTGCCATAATCACCAATTTGCTAAGCACCGCCTCCATGTAGTCCCAAGCCACCCTGTCAAACGCCTTCTCAGCATCCAAAGAGAGAAGGAACCCCTTCCCTCCCGAAGACGACAGCCAGTGGTGTACATTGAGCGCTTTGATGGTGTTGTCCCTGGTCTCCCGTCCAGGGACAAAACCAACTTGATCAAGCGAGATAATGTTAGGGAGGAAAGGCAGCAATCGGTTCGCTAGGATTTTGGCATAGAGCTTTACGTCGACGTTGAGCAAGGAAATCGGTCGTTAGTTTGATACTAATGTGGTGTCCTTACCTGGTTTAGAAATCAGGGAGATGTGGGCATTAAGTAGTTCCCTGTTGTGATGGACGGATGTCAGGAGAGCATTAAACACTGTCAGAAAGTTCGGGAGTAACACGTCTGCAAAAGTCTTGTAGTAACAAACCGGTAGGCCATCTGGGCCAGGGCTTTCATTTGTTTCAATGCCCCTAGGGCTTCCTCCATCGTAATGGGGGAATCCAAGTGCGACAAGTCTTCCAGGGGGTCAATGACAGGGCCATAGTCCATCAGGAATTGGTCAATAAGCATTCGTCGGAAAAAGTGCAGCGCCAAAAAAGCGAGGTGTCCCCGGGCAGGGGATCCTCAAGTGTTGAGTGAACGTGATACAAAAAATAGGCCTAGATATCACATCTAGATCCCAATAACTATATATAAATGGTGAAATCCATATATATTCCACAAAAATGCAGGTAAGATACCCAAAGGGCCAGAAATAGACTTTAAGCCCACAGTGTGTATATGGTGACCAAATAACCAAAGGGTTTGTGAATTCCAAAAGTTTTGAACATGTAACCATAAGATTATAAATATATAAATATATAAAAAACAATCAGTGCCACCATAAATGGAGTGTATAGTCCAAATTCAACACATAGACATGATGTTGTTAATCCCATGGATAAATGGGGAAAACTGTGTCTCCTCTGTCGTCCCAATCAGACACACAAGAATTGTGTTTGTATTCTCCTAGATTCCAATATCACCACATCTCCCAGGAAATAATCATTAACGTAAGGGTAGATTAAATACGCTTACCAGCTGATGTAGACCCACAGCTCACCATATGGTGGGGGGTCCTCAGAGCTTGTGTGGGCCAACTGCCCTCTTTGGTCTCCGTACCGGATACGTCTCCTAATACAGGCAGTCCCGGCAGAATCTTGATGAGGTCGCAGGAAAAGTGGCCAAAAATGAAAATTCAGAGTGGTGCAGATCTTGTAGCGAATGATACACTTACAGGGTTCAATCAGAGAGAGAGAAAAAAAAGAGGAGAAAAAAGGAGGGCAAACAACTCCTCATAGTGTAAAAAAGTTTTTATATAAAATCAAAAAGTACACTTTAAAAAATCCAAACAGGAAATCCAAAGTCACACATGATCCATACGGGTAAAAAAGTTTTCCCCAACTCACAGCAATACTTCACTTCAGAGAACAAAAATCTTAGTAAAGGAGTCCAAATGCGCAGTGGAAACAGGTAAATCCAGCAAAAACCGGTTTCGTCTTATCAGACTTCAACTGGGGTGTATGACTGGACACAAAGGATCCTCTGCGCTTTAAATAGCCCCCCCTGATTGTCCCTGTGAGACCTCGTTCTCCTATGACTTCATTATTTCCGAAATAATGAGAAATAATGAAGGCATAGTAGAACGAGGTCTCACAGGGACAAAAGTATTGCTGTGAGTTGGGGAAAACTTTTTTACCTGTATGGATCATGTGTGACTTTGGATTTCCTGTTTGGATTTTTTAAAGTGTACTTTTTAAATTTTTAATTAAAACTTTTTTACGCTATGAGGAGTTGTTTCCCCTCCTTTTTTCTCCTCTTTTTTTGCTCTCTCCCTGATTGAATCCTGTAAGTGTATTATTCACTACAAGACCTACACCACTGGGAATTTTCGTTTTTGGCCACTTTTCTTGCGACCTCATCAAGATTCTGCCGGGACTGCCTGTATTAGGAGACGTATCCGGTACGGAGACCAAAGAGGGCAGTTGGCCCACACAAGCTCTGAGGACCCCCCACCGTATGGTGAGCTGTGGGTCTACGTCAGCTGGTAAGCGTATTTAATCTACTCTTACGTTAATGATTATTTCCTGGGAGATGTGGTGATATTGGAATCTAGGAGAATACAAACACAATTCTTGTGTGTCTGATTGGGACGACAGAGGAGACACCATTTTCCCCATTTATCCATGGGATTAACAACATCATGTCTATGTGTTGAATTTGGACTATACACTCCATTTATGGTGGCACTGATTGTTTTTTATATATTTATAATATTTTGGTTACATGTTCAATACTTTTGGAATTCAAAAACCCTTTGGTTATTTGGTCACCATATACACACTGTGGGCTTAAAGTCTATTTCTGGCCCTTTGGCTATCTTACCTGCATTTTTGTGGAATATATATGGATTTCACGATTTATATATAGTTATTGGGATCTAGATGTGATATCTAGGCCTATTTTTTGTATCACGTTCACTCAACACTTGAGGATCCCCTGCCCGGGGACACCTCGCTTTTTTGGCGCTGCACTTTTTCCCACATTCTTTTCACAATTTTTCCATTGTTGTGTTGGCTGCCTCACTGTTTGCAACATTTATATTTTCACATATTATTGTAGTTTAGCGTAATATATATTTTTTATTATATTTTTTATAATAAGCATTCGTCGATTGGAAGCGAGCAAAGGTGTCGTATGCGCGGGCAGATTGTAAAGTTTAGAAAAGTACTGCATAAATTGGTTCGCAATCTCTTCCAAAATTCGTAACCGAGCTACCCGATGCCGAAGTTATAGAGTGTATCGTTTATGTTGCTCTCTTCTTCTGAAGAGCCGACGCCAAGAGCTTCCCAGCTTTGTTCCCAAATTGATAAAATAGCTTATTAGTGAGGGCGTATTTTCGTTTCAGGGAATTCTGGATTTCCTCCAGGAGATCCTCCCTGGCAGCCAGCAGTTCGGCGTGCGTACTAGTCACCAACGTGAGTTTGTGAGCGCGTTCAAGCCGTTTGACCCGTTCTGATAGTTCTAGTATGCGTGCTTTCCGAAGCTTGTTGCGTTTAGCGAGCAATGAAATAAAGACCCCCCGAACCACACATTTATGAGCAGCCCAGATCGTGGCCTGCGACAAGTCACCCGTACCGTTTTCGCGAAAGTAATGGGACAGGGTCTCTGATACCTGCTTGGAGTTGTCAGGGTCAAGCAACAGGGAATCGTCAAGTCTCCAGATCACTGATCTGGTGCGGATTGAGGGAATCGTCAGAGTCAGGGAGATTGGGTGGTTGTCAGACAACAGCATGGGTTCAATGGTAGCGTTAGAAAGGGAAGTGAGATCGTTCTGCGAGATAAAGAAATAATCCAACCGAGAGTACTTGTTATGCAACTGGGAAAAGTATGTAAAGTCCTTGAAATTCAGGTAAAGAGTCCGCCACGTACCATGTAAAGTGAGTGTAGCCAATTGCGGTTTTATCGCACGCAGGGCCCTATACGTCAAGTAGGAAGAACCGTTAGATGTGTCAAGAGAGGGGGTCAGAGGAACATTGAAGTCGCCTCCAACGACAAGCGTGCCTGATTGAAAAGCAGTCAATTGATAAAATACAGAGCGAAAGAAAGAAACCTGTTGTGAGTTTGGAGCATAAATATTCGCGATCGTATATGGTAGGTCGTATAATGTGCCCTTAATGAAAAGAAATCTACCCTGGGGGTCCCGTTGAACATCAGTAACCTGAAGGGGGCAGTGTCGTGAGACTAGAATGGACACCCCTTTAGACTTCGCAGTGTCGTTCGAGGCATGGTAAACAGTCGGATAGTTGCGGTCATGGAGCTTAGGGATGTTATCGGACCTGAAATGGGTCATCTGGAGCAAGGCAATGTGCAGTTTCTCTTTCCCGAGTGTGTAGAGGACACGTGAGCGTTTTTCAGGGGTGTTAAGCCCGCGTGCATTCAGGGAGTACAACTTAACCACTTAACGCCCGCCGCACGACTATTTACGTCCGCAAAATGGCACGGACAGGCAGATGGGCGTATATATACGTCCCTGCCTTCTAGCGGGTGGGGGGGTCCGATCGGGACCCCCTCCGATGCGTGCGGCGGGCGGAATTTCCCTCGGGGAGTGATCCGGGACGACGGCGCGGCTATTCGTTTATAGCCGCTCCGTCGCGATCGCTCCCCGGAGCTGAAGAACGGGGAGAGCCGTATGTAAACACGGCTTCCCCGTGCTTCACTGTGGCGGCGTATAGATCGAGTGATCCCTTTTATAAGGGAGACTCGATCGATGACGTCAGTTCTACAGCCACACCCCCCTACAGTTGTAAACACACACTAAGTGAACACTAACTCCTACAGCGCCACCTGTGGTTAACTCCCAAACTGCAACTTTCATTTTCACAATAAACAATGCAATTTAAATGCATTTTTTGCTGTGAAAATGACAATATTCCCAAAAATTGGTCAAAAATGTCCGAAGTGTCCGCCATAATGTCGCAGTCACGAAAAACATCGCTAATCGCCGCCAATAGTAGTAAAAAAAAAAATAATTAATAAAAATGCAATAAAACTATCCCCTATTTTGTAAACGCTATAAATTTTGTGCAAACCAATCGATAAACACTTATTGCAATTTTTTTAACAAAAATAGGTATAAGAATACATATCGGCCTAAACTGAGGGGAAAAAAATGTTTTATATATGTTTTTAGGGGATATTTATTATAGCAAAAAGTAAAAAATATTGCATTTTTTTCAAAATTGTCGCTCTATTTTTGTTTATAGCGCAATAAATAAAAACCGCAGAGATGATCAAATACCACCAAAAGAAATCTCTATTTGTGGGGAAAAAAGGACGCCAATTTTGTTTGGGAGCCACGTCGCACGACCGCGCAATTGTCTGTTAAAGCGACGCAGTGCCGAATCGCAAAACCTGGCCTGGGCATTTAGCTGCCTAAAGGTCCGGGGCTTAAGTGGTTAAGATGTGCAAGGGGCTGGGCACCCAGCTGGTTAGAAGATGATCCAGGACGGACGTCCGGCATCATGTGTAGCAATAGAGGGGGAGAGAGAAAAAAAGGTAACCAGGGGAGGGGGGGGGGGCGAAGGGGCTATAGGAGCAGAAGACCTACAGGCCTAATAATCAAAATAACCGATTGAGGAAAAGGACAACGACCAATCCCCCACTAGTATGAGAACCAATCGGTGAGGTACAGAGTGTACCATGTTCCTCCACCCCAACAGGAGTATCGGAACTCCGGCCTACCACCGTGTGGGGGTTGACCAGGGCCTAAACAATAGATAAGACCCTCAAAGTAAACATCAGTATCAAAAAAGAAAAATTTTATAAGTGAGAGTGACTGAGTGCCACCCCAGAGCGGGATCTAGCAATGCACCCAAACATGTGGAGGAGGGCATGTAGCCCATTGGATCCACCATGAGCAAGTGGGATCGGTAAGCCACAGGTTCATGAGGCATATCCAACTAGTGAAACAGTAGGGGGCCAGTAATACCCAATGAAAAAACAAAACCCCCCAAAAAACGGCATTTAATCGTCCCATATCCACTCCCCAAGGCATGCCAGATCCATCGAGCGTATCCCACCGGGTCAGAAAGAAAGCCTGCAGGACAACCGGAAAGATTGGAGCGATAAGGTGCAGGTCAAAGGTCCCACCCTATTCCAGGTAGCTATGAACAGTGGAGGAGAGTGGTATGAGCAGAGCAGATGTGAGCGGACTACTACCCACTCCCCGTATTACCAGCAGACGTAAATGGAAACCTCAACAACAAACATGGATAACCAAAACAGTAACAGTAATAGTAAAAGTAAACCTCCAAGCATGAGTTACGGTTTGCTCCATACACTCCACTGGGGAATACTCAGAATGGTCAGGGTGGGAAGTGGGGTCCCCCAGGGTTTCCGTGCTGGGACCAATTCTGTTTAATTTGTTCATTAATGACCTGGAGGATGGGGTACACAGTTCAATCTCTGTATTTGCGGACGACACTAAGATAAGCAGGGCAATAACTTCTCTGCAGGCAGTGGAAACCTTGCAAGAAGATCTGAACAAATTAATAGGGTGGGCAACTACATGGCAAATGAGGTTTAATGTAGAAACATTTTAAATAATGCATTTGGGTGGCAAAAATATGAATGCAATCTACTCACTAGAAGGTGAACTTCTGGTGGAATCTAGGATGAAAAAGGACCTGGGGGTCCTAGTATATGACAGGCTCAGCAATGGCAAGCTGCTGCTAACAAAGTAAACTGAATATTGGCATGCATTAAAAAGGGGATTAACTCCAGGGACAAAGTGATAATTCTCCCACTCTACAAAACTCTGGTCCAGCCGCACCTCAAGTATGCTGTGCAGTTCTGGAAGAAGGTACTGGAAATGGAGCGAATATAAAGAAGGGCAACAAAGCTCATAAATGGTCTGGAGGATGTTAGATATTTATGAGGAAAGGTTGCGAGCACTGAACTTATTCTCTCTGAAGAAGAGACGCTTGAGAGGGGATATGATTTTAATTTACAAATATCATACAGGTGACCCCAAAAATAGGGATGAAATCTTTTCAAGGAAGGGAGTTTAACAAGACACGTGGCCACTCATTAAAATTAGAAGAAAAGAGATTTAACCTTAAACTACATAGAGGGTTTTTTTTGCTGTAAAGCCCTGTACACATGACTGGGATTCCCGGCAGGATAAAGTCTGCCGGGAATCCCGACAGCAAACCCGAGAATCTGCTTGGTAAGTTTCCCAGTGTACACACGGCCGGGTTTCCCGTAGAGAAAACTGCAGGGAGAGCTTTGGCCCGGGATTCCTGGCCGTGTGTATTCTCCCTCGCAGTGTTTTCCCATAGGAAAACTGCTGGGTTAAAAACATCTTCCCCATGTTGAGGGCATGTGGCCTGGTACAGTTCAGTGAATATTTCACTTTTATTGTTTCACTTTAAGCATTATTAAAATCACTGCTCCCATTTTGATACGTGCCCTCTGGGGCAGGACCCAGGTCCCCAAACACTTTTTATGACAATAACTTGCATATTAGCCTTTAAAATTAGCACTTTTGATTTTTCATGTTCGTGTCCCATAGATTTTAACAGTGTTCGAACAAATATTTTGTCTGTTCACATGTTCTGCTGCGAACCGAACCGGGGGGTGTTCGACTCATCCCTAGTACCCAACAGTGTTATATCTGTGCCACATCTGTGCCAAATCAGTGCTCAGCAGTACCCTATCAGTGCCACATCAGTGGACATCTGTGTCCTATAAGTGCCACATCAGTGCACATCGATGCCCTATCAGTGCCACAGCAGTACTCTACAGTGCCCCATCAGTGTACATCAGTTTGAAGATATATTTTCGCGCCAAAAAAATGTGTGGAACATATAAATATTACAATTAAAAAAAAATATATATATCTCTGTCATTTAGTAATAGATACCATTTCTGTTACAACAGCGCCCCCTACTTATCACCTAGTGTACATCAGTGCCCAGCAGTGCCACATCAGTGCACATATGTGCCCCATCAGTGCCCAGCAGTTCTCTACAGTGCCCCATCAGTGCACATCTGAGCCTCTTCTGTGCACCATCAGTGCCCCATCAGTGCTATATATGTGCTCTACAATGCCCAATTAGTGCACATATGTGCCACATCGGTGCTCTACAGTGGCTCTACAGTGCCACATCTGTGCTACATCAGTGCCACTAAAGTGCCCATTAGTGCCAATACAGTGCCCATCAGTAAGTGCCCATCAGTGCCACACTATCAGGGGATCCTCATCAGCACCCATCAGTGCAAAAATGTGTAAATTAGTAGACACATGCATTTTCATTTTCTTTTTACATTTTCCAAAAGCTTTTGGAAAAATGACATGTTCAAAATACTCATTATGCCTCATAGAATATATGAAGGGGGTTTTTCTTTCCAAAATGGGGTCATTTTGTCTGCGTTTTCATTGTCCTGCTGCTCCAAAAGTGTTATAGGTTGTCAGAATTATATGTGTAATGTATGATGCTTGAATGCCTGATGGTGCTCCCTGCATGTTGGGCCTCTATATGTGGCCAGGCTTTGTAAACACATGTGGTATTTCCATACTTAGGAGGAGTAGCAGAATGTGTTTTGGGCGTGTAGTTGTAAGTATGCATCTGTCATGTGAGACAAATAATCTGTTAATATGAACATTTTGTGGGAAAAAAAATCTTCATGTTGCAAAGAATTGTGGGAAAAAAATTTAAATGTGAAAAAACTCATCATGCCTCTTACTAAATACCTTGGAATGTCTGCTTTCCAAAAAGGGGTCATTTGGGGGATATTTGTACTTTCCTGGCTTGTTAGTGTCTCAGGAAATTAGAGTGTGATCAATTCTCAATGATTGGCACCATAGCTTGTAGAAAAAACAAAGATACAATGACCAAAGAGGAAGAACAAAGGAAAAATAATATACACTGAATGGGCTATTTTACCAAATACATGTAGCAGTGGCCAAAATGTATGAAGAAAAATTACAAATTTGCTAAATTTTATAACAAAAACAAAGAAAATTCAATTTTTTTTTTTTATTTATAGCACAAAAAAAAAAAACAGTGGTAATTAAATACCACCAAAAGAAAGCTCTATTTGTGTGAAAAAAAAGACAACACTTTCATATGGGCACAGTATTGCATTGTCATTCAAAGTGTGACAGCACTGAAAGCTGAAAATTGACCTGGTTAGGGAGGGGGTTTAAGTGGTCAGTGGGCAAGTGATTAACCACTTAACCCCCGGACCATATTGCTGGTCAAAGACCAGAGCACTTTTTGCGATTCGGCACTGTGTCGCTTTAACTGACAATTGCGCGGTCGTGCGACGTGGCTCCCAAACAAAATTGGCGTCCTTTTTTCCCCACAAATAGAGCTTTCTTTTGGTGGTATTTGATCACCTCTGCGGTTTTTAGTTTTTGCGCTATAAACAAAATAGAGCGACAATTTTGAAAAAAAATTATATTCTTTACTTTTTGCTATAATAAATATCCCCCAAAAATATATAAAAAAAAGTTTTTTCCTCAGTTTAGGCCGATACGTATTCTTCTACATATTTTTCATAAAATTTGCGCAAAAGTTATAGCGTTTACAAAATAGGGGGTATTGTTATGGCATTTTTATAAATATATTTTTTTTACTAGTAATGGCGGTGATCATCGATTTTTTTCGGTACTGCGACATTATGGCGGACACTTTGGACACATTTGACACATTTTTGGGACCATTGGCATTTTTATAGCGATCAGTGAAGGGGTTAACACTAGGGGGCGGGAAAGGGGTTAAGTATGTTCCCTGGGTGTGTTCTAACTGTAGGGGGGTTGGTCTCACTAGGGGAATTTACTGATCTTCTGTTCATACATTGTACATTGTACATTGTATAAACAGAAGATCAGCATTTACACACACAGCTCCCGGTCCCTGCTCTGTAACGAGCAATCGCGGGTGCCCGGGCACGCACACGGGGGTTTGGGGGCGAGCGGGGGGCACGCGCACCTCCGGCGGAGCACACGTGCCTCCGGTGACGCGCACGCGCCCCTAGTGGCCTGCGCGAGAGCCGACGTTATACTACGTGCTCTTGCACAGGGGAGCCAACCTGCCGCCATAAAATGACGCGACTGGTCGGCAAGTGGTTAATAACGCTTTGATAATAAACCCTGGAAGCTTATTAGTTCTATGCAGAGCTGCACCAGATTTTACAATCTCTAATTTTAGTAAATCAACCCCATTTGTTTCTTTGTATCAAATACATTTGGTGGTCTTTGCTTAAAGTGTTACTAAACCCAGGACCCTGCATTCGCTATATCTGGTCTCCCACAGTACACAGAACATGGAAATGCAATTATTTTTTAGTAAATATAAACTGCTAAATACCTTTTCTCATCAGCAGTATATAGCAGTCGCATGACTTCTATGAGTTCCTGGTAAAGCATGTAGGAGGAGTTTTCATTGCATTGAGAGGTCCCCTGACTCTCTCTGGACAATGCTGATTGGCCCTGTACTGATCACATGCACACTCCCAAGAAAAATAAAACTCAATAGCAATATACACCAAATTGAAAATGTGCATCCTGACTCCAAAAGCTCTGTACTATCCAGACATGTTCTGGAGTCAGTGGAAGAATAGAGGGGTCTGTGCATACAAGATCAAGCAGCCTTTTTTGCACAATGCAGATGATTAACCTCTTAGGTTCCACAGCAAGTATAACAAGCATGCTTTACTACGTATACAGACGGGTTTTATTGTTGTGGGTTTAGTAACACTTTAATTGTAAATGTAAGGCCATGTTGCTTGTATAATGGATTAATTAATTAAGTGATTTATTGTTTATACACATTTAACAACAGAATAGCTAATTTGATGATGAAATTGATTGGTTTATAAATCAATGTAATATCTATGATTTCAGCCTACATTTAACACTTAACTGACTTTGGATACGTTTTGACTGATTTTATTGATAGAGTCATTTATGTGCATCCAACTGTGAACTCTGAATCTATAGGTGAGACAAACTTCAATTAATCATAGTAATTTGCATAGCACAATAAAGAGCTTGATGCAAATGCTTACCTGATGGAGTTTAAGAGGCCTTGAAATACACCCATTGAAAATATTATCATCTTAACTCTAAATAGTTTCAAGGTTGTCCTAATTTTTCATAAGGGGGTTTACCTGAAAATTACAAACTCCGAAATTGCACCAGTCAGTATTTATGTGCTCTTAAATATGTTTAACCAAAGACACTCAAGGATAAAAACAAAATCCAATTAATTATATGCGTGTCTTTGTCATGTTGTACTATTTGTGTGTTCACTGTGTGCTTAGGTATGTTTTTTATTTGTTTTAATGGTTCCATCTGTTTACTTCACCTCAAGATACCATCTAGTGCTGGGAGGCATGGAACTCTGCTTAACAATTTATGCAGTTTTGCACACATTATAGTGTTTTGGGGACACGTGTCTGAACCATAACCATTTTTGGAAGATAATGAGGGGGATTCTTATACAATATGTATCATACCTTATTTGAACTGACTGTTGTAAAATGGGGGAATCACAGTACCATCCTGCCAGAAGCTCTCTAAGAAAGATCTCACATAAAACTATTTTTTGTGTACTCATGAAAGAATTCATTGTATTTTTTTTTTGTTTACAAACTTTTTTTTATTTGGTACAAAATGGTGGTGCAAAAAGCAAAATGGCATACATAAAAGAGTACACATAAGAAAATGTCCAGGATCCAAATAACAGACATTAGTAAGCCATATAAAACTTATGTAAAATTAATAAAACATAGATCTAAAGAGAAGAGAATTATGATCAGGGTCAGAAAGTAGGTATAAAACCAGAAATTTTATTAGCAGAGCTTTTTTTCTCAGAAAATAGGTGCAGGAACTCAACCACGACCTGTTCAGATTTCACAAACAGTAGAAGGGTCTTAAAGGGGCATTAAATACCAGAATTGCATTACATACAGAGTGCAGAGTTCAGGGGGTTAAAAAGCTGTCACTTGTAAACACAGAAACCAGACTTCTGTGTTTACAAGTGATTGTGGTGAGCAGGCACCAAAGGGTCTGAGCCAAAGGTGGTGGAACTGAGTTCCCCCAAGTTCCCCCTGAAAAAAAGCCCTGGTTATTAGGATAAACAGATCAGTAAAAGGAATTAAACAACCTAGATGGGGTTAAAGAATGTAGCAGAATGTTCAAACCATGGGTCCCATTTTTTATTATATATATGGATCGAGTTTTGAACCGTGATATATTTTTTCAATTATGTTTATGTTGTTAATTCTCGTTTTCAATTGATCTAATGGAACTGTGGGGGATCTCCAGTGAAAGGCAAATAGCCAGTGTATCGCAACACAGATTGTGTGGATTAGTCTCATGTTCTGTGTGGGGAGGCCTATAATAGGAGAGAACAGAAGACAGTTCTGAACTATCAGTTTGATTTTGTAGTTTGAGATCTTAGAGGCGAATTTCTCGAGTTGTTTCCATATATAAGTGATTTTATCACAGTTCCAGAAAGTGTGTGAGAATGAACCAATGGACTTGCAGTTTCTGAAGCATAGTTGTGATACGGTACGAAATATTACATGTAGTTTAACTGGGGTATAGTACCATCTAGTGAATAGTTTCAATGCAGTTTCCTTTATAGCAATTGATCTAGTGCATTTATGTAGGTTGTTGATAGATTCATCCCAGTCATGTGGGGAATAAGAGAAGTATATCTCATGTTCCTATTTCTGCATGTAAGAAAGTTTTAGAGAATCTGTGTTATTGATGAGGTTGGGGTACACCTCAGATATAAATCCACGTTTTCTGGGGGATTTCAGGCAGAGGTTTTCAAAAAAGGAAGGTGGGTTTGTGTCCGTGGTCCGAAAGCATGTGTTAAAGAAGGGTCTGATCTGTAAAAAGTTGTGAAATTCTGTGTTAGGAATTTGATATTTAGATTTCAAAGAGGAGAATGGAATGAAGTTGTTATTTTCTAGAAAGTTGAATAGGTAAGTCTGATTATTATTGATCCACTAGGAAAAGTCTCCCACGCCCCTGGTGTATTGATGAAATTTCGGGTCACCAACGAAGGATGCATGTGGGGGAGACTTTGTGATGAGATGGTATTTTCCACTGTATAATTTCCATAATTTATATGATTGTGACACTATAAGGTTAAGGGATTCTATAGAATGATTAGGAATTTTATTCCCCCCAAAGGATACTAGAAATAGAATAGGGAAGAATCGAGTCACGCTCGAATGCCACCCATGGGAGATTAGGGTTGGGAATGTGCCATTGTGCCATTTGAGGCCATCTGGCGGCTAAGTAGTATAGCCAAAAATCTGGGAGGCCTAAACCACCATTTTGTTGGGATTTAAATAAAACAGACCTGGGGAGATGAGGATGTGAGTCTGCCCAAATTAATTTATGAACATCAAACTGGAATTTTGTGATTAGAATTTTGTTGATTCTAATTGGGAGTGCTCGAAACAATTTTTGGCAATATTATAATTTTTACCGCTGTGATTCTACCAAGGAATGAGATGTTGAAGGGTTTCCACATTTTAAGAGTTGATCTCACTTTCAGCAATAACGAAGTATAATTCTTGGAAGCTATATCTTTAATATTGGGGGTAAGAAAGATGCCTAGATATGGGAGTGACTCCATTGACCATGAGAAGCCGAAAGAGGAATGTAGTGAATCTAATTGGGCAGAAGGGATATTTATAGGCATCCCTATAGATTTGGATACATTAACTGATAGACCTGATAAAGATGAAAATATACTAAGTGTTTGTAAGAGATTGGGAAGAGCAATATTCGGTTGAGTGAGGAATAAAAGCACGTCGTCCGCATACATGCTCAACTTATATGTACAATTTTTTGTGGAATAGCCTTTGATGTCAGTATGACTAAGAATAGCTGTAGCCAAGAGTTCTATCGCTAGGGCAAATAAAAGCAGGGACATAGAGCATCCCTGTCGTGTCCCCCTGCCAAGTTTGAAGAAATCAGAGTTGCAGCCCGGGAGTCTTATTCTGGTGGCCGGGTTATGATAAAGAGCATGGAAGGCATGCACACATTCACCTTGAAAACCATATTTTCTTAGGACTATGTCTAAAAATGTCCAGGAAACACTGTCAAAGGCCTTGTTAATATCAAGGCTTAACATTAAGAGTGGCTGGGAGTGTATATTAGCATCCTGAATAATGTTTGTGACTAACCTAGAGTAGGGATTATAGCAGATAGTCTATTTGTTGGGAGTCTACTAAAAATTTTAAGATCATTTTTAATAACTGAGATGGGTCTATAATTCAGAATTCATCAGATTTTGATCACACTCAGAGATATGATGGAACCAAGTTATCATTTATAGACAGCAGTGTTGGCAGACATCAGTCAGAACATGTATGATGAAAGGATACATTTATTTGTACATCTATGCTATATCAGCCATATAACCTGCCTTTTTGAACTTCTGTGAGATCCCACAGGGGACTGACAGTTGTGCACTGAAGCATAGTTAACAGTGTTTACAATGCTTCAGTTTGTGAATGAATAAGAGTCTCTGCATAGAAATGTCTGTTCATTCATCTGCTGTGCAGGTAAGGCTGCAGTGAAAGAGAATGGGGACTCTGTGTCATTAGTCCCTTTCTCTGTCTAAAAAAGAAAACATCAATAAGGCCTTGTTCACATGAGGCATGCAACATCGTACACCAGTGCAAGGCTGTGTTTTTTCACAAGTGTTTTGTGCCTCCCCATGCAGGTAGTCCCATGGGTGTCAACTGGAAACGGACATAGCCAGTGCACTTAAAGTGGGAGTTCACCCGAATTTTTTTTTTAACATTAGATTGAGGCTAATTTTACTAAGCAGAATCGGGTGTTTTTTTTAAAAATGAATGCAGTACTTACCGTTTTAGAGATCGATGTTCTCCGTGGCTTCCGGGTATGATCTTCGGGACTGGGCGTTCCTATTTGATTGACAGCCTTCCAACGGTCGCATACAGCGCGTCACCAGTTGCCAAAAGAAGCCGAACGTCGTTGCGGCTCTATACAGCGCCTGCGCACCGACGTTCGGCTACTTTCGGGAACTCGTGACGCGCTGTATGCGACCGTCGGAAGGCTGTCAATAAAATAGGAATGCCCAGTCCCGCAGCCAATACCCGGAAGCGGCGGGAGAACATCGATCTCTAAAACAGTAAGTACTGCATTCATTTAAAAAAAAAACACCCGATTCTGCTTAGTAAAATTAGCCTCAATCTAATGTTAAAAATTTATTTTTTGGGTGAACCTCCACTTTAATTTGACATCTGTGTGGGGGCATTTCCCTGAACTCACACTGTCTGCGTTCGGACTGTGTACCCACACCCACATGGATGTCAGATAGGGAGCAACAACTGTATATGTGCAGCTGCTGTGTCTTGATGGACATGAATGGGACTTACCTAGAGAGATTATACTGGGGGACAGATTGATCCCAGACTGACATATCAGACTGACATGGAAGTATAATAGTGGGGGACAGATTGACCTGGGGGGATTATACTGAGGAACAGAGTGATCCAGGGGGGAATTATACTGGGGGACATATTAATCTTTGTGAAATGGAAGGATTATAATGGAGAACAGACTGACCTGGGGGAATATACTAGGGACAGACTGATGTGGGGGGTTATACTGGGAGACAGATTGACCTGGAGGGGGGAAGGATTATACTGAGGGATAGACTCACCTGGAAATGATTGTTTTATTTAACCACTTTAAGACTGGGCCTATTTTTCAAACTTGTTGGTTTTTTTTTGCTCGAAAATTACTTAGAACCCCCAAATATTATATATATTTTTTCTAACACCATAGAGAATAAAATGACAGTTGCAATACTTTCTGTCACACTTTTTTTAAATAAAAAATAAGACAACAGTAAAGTTAGCTTCCGTCCAGTAGTGGTATGAAGCTGGGTTGGGCCATCTTCCCCTCACTCAGCTTCATACCTAGAAAGAAAGAGGACCCGAATGCCTCTGCCAGAGGCTCTGGTAAGTGGCATAGGACATGGAGCACTGCGGGAAGGGGCCCCCCTCCCGCCGCCGATAAAAGTCATCTTGCGGCAAATCCACTCCAGAGACCACTTTTATGTGAAAGCGGACCGCCTGCTGTAGAAGAGGATTCTGGGGTTATGGCAGCTAAGCTGCTGCCATAACAACAATATCCCTCTTCAAAGTGCAGCCGTATTTTGTGGTTAAACATTTCCCTTAAGCCCCACCGATTATTTACACAATTTGGCCACACCCACTGTATGTGAAAAGGTCCCCCCGGGTCTCTTAAAATCCTAGCAACACTCCTGGCACAATGATAACCAAGCCCATCCTTCACTGTGCTATATTAAACACACCACATTTTTTTAAATTAAGCAATGGGTCCCAACATATGATCTTGCACACAGGCTATGTTTTTACCTAATGAGAAGGCTTCCATGTGGCTAAGCTCCAGACACCCCTGAAGGTGATAACAGGGGGTGCTAGGCTCAAAGAAGATTGCAGGAATGTCCCAACTGGAGTGCTGTCAGGTGAGACATACAGGTATGTAGCTTAAGCACTGAGGTAATGACTGCTGACAGGCAGTGCCCGAGGTAAGTAGCAGGTATCAAGTGGAACAGGAGTCAGAAAATAAGTCAGTTGGACGCCAAGGTCAGGTACCAGATGTGGACTGAGGTAATTGTAGTCAGGAGGATAGCCAGAGTCATACACAAGAGAGCAGGTCCATTAAACAAGTTGGGGTCAAACCAAGAGGCAAGCAGAAGACATGTCCAGGGGCAAGCTGATTCAGTAACAGGGATCACAGATTCATGGTACTCCTTATTAAGGCTGTTTGGTGCCAATCCAAGCTAAGAGCATCCATGGCTGTGCACCAGTGCATATCCGTGCATTAGCACGCATTCGTGTGTGTACTCATGCATCCATTATGCACCAGAATGCATTCCTGTGGCCATATAAGATACTGGCAGGTTTTTGTGAGCCTCTGCTGTGGACTGCATCCTGACACAGGCCCACTGATTTCATTGACCACTTGCCAACTGCCTAACGTACATTTAAGTCAGCAGAATGGCATGGGCAGGCAAAGTAACATACAGGTACGTTGCTTTGAATCTGCTGCCTAGCGGGACCCGCAGACTCGATGTTCGCTGGTGTCCCGTGATTATGTCATGGAGCGGCAAAACGGGGAGATGCCTATGTAAACAAGGCATTTCCCTGTTCTGCCTAGTGACAGGACAGTGATCTACTGCTCCCTGTCATCGGGAGCAGTGATCACTGTCGTGGAACTGGTAGCCCAGCCCCCTCACATTTAGAATCACTCCCTAGGACACACTCAACCCCTTCTTCACCCCTAAAGGTTAACCCCTTCACTACCAGTGAAATTTACACAGTAATCAGTGCATTTTTATAGCACTGATCGCTGTACAAATGACAATGGTCCCAAAATAGTGTCAAAAGTGTCCAATGTGTCCGCTGCAATCACGATACAAATCGCAGATCACCGCCATTACTAATATAAAAAAATAGTAATAAAAATGCCATAAAACTATCCCCTATTTTGTAGATGCTATAACTTTTGCGCAAACTAATCAATTTACACTTTTTGAGATGTCAATTTTGTTTGGGTGCAACGCCGCACAACAGCGCAATTGTCAGTTAAAGCGATGCAGTGCCGAATCGCAAAAAATGGCCCGGTCATTGGGCAGCCAATTCTTCCGGGGCTGAAGTGGTTAAACGCTGCTGATTTTATGCTAACAGGACATTATCTACCACTTCAACCCCAGAAGAATTGGCTGCTCAATGACCTGGCCATTTTTTGGGATTCGCTTTAACTGACAATTGGTGGTCGTGCAACGCTGTACCCAAACAAAATGAATGTCCCTTTTTTCCACAAATAGAGCTTTCTTTTGGTGGTATTTGATGATCTCCGTAATTTTTATTTTGTGCTTTAAACAAAAAAAAGAGCGACAATTTTTTAAAAGTTTAGGCCGATATGTATTCTTCTACATATTTTTGGTAATAAAAATCGCAATAAGCGTATATTGACTGGTTTGCGCAAAAGTATTAGCGTCTACTTACTAGTAATGGCGATCTGCGATTTTTATTGGGACTATGACATTATGGCGGACGCATCGGACATTTTTGACACATTTTTGGGATAAAAATGCACTGATTACTGTAACAATTTCACTGGGAGGGAAGGGGTTAACACTGGGGGGAGATCAACGGGTTAATTATGTTCCCTAATGTGTGTTCTAACTGTAGAGGTATGGGACTGACCTAGAGGAAATGATAGATCATGGTTCCAAGCTATTAGGAACTCACAATCTGCCTTTCCTCAGAAAACAGGGATTTGTGTGTTAACACACACGTCCCTGTTCTGCCTCTCGTGTCTGCGATTGCTTGCTCGGCCCCCCTGCGATGCTCGTGACCGGCTGCTAGCCTGCTTAACGCAACAGACGTACAGCTACGACTGTTCGCACAGTGGAGCATTATAACAGCAGCGGCTGGTCCGTAAGCGGTTAAAGGCACCTAGTTGTACCAACACATCATCTTACCTTCTAGAACTCCCTGAAAGCTCCAAGAATCAAAACTCTATATTATGCCTGTCCATACCCATTCCACCTTCCATGCCTCATGATCAATGTGATGGGTGGCTCATTAAGCAGTTGTGAGTCATAGTATGTGGAAAAGGGAGGTCAGTCTTTAACTTTTTAGTATTGATATGTGCTATACAATATTATATTATCTACCTGAGACCAAGAAAATAAACCTTCCTGCATATTAGTGAAGATAACAACATGCTTGAAGACCAGTAGTGCTTATACATAGCTAGTAAATCATTCCAAACTGAATAGACCTCGACTTTTCTCCTGCCTATCAGTTTTTAGCTCTTCCATACCATTCAATAATTCAATTTCAGAAATGTCCAAAAGTCCAAAACAGGCTTTAATATTAGATTGTTAAAATGGTGGGGATGTTGAGCACCAAAATGATTGTATTTATGTTAGCCTACATTATTTATTTTCAGTTGTCTCATGCCTTCTGTTGTAGAATATTAAATTTGCTGCTACATTATCATAATCTCATAAAAATAAAATAACAGTAAAGAGAGGTGGACCTCCTCATTATGGCAGTGGATTCAGCTAATTACACAAATCTGAAAGATTTGTTTTCATGGAATATACTTTAATAGTAGTGAACATAATGCGATGTATAAAATGTATGCTTATTCGCTGGGTTGGGTCTGTTTTCTGAACTACAAATGACAAAAATGCTATTTGGTAGACATGTATCCTTCTAGTTTTTGTTTCGGTGGTTTAAATTATAATGCTCTAAAACCATTTGCTTAATAACAACTTGTGTTATATAAAACTTCAATTTCACCTGTCTTTATGGAATGGTTATATAAATACTTACCATGTTTTGTAAAAGGCAATATTCATTTCCATGCTTGGTTGAAGTTAATTTTTTTTCGTGTCCAAAATATATTATTAGTGCATCCTGAAATACACGAAATGTGATCAATGATTGATTATACTTATTATCCCCTACATAGTTTTCTTTATTTGAATATCACACTGAAATCACACTTCTCCTTAATGTCAGAATCTCTAAAAAGAACAGAATTGGTACTTACTGGGAAGCTCTTTGCCACAGGAAAAACATTTTCAACAATCACATTTAAAGCAGAGTTCCGGCCACAATTTCACTTTTTAAATATAAATACCCCTGTAATACACAAGCTAGTATTCTAGTAAAGTTAGTCTGTAAACTAAGGTCCGTTTTGTTAGGTTGTTACAGCATTTAGACACTTTACAAAATAGAAACTGACTGGGGCCATCTTAAGTGTGGGCATCATGAAGCCAGACTGTATGACTTCCTGGATTTCAGCCTTGCACATGCTCAGTGCTGCACAAGCAGTGTCAGATCAGGTTTCAGCACCTGTGCTGTCCAAGTCACATGATTCTTGAGACTGGGGAGTGCACAGACTCCTGGAAAGTTACACCCACTACATTCCCAGGAGTCTGTGCGGTGTAGGTTAGGAAGCATTAAGCACCTAGGTGCAGGAAGTGGGAAGATTAACTATTCTGCCTAGCAACAACACTTTGAAGGCATCTAAAAAAAAAATGTTTTTCGTAAAGGACTAATGACATTTTTTTAAAACTACTGATGTAATGTTATATTTATGGGTGGAACTCCACTTTAAGCAGATTTTAGTGCGTTGTTAGGACGGAGCTAAGATGATGTAGTCTAAATTTATAGCTAGTATTTTATTGATAATATAATATGTGGTTTAAAATTGTAAAAACTATAAAGATGAATAAAAACATGGATAATTTGCATTCTTACTGTTAAGGTTGGGTTCCGCCAGTAGGCACAGTAAGTCTTTGCTTACTTTCAACAGGACAAAGTGGTGTATTTTCCCAGTATCGTTAATTTTGCACATATATACCCCCCATCATTCTCCCCCTCCCATCATTAGTAATATAGGCCCAGATTCACAAAGGAGATACGACGGAGTATCTCAGATACTCCGTCGTATCTCTCAGAGTATCTATGCGACTGATTCATAGAATCAGTTACGCATAGATATCCCTAAGATCCGACAGGTGTAATTGTTTTACACTGTCAGATCTTAGGATGCAGTACCGCGGCCGCCGCTGGGGGGAGTTTGCGTCGTAAACCAGCGTCGGGTATGCAAATTAGGAGTTACGGCATTCCACGACGGTTTTTCGCGTTCGCTACGTCGCCGCTAGTCTGGTTTCCCGTCGCAAAGTTAGTCGTCGTTTTGGGTGCCTTAACTTTAGTCAGCAAACGCATTGCTGTCTAAAGTATGGCCGTCGTTCCCGCGTCTAAATGTAAAATTTCACGGCGTTTGCGTAACACGTCCGGGAATACAGAAGTACACTACACACGTCGCCGTTCGAAAAAATGACGTCACTTCACGCAAAGCACGGCGGGAGTTACGAAACGGAGCATGCGCAGTAGGTCTGGCGTGGGAGCGCGCCTAATTTAAATGGCACACGCCCATTTAAATTACACGGGCTTACGCCGGAGGCCGCCGGCGTAGTTTTCAAGTGCTTTGTGAATCAGGCACTTGCGATGAAAACTTGCGGCGGTGTAACGTATCTAAGATACGTTACGCCGCCGCACTTCTACCTAAATCTGGCCCATAGTCCTCTTATATAAGCTTATTGACATGGAGAGGTTGATTTACTAAAGGCAAATATACTGTGCACTGCAAGTGCACTTTAAAATTTACTGCAAAGATATGGAGGAGAAGATTTGCTGATTTCTATCATCCAATCACGTACAAGCAAAAATGCTATTTTTTATTTTCCTTGCATGTGATTGAGCTATCTTTGCAAAGTGAAAATGTACCTAATTTACTAAGCTCTGTAGCAAGTGCACTTGCAGTGCACAGTATATTTGCATAGTACATAAAAGAGCTGATACCAAAAGATATGTAGCTGTGGGCCCCTATGAGGTTCCAGTGGTGTAATTCTGGCCTTGCTAGTGACACAACATCTATTTTATTTTATTTTTTCTAATCGCTAGCTCCATGTGTAAAAGTGTTGGATCTTCTGCCTCACGTTTTCTTTAGAGCTAGTGGATGCTATCTCAGTTAAAATAGAACTATGTTTTTTTTTTTTTGCTAGTTATACTTACCTCGGTGGATGCAGCATCATTCTCATGCAGTATCTGTCCCCTGGTGTCTCTGCACTGAGAACCGAGCTACCGAACACCGCTGATGGCTCAGTTCTCACTCCTCCCTGAGCAGAGCGATGCTGATATATACAGTATCTCACAAAAGTGAGTACACCCCTCACATTTTTGTAAATGTTTTGTAATTTCTTTAGTGTTGTCACATGAAAAGATATAATACTTTGCTACAATGTAAAGTAGTGAGTGTACAGCTTGTATAACAGTGTAAATTTGCTGTCCCCTCAAAATATCTCAACACACAGCCATTAATGTCTAAACCATTGGCAACCAAAGTGAGTACACCCTTAAGTGAAAATGTCCAAATGGGGCCCAATTAGATATTTTTACTCCCCAGTGTCATGTGACTTGTTAGTGTTACAAGGTCTCAGGTGTCAATGCGGAGCAGGTGTGTTAAAGTTGGTGTTATCGCTCTCATGCTCTCATACTGGTCACTGGAAGTTCAACATGGCACCTCATGGCAAAGAACTGAAAAGGAGGAGATCTGAAAAGAAGTGTTGCTCTACATAAAGATGGCATAGGCTATAAGAAGATTGCCAAGGCCCTGAAACTGAGCTGATACATTGGGGGACAAGACCATACAGCGGTTTAACGGGACAGGTTCCACTCAAAACAGGCCTCGCCATAGTCGACCAAAGAGGTTAAGTGCACGTGCTTAGCATCATATCCAGAGGTTGTGTTTGGGAAATAGACATATAAGCGCTACTAGAATTGCTGCAGAGGTTGAAGCGGTGGGGGGGGGGGGGGCAGCCTGTCAGTGCTCAGACCATACATGCATGGCTGTTGTCCCAGAAGAAAGCCTCTTCTAAAGATGATGCACAAGAAAGCCTGCAGTTTGGTGAAGACAAGCAGACAAAGGACATGGATTACTGGAACCATGTCCTGTGGTCTGATGAGACCAAGATAAACTTATTTGGTTCAGATGGTGTCAAGCATGTCTGGCGGCAACCAGGTGAAGAGTACAAAGACAAGTGTGTCTTACCTACAGTCAAGCATGGTGGTGGGGATGTCATGGTCTGGGGCTGCATGAGTGCTGCCTACACTGGGGAGCTACAGTTCATTGAGGGAACCATGAATTCCAATATGTACTGTGACATACTGAAGCAGAGTATAATCCCCTCCCTTCTGAGAATGAGCCGCAGGGCAGTATTTCAACATGATAACAACCCCAAACACACCTCCAAGATGATTACTACCTTGAAGGTAAAGGTGATGGACTGGCCAAGCATGTCTCCAGACCTAAACCATATTGAGCATCTGTGGGGCATCCTCAAACAGAAGATGGAGGAGCACAAGTTCTCTAACATCCACCAGCTCCATGATGTCATGATGGAGGAGTGGAAGAGGAATCCAGTGGCAACCTGTAAAGCTCTGGTGAAATCCATGCCCAAGAGGGTTTAGGCAGTGCTGAAAAATAATGGTGGCCACACAACATTTTGACACTTTGGGCCCAATTTGGACATTTTCACTTAGGGGTGTACTGACTTTTGTTGCCAGCGTTTAGACATTAATGGCTGTGTTAAAGGGGAGTTCCACCCACAATTTCACTTTTTAAATATAAATACCCCTGTAATACACAAGCTTAATGTATTCTAGTAAAGTTAGTCTGTAAACTAAGGTCTGTTTTGTTAGGTTGTTACAGCATTTAGATTTATAATCTAGAAATAGACCGTGGCCCATCTTAAGTGTGGGCATCATGAAGCCAGACTGTATGACTTCCTGGTTTTCAGCTTTGCATATCTCGCACATGCTCAGTGCACAAGCAATGTAATAGGTTTCAGTCAGGTTTGCAAGGACTACTGGGAAACATGATGCCTATCCCAGAAACCCTTGCAAATAGCCTAGGCTAATAAGGAGGAGGAAGTAATGAAGGACTACAAAATAAAGGTATTTACAAGCAACAAATTAAATAAAAATTGTCCATTCTGAACACTATGAGATTAGAGCATGCAGCACAGACAAACATAAAAAAAATGGGTGGAACTCCACTTTAAGTTATTTTGAGGGGACAGCAAATTTACACTGTTATACAATCTGTACACTCACTACTTTACATTGCAACAAAGTGTAATTTCTTTCTGTTAGGGGTGTACTCACTTTTGTGAGATACTGTGTGTGTGTGTGTATATATATATATATATATATATATATATATATATATATATATATATATATATACACTTTCATCTTGCTTTTAGTGATGCACATTATCGGTAAAATAAAATATAAATTGAAAACAACTTAATGTCATGAGGTTGATGAGTGATGAGGTTGTTTTTCACTGCAGTCAACATAATAAGCAGGGAAAAAAATGATAACTATTAAATAGGTCTCTAAACCTGAAATTGAGACACTTGATTGATGCAGACATTCATATAATCTAAATAATCTTTTGTAAATCCTATAAATTCATCTTTATCATTCAGTAGGCATTATTTTTGTACAGGTGTTATTTTTTTATGTTTTTATTAATAAGATAATAAAATCATTTTATGACTAATACAGCCTATTCTACATGGAGTAGTCAAGCAGCGAAATGGTGTAATATTTGTCTGAAATAAATGTAAATCGTTGTACATTTGCATGTTTCTCTGATTGTGCTACTTATCATATCTGTGAAATAGCAGGTGTTACATGATCTGCACTCCATCTGGTGGCAAGATTATGACTTATGCTTAAAGATGCAAAATAAAGAACAGATTATGTCACAAGGTACCAATGACTAACAGATTATATTTGTAATGTACAGTAATCAAAAGAAACACTAAAGAATGTATATATAATTGTAATGAATGCTTTAGCACACCATAAACTATGAATATTAGGAAACAGCATCAAAATGAAGGAAGAATTAAACAACATAACTGTTTGTTTCCGATAATTCTTAGCGACTTCCATAATTGTTCTTATTTTAACACTAATACCAAACCTAAAATTTCTTAGGTCAACTTAGATCTTCTAATCTATGCTTTATTGCATGTTTACTGTAAGTCATTCAGAAAAAAAAGGCTTTCTGTTTACTGGGAGCAATGGCTGCTATACCTACTATTCCTCCATCCACCAGTTTATTAACTATGGCTAAAGTATTTTTTCAGTGAGCAGTAATGTAATTACATCACCCCTCACTCAATGTCTCAATCTGATCCACCCACTTACATTGCAACAGTTGATTGACAGGCCAGAAGACTTTTGGTCTTTCATGCCCACCCACTTCTTTGGCTGGCAGGTTATGCAGATACACAGATGCCCACTATGTCTTGTATTTGCTCTTGCATAATGAGAAATATAATGTTCTTTTTCCATATACTGTATCTGTGATGTGCAGCAACAACAACTATTGTTTATGGTATGTGAAAACTGTGCATTTTTGTGAAAAGATTTTGGGCCAGATTCAGAGAGAACTTACGCCGACGTATCTGTTGATACGCTGCGTAAGTTCTAGGATGCGCCGTCGTATCTATGTGCCGTATTCACGGTACAAGATGCGCCTGATTTTTGGCTTCCTACGACCGACGTAAGTCTCCTACGTCGTCGTATCTTGGGTGCATACTTACGCTGGCCGCTAGGGGCGCTTCCATTGATTTACGCGTCGAATATGTAAATGAGAAAGATACGCAGATTCACGTACGTACTTACGCCCGCCGCAGTAATCTACGCCGTTTACGTAAGGCTTATGTCCGGCATAAGTTTACCCCTCATAAAGCAGGGGTAAGTCATGTTAAGGTATGGACGTCAGAAACGTTGGAAGAGCCATCGTATTTTACGTTGTTTACGTAAGTCGTATGTGAATGGGGCTGGGCGTAAGTTACGCTCACGTCGTACGCATAGAGCCGTTGTATCTTTGGGAGTATATGCGACGTGATTCTGAGCATGCGCGCGCATGTGCCGTTCATACGGCCATGCATTTACATGGGGTCACAATTCATTTTAATACAACACGCCCACTACCTGCCTACTTTGAATTAGGCAGGCTTACGCCGGCCTATTTACGTTACGCTGGCGTAAATATGGGATCAAGTGCTTTGTGAATACTCAGCTTGCCTCTCAATGTTACGTCGACATAGCGCATATGAGATACGCTACGCCGGCACAAAGATACGACAATGTACCTGAATCTGGCCCGAAGACTTCATGAAACTTAAAAAAGTATTTTTCACAAAATATAAGTCATTATTTTATAAAAATTATCAGCAGCTTAATAGAGCCTGGAAAGAGAGATCTGGAAATGCTAAGTTTTGAGGGTCCTAGAGTTCAACTACAAGCATAGACCACTTACTATTATTATATAAGCTCTTGTATGTATATTTTCTGAATGCTTTAGATAGTAAAACTATGCTGGCATTATATAAAAAGCAATAATAATATTAAAGCTTTCTTCATACTATTGCAGTAATGTGTAATTAAAAATAATAATAATTTAAAGCACATTAATGCATGTCACGTTCTGCTGTGTGTTGTAGTGAATTTATATAGCGACAATACAGAAGCTTTGTGTTCTGGTATGCTGCTTTAATAGAAAAAAAAAGGGTGCAGGTCCATGTATTGGCAAACAATTCTAAATTAATGGGCAGCCTTAATGCAACACTGTTAACTCAAAATTGCCACATATTCATGTGCATAGAGTAATGCACCACAAAGGAAACTAATAGCTAGATTCAGGTAGATGGGCGCATATTTGTGCCGGCGTAACGCAACGTATATGTGCTACGCCGGCATAAGTCCAATTTGTGCCGGCCGAACCTAAAATTGGAGGCGTAAGCCGGTGTAAGTGGAAGTGGGTGTGAACTTATGCAAATGATTGTCTGAGCGTTTTAGAGAATTTTACTGCCCAGGACTATAATCATTTCTGGGATGGAGGAGTTTGATCAGTTCTCCATGGTCCGGAGAGTGCCAGGAAGCAGGAGATCCTGGACATTATAGCCACTCGGGTAAATGCCCTTGGCAATGTCCCCCGCATTGCAAAGGACATTAATAAAAAATAAATAATATGCGGCTCCGTGTGTGGGAGAAGCTGGCAAAAATTCATAAGCACCAGACTGGCACTGGGGGTGGACCACCCTGCGATATTGAGCTGACCCCGGAGGATAAGAGGGTCGCCCGGTGTCTGCATAGGGAGCAGGTGGAGGGAGTTGAGGGGTTTGATTCCCGGCAAGAGGTCTTGAGGACAGGTAAGTGTGTTTTATATTCCCTATCTGGTGTGTAGCATGTGTGGGGGTGGAAGGGAACATGTGACAAGTGTGTGGGTCTCCCAACATGTGACTGCTTTATGTGCAGGAGGGAGCTGGCCCATCTGGTGTCGGTGGCCGTCCCACCACATCTTCCGAGGAGCAGCCTCAGGAAGACCCCCAAGATGCTGCAGTGGTGGGGACTGTCCACACTTCTCCTCTTGAGGAGGTGGTGGAGGAGTCTGTGGACCTTGGCCAGATCGGTCTGATAATAGAGGAGTCCATTCTGATGTCTGGGCCCTCTCACACATCCACCCCCATGATGGGAAGCCCCTCTGCATCTCCCACCAGCAGGGGAACCACCTCAAGGGGCTCCCCATACACCCGCTCAAACGCCTCTTCTGCCCCAAGAAAGGCGACCAGGAAGACGAGGGGTGTACCCGGTAATGTCCAGGACCAAATTGCCCTGGATCAGAGCCAGCAGACCCGGCATATGGGGGAGATAGCCGGGCACCTCCAGCAGATGGCTGATAATGCTGGAAAAATCTGGGAGGCAGTGCAGGAGGTGAGCTGCAACAGCTCTGCAATGGCCACCTGTGTGGTTGACCTGCAGGCCACCACTGCCAACCTGGTGACCAAGGTGGATAGCCTTATTGAGGCTTTAAACGCCAACATGGCTGCCATACAGGAGGAGGGGAGACGAAGGCAAAGGAATGAGAGGGCTAACCTCACCCGCCAGCTGAGGATGCAGGCCCAAACCAATCTGGTCCTCACCCGGATTTCTGTTGCCTTGGAGGGCAGGCAGCCGTCACCTGCCAGGACTGGCCCACCTGGGGATGAGCCACCTCCAGATGTCCCACCCCCCCACCCTAGGCTCCCCCCAGGCAGCTGAGGAGCCAAAGAGGTGGCAGCAGGTGCAGCCAGTGTAAGGCAAAATAACTGCCCTTTTTTTAATATTTTTTTGTTATCTGCTCAGGTGATGAGCTTGTTTTTTATTTATCTGCTCAGGTGATGAGCTTGTTTTTTATTTATCTGCTCAGGTGATGAGCTTCTTTTTAAAAAAAAAGGCACAGGTGATGCTTTTATTTGATTTTTGAAAGCACACGGTGAGGAGTGCTGCTACAGTGTGACTGGTGTGTGAATGGGGGGGTGTCACTCCTGCCAGCAAAGGGGTGTCCCCCTCTGCCGTGTGAATGGTGTATGAATGTACAGCGACATAATTGGAGCCTTGGCGTGGCGTTGCTGCTCCCAAGTACCGTGCGGTGTACTTTGGTCTAATCCAATTTGATGTGGATGTGGGGTGTGTGCTAGGGACCACAGTGGTGTGCATGCGTGCATTCTCCTTGTGCCATGATTAATGTGTGTGTTTAATGTGCAAAGATGTCTTCTGTGAGGCGTCTTCTGACTTCTGCTCCCACAGCAGATGGGTTATCCTCAGTTAGGGGGGGATTGCGTGGTTCGGGGGTCAGGTCATCACGTAGCTCAATCTCCAGGCCCTTTCTCACTGCGAAGTTGTGTAGAATGCAACATGCCCCGATGATCTGGCACACAAAGTTTGGGGAATACAACAGGGTCCCCCAGACTTATCCAGGCATCGGAAACGAGACTTCAGGAGGCCAAAGGTGCGTTCCACCACTCCACGGGTACGTGCGTGTGCTTCATTGTATCTTTGCTCTCCTGGGGTTTGGGGAGTCCGGTATGGAGTCATGAGATGGGGTCCAAGTGCATATGCAGAGTTACCTGTAAGGGAAAAGACAGGAGGATGTTAGTCATGCATGTGCCCCTCGTGATGTCTGCATCATGGGGGGGGACAGTCATGCCTGACACCCATGTCACTCACCAACCAGCCAGCTGTCCCCATACATGTTCTGGTCAAAATCTGTCGGGATGGTGCTTTGACGGTATATGAAGCTGTCGTGGCTGGACCCTGGGTGTTTGGCACGGACTTGACATATGAGGCATTGGGCATCGGCTATCACCTGTACGTTGATGGAATGCCAGTGCTTCCGATTGCGGTAAATGTGCTCTGTCTCACGGGGGGGCCGTAGTGCCACATGTGTGCAATCAATGGCCCCCACGGTGCGTGTAAATCTGGCAATTCTGTAGAAATCCTCCATTACCTTCTGCTCAGATGCTCCTGGGTGGGTCTGATGAAGTGGTGGGACATGCGTCTGAGGATTGCGGGGACAACCTGGTGCACACATCTGCTCATGCTGGTTTGTGACATCCCAGACACAACTCCACTTGTGCGCTGAAAAGAGCCACTGGCGAGGAAATGGAGTGTTGCCAGGACCTTGACCAGTGACTGCACTGCTTGTGAGCGGTGTGTTGGGCTGGTGATGTCATCTTGCAGGGTTGTGGCTAAATCCAGGATGGCTTCAGTGTTGAATCTGAAGATGCGATACACCTCCGAATCACCCATGCCAAAGATGTTCATGCGCGTTCGGTATATCCGCTCCCGTGCCCTCCTACGAGTCGGTGGACCCATTAGTAGTGCTAGGAGCACGCCTGCCCCTGGCATGTTGGCACACAGATGTGTTGTCCTGCAAGTGTGGGTGCTCAGCTTGCTCAGCTCGTCTGTAATGGTGCTGCTGTAGCTGCTCTCCAGCTGACCTGTGTCCGTCTGGTGCAAAGTTATTCCACCTTTTTGATGGAATAACTTTAGGCCTGACGTACCACTTGCGCGCACCGGGCTTAGCCTGCGTCGGGCGCACTTACATGCGCGAATCGGCGTATCTCCTTAATTTGCATATTTAAATAGGAAATCAATGCGAGCGGAAGATGCGTCGCGCCTAAATATACGCCCAAGTTAGGCTGGCGTAGAAAAGTTGCGTCGGTCGGAGGAAGCCTATTTTCAGGCGTATCTTGTTCTGTGGGTATGGAACAAAAGCGCGTCGGCGCATATTTACACTTACGCCGCGTATCTGTAGATAATCCGGCCTTACTCTTTCTGAATCTAGCTATAAGTGAGTAAAGGGAACCTAAGGCATTCATGCTGCCTTTTTTGACAGTGTGTGTTTAGGGATGCATAGCTTTAAAATTGGTAACAGTGGTTGTGTCCATGCAATCGCTGTCCCCCAACAGACATATATGATACTGCCTGCATGTGGATGCATGGAACACCTGTGCTTTCTGTGCAGGTAAAGACAGCCCTTTGCACGGGTGTATGGATAGTTGCACCTGTGTGAACGAGACTTGAGCCTAAGTTCACATTTGTGCATTGCTGGAATGAGTATAAAATCGTTTGCTTCCTGCAAAGCACAAAAATGTGCATCCTTTTTGCAGGGATGTGTCGGTGCCATTAACTTTTAACAATACTCCAGCTCACCTTGCTAACAAGTGCATTTTTGCATACAGCAAAATGCATGGTAACAAAGCACCAAAGGAAGAGAGTGCAAAGCCGCCCTAGTGTATCTCGGCTTTAATATGGTAAAGTTAAAAACACTTGTAGCGCCTGGTTACTTTTCAGAACCGGTGCTAGTGTAAATTTAGAGGGGGTCAGAGAGTTAAGTAACTCTGACCATGTTAATTAGTTCAAAATTTGAAGCATCTGTCTCAGCTTTGGCTGTGCTGTGGGTTTATGCTGTCATTTCTGGGGTGCTGATCACACCCCAGGCCGACAGGTGGCAGCAGTGGAGTCAAGGATTTGTATATTTCTTCCCAGCAGCCTATCAGGAGGAGGTTTCCTCGCTGGGCACCTTCAGGGTAGCCATACCACGGCAACCCGGCAAAATGGCCTTCCGGGACATTGGCCCGGAACATCCGATCTACCACTGGGACTCAGTGAGTGACTGAGTCCCCAGTCTGAGGAGGTCCTGAGCTGTCCGCCCTGTTGGAGGAAGCTGTCCGGTGGAGAGTCTGCTTGAGGAGTGCCAAGAGAGGCTGGTGTTCCAAGAGGGGCCTGACTATCCACAGGGGACCAAGGAAACCAGGTACTGAGAGGCTGGACGTCGGTCGCCTATCAGTCGGTAACATAACTAAAACTAACTGAAGGAGATCCGGGTGTAGAATCTGTTAAGGAGGATTCTGGACCATTACTATCTACATTATTGTCAACCATTGGGAGGGACTGTGGCAGAGACTTAACCCCACGTTCGAGTAACATTCTGGCTGACAAGCTTGTGAGAGAGGCCTGTCCAGGTGCACTGTGCCCACTCTGGCCGGAGTGGTGAGATAGAAACTGTTGTTGTTAGCAGGACTGTTTCCCATCTACATACACCTGAATCTGTTATTCCTAATTTCTTTTTCTTCATTCTTCACCAAGTTCTACAGTTTTTACCCGGCTGGGTAATAAAAGCACAGAAAAGACACCTGTTGTGTGGACATTCCATGTACTACAACTCTCATCAAATACCCTAGATGGCAGAGATACATGAGGTAACATGCCACCCAAAACAAACCAGCAGCTCCTTCGGGGGTAAGTGCTACACACTACAATGGTCAAACTCACATTGTGTGAAGATACAGTAGATACAGCATAAGGATTCCACTGTGGCCACACTCCTGAAACCACTTCAAGATCCTAACAGGGGAAGGGTTGAGCCCTGGACATTCAACTTAGCTGCCCGGATCCTGGCAGCACATCCAAGGTTATCCACCACCACGCTTAATGTGCAGATGCTAATGCATGGATACAATCCAGCGGGGCGCTGCTCTCTGAGGACACACAGACCCAAACGAGCATGATACCTGAGGTGACCTGAGGAAGGGGGCCATGCCTCCGAAATGCATTGTCATGGCAACTGTGTGATGTCCTCACTTCCTTCCCCTCTGTATTCTGCTCATGTGGGTTTGTGTGTCCTTGGAGAGCAGCATTGTCAGGACCGGGCACATGCGCATTAGGATCTGCACGTCGAGCATGGTGGTGGATAGTCTCAGATGTGCTGCCGGGATCCGGGCAGCTTGATTGAATTATGTATATGTCTCCCCCTTCCCCTGTTGGGATCATGAGGTAGTTTCAGGAGTGTGGCCACAGTGGAATACTTATGCTGTATCTTTCTTCACACAATGTGAGTTTAACCATTGTAGTATTTTTACCTTTACCATATTAAATCTGGGTTACACTAGGGAAGCTTTGCGCTCTCTTCTTTTGTGTTTTGTATAGATGTGTTCCTGCCACCCAGAGGATCCATAGACGGCAGTAGCACCCTTTGACTTGTCTAATTATCACCAATAGCCAGCTGGAGGGCCATACTAAACTGTTGATTAGCGCATATGCTAGTTTGTTCTTTGACAGAATAATAAAGTGATATATTAGAAAATTCCAAGCGCCCTCTGGAACTTTAACGGAGAATTGATTTTCAGAGCTTTGCTGATTTTTGACCCTCAAATGGAGTTAGTAAAAAGTAGGTTTTATTTGCTTTAATGGCTCAGGAACACTGAGAAGTAGGGAATGTAGGATGCACAGTATTTCAATGTAAGATGCTCATATTAATGAAGTTGCATCTTCCAAACCAGGAATAAGTAACTGTGGTTCATTTGGCCAAATCTGTTTTAATCGGTTTCAGGGTAATAGTTAAGGGTGTAGGTGGTGGCTGAGTTTATTGGTGTAAATACCTGTAATAGCATCCAGGTATTTAGAGGTGCTCTGTGTCACCTAAATATGAAATTGAACTTTATGTGATTTCTTTTATTTTCTGAGATGTTTACATTAAGAGCCTCAAACTTGTGGCAATTCATTTTAAAGTTCGAATAATAAAACTGTGTATTTCCTGTTCAGACATTAGATTAGGCAGGGTGATAGCCGATTGTGAAATAAAAAATAACAGGTTTTCAGGATATACCAGAAATGTATGAGATTATTCTTTGAGTGGTACAGTGCCTTGAAAAAAGTATTCATACCCCTTGAAATTTTCCCTATTGTGTCATGTTACAACCAAAAACTTAAATTTATTTTATAGGAATTTTATGTGATAGGCCAACAAATAGTGGCACATAATTGTGAAGTGGAAGGAAAATGATAACTGGTTTTCAATTTTGTTTTACAAATAAATATCTGAAAGTGTGACGTGCATTTGTATTCAGCCCCCCTGAGGCCTAGTACACACGAGAGGATTTATCCGCGGATACGGTCCAACGGACCGTTTCCGCGGATAAATCCTCTCGAGGATTTCTGCGGATTTGAATCCGATGGAGTGTACTCACCATAGGATCGAAATCCGCGCCGAAATCCCATCGCGATGACGTGTCGCGCCGTCGCCGCGATGATGACGCAGCGACGTGCGCGACACGGTCATATAAGGAATTCCACGAATGCGTCGAATCATTACGACGCATGCGGGGGATCCATTCGGACGGATTGATCCGGTGAGTCTGTACAGACCAGCGGATCAATCCGTTGGGATGGATTCAAGCGGATAGATTTGAAAGCATGTGTTCAAATTTTTATCCGCTTGAAATCCATCCCAGGGGATAAAAATCCGCGGAAACAGATCCGCTGGGTTGTACACACCAGCGGATCTATCTGCTGGAACTGATCCGCAGATCAATTCCAGCGGATAGATCCTCTCGTGTGTACGGGGCCTCAGTCAATACTTTGTAGAATCACCTTTCGCTGCAATTATAGCTGCACGTCATTTTGGGTATGTCTCTACTAGTTTAGCACATATAGCAAGTGAAACTTTTGCCCATTCTTCTTTGCAAAATTGCTTAAGCTCTGTCAGATTGGATGGAGAGCATCTGTGAACTGTAATTTTTAAGTCTTGCCACAGATTTCCCGTTGGATTTAGGTCTATATTGGACTGGGCCATTACAACATATGAATATGCTTTGATCTAAACCATTTCATTGTAGCTCTGGCTGTATGTTTAGGGTCGTTGTCCTGCTGGAAGGTGAACCTCCGCCCCAGTCTCAAGTCTTTTGCAGAATCTAAGGCCTCGTACACACGACAGAGTTTCTCGGCAGAATTCACAGAGAAACTCGGTCAAACCCGGATTCTGCCGAGAAACTCTGTCGTCTGTACACTTTTGGCCCGATGGAGCCGCCGAGGAACTCGTCGAGAAAATAGAGAACATGTTCTCTATTTTCTCGTTGTTCTATGGGAGAAGGCGTCCCGCCGAGCTCCTCGGCGGCTTCATCCCTGAACTCACCGAGGAACTCGACGTGTTTGGCACGTCGAGTTCCTCGGCCATGTGTACGGGGCCTAACAGGTTTTCTTCTAAGATTGCCCAGTACTTGGCTCCATCCATCTTCACATCAACTCTGACCAGCTTCCCTGTCCTTCTTGAAGAAAAGCATCCTAACAACATAATGCTGCCACCACCATGTTTCACTGTGGATGGTGTGTTCAGGGTGATGTGCAGTGTTCGTTTTCTGCCACACATATAGGTAGATTCACAAAGAGTTAGGCCGGCTTATCTCCAGATAGGCGGCGTAGGTGTAGATATGCTCCGGCGCGCTTTTGCACCTTACCCACAGAACAAGATAAGCCTGAAAATAGGCTTTTTCCAACCAACGTAACTTTGCTAAGCTGGGTGCATATTTAGGCACAACGCATCTTCCGCTTGCATAGATTTCCTATTTAAATATGCAAATTGCGGAGATACGCCGATTCGCGAATGAAAGTGCACCAGATTTAGGCTAAGCCCGGTGCAATCAAGTGTTACATCAGGCCTAAAGTTATTCCACCAAAAAGGTGGAATAACTTTGCACCAGGACACAGGTCAGCTGGAGAGCAGCTCCAGCAGCAGTGTTACGGACGAGCTGAGCAAGCCGAGCACCCACACTTGCAGGACAACACAGATCTGTGTGCCAACATGCCAGGGGCAGGCGTGCTCCTAGCACTACTAATGGGTCCATGGACTCGTAGGAGGGCACGGGAGCGGATCAACCGAACGCGCGTGAACGTCTTTGCCATGGGGGAAGCAGAGGTGTATCGCATCTACAGATTCAGCCGTGAAGCCATCCTGGATTTAACCAGAACCCTGCAGGATGACATCACCAGCCCAACACACCGCTCACATGCAGTGCAGCCACTGGTCAAAGTATTAGCAACACTGCATTTCCTGGCCAGTCGATCTTTTCAGCGAACAAGTGGAAATGTGGCTGGGATGTCACAAACCAGCATGAGCAGATGTGTGCACCAGGTTGTCCTCGCAATCCTCAGACGCATGTCCCACCACATCATCAGACCCACCCAGCAGCATCTGCAGCAGAAGGCAATGGAGGATTTCTATAGAATTGACAGATTCCCACGCACTGAGGGGGCCATTGATTGCACACATGTGGCACTACGGCCCCCCCGTGACACAGAACACATATACCGCAATAGGAAGCATTGGCATTCCATCAACGTACAGGTGATAGCCGATGCCCAATGCCTCATATGGCATGTCCGTGCCAAACACCCAGGATCCAGCCATGACAGCTACATATACCGTCAAAGCGACATCCCAACAGATTTTGAACAGAACATGTATGGGGACACCTGGCTGGTTGGTGAGTGACATGGGTGTCAGGTATGACTGTCCCCCCCCATGATGCAGACATCACGAGGGGCACATGCATGACTAACATACTCCTGTCTTTTCCCTTCCAGGTGACTCTGCATATGCACTTGGACCCCATCTCATGACTCCATTCCGGACTCCCCAAACCCCAGGAGAGAGAAGATACAATGAAGCACACGCACGTACCCGTGGAGTGGTGGAACGCACATTTGGCCTCCTAAAGTCCCGTTTCCGATGCCTGGATAGACCCTGTTGTATGGCCCAAACTTTGTGTGCCAGATCATCGGTGCATGTTGTATTTTGCACAACTACGCCGTGAGAAAGGGCCTGGAGATTGACATACGTGATGACCTGACCCCCCAACCAGACAATCCCCCCCTGACCGAGGGTACCCCGTCTGCTGTGGGAGCCGCAATCAGAAGACGCCTCACAGAAGACATATTTACACGTTAAAAACACACATTAAACATGGCACAAGTAGAATGCACGCATGCACACCACTGTGGTCCCTAGCACAGACACATCTCATCCTTATCTAATTGGATTAGACCCAAGGACACCGGACGGGACTTGGGAGCAGCAACGCCATGCCAAGGCTCCAATTATGTCACTGTACATTCATACCCCTTTCACACGGCAGAGGGTGACACCCCTTTGCCAGCAGGAGTGACACCCCCCCCATTCACACACCAGTCACACTGAAGCAGCACTCCTCACCGTGTGCTGGCAGAAATCAAATCCAGCTCATGACCTGAGCAAAAAAAAACATAATCCAGCTCATGACCTGAACAAAAAAAAAAAAGGCTTTTATTTTGCCTTTCTTTGGCTTCGCCTGGTGGCAGCAGATTGGCTCCTCAGCTGCCTGGGCGGAGCCTGGGGTGGTGGGGGGGTGGTTGATCAGCAGGAGGCTCATCAGCAGGTGGACCACTCCTGCTAGGTGACGGCTGCCTGGGCGGAGCCTGGGGTGGGGGGGAGATCGGGAGGTGGCCCACTCCTGCCAGGTGACGGCTGCCTGGCCTCCAAGGCAGCGGCAATCCTGGTGAGGACCAGGTTAGTTTGGGCCTGCATCCTGAGCTGGCGGGTGAGGTTGGCCCTCTCACTCCGCTTCCTCCGTCTCCCCTCCTCCTGCACCGTGGTGGTGTTGGCCTTAACAGCCTCACAAAGGCAATCCACCTTGGTGGCCAGGTCGACCATACAGGTGGCCACTGCAGAGCTGTTGCAGCTCAAATCCTGCACAGCCTCCCTCAGATGGCCAGCATCCTGTGCAATTTTCTTCATATCCCCAGCTAGATCCCCCATATGCTGGGTCTGGAGGGTTTGGTCCTGGGCAATCTGCTCCTGCACGTCGCCCACTACACCCCTAGTCTTCTTGGTCGCCTTCCTGTGGCCAGAAGAGGCAACAAAGCGGGTGTAGGGGGAGCCCCTGTTGGTGGTGGCCCTGCTGGTGGGTGAGGGAGAGGGGCTTCTTATAATGGGGGTGGAGGTGGTGGAGGGCCCAACCATCACAATGCACTCATCTATAATGTGCCCGATCTGGCCAAGGTCCACCGAGTCGTCCAAGACCACCTCAATAGACCTGGTGTGGACTGTCCCCTCCTCAACAACATCTTGGGGGGCTTCATGTGGCTCCTCAGAAGAGGTGGTAGGACGGCCAACAAGCCCAGATGGGCCTGCCCCTTCCTGCACATCTGTGGATGACATAAAGCAGTCACATGTTGGGGGACCCACACACTTGTCACATGTTCCCTTCCCCCACCCACACATGTTACACACCAGATAGGAAATATAAAACACACTTACCTGTCCTCAAGACATCTTCCCGGGAATCAAACCCCTTAATCCCCCTCAACCTGCTCCCTGTGCAAACACCGGGCGATCCTCTCCTCCTCCGGGGTCAGCACGACATCGCAGGGTGGGCCACCCCCAGTGCCAATTCGGTGCTTTCTGATTTTGGCCACCTTCTCCCGCACCCGAAGCCGCAGATCGTTAATTTTTTTTAATATATGATGGCCAAGGCGCGGGACATTGCCAAGGGCATTGACCCTGGTGGCAATAGTATCATAAATCTCCTGCCTCCTGGCACGCGTCGTATTGCGGCTGGAAGGGCTATGGAGGGACTCATAGAACTCCTCCATCCCATCAATAATAATGGCCCTCTCCTGGGGTGTAAAGTTTTTTTTCCTGTGGGTGACAGGAGCTGACACGGGAGCTGCCACTGGAGCAGACATAGTCATTCAGTAATTCAGAAACTGAACGCAAGGGGCAAAATTACCAAGCTCAGGGGGGGTGGAAAGCAGGATGTAATTTTGCAAAGACCAGATGCATGTCTGGCCGTACTTGTACACTCGAGCCTAGCCATTAGGCCGGCCTACAACAGGAAGTTCGGATTAAAACATCACTGAGCATGCTCCGTTGAAGTTAGGCCGGGCGTAAGCCACTGCACCACACTCAGACAATAATTTACATAAGTTGACACCCACTTCCACTTGCACCGACTTAAGCCTCCAACTTTAGGTTTGGCCGGCGCACATTGGAGTGCAAAAGCTTGGTGAATCATCAACTTTGCTCTACAGATTAGGCCGGTGTAGCCTAAACAGGCTAGGCTAGGCCAACCTAAAGTTAATCCAATCTACGCGAATCTACCTAATAATGTTTTGCTTTTAGGCCAAAAAGTTAAATTTTTGCCTGACAAGAGCACCTTCTTCCACATGTTTGCTGTGTCCCCCACATGGCTTCTCGCAGACTGGAAAAGGGGGGACTTCTTATGCCTTTATTTCAACAATGGCTTTCTTCTTGCCACTCTTCAATAAAGGCCAGATTTGTAGCGTGCACGACTAATAGTTGTCCTGTGGACAGATTCTCCCATCTGAGCTGTGGATCTCTGCAGCTCCTCCAGAGTTACCATGGGCCTCTTGGCTGCTTATCTGATTAATACTCTCCTTGCCCAGCCTGTTGGTTTAGGTGGATGGCCATGTCTTGGTAGGTTTGCAGTTGTACCATACTGTCTATTTTTGGATGATGGATTAAACAGTGCTCTGTGAGATGTTAAAAGCTTGGCATAATTTTTTATAACCTTCTTTAAACTTCCCTACAACTTTATCCCTGACCTGTCTGGTGTGTTCTTTGGCCTTCATAATGCTTTTTGTTCCCTAAGGTTCTCTAACAAACCTCTGAGGGCTTTACAGAACAGCTGATAATAAATTACACACAGGTGGACCCAATTTAATAATTATGTGACTTCTAAAGGCAATTGGTTCCATTTGATTTTAGTTAGTGGTATCAGAGTTAAGGGAGCTGAATACAAATGCACGTCACACTATTCAGATATTTATTTGTAAAACATTTTGAAAATAATTAATCATTTCCTTCCACTTCACAATTATGTGCCACTTTGTGTTGGTCTATCACATAAAGTGATGTAGACAAGCCCTGAAATGGAGATAGGTGGATGGATTAATTAGGGTCCGACTAGGATGGCATATAGAGTAGCAGATTGACAATAAAGTGAACACAAAATTGTAGAGAAACCAGGAGAGGATGGGGATGGAAATAAAGGGCCTTAGGCATACTAATGTACTCAAGTAGTAATTCTGGGATGTCTGCTTAGGGCGCAGAGAGTCACTTGTGGAGTAGATTAGAGAAATAGACCCGTAGTTCAGAGTGTAGGTCATTATAGGATGAGCTTGGGAGCATCTCCAAAGACCGTATCATTGTGGGAGAGAACTGAAACCAGTGGGTGGGGTTAGGTATTCAGGTTGGTCCTTGCTTGGTAGAATCCTCGTAATAAAGGGTAACCATTTGAGCTGTCGGCAAGATAATATGCTGGTGGTTGACAGACCGGCATCAAGCTTTTCCTTGTGCAGGAGGGTCAGGAGATCTTGTAGGACATCTGAAATAGTGGGTGTGATGGTGGAGGACCATTTTTTGAGAATGGAGCGTCTGGCTGACATAAAGCAGGTTGACAGCCAGGCTTTATTTCATTGGACAATGACATGTTGTGCTGCCAAGTCCTTCAGAGAGAGAGATGTTAAGTCGCCAAACAACAAAGGGTAGACATCTTTTGTGAGAGAATGTTCTGTCACCGTTGAGGCAAATTGTTCTACTTGGTCCCAGAAGGGTGTGATGTGAGAGCATTGCCAGAGCCTGTGGAGTAGCGATGGCTTGGCTTGTCCGCACAGTGGGCATAGGCGTTTAAGTGGTTGTTGCAGAGAGGGGAGGTGTGGGATGTAGGCTCAATGCATTATTTTAAACTGTTGTTCACGCTAGAACTCGTTGACAATCAAAGTGCATGTGGAGTTGTACCAAGCCAAAATACAGTGTATGGCTACTGGGGAGTTTAGGTTTTTATTCCAGGATGTTTCTGAGGTGGAGGAAAGAGGCTTGGTGAGGCTAGTGTTTAAAGGCTTGTAAATGTCCCAAATTTTGTATTGCTACTTTTCCAGTATGGTGTCCAAGATTGTAGTGTGAAATCTTTGGAGTCTGCTTGGTGAACATACAAGAAATGATGTTGCGGTAGCTTAAAATGAGACACCATTTGAGAAGTGGGTAGTGCCAAACCTGTAGTCAGATCAAAGAGTTGAGCAAAGTATGACAGACCTAGGGAAACCCACATTGTGTAACCCACGTTGAGTTTAGAGTTCTAGAAGGAGGGGTTTTCATGGTTTGGTTGATAGCGACATACCCATGTTGACAGTTTAAACTTTTGTCTGGTCTCACGCCAGGCAACCAATGTATCCCGTATTAACAAGTTCTGTTGTAGGTGAGCAGGAATAGATCATAGCTTGCAGTGTAATAGAGCTGGTAGACTGTATGGGCTTGCCATATGTGTTTCTAACTCGTGATTGGTATATTTAGAGCTTTGCGAAATCCAGTCCATACAAACTCGTAACAGACAAGATAGATTGTAAACCCTTAGGTTGGGAAGGTTTGCTCCACCCTCGCTTCTCGGGAAAAATAGTTTGTGCATAGCAATGCGGGGACGTCGTCTTTGATAGAGTTTTGTAAATTTTTTGTACGTCGCTGTGACGCAACAATATTGGGATGGTTGGTAGGGGGTACAGGAGTCTGGCAAAGCTGAACTTTTTTAAACAGGTGACACCTCTCGAGAAACGAGATGGGGAGATACATCCATGTCTCCAGTTCACTCGCAATTTTTGAGATTACTGGAGTGAAATTAAGATTGTATAGGGAAGAGGGTATTTTACCAATGTTAATGCCTAGATAGGTGATGTGGGATTTTGCAACAGAGAAGATGGAGCAACTGGTCCATAAGGGGGGCCTATTGTGTAGTAAGGGGAGACTTTCACTTTTGGAAAACTTTATACGCAGGCCCGAGTGACTCTGAAAACATGTAAAAAGTTATTGGATAGTTATCATATCTGAAGCCGGGTTTGATGTGAAAAGGAGAATGACATCCGCGAAGAGTACTAGTCGTAGATTTTGTTGGCCAATGTGTACTCCTTGCAGGGAGGGGTGGGCAAAAATGTGGCGGGAGAGAGGTTCCAAGGCCAGATTGAAGAGAAGTGGGGAGAGTGGGCAGCCTTGTCTGGTGTCTTTGTGTAGTTTTTGTGCAGGTTGGAGATGAGTCCAGCCGCTATATTGTTTGCTGTGGGGACCGCGTACATTGTGGAAATTAGGTGTAGGAATGGGCCCGAAAAAACAAAACTTTTTAGGACCATTGACAACCAGCTAAAACTGACATTGTCAAAGGCCTTTTCTGCATCCAGTGAGATTATGCCGATGTCACTGTCAGGGTTGGCCTTTGCATATTCAAGAACCGCAAGCACTTTTCGTATGTTGGATGCCGCAGAGCGGCCCTGTGTGAAGCCGGCCTGCGCAGGGTGTATCAGGGTGGTCAAAATTTTGGCCAGGCTATTGGCCATGATATGTTAACAAATTTTTGAGTCTAGGTGTAATAGAAATATTGGTCTGTAGGAGCCAGGTTCCCTGGGATCCTTTCCCTTCTTGGCTATTAATTTTATGTGGGCTTGGTGTCCCGATGGTAAGTAGTCGCCTCCTTTTAAAATCTCCCGGTAGACCGGTGTTAGTGAGGGGGCCATTAGTTTGTAGAATTCAGGAGTGTATCCATCCATTCCTGGGGCCTAAAAAGTCTTGGGCTGCAGGAATGTCAATTTGGTCTGGGCTGTACAGTCTGGTGTAGAAATGTTCTAGGATTAGACTAATGTCGGCAGCAGAGGAGGAGATGCTTCCATGGGAGTCTTTTAGCAAAGATATGTGGGTGGGGGTATGCGTGCATCCCAGTATAGGTTGGGGCAAGTGCTGTGAACCCCATTAGTCGATTCGTATTCAGACCAGGCTTCTTGTAGTATTTTCTGGAGTTCCGGGTTGTGGGCTAAATATTGGGGGAAGCGCCATGTTTTAGTTGGGAGTGGTAAGCCATAGTATCGTATGTGACGGGGGCATGATCTGATATCGCTATTTCATGAATAAGAGTATCTGACGTATGAGGTAAAAGAGTGGGGTTGCAAAATAAATAATCGATTCTGGACAAAGTGTGGTGAGTAAAAAGTGAATTCTCTACCCACGGGGTGATTTAATCGCCATAGATCAATAAGTTGAAGAGCATCAATGAAAGAGGATAATGGGGTGACTGGAGATTAAGTTTAAATATCCTGAGTTTAAATCGCCTCCAATCACAAGAGGTAGATGCATGTATGGGGCTAAATGAGATGAGGCTGACTGGAAGAAGGTTTTGGTGAGAGAGTTGGGAGCATATACATTTGTGATCACGAGATCTCTGGTTGCGATACACACGTGGAGGGTCAGAAGACAACCTTCTGTGTCTCTTGCTATGGATATTACTTCGCACAGAAGGTTTTTATGGATAAGGATCAAGACTTCTGCTTTACGGTTAGTTGATGCCGAGCCAAATACTTTACGCACCCACAGTTTGTGTATGTGTGGGAAGTCTTCTGAGGAAAGATGTGTCTCTTGTAGGAGGGCGATGTCAGTTTTTAACCTTTTTATAACATCCAGTTTATTGAAAGATAAAGTAGAAGGGCAACAGTGGGAGGCACAGCTCCCATTATATGCGTAATACAGAACTTTAAACATTCCAGTAAACATTGCATGTACAATACCTCATTGTGTTTGACCAAAAGAAAAAAAAAGCGATCATTGAGGAACAAAGGCATAATGTCAACAGTACCTTATGAAATACACGTCATGTAACCTCAAATATTAGCATTCTGATTAAGTTCGTCGTAACATATGAAGTCTCTATAAGTGAAAGTTTAGGAGGAAAAGAGAAGAAGGGGTCAGAAGAAGCGGGACGGAGGGGGGGGGACACATTAGGGGAGTGGGACGGGTAACAGCTCCAGCCCTGTGCCTAAGGTTCATACAGTGTTCAAAGAGGCGCCCCGGTCCCCATCAACATTAGATGAACTAGGTCACAGCTACCAACCTATCAAAATCTGTAGAGCATTTAAATTGGACCCAAGGTGACCATGTGTGGAAAAACTTTTCGGTGCGTTCAGATGATTGGGCTACCGTTTCTTCCATGTCATAGAATTCTTTTACTCTAGACAGCCAGTCACGTACCGAGGGACGACCTCCAGAACAGGGGTATGAGGGCCTTGGCTGCATTTAAGAGGTGTTTGGATAATGAGTTTTTATAACTCCGAAAGGACATGTTGGACATGTTGGAAATGTGCAGAAGGCAGCAGGCGGCGTCGAGTTTGAGCTTAGTTTCTGTGATCAATCGAATCGTTTCGCATACTTTCTGCCAGTACGGAGCAATTAGCGGGCATTGCCACCATATGTGGATCAGGGTACCGTTTTTAACCTTTTTAAATGTTGCAGTACAACCATTCGTTTATGCGGGGAGCATAATGGGGGGAAGGAGGGGTAAATGATAAACTGGGTGGCCAGTGTTGCAGGGCACTCAGAGGTTAGAACTGGACAACAGGAGGAGTGGGGGGAAGGGATGAAAATGGCCCTAGTCAGGGGGTGCGATAGATACAATGGGGGTGCAATACTCAGGAGCAGTGTGTAGGAAAGTCAGAACAATTAACAACAACAAAATAGTAATGTGACAGCATTACCAGAGAGGGGACTACTGACAAGATGTTGACCAGGCAGTCATTGACAGGGACCAATCTGTGGCAAAGACGTCAGGTAGTGAGCTAGTGGTGCAGGTCACACGTCTCCGGGAGGCTGTGATGTGAAAAGGAGCATAGAATATAAAAGTAAACAGTAAAAAAATAAATTAAATTAACAGCAAACATTGTTAACAAACATATAACAGACCATAGAGTCAACACAATTTGGTCAAGGTTGCTGCCAGGTGGCAGAAGGCACACAAGTACCAGAGTGGCTGGATCAGGTAGTGAGCTAGCTCTGAGATCCTGGTAACCTAGGGAGTTAGCAGTGTTTAGTCAAGCCAGAGGTGTCTGAGTAACGGAACACCTTTTCGAGGGCTGCGTTACTCACTGAGACCCTCTGGGTAATGGTTGGTCTCCATTGGGCATATCTCCTGGTGGATGTGCAGATGTGTTTTAAGATAGGTGGCAGCTTCCTCGGGTTGGGAGAAGGATTTGGTTTCTCCAGACTGATCAGTGAGTTAGAGGATAGCTGGGTATGCCAAGGGGAATTTCACACCCTTGAGGTGCAAATCTGAGCATATGGGCTGGAAAGATTTTCTCCTGCGTGACACCTCCTGAGAACAGTCTGCAAAAATCAGCAACTTGTGCCTGTCCAGCTGGAAAGAGTTGGCATTGTGGAAAGATTTTAGTATGGCCACTCTATCTGCATAGTTTAGATAATGCACAATTATAGGGCGAGGGAAGCGTCTGTCATTTGAAGGGGCTCCTACACGATGTTCTCTCTCTACAATGCAAGGTGCAGTGTTCCCAAGAGCTACGGGGATGTGCACTGTGCACAGCTCTGACAGGGATTCAGAGTTATATGATTCTGGGGGGCCGATGACTCTTAGATTGTTTCAGGGGGATCGATTTTCCAGATCGTCCAGTTTTTCTAGTATGTATTGTTGGGTTTGGGAGGTTTGGTGGACTTCTGCCTGTGAATTTTGAGCCTCTTCTTCTAGATCGAATATGCGTTGCTCAGCCTCATTGAGCCTGCCTGCCTGTTCCCTGATCTCCCTTCTAAGCTGATCAATGCCAGCGGTAGCTGCTGTAATTGTGGGGGAGAGCATGGTGGCCACTGCTTGTGCTATTCTGCCATATTGATCTTCCAGAGAGGCAGAGGCAGCAGGGGTTGTCTGGGACAGGAGCAGCGCTGCACTGGCGTCTGTCCCGTCGGCCATTTTGGGCTGCTCAGAGCCTGTGAGGAGGAAAGCCTCTGATCATGTGGCTTTCTGAGGACTGGAGGCACCCGGTATTAGGTATCGCAGTGCTAGGGGAGAGTGCTGGAGGCTGGAGAGGATCTGGAGATTGTGCCTGGACGACGGGAACCGTGTTTGTATGTGGTCCCCGCCTCTCGCTTCTTCTACATTAGGGGCTGGAACGGATGTGTATATATTTATTTATTTATTTCAAGAAGTATGAATACTTTTTCAAGGCATTGTATGTCCTGTATATCTGGGTTCATGCCTTATTTTACATAAAAAAGGTTTGAGCTTCAAAATAAATATCAGCAAGTGCAATATCAGAAAGAGCAAACAGCAAAAGCACCCGTGTTGGATGAGAAAAGAGTCAGAGGGCAAATTACTGATTTTGACTTTCGTTGATGATTGAGAGCTAGAATTTGCATTGATTTTGACAATTGTTGAGAGTACAGAGCTGGAATTTGCAACAACGTAAATTCCTCCTTACCTTTGTATCTGTCATGTACCTGATCGGTGAGCCTGATGTGCAGAGGAAGGCCTCTCATACAGCTCCAGTCAGATGAGCCGAGTTGATAACAGGTGGGCAGATCAGGCATAGATGGTAGACAACAGAATAGTCAGGTCACAAGCAATGTCGGCAACAGATGTAAGATCAACAGGAACAGCAGGCATACGCAGAATCTGGGGTCAAGCCAGGGGTCAGGGCAGGTAGCAGACAAGAATAGCCTGGAGCAAGCCAGGTCAAACACAGGATTTAGGAACACACTCAGAACGCTGTAAACCAAACATCAGTTAGCTAGTGCAGAATCTGTGTTTAAATAGGCTATTTGGCGCCAGTATTTGTGATAGATACACACTCTATATTCACAATGGGATTCATAGCTGTCTGTGTCATTGTTGGAGGCCACTGTGTACAACACAGCTACCTTCTTGAATGTGTTTGGTCTTGAGAGGGCTGCATGACTGATAGTTTTATGACCACTGGTGTACCCTGTGCTTTCTTCAGACCTCGGAGAGACATGATAATTAGGTGAATGGAAGTTTGAAAAGGTTTTTGTTTGCTGACTAAACAGCTCTATTGGAAGAGAGCTATGGGTTTATGTGTATCCTCATGCATAATCTTCTAGCCTCCCCCTCCCCTTATACACACGCCTTATTTTCAAAACATTATACCTATAAATGTAAAAAAATAAAATTGTGTGTGTATATGGTTTTTAATGTAACCATTTGCAAATGGTATCTATATGTGACTGTGATATGGATGTTTTGTCTTGACAGCTCTTTATGCGTTGTTCTATAATCACAAAAAAGTAAAGGTTTTGATATCATGGTGGTTCCTGTCTTTCCTGGATGCTTGTGGTGCATGCTTTCTTTGGTTTTACATTCATGGGTTATCTCAAATTTCCATGGATAGCTGTAGTAATATTTCTAGACTATAAAGAATACCTTTATTGCATGGAAAAATATTTCCTTTATGGTGCTACTTGAAGCATGTTGTGCATGCACAGTGAGAAGGAGGGTACAAAAAATAGGTCCTATCTAAATGAAAACAGTTGCTTACAGCACAGCATGTGTTAAATAAAAGACAATGAATACATGCTCAAATCATATTCTACTAGCCATGTAACCTTGTGTATTAACCTCGAGTTTGAATGGAGTTTGAATGCTGCAATGCTGGATTTTTAAAAAAAAATAAGTTTAATCCCCAAGGGTTTTAAAAATTAATGAATTTGCTATACAGAGTGTATGTGTATTTTTTAAGATTTTGAAATGCCTTTTTATGCCCTTCTATAACTTGCAAACATCAGTGTTTATATTCTGATGAAAAATGAACATTTCTCTGAAGAGGTGTTAATGCTTAAAGATCAAGTAAATGTATATGTCCAAGCATATTTTCCTTTGAAGAAGCAGCAAGCAGAAATGGTTGTTGAGTTTTCTCTAAGGCTTTTTTTTGAATGACATTGAGTGTGGATAGCTTCCTATCTCAAGGAACAACACCACTGTAGCCTCGTCTCAGAGGATTCATGCTTCATCTAACAGGAGACATCTTGAACTGTAGCTAGACATGACCAGGGGTAGAGAATGTAGGTTGTGTTCCAAACATCTTGTTTGTTTTTTGTCAAGTCCCATGCTGTGCTCTCTGAACTCATTCTGAGAATCTGTGATAACAAATGCAGATTAAGTAGTTGTTATGGAGTAGGGTATTTTATAAATATCATTAATTTTGTATATGTTTTACTTGAATTCGGTGCTTCATCTATCACATTTTCTTAAAATATTTTCCTAAGATATATTTTGTTGTTTCAGACACAAACATAAGACTGTTGAGTTACACAGTTGAATACATGTAACCACATTGTGCAAGGACCCATTTAATGCTTAATAACCATGTTGAAAATAATACTTTTTTTTTGTGGTCTGTTAAAGCACATTGAGGTTCAAAGTTTTCTCTCAGAAATAAAAGCCCTTCTAGTTTAAAGGTCATTCAGGTAATGTGAAGGATTTCAAAAGTGTATGTTATCCTTTACAATAAACTGTTTCTTTCTTTTACTTACTGACACTCCGATTTAAGTCACAATGCAGGCAAGGGTTGCTGTATCAATTGTTTTATTAATTGCATAGTTTAACACATGGGTAAAGTTGGCATCTGTACATTGTTAGTTTGTAAGTGTGGGTGGTGATTGAAGTTGCGTGAAAAGTTGAGTACGTATTGTTAGTGATGGATGAAAATACGACGGGACGGTTCGCGAACGCTAACCGCAAACTTTCGCAAATGTCCGCGAACCACAAGTTTGCGGCGGGCCCCATTGACTTTAATGGCAGGCGAATATTAAAAGCCTTCAGGTCATATTTGCAGCCACAAAATACTTACTAGCTGTGCACAAATAGTCCCACAACATGGACACTGACCTACCAGAAGTATGAAGTGAAAAACCCAATATATAAGTAAGTGCCGGCCATTACAAGCCCCAAAAATTAGCTGACAGGCGTTCACCTGACAGCAAACAACTTTGTATTCTGTGGCTGGAGGTACATTAAGCTATTTACCAGATACATAAGTAAGTGCCGGCCATTACAAGCCCCAAAAATTAGCCCACAGGCGTTCACTGGACAGCAAACAACCGTGTATTCTATGGCTGGTGGTACATTAGGAATTCAACGGATACAGAAGTAAGTGTCGGCCATTACAGGCCCCAAAAATTACCCCACGGCCACAGGCATTCACCGGACAGCAAACAACCTTGTATTCTGTGGCTGGTGGTACATTAGGCATTCACCGGATACAGAAGTAAGTGTCGGCCATTACAGGCCCCAAAAATTAGCCTGCGGCGACAGGCGTTCACCTGACAGCAAACAACCTTGTATTCTGTGGCTGGTGGTACATTAGGCATTCAATGGATACAGAAGTAAGTGTCGGCCATTACAGGCCCCAAAAATTACCCCACGGCCACAGGCGTTCACCGGACAGCAAACAACCTTGTATTCTGTGGCTGGTGGTACATTAGGCATTCACCGGATACAGAAGTAAGTGTCAGCCATTACAGGCCCCAAAAATTAGCCTGCGGCCACAGGCGTTCACCGGACAGCAAACAACCTTGTATTCTGTGGCTGGTGGTACATTAGGCATTCAACGGATACAGAAGTAAGTGTCAGCCATTACAGACCCCAAAATTCAGCCCACAGCCACAGGCGTTCACCGGACAGCAAACAACCTTGTATTCTGTGGCTGGTGGTACATTAGGCATTCACCGGATACAGAAAAAAGTGTCAGCCAGTACAGGCCCCAAAAATTAGCCCACAGGCGTTCACCTGAATTTGAATGAAACATGGTATACTGGTCACATGTGTTGAATTCCTCTGAGATCCATGCTTCATTCATTTTTATAAATGTGAGGTAGTCAACACTGTTGTGAGCTAGGCGAGTGCGCTTATCGGTCACGACCCCCCCTGCTGCGCTGAACGTCCTTTCGAACAGGACACTGGATGAGGGGCAAGCCAACAGTTCCATTGCAAATTGTGCAAGCTCTAACCAGAGGTCAAGCCTGCCCACACAGTAGTCCAGGGGTTCATCACTTCTCAGTGCATTCACATCGGCCGTTAACCCAATGTAGTTGGACACCTGTCGGTCTAGGCATTCCCTGATGCTGGATCCAGAGGACAGTTGATAATGGGTCGGCTGAAAGAATGATTTCATATCATTAGTGACCAAGACATCTTCAAACCGCCCTCTTTTTGCAGGCGCTGTTGGATTGGTACCCGAAACTGTTTCTCTGTGAGTGGAAAGTCCTCTGCCAGCGAACGCAAAAGCAGAATGCAGCATTTCTCGAAGCAAGGCCTGGAAGTGCTGCATTCTGATAGCCCTCTGTGATGGTGGTAACATTTCCATCATGTTTTGTTTGTACCGGGGGTCCAAGTACGTTGCCACCCAGTACTGGTCCTTGCCCTTTATGCTTTTTATACGGGGGTCCCTCTTAAAACACTTGAGCATGAAGCCCCCCTTTTGCACTAAACTGGAAGCGCTGTACCGGCCTGGCTCCTGCTCATCATCCAGGATAATGTCATCCTCGTTCTCCTCCCCCCATCCACGAACAACACCAGGGATCCCAGAAAGGTTTAAAGCATGCTCTTCTTGCTCCTCCTCATCCGCCCGGCACCATCCTCCTCTGACTCCTCTTCAGACTCCCGTTGTTGACTTGTCTCAGGTGGAGTAGCCCCCCTGGGAATTCATCCAGCATTGCGACTTTCTCATCTTTCTGCTCCTGCTCCTCGACGGCTTGATCAATGACAAGGTACGATGTCACTAATGGCGCCCTGGCTGCGACTGACCAGTTTGGTGATCTCATCAAATGGCCGCAGAAGTCTGCATCAGTCGCGCATGAGCAGCCACTGGTGCGGTGCAAAAAAAACAAGCTCCCCAGTCCTGCTGCAGAGTTCGTACAGGTAGTTGTTAACTGCACGTTTTTGCTGGAGAAGCCTATCAAGCATATACAATGTTGAGTTCCATCGCGTCGGGCAGTCACAAATAAGACGTCTGACAGGCAGGTTGTGTCCCCCGCTGAATGTCAGCAAGGCGATCCATGGCCATGTAAGATCTTCTGAAATGGGCCGAGATTTTCCTGGCCTGCCGCAAGACATCCTGGAGCCCAGGGTATTTGGCAACGAATCGCTGCACGACCAAGTTCAAGATGTGTGCCGTGCATGGCATGTGTGTAATTTTGCAGTTTCAGCGTGCTCAGCAGATTGGCACCATTGTCACACACCACTTTACCAACTGTCAAATTGAGCGGTGTCAGCCACTAATCTGCCTGTGAAGGCAAAGCTGAAAGGAGTGCAGGACCAGTGTGGCTCTTGTCTTCCAGGCACAACAGACGCAGCACAGCATGGCAACGTCTAACCTGGCATGTCGAATAGGTTCTGGGGATGTTCGGCGGCACAGCGAAAGAGACTGTAGCATCGGAAAAAGAGGAGTCAGCAGAGGAGGAGAGGGAGGATGGAGGAGGAGGAGGAGGAGAAGAAGAGGCAGGCCTGCATGTAATCCGTGGCGGTAAAACCAAATCTACATGGGTGCTACGGGTTACATGCTTGACGGCCATCAGAAGGTTCACCCAGTGGGCAGTGAAAGTTATATACCTTCCCTGCCCGTGTTTGCTAGACCACGTGTCTGTGGTCAGATGTATCTTGGCACCGACACTGTGTGCCAGAGATACATTCACTTGCCGCTGAACATGGCCATATAGCTCTGGGATGCCCTTCTGTGAAAAAAATTCCTTCCTGGGACCTTCCATTGTGGTGTTCCAATGGCCACAAATTTTCGAAAGGCCTCCGAGTCCACCAGTTTATATGGTAGTAGTTGGCGGGCTATCAGTTCCGACAAGCCAGTGGTCAACCGTTGGGCAAGAGGGTTATCCGGCGTCATCGTTTTTTTACGATCGAACATTTGGGCCATGGAAGCCTGCCTTTTTGCAGAAAAATGTGAGGAAACCATGAAGGAAGGTGGAGTGGAGGAAAATTGTGAGCATAGAGGGGAGGAGAAGGAGAAGGAGAAGAGGCTGGACGGTGAGAGCCTGGAGTGTGGCTTTGTGGGTTCTGATGGCGTGGCTCCCACTGGGCTCCGTGATGGGAGACCAGGTGCCTTCTCAATGCGCTCGTCCTTAGGTGAGTGTTAGGGCTTACCGCGACTTATGCGTTGACTGCAAAGGCTGCAGATGGCAACACTATTGTCTGCAGCGGACACGTTAAAAAAAGTCCACACTGCGGAGCCATGGGCCGGCATCCTGGGATCGCCAGATGTGACCGTACATGGTTAATGGCCCGCTCCTGATACATTAGGAGTCTAGTTTGTCCCTCCTGTGCAATGTAAGTTCGGCCAGCTTCTCCTCTCTATCTGCTGGTGCATCTCTCCCTCTGAACTCCCCTCCTCTTCCTCTCTTGTAGGCACCCACGTGACGTCTGTAGACACGTCATCATCGACGTCACCTTCCCCATCACTAATAGTAGAGATCTCGGAGTAGGCAGCAACAGTGGGCACCAACCTCCTTGGGCTGATCTGAGTACTGTCATCAGACTGCTGAGTGCCGGCCATTGCTACCTCCTCTTCCTGATCCAATGCCAAGAATGGCTGCGCATCTGAAGGCGTTCCTATTCAAATGGGGGCGAGTCCCATTTAAATTAGGTGCGCTCCCGCGCTGGACGTACTGCGCATGCTCGTGACATAATTTTCCCGATGGGCATAGTGCGGTTTTACGTTACGCTGAGTTTTGTGAATCGCGCCGGGTAAAAAAAGTTGCATCGGGAAAAAAAAAAGATACGGCGGGAAAAAAAATAACAGCGTCGCGGGTAAGAAGGGTCTACTTTTACAAGGTGTAAACAGTTTACACTTTGTAAAAGCAGCCCTAAAGTTACGCAGGCAAACTAATACTTACGGAGAAAAAACGAAGCAGAAAAGCTTTGTGGATCTCCGTAAGTGCTAATTTGCATGGGACAGCAGGCAGGACCCCTAAAACCAATAAATACTTAAACACTATAATAAATAAAATTGACACTTGCATGGAATGAAACGGCCGCAGCTGCTTTATTATTGGTTTAAATACAATTAACTTCATAAATATTTAAAAAGACACTAAAATAAAACAAACCTGGCCACTATGGCCCAGGCTGTATAAACTTCAGCTTTGTAAAATCAACCCATACCAAATATATAGAGTTATAACAGATTTTGTCCACCTTCAAGCATCATACACTTTTATTAATAATTTAATATAATATGCACAGAACTTTATTCAACATATATAAATATATATATAAATATTTTTATTATATATTTTATTTAAAACATTTTTTTTTTTTGAAGATGACATTACCACATAATTGCAGCCGCGACAAAAATAATAAACAAGGGAGGGGGGGGGGACACCACAATCCTGTTCTCTGAGGCGACTGATCAGCTCCACGGAACCCTTCCTTTTATAGCCCAAATTGCTACTGGATAAAACTGGTCAGAACCAGTACTGGGCTCAAAGAGCCCTAAAAGCCCGGGAAAATCACGTGCAGGCCTCGTGGACAGCAGGTGCTGGCCTCGTGGACAGCAGGTGTTTGAAAGAAAGCCCGGGAAAGTGACAGGCAACTCTTGCAGAGCCATAGCATGCCTCTGCAAGGGGAAGCCTTGAAACTGACCGCCCTGCCACTGTCCCATAGGAAAAGGGGTTATTGAAACTTCCCCCCTTTTCTGACATGGGACAGCAGGCAGGACCCCTAAAACCAATAAATACTTAAACACTATAATAAATAAAATTGACACTTGCATGGAATGAAACGGCCGCAGCTGCTTTATTATTGGTTTAAATACAATTAACTTCATAAATATTTAAAAAGACACTAAAATAAAACAAACCTGGCCACTACGGCCCAGGCTGTATAAACTTCAGCTTTGTAAAATCAACCCAAACGACAGGGGACAAACAAAGTGGTCACCTGTCACCAATTACCCCAAACCGCGGCCATTTCAATGCAAGTGCCCAAGTTAGCATTAAATATATCTAACCCAATGTCCGATAAATGAACCCCATCATTCCTATAAAGACCCTGTATGAAGCCCTCCAATTCAGAATGCCTAAAAGACAAAATATGCAATGGAGACAGCAAACGAGCAACTGCCCTATTGATGCGTCGCCTGATCTTCTCAAAAGGGTGCTTAACGGGCGAAGAAAGCCAACATAGTCTTTGCACCACTTCTGAAAAGACAAACACCGTGTTGGGAAAAGATAACTGAAGCCTAAGCAGATCATCTCTGATCGTAAAAATTATGTCTAACGTTTTGGATTTACCAATATCGTTACCCCCAAGATGGATAATCAATCCATCTGGGGGGGAGAACTGTTGAAGAAGCCTACTAACCTCCGGAAGCAAATTGGCCCATACCATACCCCTCTTCCCGAACTACAAAACTTTAAAATGCAAAGGATCCAGACCTAAATCACAAGAATAATTCCTGACTGACGCTCTTTGTTGTGCCCAATACACGAATGAATGGCCAATGATCCATATCGTTCTGACATGACCTATAAAGAATTAAAAGAATGGTTAGGGCGAACATATAATAGATAGCTGTTAGATTTCCACCTACCCACTTTCTTAATAAATTCGGTGTCTAATCCTAATCTAGCTGCTTCAGTAGCAGCACCGATTCTGAAGGAATGTGATGTCAGATGACCATCTTGGAGATTTAATGCTTTCAGGCATTTTTTGAAAACACAGAGAAATTGGTATTTAGTCAGCGGGGCCCCCGATTCATGTAAAAAGAAATTAGAACCACCCGGAGGCCTAACTTGAGAATAATATTGTAGCAAACCCACTGGGCAAATAGCTGAATTTGCACAAGGGAATAACTCAATCCACACACCCTTACCATACTGATCTGTCTTTGAACGACGAATACAATTTTTTACCGTTGTAGCTGATAGAAAAACGTCAGAAACTTGAATGACATTCAATTCCGAGACTCTAAGGGCCGCAAAAAAGGCTAACGAAAAAACCGCTCGAAAAAGTATAGACTCAAAACTTGAAAAACAAATAACCGGTGTAACCGAACAAATCTTTTCTAAAATAAGGGGGGTAATAGGCAAACGCCTATCTTTGTGAAAATGATTCTTTTTATACCCTTTCAGGGCCTGTTGCACTGAAAAGAAAGTAAAACAAGAAGGTTGGTTGTGTAACTTTAGAAAGAATGAGACACCAGCCAGAGTCTTCTGGACATAAGACCAAGAATAATTTCTAAGGAATAAAGACTGTAAAAATAATAGCACTAAATTTTCAGAAAAAGAACCCATAGGTTCCTGGGCAGAGGACAAAAATGACAGCCACACAAACCAGGCCGATCGGTATCCAGCCATGGTGGAAGGAGCAACCGAATTTGAAATATATTCAGAAATTGGCATCAAATTAGGTCCCATAAAGCAGGAGGGCACCGTAGCCCTACTGGACTCGCATCTGGACATAGGTGAAAAAACCGATCCATCTGAAACCGAGACAGAGAATCCGCCATATCGTTATCCTTGCCCGCCACATGAACTGCTTTTATCCAAACATTAAGACTTAAACACTTAAAAATCATATAGCGAAGAAGGATAACGACAGGCGGAGATTTTGAAGTTAGACAGTTAATAGCGTACATAACTCCCTTATTATCAGTTCTTACCATCAGACGCTTATTCTTGAAGCAGGAGCCCCAGATCTCCAATGCTACTATGATTGGAAACAATTCTAATAAAACAATGTTTTTTAGGAGACCCTTAGCTTGCCATTTGGGACTCCAATGGTCTGCACACCATTGGGACTGCCAAATAGCCGAAAAGCCGCAGGACCCAGCAGCGTCAGTGAATAGAAGGTAGTCCTTGTCTAAGACAAAGTCTTCCTGCCAGACCGTCCTACCGTTAAAATGGTCGAGAAATTGAAGCCATACCAGCATATCCTCCTTCATGTCCTGAGTAACCCTCACATGAGAGTTAGGCCCCATACACACGAGAGGATTTATCCGCGGATACGGTCCAGCGGACCGTATCCGCGGATAAATCCTCTCGAGGATTTCAGCAGATTTCTATGCGATGGCGTGTACACACCATCGCATTTAAATCCGCGCCGAAATCCTCTGGCGATGACGTGTCGCGCCGTCGCCGCGATTATGACGTGGCGACGGGCGCGACGCTGTCATATAAGGAATTCCACGCATGCGTCAAATCATTACGACGCGTGCGGGGAATCCCTTTGGACGGATGGATCCGGTGAGTCTGTACAGACGAGCGGATCCATCCGTGGGATCCGATTCCAGCAGATAGATATTCTGTGCATGTCGACAAATATTTATCTGCTGGAATTCGGAAATATCCGCGGATAAATATCCGCCGGAGTGCACACACCATAGAATCTATCCGCTGAAACCCATTCGATGGGATTTATCTGCGGATAGATTCTATCATGTGTATGGGGCCTAAGGGGATTTTAAACCAGAGATGGCAAGATACAGTCTCCGGGAAAAATTTTTCCCCACCGGCATTATTCTGGTGGCAAATGCCAATAAACCCAGTAACGATTGCATGTCTTTAACACATACTTTTTTCATTCTCAAAACAGATAATAAGGAAAATTTGACCTTAAGTATTTTTTCTTCAGGTAAACGGAACTCTAATAACTCAGAGTCAATTGTAATACCTAAAAAGTCAATACAGGTAGAGGGCCATGCGGTTTTTTCCATAGCTAGAGGAATGCCAAAGTGATAGCACACCTTGAAAAAGGTTTCCAATAAAAAGGAGCACCCTAAGGAACCTGCTTGGCCTAAGAACAAGAAGTCATCTAGATAATGTAATAAAAAATTTGAATTAGCCTCGATACTAACCACCCAATCTAAAAAAGAAGAAAAGGACTCGAAATAAAAACAAGATAGGGAACAACCCATAGGTAAACACTTGTCAAAATAAAACTGATTATTAAAGAAAAACCCCAGGGAATTAAAGCAATTGGGATGTACTGGTAACAAACGAAAAGCGGATTTTATGTCTGCCTTGGCCATAAGGGTCCCTTTACCTAATGATCTAAGTTTGACCAATGCATCCTCAAAAGACGCGTAACAAACTGATGAAAGTCTGTCATCAATCTGGTCATTCAGAGATTGACCTTTAGGAAAGGACAGGTGATGGATCAACCTGAAGGAATTCTTCTCTTTTTAGGGACAATTCCCAAAGGTGAAACCCTGAAATTCGAAAAGGGGGGAGAATTAAAGGGACCTGACACTCTACCTTCAAGAATCTCAGTGGCGATTTTATCAGAAACAATGTCAGGAAATTGAGAAATTGATTTTAAATTGTTTACTAAATGACAACCGGTACCAGAAAAGGGGGGCAATAAAAAAACATCCCTGAAACCTTCAAGGAGCAACCTGGCCCTCGACCTGTCTGGAAACACTCGGAGCCATGGGAGCATATTTCGCCACTTCACTGGCGTGTATGCTCTTAGGAACCGTTCCCGACTGCTGGGAGGCAGACATTTTTTTAAAACATTTAACGACTGAGTGCGCTCCTGAACAGAAAGCGCACTCATGTCGGTACCGACAGGAATTGGGCCATTTGCATTGACCATCGTTGTAGTTAAAACAGATCCGTTTTCTGTAATTGGTACTAGAGGTTTGAGTAGATGACTGATTTGGTTTAGGAAAACTGGCTCTTTGGGGGAGAAAAAGATTGAGCCAGAGGCCCACATCCTTAACCCCCCATTGCAATGAAGTGTGTACTGACAATTTCTGTCTAAAAGCCTCATCATAGGCATACCAAGCCGTACCACCAAAATTCTTGAACGCCTCTAGAACAATATCCAAGTGCTGGAAAAGACCCACACTTTTTTCAAGATATTTTTCACAAAGTACGGCAGAAAATATGCAGAAGGCCTGTAACCAGTTGTTAAACGACCTAGTTACAGGCCTTCTTCTCTCCTCATCATCTTTTTTTTCTTTTCCAATAAATTCCTTGGTAGAGGGAAGTAGGGACAAAATGTCCAAAAATTCCCCCCGCCAAATTGTTTCTTTCAATGCAGAGGAGAGATGGTAGCCCAACGGCGAAACTTCACAAGAAATCGGTACTTTTAAACAGGTTTCCGGCAAGTTCTGACTTCTAGCAGAATTAAAATCAATAGCTAATGAAGAATCAGTGTTAACAATTTGTGTGTCAACTGCTAAACTTCCACTAGATGGCGATCTAATTCTAACAGTATCTGGAGACTGAACATGAGAGCTGCTGACAAGCTGGATGTCTCTAGCTACCTGTGTCAGCAAATTAGCAATAGAGGACAATGTGGGTGCATTAGCAGACTCACCCCCATGTAGAGAAGCTGGCAGGTTAACAGGAGCCATATCGATCGAACCGCCTGATGGTTCAGCAGCGGATCTCTGTAGGCTTTCTTGTGGCGTCATCTGTTGCCATGGTGACGGGCCCGCCATGGGATTCGAAGCGCTCCGCGCTGAAGCGCCGCCCCCTGCTCCACCTCTGGGTCTTCCCCCACTACTGGCCACGCCTACCACCGGACTTACGGCCGGGGTTCCTTGATCGTCATCACGGGATGACGTGCGTGCTGCGCTGCCTGACGCTCCTCCTGTTCTTCCTCCACGACTGCTCGAGGACCGCCCCGATCTCCTGGGCACAGCTGATCGTGGAGGCGAAGGGGAGTGTCTTCTCGGAGGGGCGCGTCTTCTCTTCTGGGCTCCGCTTCTTCCGTCGGATGCTGCGCTGCCACTCCTTCTGCGGCTTGGTCTCGGGACATCCTCTTCCTCTTCCAGGCACAGCATGGGCTCGACGACGGGGGGAACACCAGGCGAGGATCCGTCTTCAGCCATGGGAACGAAGGGTCCCAGCGTGACCGATGTAGCTCCCATCGGAGCCTCTTGACCCGGAGCTGGAGGTAGGTCAAGGCATTGCCGGATCCAGTCTTCTCCCCCTTCTTCGTCCGCACGCTCGATTAGCCGCCTCAGAAGGCTCATCTTCTGGCCTCAGAGAACCCTGCTTGTCCAATGGAGATAACTCCTAGGACACCACAATCCTGTTCTCTGAGGCGACTGATCAGCTCCACGGAACCCTTCCTTTTATAGCCCGAATTGCTACTGGATAAAACTGGTCAGAACCAGTACTGGGCTCAAAGAGCCCTAAAAGCCCGGGAAAATCACATGCAGGCCTCGTGGACAGCAGGTGCTGGCCTCGTGGACAGCAGGTGTTTGAAAGAAAGCCCGGGAAAGTGACAGGCAACTCTTGCAGAGCCATAGCATGCCTCTGCAAGGGGAAGCCTTGAAACTGACCGCCCTGCCGCTGTTCCATAGGAAAAGGGGTTATTGAAACTTCCCCCCTTTTCTGACATACCCGAAGCGGCATTTTGACTCGAAATGCCCCCAGCGGCGGATGCGGTACTGCATCCTAAGATCCGGCAGTGTAAGTCTCTTACACATGCCGGATCTTCTGTCTATCTCTTGGAAACTGATTCTGTGGATCAGTTCCAAAGATAGAAACAGGGATACGACGGCGTATCCCTTTTGAGGATCTGGCCCAACATTTATATGAAGACCATCAGCCCTTTAGGAAAAAACTTAAGACCCACCTCTTCTGAAGGATCAGTATGACACCGGATGGAATAAGCGCCTTGAGGCGATTTAGTTCGCATTTGTAGTGCTATACAAGTTACTCACTCACTCAATCATTCATATCACTGGTAAAAAGTGAGCTCCAGCAAATCTGGAAATTAGATCTGATTCCTACTTTAGTAAAGTGTATTGTATCTGTACGGTCTACCCTCACGTTGTAAAACACTGTGTAAACTGTTGACACTTTATAAGTCCTGTATATTAATAATGACACCTCTCTGTGTCGCCTATCAGTGTCCATCAGTGCCACCTATCAGTGCCACCCATCAGTGCAGCCTCATCAGTGCGATCAGTGCCCACCAGTGCTCATCAGTGTTGCCTATCAATGCTGCATATTAGTGCCCATAAGTGCCACCTCATTAGTGAGTGACCATCAGTGAAGGAGAAAAATTACCTGTTTGCAAAATGTTATTAAAAAATATTTTAAAAAAAATGTTTATTTTTCAAAATGTACGGTCTTTTTTTGTTTGTTTAGCAAAACCCAGTGGTGATTAAATACCACAAATAGAAAGCTCTATTTGTGTTAAAAAATGTATAAAAATTAAATTTGGGTACATTGTTGCATGACAGCGAAAGTGCCCAGTGAGAAAATATTTACTGAACAAGTTGAAGTTAGTAGCTGAACCAGATTTTGCACTTTCCTGTTTTAGTAAATCAACCTCTCTGAGTGCCATTTCAGAGCAATTGTTATCCTGTGCAACCAGGCATGTTGCCCTGAGCAACCATTCTCCCTAGCAACCATGCATATTCTCCTGGTGCTTACATGGGTTTCCTCCTTGTACTATGGTTTCAGCCTGCACTCTAAAGACATGCTGGTAGATTAATTAGCTCCTGTCTAAATTGACATTAGTATGTGTATTTATACATGGGAGGTATGGCCGTAGATTGTAAGCTCCTTAAACGATGTGAATACACAATACATATAAAAAAACTACGTACACTTTCATTCTGATGATAAAGCAGGGTCATTGTCATCCCTGTGAACCCTTGGGCAAAGCTGGAATCCAGGAGCTGAACCTTTTCATGACTAAGCCTAATTCTGACATTTGGTGTTTACAAGTTAAAATCTGTATTTTTTGCTAGAAAATGACTTAGAAGCCCCAAACATTATATATATATATATATATATATATATATATATATATATATATATATATATATATATATATATATAGCAGAGAATCTAGAGAATAAAATGGCAATTGTTGCAAAATGTTATGCCACATGATATTTGTGCAGTGGTGTTTTAAACGCAACTTTTTGGGAAAAATTAACTTGCATGAATTAAAAAAAAATGAAAAGGTAAAGTTAGCCCAATTTTTTTGTATAATGTGAAAGAAGATGTTACGGCGAGTAAATAGATACCAAACATGTCACGCTTTATAATTGCACGCACTCGTGGAATGGCGACTAACTACGGTACCTGAAAATCTCCATAGGCGACGTTTTTTTATGGTTACCAGGTTAGCGTTACAGAATAGGTCTAGTGCTAGAATTATTGCTCTCGCTCTGACGATCGCGGCGATACATCACATGTGTTATTTGAACACCGTTTTCATATGCGGACGCGACTTCCATATGCGGTGCTTTGAAAAATGTTTTCTTATTTATTTTATTTAATTTTAAAATATTAAATTGTTATTTTTTTGTTTACATTTTGATCACTTTTATTGCTGTCACAAGGAATGTAAACATCCCTTGTGACAGTAATAGGTGATGACAGGTCATCACGATCCCTCCTTTGCACTTCAAAGTAATTAGATTGCTGAAAACGGTGATTTTGAATACTGTGTACTTTTTTAAATCCGGCGCCATTGGCAGCTGAGTAACCCGGAAGTGACGTCATGACACCGCTTCTGTGTTTGCATTGCGGAGACTGAATCAAAGCCGTTTACAGCTTTGTTTCAGTCTGCGCCTAGACACTGGAGGGGCCGGATCGTGGATCAGGTCTACCGGTGGGAAGGGAGGCCCGGTCAGAGCGGCGAAAGGTGGCGGGAGGGGGGATGTCCCCTCCCGCTCCTCCAGCATAACAACCAAGCGGCTTTTAGCCGCATCAGTTGTTATACCTGGATAGTCAATTGCTGGCTCTAAACAACGGTACCGGGATGATTCCTGCAGCTGCGGACATAATCCCGATATAACCCCTGAAATCTGAGGACGCACTTAAAAATTCACAGAATGGTTTTAATGTTGCTCTAAGGTAAGTAATATAAAGTATTTTATATGTGAAAGTCTCAATTTTACAGCAGTAAAAGTGTCAAGAAAGCAGACATTTCATCCTGAGTTTAAAGGGTTAGTAAAGGAAAAAATGTTTTTCCTTTAAAATAACGAACATGTTATACTTATCTCCACTGTGCAGTTCGTTTTGCACAGAGTGGCCCCGATCCACGTCTTCTGGGGTCCCTCGGCGGCTGTCTCTGGTCCTCCCCACAAGTACTGACCACAGTCATGCGAGAGAGCTCACATGGTGGTGAGTAATTGCAGGCGCGCTCCCGTGATACAGCGAGCGGCCATAGCCGCTCACTGTATCACTCGGCGCACCCCTCGGCGCGCTGCGTCACTGGATGTGATTGACAGCAGCGCCAGCCAATGGCTGCGCTGCTCTCAATCCATCCGCTCTAGCCAATCAGCGGCCAGGCTGAGCGTCAAAGAGGATCTTGGGACCGCGTGCGGGACTTTCGAGGGGTCAGGTAAGTATAACGGGGGCTCGGGGGGGGCGGCAGCAGAATCAGATGTTTTTTCACCTTAATGCAAAGATTGCATTAAGGTGAAAAAATGTTTTACTTTACAACTCCTTTAAGTCCTCTTGAATACCTTTTCCTGAACCTTCTAAATCTGAGGAATAAACTCAATGTTTCATGCTGTGTTTACCATGTATCTTCTTACTGAGCACAAAGACACAGACAAAATCGACTGCTAGAAATTTTAACATCATATTGCAAATGTTTACACAAAATCCATTCATCTAATCAATGTTCCTTAATACTGAAGCATGACTGTGCTGAAAATAGTATTTGTGGCAAGTTAAAGACATCTTTTGTGTTTTACAGTGACTTTACATGCTTGTTAAGCAAACTACTGAATTGCAATATTGAGTTGAACAGGCAACAAACTTTAAAAGAGCTGAATTTAAATGTTGTCATTTTTTAAAGCCTAATCAAAACTTTTACTGGACCAGGACCACAAAGAGACTACCATATTTGTTTTATGGTACACTAAGGCCTCGTACAGACGACCGGATCTATCCGCTGGGATTGATCCGCGGATCAGTTCCAGCAGATAGATCCGGTCGTGTGTACGTCCGAGCGGACATTTCCCGGCGGATAAAAATCCAGCCGACGGATTCCCAGCGGATAAAAATTTCTTAGCATGCTAAGAAATCTATCCACTGGAATCCGTAATGATTCGACACATGCGTGGAAGTATTTACCTTCCAGCATCACGCACGTCGCCGCGTCGACGGCGCGACACGTCACCGCGGATGTATTCCGCGCGAATTTCGATCTGATGGTGTGTACAGCCATCAGATCCAAATCCGCCAGAGGATTTATCCGCTGGAAACGGTCCAGCGGACCGTTTCCAGCGGATATTCTCTTGTGTGTACGGGGCCTTAGACATAGAGTAAATTACAATTCTTTGATAATCAGTAGTTAAAAAATATGAACAGTACAACTGGAGTATAAGGCTTGAAGAATAATAAAATATAATATTTGGGTAAAAAAGGTAACAAATGTAAATTGGCAGAGTGGGCAAACTGAGTTTAATTTTTCATTATGTGAACAAATAAAAGCCATTGATGCAGTTCAAAACCTTCATAAGGACTGTAAATGAATGTTGTCAATGTAATAATATGTAGGGTGTATAAGGCATATATCAATTATGGAATTTTGTAAAATCTGTGAATAATAGAAATTGCTTGGCATATACTGTAGTTTTCTTAAAGCAATTTTAAATCTTGGAAAGGAAAAATGAACAAAGCATATTCTAATATAAAGCTTGTTTGCCTCAATCCATACCTACTGTGTATCCTGGCTGCTGTCTCCTTACCTGATAACTACATGTGTCATTTATTACAGTTTTTCCCCAACACCAGGCAATCAATAGTGACATCTCCCACTAAGCACACAGAAGGTGATTAAGAGACACAGATGTGAATGTTTCCCAAAATGACTGTAGAAGTGAGTGTCTATTCCCTCCACTCAGGTGTCAGATGACTGTGTTGTGCAATGTGTGATGTCAGATATCTGCCCACCTCCTGAAAGCTGGGAAATACCATCTGATCTGTGTAATTTGGAGGGCTTTGGTGGAGAGAGAGCTGCATATAAACAGGTATAGCTTATGCTTAAAGGTCACTAAAGGAATTTTTTTGTTTTGCTGAAATTACTGTTTACAGGGTATAGAGACATAATAGTTAACTGATTCATTTTAAAAATGATTAAAAATAGATAAAAACCAATCATATAATGTGCCTGCAGTTTAGTTTCATTTTTGCTGTTGTTTCCTGGTTCTCTGATGTACAGAGCCAGAGAGCCAATAGATGGCAGTGAAGGTTTTGCAAAACGAAACGGGATTGGTGCTGAGGGGTTTTAATCACACCTCCTTGATTAGTCACCACAGTGAGAAATCTCCCAGTACTGTGGTGATCAGGAAACAGACAACCGGGAAGTGTCCAGAACAGAGAGGAATTACAGCAACATCAAAGCAAAAACGAACAATAAGGACATGAAACCAGGACTGCAGTAAGGTAAAGGAAGCTATTTAGCTACAAAAAAAAAATTCCTTTAGTGACCCTTTAAGCTGTACCTGTCACTGTGTATCATCTGAGGCTAGTCACTAAAGTGGGCTTATTTAAGAGTTTTTTTATCACTTTAGTTGTAACCACATATAGAGGTGAACTCAATTTGATCTACTTTTACAAACCTCAACCTAACTTTGTTAGTCATTATTAAGGGTCCATTCACATGGGTTCAGAGAGCTGTACACCAATAATAATTACCATACTACTGAACCCTGGAGTAACAGGCTGCTTTTGATAATCAATGACAGTCTGAGGCTGTATATCAATAACAAAACATGTAAGAATGTACAGACAGTAGCAAATCTAGACACTCTTTCACCTGGTGAAAAGAAGGGGGAAAAGATTGGATGAAACTGGCGGTGCCTGTATCAATCTTGAAATAATGGACCCTGCAAAGGACATCTCTGGGATTGGATTTATCTAATCAGGTGTTAGGGTGTGGTGTACCCAATCAATCTCCAGAACTGAGCATTGTGGCTTTCCCAGGTAAGTATTAATGTAGAACTATGGGACAAGCATTTTTGACAAGCAGTTTGCTCTACACTCCTGTAATCTGGAGGTTTGCACACCCCACTATTGAGCTTATTCCTCACATAATGCAATCATAAAATTGGAGGAGGGAAATAAGGCAGGTAATGCTGTCTGATTTTGGAGAGGTCAGCTACAAATCATAAAAGAGAGTTTGCAAATCCCAGAAAATAAACACTTTATCACTTTGCTCTGGAAATTATTGTGTGGCCTCAGTGTTGACTCCTTAAAGCTATGATCCCCGGGAAAAGAGCCTATGAGATACTAAAGCAAGCTTTGTGCAAATACACAATATGTTTGTTAGGGGTACAATGAAACTATGGGCAAAACGTACATATCTGAAGCACTATTTCAATGTCCTTAAAGTGGAACTTCACCCAAAGAGGAAGTTCCACATTTCCTCCCCCTTATTCCTTTGTCACATTTGGATTATATTTTTTATTTGGAGGGTGGGAGTGAGTACCTAAATTTTTTTTTTTTTTTTTTAAATTTCATTCTTTATTTGTCTTTTTTTTTCTTTATACACATTTGATTATTTAAACAAATCTTTCATATCAAAAAAGTTCCAAGAACCAACATCCTTACTTGTTTGTCACTTAATCTTAGTGTGCGATACATCTATTATAAAAATTAAGAATATACATTGATCATTTTATTTATATAAAGGGAAAGGGAAACAACATCCCGTGAAAAGGATGAGAAAGAGAAGGGGAGAGAAAAAAAAAAAAGAAAAAAGAGAAAGATAAAAATGCTCAGATCATCCCCATTACAGGGGGCTGTTCTTATATCTATTCACAATATGGTTGGTGCCTAAAATTTTCGTTCTTAACTTTATGTATCTAGACCCTCCCTCCATTTTTCTCTCTCCCCTGGTGGGGTTTCGAAGCCAGCCTCGGCTTTCCTAAATGACACATGTCTAGCTTTATTTTTAAGAATTATTTTATTTCTACCTCATCCCAGTTATATTTCTTACCCACTAGAGGGGCAGGTCCTTCTGTTCCAGCCAAGGTCTCCACATCTCCTCAAACTCCTTAAGGTTACCTCTTTTTGTATAGACTGCTCTTTCTTTACATATTGTCTCATTTACTGCTCCCTCCCATTCCCTTATTGTTGGAGGTGTTATCGCCTGCCATCTTAACATTATTAATTTCCTTGCTTGGAACAGACATCTCAATAACACTACTGTGGTGCTTTTCTTCTCGTTCCGTTCCCTTCTATATCCCAGTACACATAGTGTGGCTTCTGCTTCCAGAGGTACCCCAAATGTCTCCCCTATGACATCTACGACTCCCTCCCAGTAACGAAACAACTTTGGGCATCGCCACACCATGTGTACTAGGTCTCCGGTCCCCTGGCATCTAGGGCATTTGTCATTTGTTCTTCTCCCAAATTTGAACAGACGTTTAGGTGTATAGTAAGCACGATTCACCAGCATCAGATGGGAGACCTTCTGTGGGGGTGAGACCGAAACTTTCGGCCCCATCTCCAGAACCCTCCGCCACTGATCCTGTGTCAATTCCCCCAAGTCCTCCTCCCATTTCTCTTTTGTTTTTAACAGATGCCGGCCCATATTAGCCTTTTTACCCATCTGTTTGTATAATTCAGAGATGAGTCCCTTGGTTGGTCCTACCTTGCCTAGTTCTTGGAGAAGGGGCATTTCGCACCACACTAGTGTTTGTGTCCTGAACTGGGCTTCAAGGGCATGCCCCACCTGTATATAAGTAAAAAATGAATACTGAGGTATCTTAAATTCCTCTCTTAAATCCTGAAATTTCCTATATTTATCCTCTTTATACAGTTGTTTCAACCTTTTAATACCGTTTATTTCCCATGCTCTGACCTTTCCTATCTGGAGGACTTCCTTCAGTTTATTGTTATTCCACAAAGGGGAGAGTTCAGAAAACCCGGTATAGCCCATCAATTTTTTAACCGATTTCCATATTTTGGTTATCATTTTTGTTGTTGGATTCCTATATCTAAAGGAATCAGCCTCTAGTGCTTCAAAGATAGTGTCGTGAGAGACCCCGTTCATCATTATCATCCCATTAGGGGTACCTCCTCCTGGGATATTACCTCCCCCTATTTGTTGCAGTTGTGCAGAAAAATAATATATCTCGGGTTGGGGCACTGCAAGTCCTCCCTCCCCCACCGGGAGTTGTAATGTGCGAAGGCGTATCCTAGCTTGTCCCCCTTTCCAAATTAGCTCCCTAAAGAGAGATTCAATTTTATTGAACCATTTTTTTCCAATCCATATTGGGGAATTGTGCATTATGTATAAAAGTTGTGGTTGCCAAATCATTTTGATTAAGCTACACCTGCCCGCCACTGACAGATGGAGACGTTTCCAAATATAAATTTTTTGTTTGAACTTAGCAAGTAGAGGGATGAGATTTTTATAAATGTATTGATTAGGGTTTTTCGTCACCAATATCCCCAGATATCTCATTGTGTCCACCACTGATAACTGTGGCAATCCACGTATTGCCGTTTCTCCCAGTGGATCTAACGGCAGTAACTCGGACTTCCCCCAGTTTATTTCTAATCCCGAAAAACTCCCAAATTCCTCCACCAAGCTCATTGCTTTTGTCAGAGATTGTTCCGTGTCTCCCAGGAAGAGCAGGATATCGTCGGCATAAAGCGCGATTTTTTCTTCTCCCGTCATTCTCTGGAAGCCGGATATCTCGATATTTGACCTAATAGCAATTGCCAGAGGTTCCATCGCTAGGGCGAAGAGCAGGGGTGACAAGGGGCACCCCTGTCTCGTCCCCCTCTCGAGGACAATTTTTTTTGAGAATTCATTATTTATTTTTAACTTAGCACTAGGATTATCATAGAGCATTTTTATCCACCCTGAAAAAGTCGGGCCGAACCCAAATTTATCCAGCACCCTCCAAATATACCCCCATTCTACGCTGTCAAAGGCTTTGGTCACATCCAGTGACAATACGGCCCTTGCTCCCTCATTCTGTGTTGGGGTTTGTAAGTTTAGAAATGTCCTCCTGATGTTCATACTGGTGGATCTATTGGCTATAAACCCCGTCTGGTCTGGGTGAATTAATTTTGAAATAACCCTATTAAGCCTTGTCGCCAAGACCTTTGCTATAATTTTGGCGTCAGAGCACAAAAGGGATATAGGTCTATATGCCACAGGGTCCAGTGGATCTTTCCCATCTTTTGGTATAATTATAACCGTTGCTTCCAGCATTGAGGCAGGGAGTTTACCTTCTACCGCCGCTCCATTTAATGTTTTTATAAGCTGAGGTAACAATATATCTCCATAATATTTATACATTTCTAGTGGGAGCCCATCTGGTCCTGGCGATTTTTGATTCGCCATACCTGCTACTGCCACCTGTAACTCCCCAAGTGTTATTGGGTTTTCTAGTTCTTCCCTTTCTAATTGGGATATAAACGGGATTTCTAGTCTCTCCAGGAAGTCCTCCATTTCTTTCTCCATTCCCCTCTTTTGTGTAGTGTACAATTTCTGATAATATGCCCAGAAAATCTGCACTATCTCTGAGGTGTCCGAAGTTATCGCACCACTTGTTAATCTGATGGACCGAACGCCGGAGGAGGAGGAGTTAGATTTTACCACCTGCGCCAGCATCCTTCCAACACTTTCCCCTTCTACAAATGAGGATTGTCGCAAAAAAAGTCGTCTGGTCTCTACTTCCCTTGTAATTACCGATTTATACGCTTGTTGTTTTTCAAGCCATATTTTCTTTCCCTTCGGCATTGGGTCCCCCACATAGTTATTTTCTGCCTCTAACACCTCTCTACGGGAATTTTCCTCCGCCTCTCTTGCTTTTTTATTAAATTTTGCTATCTGCTGGATCAGGACTCCTCGTAGGTATGCCTTCAGGGTGTCCCATAATATCCCAGTGCCCGAGGTGCCTTCATTGATATCTACAAATTCCTTCAGTTTGGGCAGAACTTCATCCGACTTTTTTATTAACTCACACCAGTGTGCATTAATTTTCCAATCTCTCTGAATTTTTTGTCCACCTTGATTTAGGGTAAGAACCATAGGAGAGTGATCAGACACTCCTCTTGGCAAATATATTACTTTTCCCACCCTCTGTAGTGCTAAATAATTCCCCAGGGCCATATCAATCCTCGAGAGTGTATTGTGTGTACTTGAATAACAAGAATATTGTTGAATCCCCGGGTTCCTCACTCTCCACAAGTCTAACAGACCAACCTCTTCCAAAAATTGACCCAGGCGGCTATTCTTCATGAGGTCTGGGACCAACGGTGTGGGAAACCTATCCACTCTTCGGTCCAAGACCTCATTAAAATCTCCTACCACCAACACCGGTATCTCTTCCTTCCCCATTATGAATTCATTTAATCTGAGCATAATATCAATCCTAAAGGGCGGGGGGACATATATATTTGCTATTATATACATTTTGTTGTCTATTATACAATGCAAAAAAATAAATCGACCATATTCATCTATGCTGACCTGTCTGCAGGAAAACCCCACTCCAGCTCTCACCAGGATACTCACTCCTCTAGAATATGTAGAGTGCACTGAGTGGTACTGAGTAGGGTATTTTTTACTCTGTAATAAGTAACTTGTATTTTTCATTAAATGGGTTTCCTGCAGACACATCAGCCCTATTCCATGTTTTTCCAGCGTGGCAAAGACTGCAGCCCTTTTAGCTGCAGTTCCCAGGCCTCTAACATTCCATGAGCTTAAGTTTAACATTTTACTTTACATCTAGCAACCACGGATATACCATAGGGGGATAGGGGCATCCATCCCAGAAAATAATTTATGTAGCTATTCATTACCCTAGTTATCTATGTGTATAAATAGTGTTTACTAATTTTACCGTGTCTATTAGAACTTGTGAACTGACATCCCCAAGAAATATGTGTGCTATTTTAGTGTTATTTCCATATAGGTTTTCAAGCTCTATTTTCCCATATAAAATTTATACCCCTTATGAAATACTTTAGCGTTTTCCCCTTTTCCCAATCCTTTGTGCATTATCATTACCTTCTATACTTTTCTTTGGTTCGTGTTTTACGTATATTTTACTTATTACAGTGAACATTTTTTCCCTGTGTATCATGTGCTTGTCTTCCCTTCCCCTCCCACCCTTCCTCCCTCTCCTCCCCCTCCCTCCCTTCCCCCCCCCTCCGCACCTACCCAGGTGTTCCCCTAAGGGGTTTCCTATGGCCGTTTCCCATATCGTCCTTTCCTCTCTTAACATACTTTCATTCACTCCCCCCTTCCCCCCCCCTCCCCACTTCTCCCACCCCTCCTCATTCACAATCCTCCCTTCTCTATTCAACTCTTGACCAATTCCTCTCACTCATTTAAGTGTGCACCTTTCCTCCCACCTCCCCCCCCCCTATCCGGGCAAGTTACAAATTAAACCCCTTACTCCTAGCTCCCCCCTCCCTCCTTTAATTGCGTTTCCATCCATAATGCTGCATCTTCAGGTTTATCAAAAAATAATGTCGTTCCCAGCGCAGCCACCCGTAGCCTCGCTGGGTATAATAAAGCATATGGAAGTTTAGCCCTCTGCATTTTCCGTTTAACCTCCAGAAACCCCGCCCTCCTCTTCTGTAACTGGGGAGAAAAATCAGGGTAAAATTAAACTTTAGAGCCTTCAAAAAAAACCTCTCCCATTTCTCTACTCTTTCTCAATAGGGACTCTTTATCTCGGTAATTCAAAAATTTTAGTAGCATTGATCTTGGACGCCCCCCGGTGGGGGGAGGCTTAAAGGGGACTCTATGCGCTCTTTCTATTGTAAATGCTTGTGAGAAGCTTTCTCTACCAAATAGTTTTACAAACCAGTTTTCCAAAAATTCTATTGGTCTAGCCCCCTCACATTTCTCCGGTAGCCCCACCAGCCTAACATTGTCCCTCCGGAGTCTATTTTCTATTTCATCCATTTTCTCTTCTAATGTCTCCACTTGGGTCTTCATGTTCTTAACATCTTGTTTGAGAGGGTGCATTTCATCTTCCATTTGTGAGATCCTCCCTTCTGCTTCTGATATCCTTTCATTAGTTTTCCTTAATTCCTGTCCCACTGAGACCAGTTCTTCCTTGACACTTTTCATTTGGTCACACAGTTCTCCCAGTGCCTTTTTACATTCATTCACCACTAGGAATACGTCTTTTATTGTGGGAGCATCTTCAGGCCTGGGGGTTACTTTTGGATCCATAACTATGGGCGCTGCGTTCTTATTAACTGCAGTTTTGCTTACTGCCGCTGCCGCTGCTTGGCCTTGGCTTCGTCTCTCTGTGTTTATTTTGGCAGAGGCCTGGGACATTGAGCCATTTTTAATGGGGGTCTGTTCTGATAAAAGAACATATTTTTCTAATTTGGCTGCTGCTACCGCAGCTACCCCCACCTTGTCTTTTGCTGACCTTAATGCTTGCGGCCCAGACATTCTAGAGAGGAAAAAAAAAAAAAAAAAAAAACTTCTGTTTCTTTCCCCCTTCCCTCCCTCTCCCCTTTAAAGAAAAAAGGAAAAACAAAATAAATTGACCATTAATGCTCAATCTTCAGCTGATCCTGATCCTGATAGGCAGTATATAGTCACAATGAGACCAGTAATGGCCATTAGAACAATAACTCTGTATTTACAAGCGTATAATGAAGAAGTCTCTTTTATCCTCGATACGGTATGCAGTATGCGTATTCTCACTTTACTTCACTTTACTTCCTTGTGCACCTGAATTCGTTTAGTTTTAGGATTTTAATCAGTCCATTTATCAATGCACATCACCGCACAGTACAGCACCATTAATTCATTTAAAACCAGCGTAAGTCCAGCAACTCACATAGGGCCTCCATAGGTAGCAACAAAGCCTATCAATGGCGCAGTGTTCAATTGTTTGGAAGTGCTAAAACAACAAGTCCAAAAGGCAGTTCAAAGGCAGGATGTCACACCAGCCGTGTGCCAGAGGTCATAAATAGATAATGATCAGTAGCCCTGCTTCACGAGTGTAAAGTGGAGAAGTCTCAGTTTTCTTCAATGCAGTGTACAATGTATATACTCTCACTTCACATTACTTCATTTTACTTCACTGAGCAGTTACTTCATTAGGCATATAGCCAAACCATGTCTCAATGCACAGCACCGCACAGCACTATTGGTACCTTTGATATATATCCAGTCCAGACAGCATACCACAGTACAGGCCCATTCAAGGCACAATGTAATCCATACGTCACTATTTGTGCAGAGTTTTACTCACTTTTATGGTGTTTTTTTTGCAGGTTTTCCCCACTGCTTCTCCTCCTTTAAACAAGACTGTGAGGCTTTTAGTATAGTGGTATAGGGGGGGAGTAAGTCCTCCTTATCAATCTGGTTCAGCTCTGCAGGGTAAGGCAGACCCCCTGGCTATCTCCCGTGTCTCCTCAAGCCTCCAGCAGCCAGGAAACGCCAATTCGCGCTGGGACTGACACGGCCGGTCACATGGGCTAGTCAGCTGACCACCGCCGTCCAATCATGCGGTTAGCTCGCCTGCTGCAGCTACGCCTCCACCCCAGGTCTCCTCCGCTCTCACCCTGGCTCCAGAAGCTCCCCAGACGGGACGGAAAACGAGCAGGTAAAAAAAAAAAAAAAAAGGGCGCAGGACATCAACAGCTCCCGACCAGCGATGCAGGTAAACCGCCTCTGTCAGATAGGCTATGGAACAGATACGGCGTAGTAGGGAAGAAAAATAAGTTCAGCAGGTAGGGGAACCAGACTCCAGCAATTTAAGCAGCGCTCCCAGCATGGCCATTTCATATGCCTGTAGGGGGGGAGAGATACATGGGAGGCTTAGGCACACGCCTCTCCACTTCTCACATCTCTGCCTCGCTCACTCTCCACACTCCACACTCCACACTCCTACATCCGGCCACACCCCCTCGAGTACCTAAATTTGACTATTCATAAAGAGCAGCATGCTTTGTGCAGGCATAGTGTGCAGCCAGCTGTGAAGCCACAAGGAGTCACAGCTGGCTGCCGACAGTTAACATGCTGGCACTGGGGATCAAAGACTGGTAAAGAAACTGTCTTGGGTGAGATCAACCCTGGATCCTTGGACAGATGAGTGTCTGTTTATTACTATTCAGCAGCTACAGCTTTTATAGCTGCTGGCTTTTAATTTTCCCACACCTGACTAAAGCTCTTCTTTAACCTCTCAACACCACCTTCCAGCAGCCCTTTACGTGGGCTACTGGAAAGTTACATGGCTTCTGTATCATGTGACACCTATTATTGGCTTTCGGGATCCCACCCCGATCAGAAGCCTTGGTTGAGAGTGACAGCTTGTGAGTGTGTTGAGAGTGCACTTAAATGCAAAATCTCCTGCCACCATTAATGCATAAGTGTGATGGCTATGATATAAAGCCCATGACTTTTGCTGCCACATATACTGTATACATTACATGGTTGACAAGAAGGTTAACACTGCAGTCCTCTCCTATAACAGTTTAACCTGTTGATTCTTCAAGTAAGTCTGCCATTTTTTTTAACTTCCTTTAACAGACTAAGCAGTCCAGCAAAAGTGTCAGTTGGAGGGTTAGGACAAACCATTTAACACTGATAGAGTTTCTTACAATTCTCATATTTTATTTATATAGTTAAAATCTTTATTCCAAAATGAATAAACTCTTTCTCTAACTGCATACAAATGTGTTATTTGGAGTTAAGCTTTAACTTGCTAGTCATTTGTGTGAAGTCCACCTAACACTGCCCTGTCCACAGATTGACAATACTGATGTCCAAGGCTGACTACATTACTCATTCAGAGACACAGCAGAGTAGTGTGCATAGTCACCTTAAGACAGGAGGTGTGTTACTTGCTAGATTAATAGGTAAATATAAGAGAAAAATAGCAACTACTGCAGCCATCACATCTAAGGCTGGTAATCTGCAATATAACAGTTTTGTTCTTGGGTTTAGATACAATTTAAGTTGAGGGCATGATTAACCGTAGTCTGAGATGGCCATTGTATAACAGAGCTCTGACTGGAGTTAGGGTTGCATATTAATTACACAGGTTCTGAGGCTAATTTAATGAAGTTAAGGCACTACGTGAGTTTAATTAGCACCTTATTCAGTCACAGAACCTGTGTAATTAAAATGTATTTGGGTTTAAAGGGATGAGGTGGCAACCCTAACTGGAGCGCGCATCAAAGCTGCTACAGAGAACATTCAGAGACCGGACTCAGCACTGGTACATTAGTGTGGATACCCAGTGTACCCCAGCCATCATGCCCAAGCATATGAACTTTTACTCAGGACCACAAAAACTAACTTTATCACCATGGTGCAACCCTCCTAGATGCCTTTCTTCCACTCTGAAACACAGCATAGGGATCTCATCTCACACTGAACAAGCTGCCTTACTTGCTCAGATAATGCATGGTGAGTCCTCACCCACTGACAGTCTCACAACTAGTAGCCCTGCAAAGGCTAAAAAGCCCAAGAAAGGTGAAAATGGGAAAACCAGGCACAATCCTAATGCTTTTTCCATGCTCTTCTCTTTATTACTAGTGTTGAGCAGAATATGCCATATTCGATTTCGCGATATATCTCGAATATATATTCGAATATTCGAGATATATTCGCTAAATTCGAATATTCGTGATATTTTATCGAAATTAATTGAATGCGATTTTTCGCTATTGCGAATGCGAAAATAATTGCGATTTTTTTAATAACTGCGGTAGGAGCGCTCTGATTGGCTTAGAATATTCGTGATATTTTATCGAAATATCGCAACATGCGAATGCGATATTTATTGCGGAATTTCGAGATATGCTGGAGGAGCGCTCTGATTGGCTTAGAATATTCGTGATATTTTATCGAAATATCGCAACATGCGAATGCGATATTTATTGCGGAATTTCGAGATATGCTGGAGGAGCGCTCTGATTGGCTCAGAATATTCGTGATATTTTATCGAAATATCGCAACATGCGAATGCGATATTTATTGCGCAATTTCGAGATATGCTGGAGGAGCGCTCTGATTGGCTCAGAATATTCGTGATATTTTATCGAAATATCGCAACATGCGAATGCGATATTTATTGCGCAATTTCGAGATATGCTGGAGGAGCGCTCTGATTGGCTCAGAATATTCCTGATATTTTATCGAAATATCGCAACATGCGAATGCGAAATTTATTGCAGATATTTCGAAAACTGCTGTAGCAGCACTCTGAAATCGAATATGTATGATATTTTAACCAAAATACATATTGCGATTGCGATTTTTCGATCGCGCATGCGCAATTGCGCGAACAACACGCGACCATTTCCTGGAGCCTTGCCAGTTTCCAACTTATGATCGCAGCGCAATCACACAGCAACATGGTTGGAAGCAATTTCACTAAGTCTGAGGAAAAGTTGCTGATTTGTGTAAGTATTTTGACCACTGTTATTTCATCATCTTCAACTGCATTTTAGTCTAGTTTAAAAGTTAGTATATATGATCAGATATTAGTATTTCACAAAAAATGTGTCTCCTGCTTTTACAAAACTACAAGTCCCAGCATGCCTGGACAGCTGCAGACACCCTGGTTGGCAAATGTGTATTTAGGCACTTTTCCTTGTTATTTAGCATAATGAATTTAACATTTTATTGGACATAGGACGTATGCGAACGTCCTGACTTCAGTGTCCTCAAGGCCCAAGGACGTTCGAATACATATTGCCCTTTAGATGTTGCAGAACTACAACTTCCAGCATGCCTGGGAATGCTGGCACTTCTAGTATTGTAAGTTCTGCAGGCCCACATTTTTCAGGCCTTTATGCACGGGTCTCTAAACTGTGGCACCCTAGATGCAGCAAAAGTAAAATTCTTAGCATGCACTGACAGACCGTGGCTGATGGGAGTAGTAGTTTTGCAACAGCTGGAGGTGGACTGGTCTTGAAACCCAGAGTTAGGTAACAAACCCGTAGTGTTTTGCAACCATTCTGCCTCCAGCTGGTTATTTTCTGTTGAAAAGCCTGTGGCGTGCAAAACACAACCCAAAAACTCCACCCGGTGCAAGGAAAAATTTGCACACACCTAAAGAGTGACATCACAAAAAACTGCGACGGTTGCATACGTCAGTGGTCCTCCGAAAAGGTCCCGTCTCTGACCCCCCGGGGCGTTAGGCTCCTAGGCTCCTGACAGGGAAAAGAGTTACTGTGGTCCATACAGCCGAAGCCATATGGACCCATCTCGGTCCAAGCAGCGCAATCAACACGCGAACAACACGCGACCATTTCCTGGAGCCTTGCCAGTTTCCAACTTATGATCGCAGCGCAATCACACAGCAACATGGTTGGAAGCAATTTCACTAAGTCTGAGGAAAAGTTGCTGATTTGTGTAAGTATTTTGACCACTGTTATTTCATCATCTTCAACTGCATTTAAGTCTAGTTTAAAAGTTAGTATATATGATCAGATATTAGTATTTAACCAAAAATGTGTCTCCTGCTTTTACAAAACTACAAGTCCCAGCCCAGCCCAGCATTTTAGTCTAGTTTAAAAGTTAGTATATATGATCATATATTAGTATTTCACAAAAAATGTGTCTCCTGCTTTTACAAAACTACAAGTCCCAGCATGCCTGGACAGCTGCAGACACCCTGGTTGGCAAATGTGTATTTAGGCACTTTTCCTTGTTATTTAGCATAATGAATTTAAAAATTTTTTGGACATAGGACGTATGCGAACGTCCTGACTTCAGTGTCCTCAAGGCCCAAGGACGTTCGAATACATATTGCCCTTTAGATGTTGCAGAACTACAACTTCCAGCATGCCTGGGAATGCTGGCACTTCTAGTATTGTAAGTTCTGCAGGCCCCCATTTTTCAGGCCTTTATGCACGGGTCTCTAAACTGTGGCACCCTAGATGCAGCAAAAGTAAAATTCTTAGCATGCACTGACAGACCGTGGCTGATGGGAGTAGTAGTTTTGCAACAGCTGGAGGTGGACTGGTCTTGAAACCCAGAGTTAAGTAACAAACACGTAGTGTTTTGCAACCATTCTGCCTCCAGCTGTTTTTTTCCTGTTGAAAAGCCTGTGGCGTGCAAAACACAACCCAAAAACTCCACCCGGATGCAGTGAAAAATGTGCACACACCTAAAGAGTGACATCACAAAAAACTGCGACGGGTACATACGTCAGTGGTCCTCGGAAAAAGGTCCCGTCTCTGACCCCCCGGGGCGTTAGGCTCCTGACAGGGAAAAGAGTTAGCAACGCATATCTCCCCTATACGTGTATCCTGTGTTGTTAATAATATATTCATAATTATGCAAATGATAATGGCTGCTATATTTATGCAAAAAAGGTGGCGACCGAAATGGCAGGATATAAAATCTTTCATGTTACCCCTGTCATTGATTAATAAGGCGAGAATGCTTCCAATTGTTGAATAGCATACATTTACGTCATATATCCATAAGGCTGTCAACAGAAGTATTACAATATACTTTGTTCTTCATCTTGCAGAAGTTCCTGGAAACAGGATACGATGAGCTGCGGAGGCAGCCAGAGAAAAGGGCTGTGGTCAGCGCCCTAATCGCTGACTTTGGCGGCCAACATGACCACAAGGCAATTGTTAAGAAGTGGTCTGACCTGAAGAGGCGCCAAATGGTTCAGGTCAGACGTCTTCGGGCTAAATATCATCCAGGTAAGTTATTGTTGACAGTTATGTTTTTTTTTTAAAAAGTGTATTTTGTGCGTGAACTCGAAAGAGAGAGGAGCCGGCCTGCAGGAGTTGGGAGGCCTCCCCCAGAGGCAATCTGCCACCTTTCTCCATGCCCCGGTTGGCAATGGCGGGTGTGAGGGGGTCCTCCCAACCCAACCTCGCATAGCACACCCACCAGGGGCGGGGCTGAGACCACCAAACTCAATTCACAGGTAGCCGAGAGCGGGATCCGAACCCCTAGCTGCAGAGGTGAATCAGTTGTCAGTGCAGTGGCAATCGCGTGGAGCCACCGCAGCTCCTTTGGTGACAGTTATGTAAGGTCATATGTAATTCATGTAAGGTCAGATGTTGTTAACCAAGATGCCATGTTGTGCTAACATATATCACCACCAGCCAAGGTATTCATAGTACTGTTGAAAAAAGACATGGGACAGCAGACAGGAACACAGAAGTTATGTGGGAACATAATTTTCCCATTGCTTTGCATGGGACTTTAAAGAAAAACCCCGACCATGGCAAGTGGGGGTGGGTAAGGTTTAAACCACCTATCCTATGTTTGTGGCTGACATATAAGTAACCTGTGTGCCAAGTTTCATATAAATATCTTTAGCCGTTTGTACGTGATGCTGGAACATACATACATACATACATACATACATACATACATACATACATTTATGCACAAACACACACGTTGAGTTTTATATATATAGATTACCACTAAATTCCTGTGTTAGGCGTGGGGTTGTTATAGTAATCCCGTGTGCTCCATCAGGCCCTTTTTTTAACTTGAGATGGTCTGAACAAAACAAAGTAGACAAAAACAGCTCATTTTAACATGGTTGCATCCCAGCTCACGCTCAGTCCCCTGTAGTGCCCACAAGACCCTTTAATATAACATTGTCCCATTCGTTAACTGTCTATATAAATCAATTTGTATTCATATACAATACAGCAGAGTACACAGAATTTGCATACGTCATTAGAAAACATTTTTATAATATATGAACATTGTGTTATTATAGGAGCTCCAATGCCAGTTGTCCGCGCCAAGCGCAGAAGGCGCCAGGCCGATGAGGAGGAGGAGGAGGATGCGGCAGAGGAGGATGCGGCAGAGGAGGAGATGCATGAGGAGGAGCAGCCAGGGCCCTCCCACTCCCCAACCCCAGCTCCTGTTGAGGAGCAAGCTGAGGAGCTTCCCCCCCCCACCACCCCAACTTCTCAAGCAGAAGAGCAGGAGGAAGAGAGCGGTCCTGTGAGCCTCATTCAGGAAGGTAAATATGTGCACAATGATTAATAACATTTCAACAACAAAATGTAGATATAAAAATGGACAACATATAAAGCGCACCTGTCAGATTGTAGAACCATAATATGGTATTGATGCTAGAAGTATACAGGTAGTGCATAATTATTAGGCAAGTTGTATTTTTTGAGCATTCATTTTATTATTGAACAACAACCATGTTCTCAATGAACCCCAAAAACTCATTAATATCAAAGCTGAATTTTTTTGGAAGTAGTTTTTAGTTTGTTTTTAGTGTTAGTTATTTTCGGGGGATATCTGTGTGTGCAGGTGACTACTATTACTGTGCAGAATTATTAGGCAACTTAACCAAAAAATAAATAGATAGCCATTTCAATGATTTATTTTTAACAGTGAAACCAATATAACATCTCAACATTCACAAATACACATTTCTGACATTTAAAAACAAAACAAAAACAAATCAGTGACCAATATAGCCACCTTTCTTTGCAAGGACACTCAAAAGCCTGACATCCATGGATTCTGTCAGTGTTTTGATCTGTTCACCATCAACATTGCGTGCAGCAGCAACCACAGCCTCCCAGACACTGTTCAGAGAGGTGTACTGTTTTCCCTCCTTGTAAATCCCACATTTGATGATGGACCACAGGTTCTCAATGGGGTTCAGATCAGGTGAACAAGGAGGCCATGTCATTACTTTTTTTTATTTAATACCCTTTCTTGCCAGCCACGCTGTGGAGTACTTTGACACGTGTGATGGAGCATTGTCCTGCATGAAAATCATGTTTTTCTTGAAGGATGGTGACTTTTTCCTGTACCACTGCTTGAAGAAGGTCTCTTCCATAATCTGGCAGTAGGACTGGGAGTTGAGCTTGACTCCATCCTCAATCCGAAAAGGCCCCACAAGCTCATCTTTGATGATACCAGCCCAAACCAGTACTCCACCACCACCTTGCTGGCGTCTGAGTTGGACTGGAGCTCCCTGCCCTTTACCAATCCAGCCACGGGCTCTTCCATCTGGCCCATCAAGACTCACTCTCATTTCAGCAGTCCATAAAACCTTAGAAAAATCTTTCTTGAGATATTTATTGGCACAGTCTTGACGTTGCAGCTTGTGTGTCTTGTTCAGTGGTCATCGTCTTTCAGCCTTTCTTACCTTGGCCATGTCTCTGGGTATTGCACACCTTGTGCTTTTGGGCACCCCAGTGATGTTGCAGCTCTGAAATATGGCCAATCTTGTGGCAAGTGGCATCTTGGCAGCTGCACGCTTAACTTTTCTCAGTTCATGGGCAGTTATTTTGCACCTTTGTTTTTCCACACGCTTCTTTTGTTTGATGATCACGCTTCAGAAGCTTTGCAACTTTAAGAGTGCTGCATCCCTCTGCTAGATATCTCTCTATTTTGGACTTTTCAGAGTCTGTCAAATCCTTCTTTTGGCCAATTTTGCCAAAGAAAAGGAAATTGACTAATAATTATGCACACCTGATATAGAGTGTTGATGTCATTAGACCACACACCTTCTCATTACAGAGATGTACATTACCTAATATGCCTAATCTGTAGTAGGCTTTCGAGCCTATACAGCTTGGAGTAAGACAACATGCATAAAGAGGATGATGTGGTCCAAATACTCATTTGCCTAATAATTCTGCACTCCCGGGATGTGTTAGACACATAACAAGTGTATACACATGATAATGATTGATTAATAAGCAAAAAAAAATATTTATTTATTTGGTAACGTTATTTGAAATCCAAATGTTTTTTTATTATATCCTAAAAGCATCAAGAGATCTGAGGAGGCAAAATATACTCATCGAAAAGACGCACCAGAAGATCCTTCAGAACCAGCGGAAGATGAGCTACCTCACCCAACAAAATGCTCTGCTAGAGCAGCAGCTATCGGGTCAGATTGCGGAAATGCACCGCATTCAGAAACGGATTGAGAGCTATATTTAAATTTATTTTTGTATTAAAAAAACTTATTTTTTGGAAATGTTTCATTTCTTTTTGAGATAGAGTTGTAGGTTTTTCAACACATCTAACTTCACATCAAACAAATCAACATCAACACATTTAACTTCATAATAAGCAAAAACATTTTATACTATTATTTTATTTAACATTAACCTAGGACAAACTAAAGCACACGACACAGACACGACGAACACAAAATAAACTGTTGAAAAATGAACATAACAAAAGCAACAATATATATATATATATATATACAAAGAGAGAGAGAGGGAGAGCAAGAAAGAGAGAGAATGCAGATGAGCTCTTGCAGTCAGCCCAATGGTTGCAGTATAAATGCCGCAAAACAGGGTTTAACATAAGGTTCATTGTTATAGTTACACTTGCTGTTTAGATCCGGTCTGGTAGTCCGGTCTGGTAGCTTGTAGCGGAGGCTGTTGGTGGATCCGCTGTGCCAGAAAGGTCATGAAGCTTTACTCAGCATGGAGGCAGCAGCAGGAGTATTAAAATATAATATAACTAGACAATGCATTTCCTGAGGAAAATGCGAGTGGGAATGCTGAATAGCTTAATTGGTGAGCCCCTTGCCAAAGACATTCACCATAACCACTACACTATCTTTAGGACACACAGCTTCTTTCTCTATCTGCAAAGTATAGAGTATGCTGACTTCCTGGTCGCCCCTCCCCCCTCAATAGGTTTCCCCTCCCCCCCAGGTCAGTGAGGAGGAATATTGCACTGAGGTCAGGAAAGTTATTTATGGAAAGAAATAACATTACAAACGCTTTTAATTCACAGATCTAATACATGATTTAAGCCTCCAAACAAAGCTTAATAAATCCTCAAACGTACATGCAATTGATACAACGACTACACCGTTTGAAATACACGGCCCTTGTAAACGCATCGATATGAAATTTATGTAGATAAACTTAAAAATGTGGCCATGTCTGCGATTTAGAAAAGAGCGTCTTTGTGAGTTCTGCAGCAACATTTTTTAGATAATTTCACATGAGAGTCTATGAGACATAATTTCTGGCTGTTGCTCCAATAATTAAAACTAAAATACGTATCGCAGAATTGGTCACATTGCCATAAACCAGACAAGCATAGCTACGTTTTGATATAAAAATTGTGTATGAAAAGTAGATCTTGTGGGCGTGAGACCAATTTGTTTCCCCTTTTTGTAAAGATATTTTTAATTACAAAGATCTCCAATGTTAAGGTCACATGACAGACTCTAAATCCCCTCCATAGGATTACATTATAACCTATTGCATTTTTGTGAAAAATTCGCAAAACGTAAATTGCGTTTTCACCAAAAAATTGTAAACGATAACGATCTGAAAAGTCATAGCCGGATAGCTAAATATTTTGTGACTGCTTTAAAGTTTTTTCAGTGTCTGTAAGTGAAAGTATGAAGTAGCTGAAACTTTTGGCATGGCATGTGAATTCAAAGGGGAAAAGGATGTTCTCATTGACTTCAATGTTTAAAAAAAGGGTCTAAAAGCTTAAAATTTATAAAAGTGTAAAAAGTAGAAAAAAACTTGAAGAAGTCCCATCATTAGCTGAACGAGACGAACATTTTTACAGTTGAATGGTCTCAATAGCTGAAAGTATGCCGAAGTTACGCAGAACCAAAAAACGTAAGGAATAATAAGATTACTAAATTTACGGATATCAATACTGGAAATGTTTATTAAAGCATTCACACTAATTAAGATTAATACATTTACGGGTATCCATACTAGGAATGCTTATTAAAGCATTCCCACTAAGTATCACACAGGCATGATTTACAAGCAGTAGTGGTAATAGTAATACATAGCATAAAAACACTTGGGGAATACTTTACAGCATCAGTAGTGGTCATAGTAGTCAATAGTGTACCAAAAAATTGGGACACAGGTGTCTTGACTGAGCTGTAATAGTAGTAGTAGACATTGACAATACAGTGTCAAATCACTCGGGCAAGAGGTGCCATGATGAACAGCAGTCTTAATAAGAGTATATAGGGTGTGAAATAACTGCTGACATAGGTGTCTTGACTGGGCAGCAGAAGCAGCAGTAGTAGTATTAACAGTAGTAGTTGATACAGAGTCATATCACATGGGCAGGAGGTGCCATGATGAACAGCAGTAGGAATAGGAGTATATAGAGTGTCAAATAACTGCTGACATAGGTGTCTTGACTGGGCAGCAGCAGCAGAAGCAGCAGTAGTATTAACAGTAGTAGTTGATACAGAGTCATATCACATGGGCAGGAGGTGCCATGATGAACAGCAGTAGGAATAGGAGTATATAGAGTGTCAAATAACTGCTGACATAGGTGTATTGACTGGGCAGCAGCAGCAGAAGCAGCAGTAGTATTAACAGTAGTAGTTGATACAGAGTCATATCACATGGGCAGGAGGTGCCATGATGAACAGCAGTAGGAATAGGAGTATATAGAGTGTGAAATAACTGCTGACATAGGTGTATTGACTGGGCAGCAGCAGCAGAAGCAGCAGTAGTATTAACAGTAGTAGTTGATACAGAGTCATATCACATGGGCAGGAGGTGCCATGATGAACAGCAGTAGGAATAGGAGTATATAGAGTGTCAAATAACTGCTGACATAGGTGTCTTGACTGGGCAGCAGCAGCAGAAGCAGCAGTAGTATTAACAGTAGTAGTTGATACAGAGTCATATCACATGGGCAGGAGGTGCCATGATGAACAGCAGTAGGAATAGGAGTATATAGAGTGTCAAATAACTGCTGACATAGGTGTCTTGACTGGGCAGCAGCAGCAGAAGCAGCAGTAGTATTAACAGTAGTAGTTGATACAGAGTCATATCACATGGGCAGGAGGTGCCATCATGAACAGCAGTAGGAATAGGAGTATATAGAGTGTCAAATAACTGCTGACATAGGTGTATTGACTGGGCAGCAGCAGCAGAAGCAGCAGTAGTATTAACAGTAGTAGTTGATACAGAGTCATATCACATGGGCAGGAGGTGCCATGATGAACAGCAGTAGGAATAGGAGTATATAGAGTGTGAAATAACTGCTGACATAGGTGTCTTGACTGGGCAGCAGCAGCAGAAGCAGCAGTAGTATTAACAGTAGTAGTTGATACAGAGTCATATCACATGGGCAGGAGGTGCCATGATGAACAGCAGTAGGAATAGGAGTATATAGAGTGTCAAATAACTGCTGACATAGGTGTCTTGACTGGGCAGCAGCAGCAGAAGCAGCAGTAGTATTAACAGTAGTAGTTGATACAGAGTCATATCACATGGGCAGGAGGTGCCATCATGAACAGCAGTAGGAATAGGAGTATATAGAGTGTCAAATAACTGCTGACATAGGTGTCTTGACTGGGCAGCAGCAGCAGCAGAAGCAGCAGCAGTAGTATTAACAGTAGTAGTTGATACAGAGTCATATCACATGGGCAGGAGGTGCCATGATGAACAGCAGTAGGAATAGGAGTATATAGAGTGTCAAATAACTGCTGACATAGGTGTATTGACTGGGCAGCAGCAGCAGAAGCAGCAGTAGTATTAACAGTAGTAGTTGATACAGAGTCATATCACATGGGCAGGAGGTGCCATGATGAACAGCAGTAGGAATAGGAGTATATAGAGTGTCAAATAACTGCTGACATAGGTGTCTTGACTGGGCAGCAGCAGCAGAAGCAGCAGTAGTATTAACAGTAGTAGTTGATACAGAGTCATATCACATGGGCAGGAGGTGCCATGATGAACAGCAGTAGGAATAGGAGTATATAGAGTGTCAAATAACTGCTGACATAGGTGTCTTGACTGGGCAGCAGCAGCAGAAGCAGCAGTAGTATTAACAGTAGTAGTTGATACAGAGTCATATCACATGGGCAGGAGGTGCCATCATGAACAGCAGTAGGAATAGGAGTATATAGAGTGTCAAATAACTGCTGACATAGGTGTATTGACTGGGCAGCAGCAGCAGAAGCAGCAGTAGTATTAACAGTAGTAGTTGATACAGAGTCATATCACATGGGCAGGAGGTGCCATGATGAACAGCAGTAGGAATAGGAGTATATAGAGTGTGAAATAACTGCTGACATAGGTGTATTGACTGGGCAGCAGCAGCAGAAGCAGCAGTAGTATTAACAGTAGTAGTTGATACAGAGTCATATCACATGGGCAGGAGGTGCCATGATGAACAGCAGTAGGAATAGGAGTATATAGAGTGTCAAATAACTGCTGACATAGGTGTCTTGACTGGGCAGCAGCAGCAGAAGCAGCAGTAGTATTAACAGTAGTAGTTGATACAGAGTCATATCACATGGGCAGGAGGTGCCATGATGAACAGCAGTAGGAATAGGAGTATATAGAGTGTCAAATAACTGCTGACATAGGTGTCTTGACTGGGCAGCAGCAGCAGAAGCAGCAGTAGTATTAACAGTAGTAGTTGATACAGAGTCATATCACATGGGCAGGAGGTGCCATCATGAAAAGCAGTAGGAATAGGAGTATATAGAGTGTCAAATAACTGCTGACATAGGTGTCTTGACTGGGCAGCAGCAGCAGCAGAAGCAGCAGCAGTAGTATTAACAGTAGTAGTTGATACAGAGTCATATCACATGGGCAGGAGGTGCCATGATGAACAGCAGTAGGAATAGGAGTATATAGAGTGTCAAATAACTGCTGACATAGGTGTATTGACTGGGCAGCAGCAGCAGAAGCAGCAGTAGTATTAACAGTAGTAGTTGATACAGAGTCATATCACATGGGCAGGAGGTGCCATGATGAACAGCAGTAGGAATAGGAGTATATAGAGTGTCAAATAACTGCTGACATAGGTGTCTTGACTGGGCAGCAGCAGCAGAAGCAGCAGTAGTATTAACAGTAGTAGTTGATACAGAGTCATATCACATGGGCAGGAGGTGCCATCATGAACAGCAGTAGGAATAGGAGTATATAGAGTGTCAAATAACTGCTGACATAGGTGTATTGACTGGGCAGCAGCAGCAGAAGCAGCAGTAGTATTAACAGTAGTAGTTGATACAGAGTCATATCACATGGGCAGGAGGTGCCATCATGAACAGCAGTAGGAATAGGAGTATATAGAGTGTCAAATAACTGCTGACATAGGTGTATTGACTGGGCAGCAGCAGCAGAAGCAGCAGTAGTATTAACAGTAGTAGTTGATACAGAGTCATATCACATGGGCAGGAGGTGCCATGATGAACAGCAGTAGGAATAGGAGTATATAGAGTGTCAAATAACTGCTGACATAGGTGTCTTGACTGGGCAGCAGCAGCAGAAGCAGCAGTAGTATTAACAGTAGTAGTTGATACAGAGTCATATCACATGGGCAGGAGGTGCCATGATGAACAGCAGTAGGAATAGGAGTATATAGAGTGTCAAATAACTGCTGACATAGGTGTCTTGACTGGGCAGCAGCAGCAGAAGCAGCAGTAGTATTAACAGTAGTAGTTGATACAGAGTCATATCACATGGGCAGGAGGTGCCATCATGAACAGCAGTAGGAATAGGAGTATATAGAGTGTCAAATAACTGCTGACATAGGTGTCTTGACTGGGCAGCAGCAGCAGCAGAAGCAGCAGCAGTAGTATTAACAGTAGTAGTTGATACAGAGTCATATCACATGGGCAGGAGGTGCCATGATGAACAGCAGTAGGAATAGGAGTATATAGAGTGTCAAATAACTGCTGACATAGGTGTATTGACTGGGCAGCAGCAGCAGAAGCAGCAGTAGTATTAACAGTAGTAGTTGATACAGAGTCATATCACATGGGCAGGAGGTGCCATGATGAACAGCAGTAGGAATAGGAGTATATAGAGTGTCAAATAACTGCTGACATAGGTGTCTTGACTGGGCAGCAGCAGCAGAAGCAGCAGTAGTATTAACAGTAGTAGTTGATACAGAGTCATATCACATGGGCAGGAGGTGCCATCATGAACAGCAGTAGGAATAGGAGTATATAGAGTGTCAAATAACTGCTGACATAGGTGTATTGACTGGGCAGCAGCAGCAGAAGCAGCAGTAGTATTAACAGTAGTAGTTGATACAGAGTCATATCACATGGGCAGGAGGTGCCATGATGAACAGCAGTAGGAATAGGAGTATATAGAGTGTCAAATAACTGCTGACATAGGTGTCTTGACTGGGCAGCAGCAGCAGAAGCAGCAGTAGTATTAACAGTAGTAGTTGATACAGAGTCATATCACATGGGCAGGAGGTGCCATGATGAACAGCAGTAGGAATAGGAGTATATAGAGTGTCAAATAACTGCTGACATAGGTGTCTTGACTGGGCAGCAGCAGCAGAAGCAGCAGTAGTATTAACAGTAGTAGTTGATACAGAGTCATATCACATGGGCAGGAGGTGCCATCATGAACAGCAGTAGGAATAGGAGTATATAGAGTGTCAAATAACTGCTGACATAGGTGTCTTGACTGGGCAGCAGCAGCAGCAGAAGCAGCAGCAGTAGTATTAACAGTAGTAGTTGATACAGAGTCATATCACATGGGCAGGAGGTGCCATGATGAACAGCAGTAGGAATAGGAGTATATAGAGTGTCAAATAACTGCTGACATAGGTGTATTGACTGGGCAGCAGCAGCAGAAGCAGCAGTAGTATTAACAGTAGTAGTTGATACAGAGTCATATCACATGGGCAGGAGGTGCCATGATGAACAGCAGTAGGAATAGGAGTATATAGAGTGTCAAATAACTGCTGACATAGGTGTCTTGACTGGGCAGCAGCAGCAGAAGCAGCAGTAGTATTAACAGTAGTAGTTGATACAGAGTCATATCACATGGGCAGGAGGTGCCATGATGAACAGCAGTAGGAATAGGAGTATATAGAGTGTCAAATAACTGCTGACATAGGTGTCTTGACTGGGCAGCAGCAGCAGAAGCAGCAGTAGTATTAACAGTAGTAGTTGATACAGAGTCATATCACATGGGCAGGAGGTGCCATCATGAACAGCAGTAGGAATAGGAGTATATAGAGTGTCAAATAACTGCTGACATAGGTGTATTGACTGGGCAGCAGCAGCAGAAGCAGCAGTAGTATTAACAGTAGTAGTTGATACAGAGTCATATCACATGGGCAGGAGGTGCCATGATGAACAGCAGTAGGAATAGGAGTATATAGAGTGTGAAATAACTGCTGACATAGGTGTATTGACTGGGCAGCAGCAGCAGAAGCAGCAGTAGTATTAACAGTAGTAGTTGATACAGAGTCATATCACATGGGCAGGAGGTGCCATGATGAACAGCAGTAGGAATAGGAGTATATAGAGTGTCAAATAACTGCTGACATAGGTGTCTTGACTGGGCAGCAGCAGCAGAAGCAGCAGTAGTATTAACAGTAGTAGTTGATACAGAGTCATATCACATGGGCAGGAGGTGCCATGATGAACAGCAGTAGGAATAGGAGTATATAGAGTGTCAAATAACTGCTGACATAGGTGTCTTGACTGGGCAGCAGCAGCAGAAGCAGCAGTAGTATTAACAGTAGTAGTTGATACAGAGTCATATCACATGGGCAGGAGGTGCCATCATGAACAGCAGTAGGAATAGGAGTATATAGAGTGTCAAATAACTGCTGACATAGGTGTCTTGACTGGGCAGCAGCAGCAGCAGAAGCAGCAGCAGTAGTATTAACAGTAGTAGTTGATACAGAGTCATATCACATGGGCAGGAGGTGCCATGATGAACAGCAGTAGGAATAGGAGTATATAGAGTGTCAAATAACTGCTGACATAGGTGTATTGACTGGGCAGCAGCAGCAGAAGCAGCAGTAGTATTAACAGTAGTAGTTGATACAGAGTCATATCACATGGGCAGGAGGTGCCATGATGAACAGCAGTAGGAATAGGAGTATATAGAGTGTCAAATAACTGCTGACATAGGTGTCTTGACTGGGCAGCAGCAGCAGAAGCAGCAGTAGTATTAACAGTAGTAGTTGATACAGAGTCATATCACATGGGCAGGAGGTGCCATCATGAACAGCAGTAGGAATAGGAGTATATAGAGTGTCAAATAACTGCTGACATAGGTGTATTGACTGGGCAGCAGCAGCAGAAGCAGCAGTAGTATTAACAGTAGTAGTTGATACAGAGTCATATCACATGGGCAGGAGGTGCCATCATGAACAGCAGTAGGAATAGGAGTATATAGAGTGTCAAATAACTGCTGACATAGGTGTATTGACTGGGCAGCAGCAGCAGAAGCAGCAGTAGTATTAACAGTAGTAGTTGATACAGAGTCATATCACATGGGCAGGAGGTGCCATCATGAACAGCAGTAGGAATAGGAGTATATAGAGTGTCAAATAACTGCTGACATAGGTGTATTGACTGGGCAGCAGCAGCAGAAGCAGCAGTAGTATTAACAGTAGTAGTTGATACAGAGTCATATCACATGGGCAGGAGGTGCCATGATGAACAGCAGTAGGAATAGGAGTATATAGAGTGTGAAATAACTGCTGACATAGGTGTATTGACTGGGCAGCAGCAGCAGAAGCAGCAGTAGTATTAACAGTAGTAGTTGATACAGAGTCATATCACATGGGCAGGAGGTGCCATCATGAACAGCAGTAGGAATAGGAGTATATAGAGTGTCAAATAACTGCTGACATAGGTGTCTTGACTGGGCAGCAGCAGCAGCAGAAGCAGCAGCAGTAGTATTAACAGTAGTAGTTGATACAGAGTCATATCACATGGGCAGGAGGTGCCATGATGAACAGCAGTAGGAATAGGAGTATATAGAGTGTCAAATAACTGCTGACATAGGTGTATTGACTGGGCAGCAGCAGCAGAAGCAGCAGTAGTATTAACAGTAGTAGTTGATACAGAGTCATATCACATGGGCAGGAGGTGCCATGATGAACAGCAGTAGGAATAGGAGTATATAGAGTGTCAAATAACTGCTGACATAGGTGTCTTGACTGGGCAGCAGCAGCAGAAGCAGCAGTAGTATTAACAGTAGTAGTTGATACAGAGTCATATCACATGGGCAGGAGGTGCCATCATGAACAGCAGTAGGAATAGGAGTATATAGAGTGTCAAATAACTGCTGACATAGGTGTATTGACTGGGCAGCAGCAGCAGAAGCAGCAGTAGTATTAACAGTAGTAGTTGATACAGAGTCATATCACATGGGCAGGAGGTGCCATCATGAACAGCAGTAGGAATAGGAGTATATAGAGTGTCAAATAACTGCTGACATAGGTGTATTGACTGGGCAGCAGCAGCAGAAGCAGCAGTAGTATTAACAGTAGTAGTTGATACAGAGTCATATCACATGGGCAGGAGGTGCCATGATGAACAGCAGTAGGAATAGGAGTATATAGAGTGTGAAATAACTGCTGACATAGGTGTCTTGACTGGGCAGCAGCAGCAGAAGCAGAAGCAGCAGTAGTAGTATTAACAGTAGTAGTTGATACAGAGTCATATCACATGGGCAGGAGGTGCCATGATGAACAGCAGTAGGAATAAGAGTATATAGAGTGTTAAACAACTGCTGACATAGGTGTATTGACTGGGCGGCAGCAGCAGCTGAAGCAGCAGTAGTAGTATTAACAGTAGTAGTTGATACAGAGTCATATCACATGGGCAGGAGTTGCCATGATGTACAGCAGTCTTAATAAGAGTATATAGGGTGTGAAATAACTGCTGACATAATTGTCTTGACTGATCCAAAGGAGTCATGGGAGAAAATCATGTGGTCAGATGAGACTATAATATAATTTTTTGATCATAATTTCACTAACCGTGTTCGGAGGAAGAATAATGATGAGTACCATGCCAAGAACGCCATCCCTAATGTGAAGCATTTGGGTGGTAGCATCATGCTTTGGTGGTGTTTTTCTGCACATGGGACAGGGTGACTGTACTGTATTAAGGAGAGGATGACCGGGGCCATGTATTGCAAGATTTTGGGCAACAACCTCCTTCCCTGAGTTAGAGCTTTGAAGATGGGTCGAGGCTGGGTCTTCCAACATGAGAATGACCCAAAGCACACAGCCAGGATAACCAAGGATTGGCTCTGTAAGGAGCATATCAAGGTTCTGGCGTGGCCTAGCCAGTCTCCAGACCTAAACCCAATAGAGAATCTTTGGAGGGAGCTCAAACTCCGTGTTTCTCAGCGATAGCCCAGAAACATGACTGATGTAGAGAAGATCTGTGTGGAGGAGTGGGCCAAAATCCCTCCTCCAGTGTGTGCAAAGTTGGTGTAAAACTACAAGAAATGTTTGACCGCTGTAATTGCAAAGAAAGCCTACTGTACCAAATATTAACATTGATTTTCTCTGATGTTGAAATAGTTATATTCAGCACTGTAAATACATCAGGTCCGGGGCTTCATCAGGGAATGCATGGCAAGGGACCCTTCAGCGCCCTGAACCGACGACGGGTGCCAGAAAGTCACCGCCGATCCAGGACTCATTCATCTTTATGAATGTGAGTCTGTCCACGGAGTCTGTGGACAGACGGGTCCTCTTGTCCGTGACCACCCCACCTGCCGCGCTGAATGTCCGCTCAGATAGTACGCTGGAGGGGGGGCAAGACAATAACTCCAGCGCATACTGAGCGAGCTCGCGGCAGGTGTCCAATCTGGCAACCCAGTACTCCATGGGGTCGTCGGTGCTCATACTGTCAGAAGCACCGACGGACGCCATGTAGTCTGCCACCATGTGGGCCAGCCGCTGGTGGTGACTGCTGCTGCTGCTGCTGGTGGTGGTACTGGGTCGCTCGGTTTGGAAGAACATCCTCATCTCTTCCATTAGGTCCCCTGCTCGGCTGCAGCTGGGTGCAGCCACCTGCTGGGTGAGATGAGGGGGGACAACTGGAGGCCGGGGAGTTGCCTGCTCCAACCGTCTGACAATGGCTGCCTGCAGTTCCTCCATCCGGTGCTGCCTCCGGCTGGCTGGGATGAACTGCTCCAGTTTCCCCTTGCACCTGGGATCCAAAAGGGTGGCCATCCAGAAATCATCCCTCGTCTTGATGGTCTTAACCCGGGGGTCCCTCCTGAGGCATCTCAGCATGTGGGCAGCCATGGGGAAGAGCACAGCCCGCTGTGACTCCTCAATGCTGGCCAGGTGAATGAGGTGCGACTCTTCATCCCTGAGGCGCTGCTGGTCAAACTCAGACATGCCCAACCCCCGGACTATCGGTGCCCCCAACACCGGCTCTCCCTCCTGACCAGGCCCTGACTCCGGGACGACACCAGCAACCACCTCCTCCTCCTCTTCATCATCATCCTCCTCCTCCTCCTCCTCCTCCTGGTCCTGGCCCTGGTCTCGGTGGAGCATTGCTGACTCCTCCTGCTCCACCAAGGCACTCTCCCCAGCCTCGAGCAGGCGATCTAGTGTCCTCTCCAGCATGAACAGTATTGGCAGCACGCTATTGAGGCCAATTTGCTCACTGCTGACCATCTTGGTCGCCTGCTCGAAGGAGGACAACACTTGGCAGACCTGGTTTATCTGCCCCCACTGCGCACAGGCGATGAAAGGGAGTTGTGGTGAAGCCCTCTCAGTGCCTAGTTCCATCAGGTACTCCCTCACCGCCCTTTGCTGCTCCCACAACCTCTTCAGCATGTGGAGGGTGGAGTTCCACCGCGTCACACTGTCCACAATCAGCCTGTGAAGGGGCAGATTGTACTTCCGCTGCAATTTGGACAGGGACGCGGTAGCGGTTGGGGAGCGCCTGAAGTGGCTGGCAATCCTACGCGCCTTTGCCACAATGTCACTCAACCCTGGATAAGTGCGCAGGAACTTCTGCACCACCAGGTTGAGGACATGTGCCAGACAGGGCACGTGCGTCAGACTGCCAGCATGGAGGGCGGCGAGTAGGTTGCTGCCGTTATCGCAGACAACCATACCTGGCTGGAGCCTTCGGGGTGTCAGCCACTTCTGGACCTGAGCTTGAAGTGCTTTCAGCACTTCTTCTGCAGTGTGTCTCCGGTCCCCTAAACTAACAAGCTGGAGCACGGCCTGACAGCGCACGTGCCCCACACTTGAGTAGCTACGGGGGCGCTTGCTGGGAGGCTCAGCAGCTGCGGAGACAGTGGCTTGAGGGAGACCAGCAGTTCTCCCCTGGACACCCCGGGGCGGCACCACAAGATCGGTTGCCGACGATCCCTCACCGACGCCTCGGAGGGAAACCCAATGGGCCGTGAAGCTGATGTAGCGTCCCTGCCCATGCCTGCTGGTCCAGCCATCCATTGTCAGATGAACCCTGTCGCTGACAGCGTGATCCAGCGACAGGGTTACATTCTGCACAATGTGCTGGTGTAGGGCAGGGACACCAGTCCTGGCAAAGAAATGGCGGCTGGGGACACGCCATTGGGGTTGGGCCTGCTCCAACATCTGCCTGAAGGGGTTGCTGTCAACTATGTTGAAGGGCAGCAGATGTTGGGCAATAACCCTTGCCAGGAGCCCATTGAGGGAACGCACACGTCGGTCTCCAGGGGGGAAGGGAGTGGTGCGGTCAAAGGCGTCTGAAATCGACGCCTGGCGCCGGACGGCAGTGCGGGACACAGACGTGGAGGGTGCTGTGGAAGTAGAGGTCTGGCTGCCGGTACCAGTACCTCTACTAGAGGGAGCGGGGGGGCATGACCTGCTGGAAACAGATGAAGATGTGGCAGGGGCTGCTGTACCCTGCTCACTTGTGGTGGTGGCGCTGCTACCACCACCACGCTTCATCTCGTCATACAACGCCCAGTGGTTTATCCTCAGGTGCTGGTTCAGGGCTGTGGTACCCACCCGAGCCAAACACTTCCCTCTCTTCACCCTCACTTTACAAATCCGGCAGATGGCCACGGTAGGGTTGTCTGCCACCAGGGTAAAGAAATTCCAGACAGGTGACTTCAGCACCGCCCTCCTGTCAGATGGGGTGACGCTTACTTGCACCTGCTGGGATTCGGTGCGCACAGGTGGAGCTGCCTGCTGCTGCTGCTGCTGCTGCTGCTCCTCCTCCTGACACCTCCTGCTGCCATCACCAGTGGAGACCCTGACGATGGTCTCCCTGGTGGTGACCTGGCGCACCGTTTCACCAGGGTGCCTACCTTCCCCGTCGTCACTGACGTAGTGAGCCGACGCGTCAGATGGCAACCATGATGGGTCACCCTCTTCGCCCCCAGAGATGTCAGACCAAGGGCTGAGATGTGTTGGTCTGAGGGAACCACGTGACATGGAGCCTCTAGCCTGGCTCCGCTGTCCCCTCACCCACGCCTGGGTCTGACTAGGTGCTGCTGTTTCCTGCACCAAAACAGCAGCACCAGTTTGAAGGGATGTCTCTGGGATACTGCCAGCAGGTATCCCATCCTCCTCATCCATCCCTTCAAAAAGGTCCTGACCATCAGGACAGAGCTGGAGGTCTGCCTGATGCATGGCCTCCCCCAAGAGATCCCTATCACTGTCGCTGTCGAACAGTAAGATGCTGGACTCTTGGGGGCTGGGGGGGGTAGTACAGGCAACGGTGTAATGGTGGTACTACTGTGAGTCGGGACCGACGACTCAGTGGCACTGCTGTGCCCCATGTAGTCCACCACTACTTGAGCCTGAGATGGCAATATCGGGCGGCTGCCCGATGGGAAGAACTCCCGGATCAGGCGTACTCCCCTTGCACCCGATCCTCTACCACTAGTAGGGGCACGAGAGGTACCCCGTGCTGGCAGCGATCCAGCACTGGGAGTAACTCCCCTACCCCTGCTGCCACGGCCACGGATGCCGCTCATTATTGCTGATATGTGTGTGGGGGGGGGTAAACTTTATTGGGGGGGGAAAATGTGAACAAAATGTGTTTTTGTGTTTTTTTTACAAGACAGGCACGCAGACAAAGACGTACACAGACAGCTACTAAACTATAAGAAAAGTAGTACACCAGACAAGGACTACAAAATTAAAGAAAAAAAAAAAAGCACTAAACAAACACTAACTTTTTTTTTTTTTTTTTTTTTTTAAACACAAAACACAGACACTAAACACACACTAAGCTAAGCTAGATGAAATAAATGTACACTAACAGTGTGTACACTTACTACACAAAATTTAACTAAACTGAACACAAAACTTAGCTTTTATAAAAGCTCTTTAGGGAAAACTAAACAAAATTTGAACTGAGATGCCTATCAAATATCACTGAACAGCGAACCTGCAAGATCTAACAGTAACACAAGATGAACAAAACTTAGCTTTTAGAAAAGCTCTTTTATAAAGCTCAGCAAAATGTGTTCTGAAATCTCTTGCAAATATAACTGAACAGGGAGGATTGCAGGATCAAACAGTAACACAAATGAAAAAAACAGCACAAAACAGCACAAAACGTAGCTTTGAAAAAAGCTCTTGGGTCTATTGCTTTGAAAAAAGCAGTTGATATACTGGAAAAGATCCACTGGAATCACTAAATAGCAATGCTGGTGATGATCTAAATCAATCAAGAACAAAGACACAGGAAACCAGGAACACAGAAACAGCCTCCACACTCTATAGCCAGCTTCTGAATCTGCAATGAAATGGTGCTGGGAGTGAGCTTATATAATGTCCATGCAGGCAGGTTCCTATTGGTTGCTAACCTGTGACGAGTGTGGAAGGAGAACTCTGATTGGCTCTGATGCAAAAGGGCGGAGCAAATAATCGCGCAATATTCCTATTGCCGAATATTCGCATTGCGAATATTCGGCAATATAAAATGATCGCTTCAGCTACTCGGCCCAATGGCTCTAATCATACCAGCAATGCTTTCAGACGTCTATGGAGATCACTAGGATGTGATCTGTTTTAAAAATGAAACTGTAAAAATCGCTCTGATGCGGAAGATCGGGGCGAGGAAAATAATCGCGCGATATTGCGTTTGCCGAATAATCGCATTGCGATCTTTCTGGAAAATTCAATGAACGCTTCAGCTACTCGGCCCAGGGTCTCTAATGATACCAGCAATGCTTTTAGACGTCGATGGAGATATCTAGGATGTGATCTGATTAAAAAAAAAAATAGTAAAAAATCGAATATTCGGAATTGCGAATATTCACCGCGAATTTCGAAATATAGCGCGATTTCTCGAATATGCTATATTCGAGTCGAATATTCGCAATGCGAATATTCGTGAGCAACACTATTTATTACCTTCATTAGAAGACATTCCTGCCTTCTCACAACCTGATCATACAGACATACTGCTGTGATTGAGAGAATCTCTTCACACAGACACGCCTAACATGCTTACAGGTCTTTCCTCTGGTGTACATGATCTAAATTTTAGAGTCTCCCATGCTGAAGCCAAAATGTACCAAAATATTGGTCCATAATGATATTTTTTTATAATCACTTTTCTTTTATTAAGACAAATGTAATCATACAATGTAAACATAATAATACACACTGCCAAAGTATTTATATGAATCTTTTCTCTTTCTCTTCTAACCTTCACAAAACAAACACCACTGAGGAAGCACGTAGAATCTTCTAGTCCCATTGAATCATATCTTAGGTGAAAAGAAAAAAAATGTGTTATTAAAATTAATCATATATTTGTTAGGTAGCACTTAAAGCACATAATAGAGGGTTGACTGAGACACTAATATAGTTACATAGTTAGTCAGGTTGAAAAAAGACACAAGTCCATCCAGTTCAACCATAAAAAAATATATATATAATATCATACAATTCCATATACCCAATTCTATACCCACAGTTGATCCAGAGGAAGACGAAAAACCCCAGCAGAGCATGATCCAATTTGCTACAGCAGGGGAAAAAAATTCCTTCCTGATCCCCCGAGAGGCAATCAGATTTTCCCCGGATCAACTTTACCGATAAATGTTAGTACCCAGTTATATTATGTACATTTAGGAAAGAATCCAGGCCTTTGTTAACCACTTGCCGCCCGCCAATTGCAGATTGACGTCGGCAAAGTGGTTTCAATATCCTGACTGGACGTCATATGACGTCCTCAGGATATTGAGCCGCTGCACGCCCACGGGGGAGCGCATTGCGGCGATCATTGTTGCAGGGTGTCAATCTGACACCCCGCAACCCTGATCTAGGTAAGGAGTCTACGAGGAAGACTCTTTACCACATGATCAGCCCTGTCCAATCACGGCTGATCATGATGTAAACAGGAAAAGCCGGTAATCGGCTTTTCCTCACTCGCGTCTGTCAGAGGAGTAGAGGAGAGTCGATCGGCTGTTCCTCTGACAGGGGGGGTTTGTGCTGAATGATTATCAGCACAGCCCCCCCGAGGATGCCCACACTGGACCACCAGGGATGCCACTGGACCACCAGGGATGCCCATTACAGGTATGCCACCCTAGACCACCAGGGATGAAAATTTACAAAAAAAGGATGCCAATCAGTGCCCACAATGAATGCCAATCAGTGCCCACAATGAATACCAATCAGTGCCCAAAATGGGCATCACTGATTGGCAGGCATTTTTGGCACTGATTGGCATCCATTAGTACAACATACATTAGTGCCACATATAAGTGCCCATCCATGCCGCCTATCAGTGCCCATCCATGCTGCCTATCAGTGCCCATCCATGCCGCCTATCAGTGCCCTTCTATGCCGCCTATCTGTGCCCATCCATGCCGCCTATCCGTGCCCATCCGTGTTGCCTATCCGTGCCCATCCATGCCACCTATCCATGCCACCTATCAGTGCCGCATATTAGTGCCCATCATCAGTGCCCATCAATGCCTTTACATCAGTGCCACCTCATCGGTGCCCATCAGTGCTGCCTTATCAGTGCCGTCAGTGCATTACCATCAGTGCCCATCAGTAAAGGAGAAAACGTACTTATTTACAATGTTTTATAACAGAAACGTAAAAAAAATCTGTCATTTTTTTATTTTTTTTGCAGAAAATAAAAATCCCAGAGGTGATCAAATACCACCTAAAGAAAGCTCTATTTGTGGGAACAAAATGAAAAAAATTTAGTTTGGGTACAGTTTAGCACGACCGCACAATTGTCATTCAAAGTGCAACAGCACTGAAAGCTGAAAATTGGTCTGGGCAGGAAGGTGTATAAGTGCCCTGTATGGAAGTGGTTAAAGAAATCTACTGAGCTGGCCAGAACCACCTCTGCAGGGAGTCTATTCCACATTTCCACAGCTTTTACTGTGAAGAAACCTTTCCGTATTTGGAGATTAAATCTCTTTTCCTCTAGACGTTGTGACAGAGCAAGGCTCTATCGCTATGACAAGGGATGGAATAAGGACACAGAGTTTGCATGTGAGATGACTGCAAGGCTATTTTGAGAGGAGAAATCTGCTCTGGCAGATTTCTCCGGGTTTTGCTATCTTCAGATGGGCCTCAGTAGTTTGGAGATGCCTCAGAGACTTGGGTGGGACGGGATCTCCAACCCTGTGTCCAGGTCTTGTGGATAGCCAGCTGGGTGCGTGCCCAGGTGCACACAGCCCATATAATGAGGGACTGGTGAGAAAAGTGAGGGAAAGATGGTGAAGAGTGCCCCTTGTCCTTTGTGTTGACCGTAAAGTGAATAACTCAACACCAAGTTCACTATATGGACCCCTTATATATTTGTACATCATATACCCCTTATTCTCCTCTTCTCAAGGGTGAATAAATTCAGTTCCTCTAATCTTTCCTCAAAGCTGAGCTCCTCCTTGCCTCTTATTAGTTTGGTTGCCCTTCTCTGCACTTTCTCTTATATCTCTCTCTCTGGAGTCCATACCTCTCTTAATACAAGAAAATACTTTGCTCGTTTTGTAAACCGCAGCTTGGCATTGCATGCCATTATTGAGCTTATGATCTACCAAAACCCCCAGATCCTTCTCCATTATGGCTCCCCCAGTTGTACTCCCCCTAGTATGTATGAAACCTCATCTGCCACATAGTCACCCAATTAGACAGAGCATTGAGGTTGGTTTGTAAATTGGAGACATCCTGTAAGGACATTATTCCACTGCATAGCTTAGTGTCATCTGCAAAGACAGAAATGGTACTTTTGATCTCAGACCCAATATCATTTTGAAAAATATTAAAAAGTAAGGGTCCCAACACTGAACCTTGGGGTACACCACCGATAAACTTAGACCATTCAGAGTAAGAATCATTAACCACGGCTCTCTGAATTATGTCTTTTAGACAGTTTTCTATCCATTTAAAAACTGATATTTCCAAGCCTGTAGACTGTACCTTACACATTAGCCGTGTGTGGGGAACTGTATCGAACGCTTTTGCAAAATCCAAGTATACCACGTCCACAGCCACGCCTCTGTCCAAGGTTTTACTTTCCTCTTCATAAAAAGAAATTAGGTTTGTCTGACAACTTCTGTCTTTTATGAATCCATGTTGTCTGTGCTTAAAATATTTTTTTCCAGCAAGAACTCGTCTATGTGGTCTTTTACTAATCTCTCCAGCATCTTCCCAACTATAGAAGTTAAACTAACAGGTCTATAGTTACTTGGTAAATACTTTGTTCCCTTTTTAAATATAGGCACTACATTGGCCCTGCGCCAATCCAGTGGTACTATTCCTGTCATTAATGAGTCCCTAAAAATTAGATACAATGGCTCAATTCTTTTAGGATGCAAGGGTCCAGGTGCTTTAGCCACCTTTTTTCTGTCTAAATATTTCTGGACCATATCACTTTTGAACCATTGTGGATTTGGGGCTGTGTCACTACCACCCCCATTATGGACATGAGCTCCCCCATGCTCCTTTGTATACACAGAGCTAAAGAACGTATTTAATAAATTAGCCTTCTCTTTGTCCCCAGTCACCCACTCTAGATTTTTTGTAAAGGGCCTACATGCTCAGACTTGACCTTTTTACTATTAATATATTTGAATAATTTTTTGGGGTTTGTCCTACTATCTTTTGCAATCTGCAATCTGTCGTTCGTTTTGAGTTTTTGCATCCTTGATTTCTTTTTTACATATTCTATTATATTCTTTGTAACATTTAAATGACACAAGTGTTCCTTCCTTTTTATATTTTTTTAAAAGCTCTTTTCTTATAGCCTTTTAAACTTATTGCTCATGGGAATATACTTTGCAGTGAGTTCACAGTCTTTTTGAAAAATTCACATTTCTGTGCCCATTGATGCCAATATTCTCTCCCAGTCTAAGTCCTGGAGAGCAGCCCTTATGCTTGGAAAATTTACTCTCTTGAAATTACCGTATTTATTAGGGTATTGCGCGCTCCGGCATATAGCGTGCACCCCTAAAGTGGACCCGCATTCCTGTAAAAAAAAGATTTTAGTACTTACAGTTTTGGTGTCTTGCGCGGCGTCCATCGGCCGCCTCGTCCGGTCCGGCGTCCATCTGCGGCTTCGGTGGTGTCCTCCTCGTCGGGTTTGGCATCCTTCTGCAGTGTCCTCCCCGCTTCCCGCGCCGAGTTTGAACCACTGCGCCGGCATATACCGAGCGCAGTACACTCGGGTATAGTCGGGCAGGCTCGGCTCCTCTCACGGTCACGTCCTGTGCGTGTTGTACGTCCAGGACGTGACCGCGAGAGGAGCCGAACCTGCCCGACTATACCCGAGTGTACTGCGCTCGGTATATGCCGGCGCAGTGGTTCAAACTTGGTGCGGGAAGCGGGTATCGGCGTATATCGCGCACCCACAATTTTGCCCTGAATTTCAGGGGAAAAAAGTGCGCGATATACGCCGTTAAATATGGTAAGTGTTTTTATCTTTCCCGTATGTGATTTTTGCTTACAGTTAACATCAAATGAAATCATGTTATGGTCACTGCTACCCAGGTGTTCCTTTATCTGAACATTAGTAATAATCTCTGCACGGTTTGAGATTACCAGGTCCAACAGAGCATCATTCCTAGTTGGGACCTCAAATAAACTGGACCATAAAATTGTCCTGTAATAGGTTTAGACATTTTTGCCCGTTAACTGTCCCAGCAGTGCAATTATTCCAACCAATTTCTGGATAGTTAAAATCCCCCATTATTATGGCCGTCCCAGCCCTTGCAGCCCTTTCCATCTGTGCAAGGAGCTGAGTCTCCACCTCCTCATTAACATTGGGTGGTCTATAACAAGCTTCAATGATTAACTTTGAACTACGCACATCTGTATGCAGTTCCATCCATAATGCTTCAGACTCATCACACTCTCCATCCACCAGGTCCTCTTTCACACTCGCTTTGAGATCACTTCTCACATAGAGACAGACCCTGTCTTTCAGAAAGAGCGCATAGCCAGGAATATTAATAGCCCAGTTATGTGAGGAATGAATCCATGTTTTAACAATACCGATTACATCATAGCTCTCCTGATGCACCAGAGCTTCCAACTCACCTATTTTGCTTGGAAAACTTCTGGCATTGGTGAACAAACACTTTAATGCATTAATATATTTTGACTGGTCACATACTATACTCTTAGGTGTTCCGAGATTGCAACCACGACTTGCTACTATACTTACCTTGGGTTTATGTGCTTTGGTTACCCTACCACTAATGCCCCTAATAGTACCCTCTCAAATATGTTCCACGCTGACTATCTCTGGACCCTCCCCTCATTGCCTAGTTTAAAAACCCCTCTAACTTTTTGGCCATCTTCATTCCCAGCTGATCTGCATCCTCCTCATTTAGGTGCAGTCTGTACCTTCTATAGTACTGGTTATCGACTGAGAAGTTCAGCCCAGTCCTTCAGGAACCGAAACCCCTCTTTACTACACCAGCTTTTCAGCCACTTGTTTACTTCCCTAATCTCCCTCTGCCTTTCTGGTGTGGCTCGATGTACCGGTAGTATTCCTGAGAATACTACCTTGGAGGTCCTTTTCCTCAATTGTGCTCTCAAGTCCCTAAAATCGTTCTTTAGGACACGCCATCTGCCTCTGACTTTGTCATTGGTGCCAACGTGCACCATGACAGCTGGGTCTTCCCCAAACCCTCCCAGTAATCTGTCCACCAGATCTGTGATGTGCCGAACCAGAGCGCCCGATAGACAATATACAGTTTGGCGCTTCAGGTCTTTGTTACAGATTGGCCTCTCTGTCCTTCTAAGAATTTAGTCCCCTACCACCAGAATTTATCTTTCCTTTCCCTTCGCTTCCCTCCCATTGTCACTGGATGAGTTCTTCCCCCAGGAGCTAGGAGAGTGCCTCAACTCCAGCAGTGCTGGTCCCTGACTGGTTTCACCAATGTCACTCAATGGAGCATACTTATTGGGATGTTTTAGCCCTGGATTGACCTCCCTGGCACTTCCCCCTCTACCCTTCCTGACTGTCACCCATCTACAATTTTCTAGTGCCTTCACCTCTTTGTCTCCACCCACCTCTGTGCTGGCCCCTGTCCTCACCTGCTGGGTACGTTCCCAGCTCTGTGGAGGGTCTTCCCAGTGCTGACAGTTGCTTCCCCAGATTCAGAAACAATGTGCTTATATTTTGCACAGCAGTAATCGCCCTCGATCAAATGGTCAAGGAACGCATACATGCCGCAAGATGTACACTGAGTCACCTCTCCACACCCACCGGGCATCGTACCTATTAGATATAGGATTAGAGGTTATACCCAGTCCAAATTACCTAACAACTAGCTTCCTGACACTAATACTCAACAAGACAGTAACCTCTGCCCTGTTAGGGATTCACCCGCTCTATTTGTCCTGTTTACCAGTATCATCATAAGTGAAAGTAAAAGGAAATCCCCAATGTTGGGTTGTTCCTAGAACAGTAATGGAGGGAAAATCTTCCAGTGGGGACATTAGTTCTGGTGACCCTGGTGACAACCAAGAATTCCTTCACTTTAGAGGGAATTTCTCTCACTTGTTTTTGCTATGGGACAGATAATGAAGGTACATCTCCCCAATGGGACATAGATGGCAAACAAACTGACAGGGGTTATAACCCTCAAATACTCTATCCAAAATGAAAAAAAAAAGGTTTTCATGTACAAAGTTACCCCTGTACACATCATTAGTAGGAAATATACAGTTACATTTTGGGCACCAGTTCACAAAAAGGCAAACCTTGGGAACTGGAGAGAGTGCTGAGAAGAGCAACCAAACTGATAAGAAGCATGAGTAGTACATAAGTGGTCCATAAAGCAAAGTTGGTGTTGAGTTATTTATTTTAGGGTCATCGCAAAGGACAAGAGGGCACTCTTTACATCTGGAGAAAAAAAAAATGTATTCTCCAAATATAGAAAAGCTTTTTCACAGTAAGAGCTGTTAAAATGTGGAATTAACTCCCTCAAGAGCTGGTTTTGTCCAGTTCAGAGATTTTTTTAAAAAAAGGCCTGGATTCTTTCCTAAATGTATATAATATAACTGGATACTAATAGGTAAATTTGATCCAGGGATTGTCCAAATACCTATTTGGGTATAAGGAAGATTTTTTTTCCCCTGCTGGAGCAAATTGAATCATGCTTTGCTGTTTTTTTCTTTTGCCTTCCTCTGGTTCAACTGGGGAAAGGATTGTGTATTTAGGATTGTAACTTTTTTCCCCTTTTATTGGTTGAACTAGATAGACATGTGTCTTTTTTCAACCAGACTAACTATGCAACTGTGTTTTGAGGAAATGTTATACTAATTAGTATAACCAACACCGCGCTACTAAACTAACCATACAAATTGCAGCCAACACCACAGGATAGATCAATCCTGAAAAAAAACAAACAAATAAAACATAAAGTGTAGCGCTAAATATAAGTGAATATGAGATTGGATATGTTGAAAATAGTCCAATCATAAATAGACGTATGAGTGAAATAAGATGAGATATCCACATACACAAAAAATAACTGAAAAAAAGTCTCTACTAAATAGATCCTTGGAAACAGTTCATAATTGGTAATTGTGCAAACATTGAAGTGACTAATCTTCACAGATAGGAGATGAAAAAAATCCAGCACAGAAGTGGATGGAGGCTTACCAGAAACCGTGGACCCAAAATAGGCTTATACCTAATGGGTCATACACGCTTGAGATTGACGATACCCAGCAGGAAGATGAAGTCCAGTGCAGGATGAGGAAAAGAGCAACTTGGAGTCAGCTTGAGATGTATTATAAACTCGGATCCATAGGGAGGTTCAGACACTCAATTCAATGCAAGGAAGGAGAAAGAAGGCAAAGATGCACATAGTGTAAATCCGTTTTAAAAATGTTTACTTGACAGCAAAGTTTAAAAGTTACACTCACATTTTCAGCACTTGTATCAGGCATATAACAATAGGCAGTAATGTCAGCAGGTTCCCGACGCGTTTCGATCTAAACAATCATCATCAGATTCTATTTCCATATAATACATCTCAAGCTGACTCCAAGTTGCTCTTTTCCTCATCCTGCACTGGACTTCATCTTCCTGCTGGGTATCGTCAATCTCAAGCGTGTATGACCCATTAGGTATAAGCCTATTTTGGGTCCACGGTTTCTGGTAAGCCTCCATCCACTTCGGTGCTGGATTTTTTCATCTCCTATCTGTGAAGATTAGTCACTTCAATGTTTGCACAATTACCAATTATGAACTGTTTCCAAGGATCTATTTAGTAGAGACTTTTTTTCAGTTATTTTTTGTGTATGTGGATATCTCATCTTATTTCACTCATACGTCTATTTATGATTGGACTATTTTCAACATATCCAATCTCATATTCACTTATATTTAGCGCTACACTTTATGTTTTATTAACTATGCAACTGTGTTTTGCCTTTAGTTCTACTTAAAATGACCATCAAATAGGCCCAAGTATAACCATGCTCTAATGTTAATTGAGAAGATTAATTCAGGTAGCGGCACAAAAACTATTTAATATCTTGGATTTATTTCAACCTTAGGGAAATGGATGTCACCCAAAGTCAACCTTTTAAACAAAGATGGGAAATGTTAGGTACATACTAAATTCATGGAAGACTGATGGCAGAATATCTGTACAATTGCACATAAGTTCTCTTCTGGTGCTTATAACCAGGAAAATAAACTATAAAATGTTGTCTTTCTGGTACCTCAATTTTGTAATTGTACATACGATCAACCCACATACTGTATATCCTCAGTTAGTTGGAGATACAACAGTGGTATAGATTCTATTTTCTGGTCTTGAAATACAAAATGAATGGAAAAAATGCATACACTACTAACACAATTCACTGGGTGTTCCATATTCTACACACCCAAAATGTATCTTTTACATGTCAGATTTGAATCAGTACAACACTGCACAAAGACCTTCCTACAACAACCTATTTATGCAGCCCTCGCTGTAATCCCTAGACACTGGACGTCAGCAACAGTCTTGATCAAATAAATAGATTACAAAGAATAAATATCCATGAAAGGGAATTAATCCTCCACTTCAAACAGTGTAGGCTTATAAAATTTATTTATACATGTTTTGCCTGGACAACATTCCAGAATCAGAATCCCATAAATAAATTAAAATGAAGGGATAGCGAGTAGAGTATATTCCTGACTCAATTACCTTTATACTTGCAGACTCTCTTTACTGATCTACTCACCCAATTCATATGGAGGGCTATTATAAGAAGGAGTTGTAATTCTTTTCTCCCTTTCATCCCTTCTTTCCTCTGCACCCTTTTCCCCTTTTCTATCCTAATTTTCTCCTATTTTTTATAATTCTGTTTTTTATAGTAAGGGGTCCTTCCTTCAGACTCCACAGTTTGAAGTGAATAGATATGCTTATAATCATACAAAAAGGTAAAATGTACGAAATGTGCATGTGGCAGAAAAAGAGCTTCTCATAGGCCTAAAATTCAGTCATGACATATTCCCACAAACCAGCAAGCACACAAAATCATACATTTCAGATGCTCATTCTGACATTGCACCACTTGCCCCACACTACATAATAAAAAGATAAACAAATGGTTTAATAGTTACATTTATTTCTATTTTTCTTTACTTGAAAATTAATGGACATTTTTGTATCTGAACTTTGATATACTGTGATCAACGTATTGTTGCAAGTTGCAAGATAATATAATACAACTGTAATAATTGGGGTAATAATAAAGTACCCACATATCTCCACTTTCAGTTGACACATTTGAATACCTTCTGTTATGTTATTGTAAAACCTTGAAAATAAACAACATAGAAAAAAAAATTGTAAGTATAAATTGTAGCTATATAGGGTTCACTGCTAAAAATGAAGGCAGTTTACCTAGACCTAAACTCTTTAGAAAACAATATTTCCTAGTTCTGCTCTAAATAAGTACTGTACAGTGAGCTCATACCTCATATGAACCTTTAGATAACTGTAGTACTGACTGACCAGTGTTACTGCAGATGAATCATGGTGGGTTTGATATTCTGTATTCAGGCAGAGGCAATATGCTGCTGTTTTCCTACACCTGCAAAAATAAATTCCCCCCATACCATAACTCTGTGCTTGAAATTCTATCCTTCTGCTACCTGGAGGAAGTCTGAAGTCAGTATGATGGTTACAGCATAGTTCATGATGGAACATAGTTAATCAAAACAAATGTGGTCATAATTTTTCTATTCAACCTACATAAGAAAAAAATGAGGTTTTCTATAAAAAATGTTCAGTGAAATTGTATTTTGGATATACAGATTCAATATATTTCAATAACAATTGTTTAGGCCATTATAACTTGCTGTATAACTTATGGTATAAGCGTATAAGCATGTCCACAATCACTCTATTCTGGAAAGTCAACATTTGTTAACAAAAAAATCTCGCTTCTTCAGGATTGGTTGGGTAGGTGCTGTTATAAAGTTCAAAATGCAGACAATGTGTAAGTATATTGCATGTTTTTAAAAAGCACAACAATTACAGTATGTTCATATATATTTCATTTAAATAATTTTATATATAAATTGTATTCTTGTCTGGTAAGGTTTGGACACAGGGAGTGGATGGTGTAAATTTCATTGGTGGACACAGGGAAGGGGGGGAAATCCAACCCCCCCACAAACACAGAACCCGGACAGACAAAGAAGTAAGTTCACAAACCATCCAATAATATCAGAGCCGTGCAAGCTCTAAAAAGATATAACAGTAAATAAATTGTTCAGATTGTTCTAGTCCATATATCTTTAACTCACTCAAAGATGACTGTGTCTTACCCTGCAGATTGATAGCTGAAAATGAAATCATCAGGGCCCTTTAACATTAGAGGGTTTGGCAATTCCAAAGGTTAGATGGTAATACACAATATCCTACCCCAAAGAGCCTTGCCGGGGGGGGGGGGGGGACAAGTAAGGGCAATCTCAATCAAGGACCCTCCAAATCGAGATGAAGCGCATACCTTGCCACCCTGATCCAAAACTGTGTTGCCCACTACACCATCACACCACCACACCATCCACTCCCTGTGTCCAATCCTGACCAGGCAAGCATGCTGGTTATATATATATATATATATATATATATATATATATATATTGTAACCTGGGGGATAGGTAGCAGGTACAAAAGCTCCCTGGGATGAGCAGGCACAGATACCAAGTCCATAGGATAAGTGAAACACAATGCGGTGTTTATTGATGCTATGTACAAAGTCTATTTACAGGTGCTGTACAGTGTGCAGAAAAAACAAACAGAACAAAAATAGTTAAACAAAAACCTAGCCGTGTCTCGGGTTTAACTATACGATATATACAGGCCCTAACTACAGCTTGGTAGCTTCCACACAAACTGCTTAACAGTTTTCCACCAACCTTCTTGCTCTCACAGATCAGCACTATCTGTGTTTCCCAGGCAGAGCCAAGTCTGTCTGCTCAGGTGAGCCTAAATTGACTTGGGAGAGAGGAACAACACCTGAACTGGATACTGGATCAGAGATCCCTGAATGTATATGAGAGGAGCCTGGGAGATGTATAAACCCCGAACAGGACTTTTCGAATGCTCTCTCTGGGATGCTCTGCTACAATATATATAAATGAAAAAATATATGAACATACTGTAAATGTTGTGTTTTTTTAAAGCATGCAATATATTTACACATTGTCTGTATTTTGAACTTTAAAACAGCACCCACCCAACCAGTCCTGAGCATTCACTTTCTAGAATTGAGTGATTGTGACCATTGTTCCTGACACCCACGCCTATACCATAAGCTATAAAGCAACTTATAGACCTTACAATACTAATATAATATTTATTGGTAAGATGTGAATCTCTATAACTGGGTTGGGTACCTATTGGTTGTTATATGTATAGAGCAGGGGTGTCCAAACTTTTTTCAAAGAGGGCCAGATTTGATGACTTGAATATGCGTGAGGGCCGACCATTTTGCCTGAAATTCTTTGAACCATTAAAATTCGGTCTAAGTGTGCTCGTCTGAGCACCAATACACTGCCCAACAATAATTCTCTTAACTTTGTGGCTGTGTGTGGGGAAGAGATGAGCTTGGGCCTGTTATTTGGATATACTGTATTTATCGGTGTATAACATGCACCTTCACTTTAAGGCCTCGTACACACGACCGAACATGTCTGCTGAAACTGGTCGGCTGACCAGTTTCAGCAGACATGTTCGGTCGTGTGTACGGCCGACCGGACAAATGTCCGGCGGATCGGACAGGTTTCCAGCGGACAAATGTTTCTTAGCATGCTAAGAAACATGTCCGCTGGAAGCCTGTCCGTCGGACATGTTCGGTCGTCTGTACGACTTACCGGACATGTCCGCTGGGCCGCCATCCCTCGCATGCGTTGAAGTGATTCAACACATGCGTGGAAGCATTGACACCGCAATGTCTGTCCACGCGGATTTCTGTTTGATGGTGTGTACAACCATCAGACCGAAATCTCCGAGCGGACATGTTCGATGAAAACAGTCCGGCGGACCGTTTTCATCGGACTGTCCGCTCATCTGTACGGGGCAGAGGTAAGTTTCAGACAACATTTTTTTTTTTTATTAAAAACTGTGAAGCAAAATAAGGGTCAGTGCCCATGAATGCAGCCTAATCAGTACCCATGAATGCAGCCTCACCATTGCCATAAATGCAGCCTCACAAGTGCCATGAATGCAGCCTCACCATTGTCATCAGTGCAGCCTGATCGATGCCCATCTGCAGCCTCGGATGGGACAGGGAGGGAGCTGGGACGAGCGTCAACAGAATGCATATAGGAGAATCTCCTGTTTACACAGCAGCCTCTTTAATACAAAGTCCCGACTCCTATGATAGAAAGAACGATCATCCAATGGCAGCCCAGGAGACAGGACTTCCTATTACAGATGCCGCAGAGTAAATAGGAGATTCTCTTGTATGTAATCTGACGGCACTCATCCCGCCTCCCTTCTTGTCCCATCCGAGGCAGTGTCAATAAATACAGTATATATATTTTGTGGCCCTGGGGGGCCACAAAAGATATTTATATCCAAGTTACCAGGGGGGCCACATTAAACCAGAACGCGGGCCGCAATTGGCCCCCGGGCCGGACTTTGGACATGCCTGGTATAGAGGGTCTTGTAATCGTGTTATATATTTTTAACCATTGGATAAATAATATTGTTATTTTTAATACAAGCTGCCTCATATTGTGCCAATTTAAAGTCTCTTTGACTATCTTTTTTTTGTTGTGATATTTTCAACAAAATAACAGGATTTATTTAATTTTGATCAGTCTTTAGGTAAGAAATTGATTAGCACTTACAAAATATGGCTTCAATTCTTTAGTTAACAAACATAGCATAATCGTGTCTGTGTTTGTACAGGGTTACCACACAATTTATGTATAAACATGGATGTGGTAATAAAATAACATTTTTAATGTATATTAAATTACTAGGAGAGAAGAAATTTGAGTGATTTTACCTTGAATCCTTATCATCTTTCTTACATGAGAATCCTTTATAGTATACAGTTTACGTCAATTAATAATTTATTTGGAGTTTATTTATGAATAGTTTGCTAGTGCTACATATGCCCATTGGTATATGCCTCTGTACCAATAGCAGTATTGTATTGTTATTTTCTTTTAGATCAACTAACAACTAAGAAAATTGCTGAAATTATACCTTAGAGTATGCTTAATTATTTATAGATTAAATGAGTTTTATATTATGGTCTTTACTTAAAGTAGACCACGCAGCAGAATATTGATGTTAGATGCTTGTTACTTCAAAAATATTTCAATTAAAGGATAGCAGGTAAATCTTGTTTTGTTTTCTGTATAAGGCCCAGGGATTATGATAAAGAAAACTGTATCATACATTTTTAATTATATTGCAGATGCAAAAAAAAAAAAAAATCATATCTTTTTGCCTTGCAGATATTTCACAGAGATTTCTGTCAATAAAACAAACTCAGACCCAGTGAAGAAAATTGCACTTTTGTGGACTTCAATAGGCTTAAAAGAAATTCAGTTTGTAAATTATTCAGTATTGCTTGACCTACCAAGCTCTTTTCCAAACACAATTACTCTGAAGAATGGTCAGTGCTATTATCCAAGTGGACAGGATTGTGGTAAAGAGAGCAAAAGTGAAGAGTTTTTGTACACATATGCTGCCTATTCTGCCAGTGGAAGTCTTGAGGTAATGTGGCTCTTTATCTCTGTCCCTTTAATATGATTAAGGCATAAATTGGTACATCCCATCTTCTGACACTGTGTCTGGGGTAATGCAATGGCAATCAATGCATTATTTAATTCCGCAATGAAGCATATACAATAAAATATTACATGCCTGTATGTAAATAATGGTATACAATTATTATTATTATTATTATTATTATTTTACATTAAATCAGAACTACATTAGGTAATATCAGCTTATATTGTATTTGTTTTACATAAAAAATATATGTACATTATACATAAGTAGGGTATTTTTTTAAGTATATTCAAGACTTTTTTCCCCCCCTTTGGATAGAGTCAGGAATGGTTAAAACCAATGTCCATTATTTTTTGTCTTTTTTCTGTATTTGCTACTCTGTAGATGCCACAGGATATAGGATGTTTTTTTTTTCCCCCAAAGTGAGTTAAATTCTCTTCTAAACAGATATTACTGTTCCAATTTGTAGATTTCACCTGTTCCCACAATTTTGGACTTTTCTTCACTTATACACACGATCGGTTCATCCGATAAAAACGGTCTGATGGATTTTTTCATCAGATATCCGATGAAGCTGACTTTCATCAGTCGTGCCTACACACCATCGGTTAAAAAAACGATCATGTCAGAACGCGGTGACGTACACCACGTACAATGGCACTATAAAGGGGAAGTTCAAATCCAATGACGCCACCCTTGGGGCTGCTTTTGCTGATTTTGTGTTACCGCGTGTTAGTAAAAGTTTGGTTAGAGTAGATTCGCGCTTTTCAGTCTCTGTGTTTTTCAGATCGTTTTCTGGTGTTCAGTTTGTGCTTGTGGGTTCGTATCTGTCTTTCAGTGCTTGCATACAGGTTGTATCTGTTTTGCAGTGCGTTCCTGTCTGCTCGTTTTATGTTTTTCAGGTCGTTCTTTATAGGCCTTGCTGTTCCTAGGTGCGTTCTGTTTAAAGTTCGTTCTGACCAGCCGACCGGTTTGAAGCCATGTTGGAAGTACGTTCTCAATCTCGAGTTCGTGCTGCGTATGGGCTTGCTTCTGCATTTTGTAATGTTACCTGATCTGTGGCCATGAACAGGGTGAGGAGAAGTTCATGGGCCAAGAATTGGTTGCGTCAGCGTGACCAATTCTCTCATATGCCTCTGCTGTGGGAAATCCAGGAGAATAACCCTGATGATTTCAGGAACTTTCTCCGTATGACGGACCCCTTTTTTTCACCGTCTGTTGGATATGTTGTCCCCCTATATCACAAGGCAGGACACTGTGATGCGCCAAGCCATCACTGCCATCACTGCCGAGCAGAGGCTCATTGCCACGTTGAGGTACCTGGCGACTGGGAGAAGCCTGCAGGACCTCAAGTTCTCGACAGGCATCTCCCCCCAGGCGCTTGGAATCATCATCCCCGAGATGTGTTCTGCCATTATCCAAGTAATGCAGAAGGACTATCTTAAGGTAAGTTTTCTCCTTTAACATCACAATCTATGTATTTAATGTATGCTAATCTGTTGTATTTCTTTCATCCTTCCCTAATTACCATGATTGTAATATGCTGTGAATGTCCCCTTTGTCCCCATGCATGCTGTAAGCTTTTAATGCTCCTTTATTGACCTACATGCATATTTCCCTTCACTAACCTCTCCAGTATGATATCCTTGGCCCAAACACACCTAGCCTAGTCTGTTTGAAACTTGTTTTTTTGTCTGCTCCATTGTAGTTCTGCCCCCCCTTAAAATGTGTCCCAATGTCTTGTTTCTCATTCCATTTAGGCAGAGTGCTAGAGTTTTTTTTTTCAAGGCCCAAACTCAGCTAGAATCCCCCCCCCCCCTTAAAATGTGTTCCAATGTCTTGTTTCTCATTCCATTTAGGCAGAGTGCTAGAGGTTTTTTTTTTCCAAGGCCCAAACTCAGCTAGAATCCCCCCCCCTTTAAATGTTTAATGGGCCATCAGAGGGATGAGAAGTCTGATAAGTGGGCCTATTTTATTTTTGGCTTGAAATACTCACTCAAATAAATGTTATACTGATGTTGGACAAGGATGTCTTTTTGTGATCTGATTGCAATGTTATAAGCCTTTTAAATTAGCACTTTTGATTTTTCATGTTCGTGTCCCACTTTAACAGTGTTTGCATGTTCCAACAATTTTTTTTCCTGTTCGCAAGTTCTGGTGCGAATCGAACCGAGGGGTGTTTGGCTCATCCTTAAAGTTTAGCTATTGTGATCTCTGCCATGGTAATCTGATGCTTTATTTTATTTTATTTTTTGAATACTGTACGTATGCTAACCAGAGAGCTCACTCACCTAGGACCTCACTACGGCATCTTTACATTAAAAGTAATTCCTTGGCTTAAGGTACACATAAAGATGTAGAATGAGATCTGGAAGTCCTGTCTATTGCTGGATGTAATCCAGTTGATACATTTCTGGGTGCTCCTGTAGCATGTTATAGTTTACTCAGACTCAAGAATATAATATTATAACAGGTTTTTTGTTGATTATAAGTTACGGTCTGGCTGTTAGGCTCTGTTGCATATGCCTAATGTGGGTGCCATTTGGTAAGAGGGAGGAATTCTTACAAGCAGACTCATACATTTTGGCGCACACTCTGTGGCCGAAGACCTTTCCCAGTAGAATAAAGTCTGGTCATTAATGCTGACCAGGTTTCACTAATATTCTAGGGCCCACACAGTGAAATACCTTATTACCCTGGGTAGGGGTTTAGAGTAAAGCTGACGGATGCCTTACCTATTGGTGGAGGTAATCGGTCAGCAGCCTCCTACCCCTAACAGGTTACAGATCTCCCTATTTTGACTGCCTATCATGTGGAGAACCTAGGTTGTCGACAGTGTTGATTTACATCTGTGCTAGACCCGTTTCCCACATTGGAGAGGCAGGTTCCCATCTGAACTTTTCTGGCATACCTTTTCCTTCCCTTTGTCCCCCATAGTTTCCTGTTTAGATGGACTAGCAAGTCTGTATCCACCTCTGGTAACTGACATACGTGTTTAGTGAGTACTTGGCCCTTCCTTTTTGGGTATTTACCCTAACTGAACTACAAGGCTTAAAGTAATCACATTTGTCTGGGATTCATCCTATTTTCCCTTTTAATCCCAGCCTATAGCTCTCCCCCCTTTTTTTTCTCTTGCCTCCTCTTTTTTTTTTTTTTTTTTTTACAACTGCCCTCTTCATCCAGACCGCTTGGTGATTGACCTTAGTGAACAGATTTAGTCAGGTACCTAGGTTTTTGAACATGCCTTGTAACCCAAATTGCTCAGCTCCTCTCTCTCTCAAAGTCTACTCTCTCAACATTAAAGGTCTTAATGTTCCCGAGAAGCGTAGAAGCCTTTTTGCAGAAGCACATCACCATAGGGCACAAGTCGTTTCTTTGCAAAAAACACACTGCTACCTGTGCGGACTCCAAGACAAAGGGAGTCTCGATTCTGCTGTCTAAATCACTGTCATTTCATCTAACAGATCAATTGCTGGACCCTGAGGCCCCGTACACACGAGAGGATCCATCCGCTGGAATTGATCCACGGACCAGCTCCAGCGGATAGATCCCCTGGTGTGTACAATCCAGCGGATCTGTTTCCGCTGATTTTTATCCCCTGGGATGGATTTCAAGCGGATAAAAATTTGAAGACATGCTTTAAAATCTATCCGCTTGAATCCGTCCCAACGGATTGATCCGCTGGTCTGTACAGACTCACCGGATCAATCCGTCCGAATGGATCCCCCGCATGCGTCGTAATGATTCGACGCATGCGTGGAATTCCTTATATGACAGCGTCGCGCACGTCGCCGTGTCTTCATCACGGCGACGGCGCGACACGTCATCGCGATGGGATTTCGGCGTGGATTTCGATCCTATGGTGAGTACACTCCATCGGATCCAAATCCGCGGAAATCCTCGAGAGGATTTATCTGCGGAAACGGTCCGTTGGACCGTATCCGCGGATAAATCCTCTCGTGTGTACTAGGCCTGAGGGTAGATTCATATTTTTAAAAGGAACCTGGAAGAACAGACCAGTGACATTGACAATTATGTACTGCCCTAATTCCAAACAGGTAACTTTTCTGCAAGATGTCATTACGAAATGCATGCTCTTCTAGATTGGCCTCTTAATTCTTGGGGGTGACTTTAATGTCCTCCTCAATCCTTTGATTGATACCTCCAATGGTGCATCTGTTCTACCATGTTCTACCCTTTGTCAGATCAAACTCCAGTTGGCTTCTCTTCCATTGCACGATGCTTGGCGAACCCTTTACCCAAAGGAGATTGGCAATTTTTTCTGCCAAAATGACACCCCAGATGTTCCCTATATAATGCAATTGGAGGCACACAAATGTGTCATAAGAGCCCATTTGTATTTCATAGCAGCTCGAAGGAAAAAAGAAAGCCAAACTCTAGTAGTGGAACTATTGATAAGATTCGTAAGCTGGAAGCCCAACATAAACATTTACAGGCACTTAAGACAGCACAGGAATTGGAGGAAACACGCTTGCTCTTACATACATAGTTACATAGTTACATAGTAGGTGAGGTTGAAAAAAGACACAAGTCCATTAAGTCCAACCTATGTGTGCGCTTATATGTCAGTATTACCTTGTATACCCCTGTATGTTGTGGTCGTTCAGGTGCTTATCTAATAGTTTCTTGAAACCATCTATGCCCCCTGCTGAGATCACCTCCCGTGGAAGAGAATTCCACATCCTTGTTGCTCTTACAGTAAAGAACCCTCTACGTAGTTTAAAGTTAAACCTCTTTTCTTCTCATTTTAATGAGTGGCCACGTCTCTTGTTAAACTCCCTTCCATGAAAAAGTTTTATCCCTATTGTGGGGTCACCAGTATGGTATTTGTAAATTTAAATCATATCCCCTCTCAAGTCTCTTGTCCAGAGAGAATAAGTTCAGTGCTCGCAACCTTTCCTCATAACTAATATCCTCCCAACCCTTAATTAGCTTTGTTGCCCTTCTTTGTACTCGCTCCATTTTCAGTACATCCATCCTGAGGACTGACTGGTGCCCAGAACTGGACAGCATACTCTAGGTGCGGCCAGACCAGAGTCTTGTAGAGCTCGAGAATTATTGTTTTATCGCTGGAGTTATTCCCCTTTTTAATGCATGCTAATATTCTGTTTACTTTGTTAGCAGCAGCTTGACATTGCATGCCATTGCTGAGCATATTATCTACTAAGACTCCCAGTTCCTTTTCCATCCTAGATTCCTCCAGAGGTTCTCCCCCCAATGTATAGATTGCATTTGTATTTTTGTCCTCCAAATGCATTGTTTTACATTTTTCTACAATGAACTTTATTTGCCATGTGGAGAAGTTATTGCTCTGCTTAGCTTAGTATCGTCCACAAATACAGAGAGTGCACTGTTTACCTCAACCTCCAGGTCGTTTATGAACAAATTAAACAGGATTGGTCCCAGCACAGAACCATGGGGGACCCCATTACCCACCCCTGACCATTCTGAGTACTCCCCATTTATCACCAACCTTTGAACTTGCCCTTGTAGCCAGTTTTCAATCCATGTACTCACCCTATGGTCCATGCCAACAGACCTTATTTTGTACAGTAAACGTTCATGGGGAACTGTGCCAAAGTATTTTGCAAAATAAAGATACACCACATCTACGGTCCATCCTTTATCTAGATGGCAACTTCATAGAAGGTTAATAGATTGGTTTGGCAGGAACGATTCTTCATGAATCCATGCTGATTACTGCTAATGATACTGTTCTCATTGCTAAAATCTTGTATATAGTCCCTTATCATCCCCTCCAAGAGCTTACATACTATTGATGTTAGGCTAACTGGTCCATAATTCCCAGGGATGTATTGTGGGTCCTTTTTAAATATTGGTGCTACATTGGCTTTTCTCCAATCAGCTGGTATCATTCCAGTCAGTAGACTGTCAGTAAAAATTAGGAACAATGGTCTGGCAATTACTTGACTGAGTTCCGTAAGTACCCTCGGGTGCAAGCCATCTGGTCCCAGTGATGTACTAATGGTAAGTTTCCCAAGTCTAATTTTAATTCTGTCCTCTGTTAATACTTCCTGTGATGTGTCATGAGGATGGACTCTGCAATTTTGGTTACTGAAGCCCCCCGATTCCCCAGTGGAGAATGAGAAGAATAAATTCAATACCTTTGCCATCTCCCCATCCTTTGTAACCAGATGTCCTTCCTCATTCTTTATGGGGTCAATATGGTCTGTCCTCCCTTTTTTACTGTTTACATACTTAAAGAATTTCTTGGGATTTATTTTGCTCTCCTCCTCCATGTGTCTTTCTTTTCAAATGTTTTTATTAGAAATATGCCACATACAGAGGTAGACAATAACATAGCTATTAACTTCATTTTGCATACAGTATTGGTCATGGAAACTGTGATACATAGCAGTCCGACATGCCTCACCGCGTGTTGAGGATAATAAAAAAGAAAAGAAAAAAGTTGTGTGTCGGAGACCGCGCATCCTACTGCACAATGTGCAGCCACGGTCCCCTACATAGGAACATATCGGCAATAACATGTACATCATTAAGGACAATCCCTATAACACCACGCCAATCTGCCCACGTCTATCCCTGCAGGCGGATGGCGACCGCCCGCCCCCAGGCCCCCGCCAAAGACAGACGGACCCCTAGGCGGACGCCAGCCACCCACCACACAGTCCGCAGTAGCATAGGAACTTTTAAAGGAGTCCCAACAGGACTCATCAAATAGAAATACTGATTAAGTAAAATAAACACAGAAACAAAGGGAACAAAATAAAACAAAATATTGAGATGAAATGAAAAGAAAATGAAACACAAATAACTCATAATAATAATAATAACATCTACACCAAATGGGACCATCAGTGTCTAGTAATAGATCAAAGATAGTTCACTGTTCAGGAAATTTAGTGATCCAAGGTAGCCATTGTATTTTAAATAATTGGTACTGGTTCGATTGGATAGCAAAATGTTTTTCATAGGAGTACTGGGTAGATACTCTTTGAATAACTTCACTAATTTTAGGCACCTGCGTGGATTTCCACTTAGAGGTAATAGTTAGACGGGCTGCTATGAATATGTGTATGGACATGCTCCTTAATTGGGATGGAATACAGGTAGCATTGATATTAAGGAGGGCTAGTGGTTGGTTGGGGCGTATGCTATGACCAGTGACAGAAGAAATTAAATGAAAAACATCTGTCCAAAATTTACGTATGAGCCTACAATCCCACAATATATGAGTGATATGGCCTCTAGAGCCGCACAATCTCCAGCAATGCTGCGACTCTGAGGGAAAAATCATTGCCAACCTGACTGGAGTGAGGTATGACCTATGCAATATCTTTAACATATTATCCCAGTGGTTAGTACAGTGGGTGTATTTATATATCAGGCGAATCGCGGCATTCCATTCTCCTATGGAGAAGACCGTGCCCCAGTCTTTCTCCCAGTTGGTCATATGTGAGGTCTTGGAGGGGAGTTTGGTATACTGCAGGAGGGAATAAAACCAAGATAATCCTTTAGGTCTGTCATGGTTCATGCAGCGGTAAGCCCACACGTCTATCGGTAAGTCATATTGTGTCGTCGAGTGTGTCTTTTGGAAGTGTTGCAATTGCGTATAGGAGTACGAATGTATAGTTGGGTGGCTGGCTAATACTTTCTGGACGGTAGTTAAGTTGTCCTTTTTCCATGAGATAGTCCATATCTCTGGGATCAGGTGTTTTACAGTCAAGATGTCAGTGATCGTACGCCTATTCTTAGTAGATGCATCTATACTAGACTGGACAGTTCCCCACACTGAAAGTGTGGCTTCTATTGAAGGTAGTGTGATTTTTGTCAGAGGCAGGGTCGTCAATTTGGCCAGCAGGAGAGAAGGTAAGTCCCTACCTTTAATGACTGCTTTTTCTATTTTGACCCATAGTCTAGTCAGGTCTGGGTCAAACCAGGCCTTCATTTGGTCCAGAATTGCTGCTCTATAGTAGTTTCGCAAGTTCGGGAAGCCCATCCCCCCCGTTTTCCTGTTTCCTTGGAGCGTGGTAAACGTGATTTTAGGGATTTTACCTTGCCAAATAAATTTACGAAACAGTTTGTCTGCTGTCAGAAAGAACGCGTCCGGGACTATGATCGGAATGGTTTTAAAGTAGTAGATGAGCTTCGGTAATAGGGTAATTTTCAATGCTGCTATTCTACCTATCCAAGATAATTCTAGGGTTGTGACATGCGCTAAGTCTGTCTTAATGGTATTAAGAAGCGTGTTGTAATTAATGTTGTAAGTCCTTGAAGAGGGGTAAGTTATTTTTATACCCAGGTATGCCAGTGAGTCCTTCATCCACTGAAATGGGAATTTTGCCTTGAGTTTTGCAGTCAGGGTCCTAGATAGATTTATAGGTAAGATACACGATTTGGTGATGTTCAACTTATAGTACGACACTGCCCCAAATTGTTGTAAAATATCCTGTACTTTCGTCAGGGAGGAAGTAGGATTAGTCAATGTCAGGACCACGTCGTCTGCAAAGAGACCTATCTTATGATCCTCTCCTGCTATGGGGACCCCCGATACTTCTCCAGTCATCCTAATAGCTTCAGCCAGTGGTTCCATTATTAGGGTGACAATTATAGGGGATAGTGGGCACCCCTGGCGCGTGCCATTACTGGACGAGAAGACTCTAGCCGATGGGCAGGTATATAGTGCGGAGATTGCTGACAGAATCGTGCCTTGTATGCCGAATTTCTGTAGGGTTGCCCTGAGATAGCCCCAGTGCACCCTATCAAAGGCTTTCTCTGCGTCCAGTGCCAAAAACACAGCTGGGGTGTTCCTTTTTTCTAGAATGTGCATTAGGTTAAACAAACGTCTCGTACCATCTGGGGCCTGACGCCCTTTAACAAACCCCACCTGATCCGGCTTAACTAAATATGGGGTAATAGATGCTAACCTGTTTGCAATAATTTTCGCATACACTTTTAGGTCTGTGTTTAAAAGTGAAATCGGCCTAAAATTTTGTGGGGAGTCAGGCTTCTTCCCCGGCTTGGGTAGGGTTACAATGGTAGCTTGAAGCATCTCTTCAGGAAATGTTGAGGAGGAGGCAACGCTGTTGAATAGGGTACATAGATATGGAGCCAAGATTTGCGAGAAGGCTTTATAGTACTCTGAAGAAAAGCCGTCTGTACCAGGGGCCTTTTGGTTTGGAAGGGCTTGGATAGTGTCTACTACTTCAGTTATGGTAATCGGGGCATTAAGTACGGACAGGTGATCTGTCTGGAGTGTGGGTAAGGTGAGTGTAATGAGGAACGAATTGATACTGAATTCAGTGGGTTGTGGTGTATTGGGATCCGTATGTAGGTTGTAGAGATCTCTGTAATATTTCATAAATGCGTTGGCAATATGTGTCGGATGGTATACTAAGTCGTTTGAGTGAGGGTCTGTGATGTGAGGTAATTTAGCTTGTTGTTGGCGCTTATTCAAGTACTTAGCTAATACTTTCCCTGCGTTGTTGCCATGTGCATAGTATGTCGCTTTGATTCTCCTAAGGTGGTTTTGGTGGGTATTAATCAGTAATAGGCGAAGTTTATGTCTACAGGAAAACAAATTGGCTTCCAAACTGGGAGATGGGTGTTGTTTATGTTGAATTTCCAATGCCTTAAGCTCCTCAAGTAATCCACTCAACAGCTTAGCCTTCCTCCTCTTTTCCCTAGCCGCTGCTTGAATTAATATACCCCTACTAAATGCTTTGTGCGAGCACCACAAGGATGCTATATTGGTATCAACAGTGTCATTAAACATAAAAAATTATTTCAGTTGTAAAGCAATCTTACCTGCCTGGGCAGCATTAGAGAGTAGTTCCACATTGTTTCTCCATAGGTAGGCGGGAGATGCTGAGTTTCGATCATGCAGGATTATAGATACAGGAGCATGGTTCGACCATGTTATGGAGTGAATGGACACTGATAGCGTTCTGTGCAATAAAGGCAGGTCTGATAGAATTAAATCTATTCTAGAGTACGCTCGGTGTGGGAATGAGTAGTGGGTATAGTCGTTTTCCGAGGCGTGGAGACACCTCCATGTGTCATATAGGTTGTGGTCGGAAATAAGAGAGCCAAGTTCAAGTCTTCGAGAAATTGGTGGTGAAGAGCAGTCCATAGCTTGGTTTGGAACGCTATTAAAATCGCCGCACAGAAGCAGAGATCCTTTCTTGACCCTTTCCACTTTTTTAAGCAGGGAGTTCAAAAATGTTGGCTGTCTTCTGTTCGGCGCGTACAGATTGACCAAAGTGTACGGGGCATTATTTAGGTCGCAAGTCATTATTATATATCTGTCATTGGGGTCACAAATGAGGTCGTGGAGTTGGAATGCGACAGAGTGTTTGATGGCCACTAGGACTCCTCTCTTTTTTTACTGGAGCGTTCGCCTAGAAAACATTTGGGTACGCTTTGTGAGAACATCTGGGAGCTTTAGATGACATAAAGTGCGTCTCCTGTATACAAAGACATCTCCCTTGAGTCTGACCATTTCATTCCACATAGAGGATCTGACCGATAGTGTCATCTTAGGTGTATATGGGAATGCTCCATATTAGCTAATAAAGTTCCAGTAATCAGAAGTAATAGATTAAAGTTAACTGAAGGTGGTGCTGTTGCTTCAAGAGTCCTGAGCCAGACCTTCATGATATTGAAAGCATTGATGAATCTCAGCCGTCTTGTAGATAGATTCCCTGCGGTGTAGATGTCCCTTGGTGTAGTTGAAACACACAAAAAAAAACATAAAAAATAATAGAAACACAAACAAAAAGGTAAAGTGAAGGATATCACTATGTGCGAGTATTTTCGCCATAAACCTGAGGGGGGGGATTCCTCCCTGAGACCCACATCCAGCTATGCTAGGAATTGGGATAAGTAAGATAAGACAGTTTCATAGAAATCATTTCTGACGCCACTCCGCTGCAATTTTTGAGGGGTTTCGGTCCAGCAATGGAGCTGTAACATCTTCTGGAAGCAGATTCCATTTTTTAGCTAGGATAATCCCATCATCAATATTAGTAATTGCGTAGGTGCGATTGTCCTTTGTTATGAGCAATTTAGTAGGAAATTCCCATGAGTAGGGGATTTTGTGGTTCTGAAGAATTTTGGTCATGGAGGACAGGTTTTTGCGCGCTAGCATGGTATTTTTGGAGAGGTCAGCGAATACTGAAATGCCAGAGTATGGCCCGGGCAGCGGTTGGTTCTTTCTGGAGTATCGCATGAGGTCATCTTTGACATGGAAAAAGTGGATGCGAGCTATAACATCCCTCGGGACCCCCTCTGGCAGGTATTTAGGCTTGGGGAGACGGTGTGCTCTATCCACAACCACTTCAGTGGGAGAAGTGTCAGGCAGCAGGGCTGTAATGAAGGCCTGAACATAATAGTGCAGCTCCGCCGGGGCTACAGCTTCCTCCACACTTCTCAGTTTTATATTGTTTCTCCTCGACCTATCTTCCAAATCTGTTAATTTCTCTCTCATAGCTTGCAAATCATTCTCTGCTTCATTATGGGCATCTACTAGCGCATTGTGAGCTGTTGTGAAATCCCCCATCTTTTCCTCCACGTGGCAGACTCTGTCCCCTATTGCAGACACATCCCTTTTCAGTTGGTTAACACATAGCAGCATATCTTTGTGCAGGGAGCCCCTGAGAGTGATCAACATGTCTCTCATGACTGTATCGCTAAGGGGCTGTCCAGTAGTGGGGAATTCAGTAAGCTGTTCAACAAAAACGCTAGTACTGTTCTGCGAATTACACCCGTCCCCAGGCTCACCTGCATAAGTGTGGGATGTGGATCTTTTCTGCGCCAACTTCTGTGGGCTGTTTATGGGAGATGTGCCTGGCGATGATCCTCCGCTGGCATCGTGAGAGGGGTAGATGCTCTGCCCGTGCTGTGGGGTTGATCCGCCGCTCCCGTTGCGGCGCGGGCCGAACTGCGAGTCCGAGGCCTCGGCGCCATCTTGCGGCCTAGGCGTGCTCGCCGACGGATAAAAGTCTGTCAATTTCTTCGGGCCTTTTTCGTTTTTTCTCTTGCCCATTGTTCCGCAGGGGAGCCCGGGAGTATTGTCAGGCATTGTCGTGCCCTGGATCGCTGCGGATAGTCGCTGGATGGAGCTGGATTAGCGTGGGTCTCTGGAGCTCTCTCACTACACAGCCATCTGCCTCGGCTGCTGGCCACACCCCGCTCCATGTGTCTTTCATGTTCTATCTTAGCTGCCCTAATTGCATTCTTACATTTCTTTCTGTTTCATTCTTTATAATGTCTAAATGCTGATGATGATCCCTCAACCTTGTATTTTTTGAATGCCTTCTCCTTTGCTTTTTATATGCATTTTTACATTGGCGTTAAGCCATTAAGGACTTTTGTTTGCTCTTTAAAATGTATTACCCAATGGGATGCATTGGCTAATGCCTGTCATGGATTTGCAGTAATGTTTGTCTGTCAGCTTACCTCCTCCATGTGTTCACCTTATGCCCCGTACACACCATCACTTTATGTGATGAAAAAAAACGTTGTTTTTAAAAACGTCACTTTAATTGACCGTGTGTGGGGGAAAATGTCGTTTTATGTCTTGTAAAAAACGACCAAAAAAAATTGAAGCATGCTTCAATTTTATGTGTCGTTTTTCAAAACGTCGTTTTTTACTTCACAGAAATTGACTGTGTGTAGCAAAAAACGTTGTTTAAAAAGACGTTTTTACACCCGCGCATGCCCAGAAGCTAGTTATGAAGCAAGCTTCAATGGAAAAAGTGGTGAGAACGTAACCTCGCTTTGCTAGAACATTGTGAGAAAAACGATGGTGTGTAGGCAACTTCGTCTTAGAATATTGAACTTTCAAAAAGGTCGTTTTTTACTTCACAGAAAATGACGTTTTTTTTTCATCACATAAAGTGATGGTGTGTATGCGGCATTTGAGGCCAGGTACGCTCATCTGTCTGCTTAAGTAATCTCTCCTCTAGCATGGCTCTACCTAGGCCCTATCAGGGAACTCTATATTAACCTGTGCACTGCAAGCCAGCCGTGCTGATCAACAGTGTTTGTTAAGCTATTGTGTGTTAGAGGTCCTGCTTGCCGTGTGCTACATCTGTCTCTGTTTTACCGATCTTGGCTTGTTCTCGACTATCTCTGTCTGCTTGTGACCTTGACCTTTGTCGTGTCCTTTGTTTATCCTTGTCTGCTAGTTGCCCCGACCTTTGGCTTATCCCCTCACTATCTCTTGTATCCTGAGCTGCTACTTCCACTCTATCCTCTATAGACTACTGTGAGCGTGATCGGGGGGACTCTGGGGTCTGCAACCTGGATCCAGTTGCAGCCCAGTCCAGCCTCACCACTAGAGGCTCTGGTGAACACCTGCTGGATCTTAGACTCCACGCCCTGGGGAATCTTAGGCTCTAGCTCCCTGTGGGATCCCTGTTAGTGCTCCAGTGGACCTGCCTTCCTTAGCCACCCAGTGTTCTGTCTGCAGCAGTCAGCCCTAGGGTCCACTACCTTAGCGGTGCACTCCTGACCCCAATGGTGTGCATCTGTCACCTGACCGCAGGTGACCTGACAATGCCCTTATTTAATAAGCTCCTAAAGCAAACCCATCTCTCCTCCATGTTCTTTTTACCTAAGATTTTATCCCAATTTATGCCTTCTAGCAAGGTTTATAGTTTTTTATTAGAAGAACTCTTTAAAAGGGAGCGCTGCCGGAATATCTTAACCCAGAAATTGTTCTATGAACAAGGGAATAAACCAGGTAGACTTCTGGCTAGGGCTACTCAGCAAAACACACTTACTTCCACAATTCACAATATTATTGATACATCGGGTGTGACCCACTATAAAAATGGGGATATTGCTCAACAGTTTCATGATTTCTACAGTAAGCTGTATAACTTAGAGCCCAGCAAATCTAATCTGAAGTAAGTGAATAATAGAGCGGAGTTGATACGAAAATTCTTACGACAACATAGTCCCACTGCTTTAACCACTTAACCCCCGGACCATATTGCTGGTCAAAGACCAGAGCACTTTTTGCGATTCGACACTGCGTCGCTTTAACTGACAATTGCGCGGTCGTGTGACATGTTTTCCAAACAAAATTGGCATCCTTTTTTCCCCACAAATCGATCTTTCTTTTGGTGGTATTTGATCACCTCTGCGGTTTTTAGTTTTTGCGCTATAAACAAAAATAGAGCGACAATTTTTTTAAAAAAAAATATTTTTTACTTTTTACTATAATAAATATCCCCCAAAAATATATAAAAAAAAATGTTTTCCTCAGTTTAGGCCGATACAAATTCTTCTACATATTTTTCGTAAAAAAATAAATCACAATAAGCGTTTATTGATTGGTTTGAGCAAACGTTATAGCATTTACAAAATAGGGGGTATTTTTATGGCATTTTTATTCATATTTTTTTTACTAGTAAAGGCGGCGATCAGCGATTTTTTTTCGGTACTGCGACATTAAGGCGGACACTTCGGACACTTTTGACACATTTTTGGGACCATTGGCATTTTTATAGCGATCAGTGCTATAAAAATGCATTGGATTACTATAAAAATGCCACTGGCAGTGAAGGGGTTAACACTAGGGGGCGGGGACGGGGTTAAGTATGTTCCCTGGGTGTGTTCTAACTGTAGGGGGGTGGACTCACTAGGGGAAATGACTGATCTTCTGTTCATGCATTGTATGAACAGAAGATCAGCATTTCTCTCCCTGACAGGACCAGGAGCTGTGTGTTTACACACACAGCTCCCGATCCCCGCTCTGTAACTAGTGGCCTGCGTGAGAGCCGACGTAAAGCTACGGGCTCTCACGCAGGGGAGCCAACCTGCAGCAGTAAAACGATGGTGGCTGGTCGGCAACTTAACGACAGAGGACTTTGAGGCCTTGGAGGGCCCTCTGATGGAAGAACAATGGAAACTTGCTCTCAAGACTATGAAACCAGGTAAATGTCCAGTTCCAGATGGTCTTCCGGCACAATATTATAAAGTGTTCCCTGACTCCTTGGTCTCGGCTTTCTTAAGGCCTTCAATTCCTTGTCTACTGTGCCCTGCATGTCAGGGAGCCTCCTTGAGGCATTTAGTTTGGTTATTCTTAAAGGAAGGAAAAGAACCTACCAACATTGCATATTATCATGCAATTTCTCTTCTTAACGTGGATGCGAGTTGTTCTCTAAGATCTTGGTGACATGTTTGTCCTTCCATGTTCCAGCATGGGTGGGTCTGGATCAAGTGGGGTTTGTCCCTGGCAGAGAAGCCAGGGACAACACTATCAAAGCACTGAATTTGCATCATTGGCTTACTTCTAGCCAACAAGAGGGTTTCTTTCTTGCAATGGGTGCTGAGAAGGCATTCAACAGAGTGGCCTGGGACATTATGGAGGCGGTTCTGGGTGCTTTGGGTATCAGGACATGTATGAGAACCTGCATCCTCTCCTTGTATGCCAGCCCTAGAGCTAGAGTTAGGGTTAATGGCCACTTGTCGGGCACCTTCTCTATCCAAAATGAGACCAGACAAGGATGCCCTCTTTCCCCCCTGCTTTACATCCTTACACTGAAACCCCTTCTCCACTGCATTCAAGCTCACCCTGATTTTAAGGGCATATGTGTACGCACTCGGGATTACAAGATTGCAGAATTTGCAATGTTTTTATTTTTCATTCTTCTCCGTTGACATCCCATCCTAACCATATGAAAGTTCTCGATCATTTTTAGCGTTTGTCAAATCTGAAAATCAACTACTCCAAGTCTTTTGCACTGAATATCTGGGTATAGACTTCCAGTTGACCTTGCATAACTCTATAACAGAAACTTTTTATGCTCCCACTATCTCCTAGTTTGGACGTGCGTCCATCATACAGATCCCCCTTGCTTGTTCTGCACCATATGGCGCTTCTTTTGGTTTTACCATCTCCTTTGTGGTTTTAATGAGAACATCTACCTTCTGGGACCATCTGTTTGGTCGATCCACCATCGGGTTCCAGTCAGACTTTCCCTGCACATTCTTGGGAGTCCAGGAATTGGGTGACATCAGCCTCTTTGGTTCAATTTACTACTAGGCTCCAGCCGGATTCCTCCTGTATATTTTTTGGAGTCCCAGGAGTTGGTTACCTCAAGCCTTTTCGACTCACTGCCATATGGCATGTGTGTCAAATGGTTCCGGTAAGAGCACCCATCTTCTTTCATCAGTTGTGGATATGCACATTTTTGAGTGCCTCTAAGGCCTCGTACAGACGACCGAACATGTCTGCTGAAACTGGTCCGCGGACCAGTTTCAGCAGACATGTTCGGTCGTGTGTACAGCCGACCGGACAGGTTTCCAGCGGACATTTGTCCACCCGACCGTTTTCAAGCGGACAAATGTTTCTTAGCATGCTAAGAAACATGTCCGCTGGAATCCTGTCCATCGGACATGTTTGGTCGTCTGTACAGACTCACCGTACATGTCCGACCGGCCGCCATCCCTCACATGTGTCGAATCACTTCGACGCATGCGTGGAAGCATTGACCTTCCAGCGTCGTGCACGTCACCGCGTCATCATCGCGGACACGTCACCGCGCTGTCTGTCCGCGCGGATTTCTGTCTGATGGTCTGTACAACCATCAGACAGAAATCTCCGAGGGTACATGTCTGCTGAAAACGGTCCAGCGGACCGTTTTCAGCATACTGTCCCCTCGTCTGTACGAGGCCTAAGATTCTTCATGTTTCAGTCACTTTCCATCCCAGTTTTGATTTTGGAGTGGACTTTTTCCTATACCCATGGACATTTTCACTATTGGAGTGATTACTGTAGCTAATAAAATACATTTAAGATTTAGTATCTCACATATATGATGTATGGTTTAAATAAGAGTTCTTTTGACCAGAAGTGAAAGCTTCAACATAATAAGCATTTATTAGAGAATTATGTTATTAGTCTATCTAATATACCGCATACATTTACAGTCTTAAGCAAGGGAGTAAATATTAGTTTCAAATACAAAGTATGTACATCACACTACAAATATCAAACAGAAAAAACTTATGACAAAGCAAGTATATGGTAAGTGCTGGGAGATGGTCTCTGATAATTACCTCAAATAATGACTGCCTGGGCCCAGGTCACCTCATCCCTCTCCATCCCTCTCTGATTGAGGCTCCTTCTTTTATGGCCCCTTTCCTATTGACTTACACATGTTACCTATGTTACCTATGATTGGCTATGGTTAGCTCTCCCCCTCCCTTGGGCGAGTCTCTCCCAAATATGGGCCATATCCTCCTACATGAGTTTTAGTGATAATTAGATTTGAAGTTAAATTAATTAAACCTAAGCTTGTTATCTTCCCTTCAATGGCTATTCATGGAAGAGTACAGCCAATCAAGGCGGCTCTGTATAGTCTAAGATTCCAGCTGTGAAATTCTTCCTGGCTTGTTTGTATATCAAGAAGGTATAGTTAGACTGACCGTCTCCGTGACACCTAGTCGCCCAGCATTCATGCATATCAAACGGAGAGTGTTAAATAGATATATTCAGGCACTAGACTGTCAGTACAGTTAACCCTTTTCAGGAACCATCTCCTACACACTACACATCTAAAATTATCCTAAATTATATATATATATATATATATATATATATATATATATATATATATAATTATTCCCAGTTGCTAATGGCGATTAGACATACCAATTCTCATAAGGCAACATTACATAACTTCACTATTCCAATAATTTTATTTTCGTCCATGGCACATAATGTTGTTGTATTTATTCACTAGTGTCATTCCCTATAGGGATTGTATACTACACATTTTTATTCATTTAGCGCTACATTTATTTTCTATAAATAATATGAACAGTATGAAGATAGTTGAATGGCTTCCTTTTCTTCACGCTTAGACAGTAAGACTTTGTTACTGTATATACTGTTGTTATACAAAAAAATATATATTATGCGTTATTTTGAATAATTTGAATAACATGCATAAATAATTTTCCCTGTTACTTTGAGTTTATATTGTTTGTCTCTCATTTAGGGTGAAGTCATTGATGTGCAATATGGGACAATAGAAGATTTACAAAGTGTGACCAAAGCAAAACATATTTCAAGGAATTCTATTGCTTTATTAAAGCTGGGAGTATTACCCCTAATATACAAGGTTTGTAGTTATATGTTCCTCACAAATGGACCTTGATGAAAAGGACCACACTTAATTGACAAGACAGTGTCATGTATTTGAAAAAGTGTGCAACTAAAACCTTAGGTTTTTAAGTTAACATTTTAAACATAGCAAGGTTGTTTTTGTTGGCTAGTTGGTAAGTGTGCCAAAAATCAGTTAAATAGTGTTTTTTCTGTGGACCCTACCACATGGACCTTACTTTAAAAAGCTGATTATAAATTGATTATATTGTTCAACTTGATATATATAGGGGGCCAGATTCAGAAAGATCAGCGGATCTTTCTGCTGGCGTAACGTATCTCCGATATGTTACACCGCCCTTACTTTGGGCGCAAGTTCCGTATGCAGAAAGAACTTGCGCCCTTAGTTGCGGCGGCGTAGCGTATGTGTGGCGGCGTAAGCCCGCCTAATTCAAATGGGGATGTTGGGGGCGTGTTTTATTTAAATTTGACCCCGCGTACTTTACATTTTTTGTGAATGGCGCATGCGCCGTTCGTGAAAAAATCCCAGTGCGCATGCTCGAAAATCCGCCGCAAAACGTCATTGCTTTCGACGTGAACGTAAATTACATCCAGCCCTATTCGCGAACGACTTACGCAATCAACGTAAAATTTTCAAAACTCGATACGGGAACGACGGTCATACTTAAAGCGGGGGTTCACCCTATCGACGAAAATTTTTTTTTTTTTTTATTTTACCATAAAATCAGGCATTGTAGCGCGAGCTACAGTATGCCTGTCCCGAATTTTTTATCCCCGTACTCACCTTGTTCTCGTAGATTGAAGATACCGGGGAATGGGCGTGCCTCTGGAGATGGAGGATGATTGACGGCCGGCTCCGGCGCGTCACGCTTCTCCGGAAATAGCCGAAATAGGCTTGGTCTTCACGACGCGTGCGCATAGCCTGTGCGCAGGCGCCGTGAAGAGCCGAGACCTACTCCGGCTGTCTTCGGGGAGAGTGACGTGCCAGGGCCGGCCGTCAATCATCCTCCCTCTCCATAGGCACGCCCATTCCCCGCGGGAGCCGAAAAATACGATCTCCGATTCCAAGGTGAGTCCGGGGTTAAAAAAATCGGGACAGGCATACTGTAGCTCGCGCTACAATGCCTGTCTCGATGGTAAAATGTGTCGGGGGGGGGGGGTGAACTACCGCTTTAACATTAGCTACGCCTCATATAGCAGGCGTAACTATACGCCGAAAAAAGCCTAACGTAAACGACGTAAAAAAATGCGCCGGCCGGACGTACGTTTCTGAATCAGCATAACTACCTAATTTGCATATTCCTCGCGCAACTATACGAAAGCGCCACCTAGCGGCCAGCGTGATTATGTAGCCTAAGATACGACGGTGTAAGACACTTACACCAGTCGGATCTTAGGGCTATCTATGCGTAACTGATTCTCTGAATCAGGCGCATAGATACGACGGCCCGCACTCAGAGATACGACGGCGTATCAGGAGATACGCCGTCGTATCTTGTATCTGAATCCGAGCCACTGTATCAGATTCATTAGGATCCTTCAACAGGTATTACAAGAACGAAAGCCAATTCAATCATATTTATTATATAATAATAAATCTTGCATGGACCTGAAATTAGCAACACCGGAATCCTTTCATCTAAGCCGTAGTATAGCCTAACAATCCCGCTAATATTAAAGAGATACGGTACATAATACATTAATATTCCTTGTTAGTTCATACTAATATCTGAATAAGAAAACAAAATATTTAACACAACAAAAATATTTATGAAACCAATTTCTGGAGCATTCTGTACACCAATGCTGTACAGAACACCTCCAGGTTCTGTATAACACTGTACAAAACACCTCCAAGTTGCCATATTGCTTTGAATTTTGCAGAAAATCACAGCGGCTGCAGATTGAAAGTTTAAGGTATGCTTTGTAAAATAAAAATATGGGAATGGTGTGCTTATTTAATAATGTGCCATAAAGTAATATACTCAAATAATGAATATGATGAGTATCCAAACATACAAATAAATAAATAAATAAAGAAATGTGAATAAAGTCCAACTAAATCCCAATGGTAGGAGTTAGTTCATATAAAGGCAAAAACACTCATAGGGATAACTTGATAGAAGAAACAAATAGAACATCTTTACAAACATCGACTGTCAAATTTATGAATTGGCCGCTCACCTCCAACAATGACCCAAGGCTCATCAGATAGTCATATAAGGACTCCGGCTGATGGATCTGTAAAGGCATCCAGGTTTCAGGCAAAGACGAAAAGCTATGTCCAAAACTTGGCATCAAAACATCTTCGGTAATTCCATATATAGAGGAAACAGCTTGCTCAAAGGAATGGCACTTCTTGTATAAATGGCGCTCAAAGGAAACAAAGAACAGCCATAGTGCAATATTGCCGAATGAAAAGTAAATGTATTTAGTAAAAAAACTGCTTACATCAAGTAAGGATAAAAAACGCAGTAAAAAGCAATGGGTGTAGTGACACACAGGTCTCCTCACCGTACTTCCGTTAACCACTTGCCTACAGGGCACTTTTACCCCCTTCCTGCCCAAGCCATTTTTCAGCTTTCAGCGGTGTCACACTTTGAATGACAATTGCGCGGTCATGCAATGCTGTACCCAAATGAAATGTTTATAATTTTCCCCACAAATAGAAATTTCCTCTACGGTTTTTATTTATAAACAAAAGAAGAGGGACAAGTTTGAAAAAAAAAACACAATATTTATTACTTTTTGCTATAATAAATAACAATTTTTTTTTAAAACAATTTTTTTTCCTCAGTTTAGGCCGATACATATTCTTCTACATATTTTTGGTAAAAAAAAATCGCAATAAGCGTATATTGATATAACAAAAGTTATAGCGGCTACAAAATAGGTACAAAATAGGGGGATAGATTTATAGCATTATTATTTATTTTTTACTAGTAATGTCGGCAATCTGCGATTTTTATGATGACTGCGATATTGCGGTGGACACATTGGACACTTTTGACACCTTTAACATTTATACAGCGATCCGCGCTATAAAAATGCATTGATTGCTGTATAAATATGACTGGTAAGGAAGGGGTTAACACTAGGGAGCTATCAAGGGGATAATGTGTTCCATAGAAAGTGATTCTTACTGTGGGGGGGGGACTGACTGGGGGAGGTGACCGATCGGTGTCCCTATGTACAAGGGACACACCATCAGTCTCCTCTCCCTGACAGGACATGGATCTGTGTGTTTACACACACAGATCCACAGCCCTGCTCAGTTACTGGGCAATCGCGGGGTCCCCGGCGGACATCGCAGCCACCGGGCACACGCATCGGGTTTCCAGTTATGCGGCGGCACGTGCAGCCTAGGGGCTCGGGAAGGAGCGACGTCATATGACGTCTGCCGAGAACGAGAGGGTCTTCGTCCCGCCGTCATATGATGGCGGGTGGTAGACAAGTGGTTAAACACCACCGGAACTGACGTTGCAAGGCTCCACCCGACGCATTGCGTCACGTGACTTCCTCCGGGATCAGGTATGCTTTACTAACATTAAATCACAACATGGCTTGTGTAGAAATGGTACAGTATATGAAATATTATTTGTTTTTATATGCTATATTTTTCCTAGATTTTATTAATCTGATAGGTAGCATGTAAGCCTCTATGCGTGTACATATTTAGAAGATTATAAGGGTACCATCATCCCAAAATGGATTTAAGGGAAGAGTAACTAGGGGTGACCCCTGCAAAACCACCAGTAGGAAGAACAATAGACCATCTTGGTATCCAATTATTAAACAAAAATCTTAAAAATATATACATTTTATTTGTACAAAATAGTTTAAAAAGACATAGATGCACAATGTTGGTAACCTCAACAGACTATAAGTTAGACAAGCAGCCGAGTGCTGAAGATATTTCATTCACGATGTACTGTATATCCTCTACATGTTTCACAGCTAAAAGCCGCTTCTTCAGGAAGTGTTATACATAGTATCATCTACAACAAAGCAAAAATGTCATTATGCCAAAATATTAATAAATGGTAGTGAGGTGAATGCAGTCACTAATTGCTTACCCAAGAAAGACCAGAGCCCAGATAATAATCAAGGTAGATACACCATAGGGGCTCCCTCACGGTGGACATGGGAGGCAAAACTTAAAGGTATGTAAGTGTAACAATAATTGCTGAAAATAAATACTCCCCTTCCTCTTTCCTCCCCCTTTCCTTCTCGCTTTTCTTTTTTTTCCTCCTCCTATTTTAACCTTTTTCCTACTTCCACACACCTATCTGTACCTGTCCCTCCCTTTGCTTTGCTTTATTTTAGGGGACAAGGTTATCAAACCAAAAATCCCATCTCGCCAACCTTTATATTGCTCCCTTGGGGTCCAAGGCTCCCAAATGCTTTGTCTACCACCCTACACCACAGTTTTGACACAGATATATTTACCAAGCAACTGGCACATTATATTTTATTTATTTTAAGCAATTATTGTTGCACTGACATACTTACAAGTTTGCCCCCCCGTGTCCGCTGTGAGGGAGCCCCTGTGGTGTATCTACCTTGATTCTCATGTTGGCTCTGGTCTGTCTTGGGTAAACAATTTGTGACTTAATTTCCCTCAGTCCCATTTATTGATATTTTGGCATAATTACATTTTTGCTTTGTTGTAGATGATACTATGTATAACACTCCTGTAGAAGTGGCTTTTAGCTGCAAAACATGTAGAGGATATACAGTAGATTGTGAATCTACTCGTTTGAGGCTACTATGTGACCAGTTGCACATGATTGTATAACTTACTGTCTGTTGAAGTTATCATGAATTGCTGTTTTACCATACATCGTATATCTATGTCTCTTTAACCACTTGCCGACCGCCGCATGTATATGTACGTCCACAGAATGGCACGTACAGGCAGATGGGCGCACAGGTACGTCCCCGCCTTTCCGCGGGCCGGGGGTCCGATCGGGACCCCCCCGCTACATGTGGCGGTCGGATTCCCGCAGGGAGCGATCCGGCACGACGGCACTGCTATTCGTTTATAGCCGCTCTGTCGCGATCGCTCCCCGAAGCTGAAGAACGGGGAGTGCCGTATGTAAACACGGCTTCCCCGTGCTTCACTGTGGCGGCTGCATCGATCGAGTGATCCCTTTTTATAGGGAGACTCGATCGATGATGTCAGTCCTACAGCCACACCCCCTACAGTTGTAAACACACACTATGTGAACCCTAACTCCTACAGCGCCCCCTGTTGTTAACTCCCAAACTGCAACTGTCATTGTCACAATAAACAATGCAATTTAAATTCATTTTTTGCTGTGAAAATGACAATGGTCCCAAAAATGTGTCAAAATTGTCCGAAGTGTCCGCCATAATGTCGCAGTCATGAAAAAAATTGCTGATCGCCGCCATTAGTAGTAAAAAAAAAAATAATAAAAATGCAATAAAACTATCCCCTATTTTGTAAACGCTATAAATTTTGCGCAAACCAATCGATAAACACTTATTGCGATTTTTTTTTACCAAAAATAGGTAGAAGAATACTTATCCTAAACTGAGGAAAAAAATGTTTTTTATATATGTTTTTGGGGGATATTTATTATAGCAAAAAGTAAAAAATATTGCATTTTTTTCAAAATTGTCGCTCTTTTTTTGTTTATAGCGCAAAAAATAAAAACCGCAGAGGTGATCAAATACCACCAAAAGAAAGCTCTATTTGTGGGGAAAAAAGGACGCCAATTTTGTTTGGGAGCCACGTCGCACGACCGCGCAATTGTCTGTTAAAGCGGCGCAGTGCCAAATCGCAAAACCTGGCCTGGGCATTTAGCTGCCTAAAGGTCCGGGGCTTAAGTGGTTAAACACTTTTGTACAAATAAAATGTATATATTTTTAATATTTTTGTTTAACCACTTCAACCCCGGAAAGATTTTACCCCTTAATGACCAGGCCATCTTTTGCGATATGGCACTGCATTGTTTTAACTGACAATTGCGCGGTCATGCAACACTGTACCCAAACAATTTTTTTCCCACAAATGGAGCTCTCTATTGGCGGTATTTGCTCATCTCTGCAGTTTTTATTTTTTGAGCTATGAACAAAAAAAGACCAACAATTTAAAAAAAAATATATATTTTATTTTTTGCTATAATAAATATCCCAAAAAAATGTAAAAAAACGAATTTCTTTATCAGTTTAGGCCAATGTGTATTCTACTACATATTTGTGGTAAAAAAAAATCGCAAAAAGCAGATATTGATTGGTTTCCGCCAAAGTTATTGTGTCTACAAAATAGGAAATAGATGGCATTTTTATGGATTTTTAATATTATTATTTTTTGTACTGGTAATGGTGGCGATCTGTGATTTGTTTTTGTTGCAGGAATGCAACATTGCAGCGGACAGATTGGAGACTTTTTACACTTTTTTGGGACCACTGACATTTATCCAGTGATCAGTGCTATAAAAATGCACTGATTACTTTATATATGTCACTGGCAGAGAAGGGGTTAACACTAGGGGGCGATCAATGGGTCAAATGTGTTCCCTAGGTTGGTTTCTAACTGTGAGCGGATGGGACTGACTAGCGGAGGAGCCAGATCGCTGTTCCTAGTTAAAAGGAACACACGATCTGTCTCTCCTCCCCAATCTGGCTCTCTTGCTCACAGTCGCGGGTGGCCGGCAGCGATCACGCCTGCAGGCCATGCGCATTGGTTCCCCCTCTTAAAGGGGCCATCGTATGGGTAGGCCGATTCACGCAGTGGTGCCTCTTTGCCACCGTATATCAGCGTAAGCAGGTCGGCAAGTGGCTAATAACCAAGTGTTCTTACTACTGGGGTTTTTACAGGGGTCATCCCTAGTTACTCTACCATTTTAATCTGATAGGTGTGAGAAAAGCTATAATGTTGGTATGCCTTTCTTAATGTGAGTGGCAGAAAGAAGGGAGTTCCAGCATCACCAGCAGATGTATTCCAGTATCACCAGACTGATGAACTACATCAAAGTCTTTATAAATTACTAAAGTTTACACTAGTTATGTTTTATTTGTGCATCTGAAGGTTTCATTTTCACTTTTAGTTGATTTGTACCCAAAAAGGTCTTGATAGTAGTATTCTGCAATTTTTATGTTGAAACACATTTTTATATTACTTAATGATTGCACAAATCAGGACATCCCATACAGTTTATCATTTATAATGGTACTTATTCTGGATAACCACTTTTTTTGTTTGTTTTTTTAATACTAACAGCAGAAGCTGACTTTTGGAAAAATTGGCTTCTAGGGATACAGTTTTAATAGTTTAACAAGAACAACAACAGAGACGTTCATTTGTACCATTTCTATATATATATGCTTATTTTAATTCAATCAGATTTTATTGAAAAACAATACAAAGAGAAGTTAACACAAAATAAAAATAGAAATAAAAGTCTGCTTTGATAATAAAAGTAGAAAAATTAAAATTTCTAATACACAAATTCAAGATCAAGTAATTGAAAACAAACAAAGAAATACAGACGACTGTACTAAAATCAAGGGATACAGATTAACAATACAGGTGAGAGGCACCACAAAATGACATTGCAAGACATTCAATTGTGGAGAAAAGGGAGTTGAGACGCATATTAAGAACGCTATAATTTTTTGAAAGAGGAATATGCTAAGGGGATCACAATCTTTCATATATAACCAATGTCAATTGACACAAAAGATGAACACACGGCCCCTGAACAATATAAGATTGGGAGGGACCAGATGGAAAAGAGAAAGGACATATAGAGGCAAGGGAAGAATTGAATACACTCCAACAAGGCTATCAGGGGGCGAACCCCCTGCCACCCAATCAAGGAACTCCAAAAAGTAATGGCACACAGTCCATGTAAAAGAAAACTGGTCTTTCTGTCCAGTTTCCTGAGCCAGCAGACGTTCCAGATCTCGTATACGGTCTACCTCAATTGCCCAGTCCCCCAGGGAAGGCACAGTCATCAGTCTTTAGTGGTGAGAAAAAACTACCCTAGCCACAGCCAGGAAGTGTTGCTGGATGTCTTTATTTACAGATTTGAAGGATTCAGGAATCATGGGCAAGAGGACCACCTCAGATGATGGTTAAATGGAAGTCGGCATCAGCTTATAGTACAGGTCAATCTCCTTACAGGGGGACAATCCCACCGGATGTGGAGCATGGTACATCTGGATACAAGACAACAACAACAACTGACATCTGAACCAGTTTAAACACCTTTTCTTGCGTTGTAGTGGCAAGGGAAACTTTATAAGTTAAAATAACACTTTTGATAATCTGTAAGGGAAAAAGAGTGCCATAGCTCTGATTCCCATACCTGTGTATAGGAAGGAAGGTCATGGGCTAGCACAAAGGTAATTAAATAAAAACCACAACACAAATATAATCCAACACTCATTTATTAATGGTATAATTTGGCCACGGTGTTATCCATAACGTGGGGTTACAAAATTATTAAAATGAATAAATAAATAAATAAGCCATCTTGGCTAAGATATGTATTAACAATAACTGGTGTCCATCCAGCAAAGCTGGACGACTACTCCCCTATTTGGACAACATCATGACTTAAAACAGAAAAAAGGGGGCGGGAGGGTGGGCGCTGCTTCGCTGACTGAAAGCTGACTCACTCCCCGCCGCTCCTGGACCTTAATATAGCCTCGCAGCACGGGAGGCTCGGCGATGCTTGAACCAGCCAATCCGTGGCTGTTGCTGCCCACGGGCGGCCCGAGCCTGAAACAGAAAACACAGCAGGGAGAACTGTCTTTGTTCCCCTTTGAGCTCGGCCATGTTGGTCCAGCTTAACGCTGTGACCTGTCATGGGCTAGCACAGAGGTAATTAAATAAAAAACACAACACAAATATAATTAAACACTCATTTATTAATGGTATAATTCGGCCACGGTGTTATCCATAACGGGGGGTTACAAAATTATTAAAATGAATAAATAAATAAATAAATATATAAATAAGCCATCTTGGCTAAGATATGTATTAACAATAACAGGTGTCCATCCAGCAAAGCTGGGCGACTACTCCCCACTGGCAGAAACCAGCAGAGCATCAGCCGGTTGAGGCCCCCCCAACACCGTGGCTGATTCAATTAAACTTTGCAGGCCCATGTTGAAAATATCAAGGCCGATTGGTGACAAATGAACCTTATCTTTTCTAAACAAACCCGGGATAAAACCCTCTAACTCCGAATGGCGGAAGGACACTCTGCCAGCCGAAATCAGAAAGCTGTGGATAGTTCTATTAAGTCTCCGAATCCTGTCCAGATAAAACAGACCACTAGGAGGAGACCATAGTAACCTGGGAATCATCTCTGAAAATGCCAAAACTGAAAAGGGGAACATAAGCTTTATCAAATTAAGATCTCTCTTCATTTCACACAACAGATCCCACGTACCGAATTTACCAAGGTCATTAGCGCCAGCATGAATAACTAAAATTTGAGGGGCAGGCCAAATGGTAGATAAATAATCTAAATGATCCTTAACCTGACACCAACGGAGACCCCTAACACCTGACCATAAAACTAAAAACGAATTAGTGTCAAGACCTAGATTGGTGGAATAGGATCTGGATTCCGAATGTTTGGCGGCCCAGAACACATACGAGTGCCCTATAATCCACAAATCCTTCCTGGAGTGATCTGAAAGAAAAATTTACAATATTAAAAGGTCCGGACGCACATACAACTTATATCTAGCACTATCCCATCAACCAATATGCTTTAACTTATCTTCAGAAAATCCCAGAGAGCTTTCTGTGGTGGCCGCCCCGATTCTAAATGAATGGGAAGAAAAACGAAAGCCGGACAACTTCAAATGTTTGAGACAAGAAGAAAAAAACGCTGAAAATTGGAACCTGGTCAGAGGGGATAAATCATTATGAGCAAAGAAAGAAACTGATGAACCGGGCCTAACGAGCATATATTCTTTAACTAGCTGAACAGGGCATAGAGCTCCGTTAGGCGAGCTAGATAGAGAGAACCACCGACCTTTACCGATAGGGAACGACTTGGACCTACAAAGAAAAAGATACAAACAATCTTCTCTGACATATACATGCTCCAATCTAAGAAAAGGCAAAGAACTTTTGTTAGCGGCAGTAAACTCACCAATCCTGAGACTTGGAAGAGCATACCTTATCAAGCGAACCAATGAGATCTACCAGCAAGGAGACTGAGTACTTTCTTCCTGGACAGAAATGACTCAATCAATGACCTCATCTTTTGCAATTTCTGATCTGGCAGTCTAAATTCCATGTTCACAGTATCGATCACTATGCCTAGAAATTCTATCGACGTGGAAGGAAAACAATTTTTTTCATGCGCCAGAGGCACACCAAACTCCTTGCACATTCCACAGAACGACTGCAAGGCCTCCAAGCACTCGTCGGTTCCACTAGCCCCTATGAATAGGAAGTCATCTAAATAGTGGAAGGAAGCCCCGTGGGAGAACTTCTCGGACAAGACCCAGTGTAGAAAGGTGGAAAAAACCTCGAAATAGAAACAAGATAAGGAGAACCCCATGGGCATACACTTATCAAAGAAAAAATTACCTTGAAAATGGAAACCCAATGAGTTGAAACCTTGGGGATGTACCGGGAGAAGGCGAAAGGCTGACTTGATATCTGCTTTCACCATCAAGGAGCCTTGGCTCTGACGTAGCATGACCAGGGCCTCGTCAAAAGAAGAGTGGCAAACTGGGGCTATAACATCCGCAACCTCGTCATTCAGTGAGGATTTTGGAGGATACGAGAGATGGTGAATCATTCTGTAAGTACCAGCTTCCTTCTTAGGGACTATCCCTAGTGGGCACAAACGGAAATTTGAAAATGGGGGGGCCGAGAAAGGGCCCGCAATCCTGCCGTCGGCCAATTCTTTAGTGATTTTCTCCTGCACCACACTCTCATGTGTGCGAGCCGATAATAAATTTGAAAAAACTGTACAGCCTGACCCTTGGAAAGAAGGTACTAAAAAACCTTCACTGAGGGGGCGGAGCTAGCCGGAGACCTGGATGGACGCATGGTAGCTGACCTCCGGCTCCAGCGGCGATATAGCGGCACACAGCAGCTCATCCAGCGAGCACCCTGACTCCAAAAGCGGACGTTCTACTGCCTAAGATCCCGGGCGAGCGGCGGTGACCATGACGAGGCGCAAAAAGGATGGGAGCCGTCCTACGAAACTGACGGAGTTTTTCTCCCTCGAGGCCAAACAAGATGGCGCCGGCGCGTCTTCCACGCCACAACCCAGGGCCTTCCAGCCTTCACTCCAGCATCCACATCAGCCGGGGAAGGGAGCAAAACGGAGCAGCCCTCCTAAACACCTCCACTCTTCTCCTGCTACTCCCTCATCGGGCAGCCCTGAGAAGGCAAGGTTCCGCTCGGATGCCACAGGAACAGCAACGGAGGTAAGCTCCCCTATAGATTCAGGAGATGACACCAGAGACTTGCCAGACTCCATTGATCTCTTCCCCACCGCAAATAAGCCAGTGATAGATACTGTTTTAAAGGAGATGCTGGTGTCTCTCAGGAGTTCCCTACATTCGGACATGGTTTCATGTGTCCATAGATTCAGCACTGACCTGAGCAATGTGGCTGACAGAGTCTCACACGTGGAGAATAAAATGGGGGAATATGCCTCTACCATAAACGCCCTAGTTGATGCTAACGAGTCTGCTGAGGATGACATTGATATTCTTAAGGCCAAAATGGCAGAAATTGAGGACAGATCACGGAGGAATAACCTCAAGGTCAGGGGGATCCCTGAGTCTATCAAACAACCAGAGCTGCGCGGCTATATGGCCCAGCTACTTACAAGTTTACTGCCTGATCTGTCTGAACTTGATTTCACGGTAGACAGAATTCACAGACTCCCTAAACCTGCCTATCTACCCGACTCCATTCCAAGAGATGTCATACTCCGTCTGCACTTTTACCACACCAAGGAAAGGCTCATGGCAGTCTCCCGGCAAAAAGACGAGGTTCCGGCCCCGTACTCGAATCTACAATTCTACACTGATTTGTCACAATATACACTACAGAAACGTAGAAACCTTGTCACGATTACTAAAGCACTGAGGAATCACAAATTGAGCTATAAATGGGGCTTCCCGACAAAATTAATTGTTACAAAAGATGACAAGGACTATGTGATAGACTCCATGGCGAAGGGCTTGGCCCTGTTGCAGTCCTGGGAAATTGTTCCTGAACCACAACCACCGCCGCACCACAAAAGCAACGTTGGGGGTATGGAGCAAGAATGGCGCACAGTTGACCGCAGGAATGCTCGATCCCACAACTGAACTGATCTGGATAGGGCCTTTTTTCTGCAATACCACCCGCTGGAGAGAAACACCTCTCTGCTCCAAGTTTCTTTTTTACACCCCATTTACCTACTGAGCGATTGAATATCGCACCCTTTTGTTTTGTTTTACTACTCTTCTCCATGGCCAGAAGCCACTGTTTCACTGTTTTGTTTTTCTTGTTTAGACTGTTGTTTTTTGCCCATCTGATCGCCCCTGCAGCGATGCCTATCTCCACACAGCCCCTTCCAGGAGGACTACCTGCGAAACCTACGGAGTCCGGAAGGAAAATGCCGACCTTGCCTCCGAGAACCAAACTACCCTCTCATGTGAGTGTTACCTTACATCCCCTCTTTTACCAGCATACACCCGTAGTACACATATGGCGATAACATTTCTTACTTTGAATGCTAAAGGCCTCAACCACCCGGCTAAGCGGAGGTCCCTCTGGAAAGACGCTTTGCAGCAAAAATGTGACATCTTGTGCGTGCAAGAAACGCACTTCATTCAACACTTGCACCCTAAATGTTCACACCCTCAATTCCCGAACGTTTACTTTGCTAATGCTGATGCCAAGAAGAAAGGGGTGATGGTAGCGGTTAAAAACTCTGTGACATTTCGCTTACACGATCACATTTTTGATCCCCAAGGACGTTATATCATTTTGGTGTGCGATATAAACTCAGTCACATACACCGTGGTAAATTTGTACGCCCCAAATGTCAGGCAACTCAACTTCTTCCACAGACTCATGAAGAAAATAAAGGCAGTACAGAGAGGCCTACTAGTGGTGTGCTGTGATTTCAACATCACACCAGACCCTTCAGTGGACATGACCTCCACTCCTAGGAGACCCCCACCTTCCTTGAAATCTTCCCTTCAGGCGTATGAACTGTATGACTCGTGGAGATGCCTAAACGCCAACGATAGGGACTATACGTTCTTCTCTAACCCGCATGGTTCTTACAGTCGAATCGATCTTTTCCTGGTTGATAGGTCGTTGTTATTTAAATGTACTTCTGTATCAATCAACAGTATTACCTGGTCGGACCATGCCTCAGTTAAACTTGTTGTGGGAAACCCTTCCCTTCATAGGCCCACTTACTTGTGGAGAGCTAACCCCTACCTGCTCAGGGAGGGTCCGTCCAGGTCCTACATTAAACAGAAGCTGGTAGAATTTTTTGAAGTGAATCAGGGGTCGGTGGAAGATACATTTGTTTTGTGGAACGCCCATAAGGTGTTTGTAAGGGGTATAATGATAAAGTTGGGAGCGAGACTCAAGAGGGAGAGGCAGCAGCAGACCACACAACTCATTTCCCAAATTGATGCCCTAGACAAACAAAATATGATCAAACCGTCCATTACATTATCCAATCAAATAGCTTGTCTTCGCACGGAACTTAGGCTTAAGTTCCTTGAGGATTTTGAGAGAGCTTCCAGGAGGCTGAAATTAGCTTATTACACCAGTGGCAATAAAGCAGGGAAACTCTTGGCCAGTAAACTCAAAGGCCATAGAATCAAATCTCAAATCCCGCATGTTTACCACCCCATATCTGGGGAAAAACAAATTCACCCCCAGGCGATAGCAGACGCCTTTAGTAATTATTACAGCTCGCTGTACAATCTTAAAGAGGACTGTACTACTCCACAGCCGATGGAAGAAGCTATAAATGCGTTTCTCGACAGCATTGCTCTTCCCAGGCTCACGCAGGCCCACCTAAAACGTCTCAACTCTCCCATCTCCGAGTGTGAGGTGCAAAAAGTTATCCAATCATTACCGCTTAACAAATCTCCGGGGCCCAACGGCTTCACCGGAGAATACTACAGAACCTTTCAGGACATCCTTTGCCCACTTCTCGCTACAGTATTTGGATCTGCTGCTGCGTCCTCCTCGTTCCCTAGGGAGATGCTCAAAGCCACTATCATAGCCCTGCCTAAACCAGGGAAGTCTCCAGATATTCCGCAGAATTTTAGACCGATATCGCTGTTAAACAGTGATGTAAAAATATATGCAAAACTGTTAGCCACAAGATTGGTGGACATACTACCAGACAATTTACTAGTTAATTTACTACCTACCTGCTCCCTACTCTGCCCCGGCCTAGCTATCCTATCCATAGGGGCTGACTTGCTACCCATCTCACACAGGACAGTGATACTACACATTCTTATGGCCACGAGACTGGTCATTCTTCGGCACTGGAAGGACATTGCTCCTCCTTCACTTGCAGAAATCATAGGCACTGTACAAACCCATGCCACCTATGAACTCCTACACGCGTTGGCACTGGGTAAACATATGAGGGCATCGACATTATGGAGACCTTGGCAAGATTGGTATCCTGACAAAGGGAACAATTAACCTCTAATAATGACTGTGTAAGGTGAACGATCTGGCGAGACGAGGGCATAGTTTACCTGTTTATTTTGTTAAAGTATTCTTTACCTGCTTTCTTTCATTGAACTCTACTCTGACCTTTCTATTCTCTTCTTTTTCTCTTCTCTCCTACTTCCTACTTCCTTTGCTAATACTACTTGTTACACACTCTACAACTGTACCTCAGGTAGCATACTGCACGTAACTGAACTAGAGGGGGCATACTGCTTGGAGCATTTCTGTTGCTGGCTGCCGCGACCATGTAGAGAGAACGTGGGTGGCTGGCTATAGCCATTTTGTTAGGAAAGGATATGCTCAAACCCTATGTTAATGTGATGATTATACATTTTTGAACTGTTGCCACAAGGTTAATGGAAGTTGCATGTACTGACCGATTCAAATTTAAATTCACTGCTAAGCATTTCATGACTATGCATATTCCTGTTGTTGTCCTTTTTGGTATTGTGTATTTTCTTTGTTTAAGCTGAAAATCTCAATAAAAACTATTGAAACAAAAAACCTTCACTGAAGCCTTTAATTAAGAGAGCCGCCATCCTGTGGTCTGGGTAACGCTCTAACCACGGGCGCATTTTTATTAGGCTCACTGGTGTCGGTGCCCTTTCCATGCAATGACTGGAAAGTGGTTGTAGATGACTTGCGAAAACACCTAAACACTTACGCATCCAGCCTAAACACCAGGCTGGATGCGTACCGTTACAGTATGAGCACTCGTGCTTATATCTACAGTTCGTGAGATATTTGCACTGGCCCTCTTTAAAGGCGAAGCAAAAACCTTTACGCAAGGTAGTCTGTGCCGGGCTGGCCAGCGGCCTAGCCGTGAACTGAGGTTTGGCGGGCAACATCAAGTTGAGCCAAAGGCCCATGTCCTTTGATCCCCAATGCAGTGGGGGGTGGACTGCCAGCTTCTGACGGACGTTTTCATCGTACGTAAACCAAGCTGATCCGCCAAAATTACGAAATGCCTCAGCTATTATGTCTACATGCTGGAAAAGACCAGAGCACTTGTTAGGAAAATGCTCCTCCATTACTGCAGCATAAATGCAGAACGCTTGTAACCAGTTCTGGAATGTTTTAGGAACAGCCCACCTCCTATCCTACTCTGATCTGTCACCAGTTTGTCTATCTGATTTGGCTAGGAATTACTTAGAAGCGGGCAGTAGTGACAATAAGTCCAGAAACTCACCCCTCCAGATCTTTTCCTTAACCGCTTTAGGTAGGTGAAAACCCAGCGGGGACAGAACACACGGAAGAGGTTCCTTAAATGAGGATTCCCCGACTGTTGCTGCTGACAACCTGAGAGGAACCGCAGGATTAACCACATTTGTGTGACTGACACCTTTAAATGAAGCCACTTTCCTGGTGTCCTGCATAGCAGGGATAGACAAATCTTGCCACACGGTACCAATATCATCCATGTACTGCATATCATAATTATCCATAACCTCCCTGTCAGCATGCAACTCATAATCAGCACCAGACACCTGTGCACTCTGATAACTTCTAGCTGCGTTACCTTGCAAGATTCTCCACTTACATACTGGACAGCAGTATCCGCACCAGCCACCTGTGCCCTCTGTATAACATCATTAGCACCACTAGCATGTGCCCCTTTAAATTGTTGCAAAACATTTGATAAAGAGTCAACTAAAACATTAAACTGAGAAACAGCAGGTGACATACCTTTTCCATCATCCTGCACTGAGACCACCTGCTCACTTGCCTCCATAGCAGGGGGGAGTAGCTCTGCACCCCCACTTCTGAGGTGCCCCCTTTGACACAGGCCTGCCAACCTTCCTCGGACCAGACTGCTGAGGAGAGGCAGCTGCACTCTTGCCTTTGTTCCTCGCAGGCTGCTTCCTTGTCCCACTTACAGCTGCAGCGGAGCCTTTCACTAGCACTGGGGGGGTGGGAGCAGGGGGAGCTGGGACACTCTCCCCCCTCAGGCACTGGCGCAGCCATTCCTCACCTCCCATGCCTTCTGCTTTTTCAAGCAGCTGGCACAAGAGTGCCTCACGGTCTCCGGGTGAGCGCCGCTTCATGACAGAAGCTGCGCGCTGCTTCGCTGACTGGAAGCTGACTGACTCCCCGCCGCTCCTGGACCTTAATATAGCCTCGCAGTGCGGGAGGCTCAGCGATGCTTGAACCAATCGGCTTGCTCCTCCAGTCAGCCAATCTGCGTCTGTTGCTGCCCACGGGCGGCCCGAGCCTGAAACAGAAAACACAGCAGGGAGAACTGTCTTTGTTCCCCTTTGAGCTCGCCCATGTTGGTCCAGCTTAACGCTGTGACCTGTCAGGGGACAAGGCATTGCGTAATAATAAATAAAGTTGGGAGACAACATGAGTCAGAGGATCTTCCTGAAGGAACATATCTTTAAGACCCGTCTGTCATATACTGTATGCAAATTTTAACTATACTTTATTTATAACTTTATTAACTATACTATTCTTTATACAGTGATTTTCTAAGTGTGGTGTATTTGATACTCTGGATGTTGGTGAACTGAAGCTACTTGAAGTTTAAATATGAAAGCTAATTCCCTAAAGCATAATTTCACTAATTTCATCGGAATGCAATGGACCTGATTTACTAAAGAAAATGAACAAAACTAAGGATAAATCAATGCTATATTCTTATATTGTGGGTCAACATGTAGGTGCACTTGTTGAAGTACATTTCAGTCTCTATCATGGGACCTGATCTAGGTGATCATACACTGTTCAGACATTAGTTTGCCATGTGCCCTAAACCTCCATATAAAAACTGACCCACTCTGATCAATTGATAACTACATTCTACAATAAGGTGCACATGGGCATGGAAGTTCACAGAATAGGACAATACAAAAAACTCTCCAGTACATTTACCGGAAAAAAAAATGTCTACTAGGCATGCAAAGTGTGATCTCTAACTCAACATTACCACACTTTGCAGAAGGACTTTGGCTCAACAATTTCCATTAGATTTTTAACAATATATAAATAATGATGCTTTTATTTTTATCCCTCTAAACAATTTTTTGAGGGAAAAGTTATGCTTAAAGCATCATTACTCAAATGAATTCCTTTATTTCTGTAGTTTAGCAGAACCTATAAGCAAAAATATCAAAAATGTTGGGATATGAAACAAATGATAGTCCTCATTTAATACTGCAAAACATGTAATGAAAATGAAAAGGGAAATGTCAGAATGTCATATTTTAGGAAATTAAAAACATTTTTTTTTTCATTTATATTCACAGGTGAGCATAACCATTCAAAGCTTTTTTTAATACTTATCCATCTGAAAATATGTAAAAGCCTGTATTAGTGTTATCTCAGATATTTTAGAGCAGCATTTCACTATATGTAGTATTTAAAAGACAAGATATTTTATAGAGATTTACCAGCTTTCATTGACAACCATAGCAATAACCTCTTTCTGACCTTTAGAAAATTGAGAAATAGCGTTGTTTCTTTATTTTCAGAGGAGTTTTGAAATTCCACAGAGCATTGAGATAACAATGTTCCAGGTATAACAATCAGTTTCATATGATGCTTGTATGATATAAACTACTTTCCCCTGGGTTCTTTTGTCAGATAAAATCTATGTTCATCTGAACAAATTTTACCAACTCTGAAGAGATGAGGTAACAGATTTGATCGAACCAAGATTTGATACAAATCACACTGATTTGCTGGAGGCAAACATCTATAAATGTTTGGTGGTTTTCTCTAAAAAGTTTGCATACTTTTAGTTGCTGCTACACTACACTGAGTATACTTATACAATTCTCACCCAGTTTTCCCTTTGTTACTGATTTTAGTATCCACAGTGACTAACACATTTTCCAACTATGGTATTTTATATGAGAGAAATAATTAACAACCAATTTTCTATATATCAAAAATATTTTTAATAGATTTCATGTATGAATTTTTATACTTTTTTAGTTAATGGGCATTTTTTAAATCTTCTTATTAATCAGTTGTATCGCTTTAATGCACAATTACTTTGAGATATAGGCCCGGATCCACATGCATCGGCGCATATTTATGCCGCCGTAGCGTATCTTTTTTACGCTACGCCGACGCAGCGCAGAGAGACAAGCACTGGATTCATAAAGCCAGTGCTGCCAAATCTGCGCTGGGTTTCTTAGGCGTAAGTCGTCGTAAGTGGAAGTGGGCGTGAGCCATGCTAATGAGGCATGACCCCATGCAAATGATGGGCCGAGTGCCAGATAGATACGAATAACGAACGGCGCATGCGCCATCCCGTGGACGCATCCCAGTGCGCATGCTCAGAATCGCGTCGGAACGAATGCCTAAGATACGACGGATCACTGCCTACGGCATGAACGTAACCTACGCCCAGCCATTTTCACGTACAACGTAAACGACGTAAAATACGACAGCTTGAGTTCCCTGGTCCATACCTTTGCATGGGTTGCGCCTCATATATGAGGAATAACTTTACGCCAGATGTACAACTTACGCAAACCGTGTATATTATGCGCTGGGCGCAAGTATGTTTGTGAATCGGCGTATCTCCCTCATTTGCATATGTGCATAGAAAATCCATGGGAGCGGCAAATGCGCCCAGCTTAAATATGCGCCCACGATACGCCGGCGTAGGCAAGTTACGTTGGTCGGATGAAGTCTATTTTTAGGCGTATCTCAGTTTGTGGGCACAGCGCATAGATACGACGGCGCATATTTACACTTATGCGACGTATCTTGAGATACGTCAACATAAGTGCTTTGTGAATCCGGCCATAGTTGTTTGATACAGGCATACCCCACTTTTAAGTACACAATGGGGTTTATTTACTAAAGCTGGAAAGCGCAAAATCAGGCTCACTTCTGCATAGAAACCAATGATTCTAACCCCAGCTTGTTCAATTAAGCTTTGGTAATAAAACCTGGAAGCTGATTGGTTTCTATGCAAAAATGAGCCTGATTTTGTGCTTTGCAGCTTTAGTAAATAAACCACATTGTGTACTTAAAAGTGGGTTATACCTGTAAATTGAGTTGTTTATTAATTACACGATTCACATCATGGGGAATGGTCCGAGATGGGTCAATAATTGTTCGGCCCCTCCCACACTTGGTGCCTGGGCTTTTAAAATTCCTTTAGTTCATCCTGTCACATGACTTGACATGTCGTCATTGTGACAGGACTATTGGTTACAGCTTGCTGTCCAGGTGGTTGAGATGTGGGGGTCATCAGTGACTTCCTCCCTCAGCATTTCCAGCTTAGAAAATTACATCATTGCTAGAGACCAGACAAAGTCATAGCAGATCAGCTCCCCTGGTCGCCGGGTGGTTACCATCCGGTTATCTGGTGTTCAGCATTGCTGCTATCCATCCCCAATGAGACACATCCCTGACCACACTCAGTGGAGTGTAGGTTAGCTGCTGTTTATACACATCTCTGGCACTGGCATTGCTCAAGCTTTTGAATTTGTATCAATAAACAACAAGCTTATACAATGACTATGTGTTGTTCACATAAGTATTTGCTTTATATAAGTACTGGTTTCACCATTGACTACATGCTTTATTGAGATAACATTGTGGATCTAAGCACTGTAGGAATTCTTGCTGCTTGACAAAGTTATTCAGCATACTGTATTTCCTCACTTCAATCCACTTCTCAATCACCCATGAACCATTCCATGGATACTCGCATAATTTCTACTTTTACCAGTGCCTTACAGAGAAGAATATTCAGCCAACTCCTTCTACACCATGCACTGTTGGACTGAAACACCTATTCCTTTAATGCCCATGCTTTTAACCACCCGGTAAATCCCCAGCCCTTATGAAAAGAGGCCCTATATCATCACGTTGATATAGTCAGTGTTCAGGAGGCAAAAAAACAAATAAACTCCACACCATGATGCTGCAACAAAAACAATGTCTGCCTGGCCTCCTGCACCATAAAAAAAAAGGTGTGTCATGATCACCAGAAGATACTCAATAGCCTTCACCTTGAAAGAATCCATTATAGACCAAGAAGGTAGATCTATCATCATGCTGTGTAGTGTACCAGGGGCGTTGCTAGGTGTGAAAAAGACCAGGGGCTTGAGCCTGAAGTCCAAGGACAGCAGTGGTAGCTGACCACTAAACTGACCTACCAGACCCCTACACTGACCCCCCTGACACCTACATTGACTCCCCTGACACCTACACTGATCCCCCCCGACACCTACACTGATCCACCCTGATACCCACACTGATCCCCCCTGACACCTACGCTGATCCCCACCGACACCTACACTGATCCCCCCTGATACCCACACTGATCCCCCCTGACACCCACACCGATCCCCCTTGACACCCAAACTGATCCCCCCTGACACCCACAATGACACCCACACGGATCCCCCCTGACACCCACACTGATCCCACCCTGACACCCACTTCCTTTAACAGTCGCCTCCTTTCTGGTATCCCTGTCCCCTTTACAGCCATATTCTTTCTTTTCAACAAACACAGTTCACTTTATGTCAGTGCCCCCTCCCTTACCTTACACAGCAGAGAGAAGACAGAGGATGCGACATGTCCGAGCAGAAGGTGTGAGCTGTTCAACTTTCCATGTAACAGACAGACGATTGGTTGCTAGGACCACCCTTTGCAACAAATCACAGGCTTTTTAACTTGAAAAGTTGGACAGCTCCCGCCTTCTGCTCGGACATTCTGGCCCGGATTCAGAAAGGACTTACGACAACGTATCTCCAGATACGCCGTCGTAAGTCCAAATGTGCGCCATTGTATCTATGCGCTTATTCAGGAAATCAGATACGCCTGAATTTTGGCAAGATATGACCGACGTAATCTCCTTACGCCGTCGTATCTTGGGTGCATATTTACACTGGGCGCTAGGGGCACTTCCGTAGATTTACGCATCAAACATGTAAATGAGCTAGATACGCCGATTCACGAACGTACTTGCGCCCGTCGCATTAAGCTACGCTGTTTATGTAAGGCGTACGTCTGGCGTAACTTTACCTCTCATAAAGCAGGGGTAAGTCATGTTAAGGTATGGGCGCGGGAACAGCGTCGTATTTTACGTCGTTTGCGTAAGTCGTACGTGAAAGGGGCTGGGCGTAGGTTACGTTCCCGTCGAAAGCATTGAGCCAACATATCTTAGGGAGTATTTGTGACGTGATTCAGAGCATGCGCGCGCATGCGCCGTTCGATCGGCCATTCATTTACATGGGGTCACAGTTAATTATAATACAACACGCCCACTGCCTTGCTACTTTGAATTAGGCGGGCTTACGCCGGCCCATTTACGTTACGCCAGCATGAATATGGGAGCAAGTGCTTTGTGAATACTTAACTTGCCTCTCAATGTTACGTTGGCGTAGCGCATATGAGATGCGCTACGCCGGCACAAAGATACACCGCTGTACGTGAATCCTGGTCCAGGTCTTCTACCTGCTTTGTAAGGATGAAAGCAGCGGTGGGGGAAGGAGGAGTTACAGGGGAGAGGAGAGGACACCCAGGCAGGATGTTCAACAGTTTCACTGTTGTCACCCAGCACATGCAATCCACTCACCATGCACCCCCTCGAGCAGCATGCATTCCAACCATGCAATGGATCCCACCACCTTCCTCCCCAGCCAGCAGTCACAGGCCCGGATTCACAAAGACTTACGACGGCGTATCTCCAGATACGCCGTCGTAAGTCCGAATGGCTGCCGGCGTATCTATGCGACTGATTCATAGAATCAGTTATGCATAGATTCGTCCAAGATACGAGCGGCGTAAGTCTCCTACGCCGTCGTATCTTGGGTTGCAATAATTACGCTGGCCGATAGGTGGCGCTTCCTTGATTTCCGCGTTGAATATGTAAATGAGCAAAATACGCCGATTCACAAACGTACGTATGCCCGTCGCAATTAGTTACACCGTTTACGTAAGACATACGCCGGCGTAAAGTTAAAGCTGGTCTCTAGGTGGCGCAGCCCATGCAAAGTATGGACGTCGGAACAAGCGTATCTTTTTACGTCATTTGCGTAAGTCGTAAGTAGGGTTGTCCCGATACCACTTTTTTAGGACTGAGTACGAGTACCGATACTTTTTTTCAAGTAGTCGCCGATACCGAATACCGATACTTTTTTTAAAATGTGTCCCCAAATGCAGCCATGTCCCCCCACAGATGCAGCCATTGTCTCCCCCCATGCAGCCATTGTCACCCCCCATGCAGCCATTGTCACCCCCCATGCAGCCATTGTCTCCCCCCATGCAGCCATGTATCCCCCCATCCAGACATTGTCACCCGCCATCCAGCAATGTATTCCCCCAGCCATTGTCACCCCCCATCCAGCCAGCGTCACCCCCCATCCAGCCAGCGTCACCCCCCATCCAGCCAGCGTCACCCCCCATCCAGCCATTGTCTCCCCCCATGCAGCAATGTATCCCCCCATCCAGCCATTGTCACCCCCCATCCAGCAATGTATTCCCCCAGCCATTGTCACCCCCCATGCAGCCATTGTCTCCCCCCATGCAGCCATGTATCCCCCCCATCCAGCCATTGTCTCCCCCCATCCAGCAATGTATTCCCCCAGCCATTGTCACCCCCCATGCAGCCATTGTCACCCCCCATCCAGCCATTGTCACCCCCCATCCAGCCAGCGTCACCCCCCATCCAGCCAGCGTCACCCCCCATCCAGCCAGCGTCACCCCCCATCCAGCCAGCGTCACCCCCCATCCAGCCAGCGTCACCCCCCAACCAGCCATTGTCTCCCCCCATGCAGCCATTGTCACCCCCCATGCAGCCATTGTCACCCCCCATGCAGCCATTGTCACCCCCCATCCAGCAATGTATTCCCCCAGCCATTGTCACCCCCCATGCAGCCAGCGTCACCCCCCATGCAGCCAGCGTCACCCCCCATGCAGCCAGCGTCACCCCCCATCCAGCAATGTATCCCCCCATCCAGCCATTGTCACCCCCCATCCAGCAATGTATTCCCCCAGCCATTGTCACCCCCCATGCAGCCATTGTCACCCTCCATGCAGCCAGCGTCACCCCCCATGCAGCCAGCGTCACCCCCCATGCAGCCAGCGTCACCCCCATCCAGCCAGCGTCACCCCCCATCCAGCCAGCGTCACCCCCCATCCAGCCAGCGTCACCCCCCATGCAGCCAGCGTCACCCCCCATCCAGCCAGCGTCCCCCCATCCAGCCAGCGTCCCCCCATCCAGCCAGCGTCTCCCCCCATCCAGCGTCTCCCCCCATCCAGCCATGTCACGCTTACCTGCATCCCCGCTGCTGCCGACTGTGTAATACGGGCGGGAACATTACAACTTTGAATCTCTGTTATGATTGGCGCCGCACTGCGTATAGACACTCCCCCTCGCTCGGGATTGGACAGTTCACCCGAGCGAGGGGAAGTGTCTATGCGTGGTGCGAATCATTACAGCTATTCAAAGCTGTAATGTTCCCGCCCGTATTACACAGTCGGCGGCAGCGGGGAAGCGGCGAATGGCGGCGGATTACGGCGTTTCGTGGCGTTCGGCGGCGGGCGGCGTTCGGCGGCGGTCGGCGGCAAGTATTCTATTTATGTATCGGGGCGGGGTATCGGCGTCTGAGTACCACCGAAAAAACTCGGAATCGGTCCCGATACCGATACTAGTATCGGTATCGGGACAACCCTAGTCGTAAGCGAATAGGGCTGTGTGTAAGTTATGTTCACGTCACAGGCATTGAGCTTGGGCGTAAATACGATGTGATACTGAGCATGCGCGCGCATGCGCCGTTCGTTCGGCCATGCATCTACATGTGGTCAAGCCTCATTTAAATACAACAAGCCCCCTACCAGCCTACTTTGAATTACGCGCGCTTACGCCGTCCCATTTACGCTACACCGCCGTAACTTAGGACGCAAGTGCTTTGTGAATACAGCACTTGCCTCTCTAAGTTGCGGCGGCATAGCGTAAATACGATACGCTATGCCCGCGCAACGTAGAGCGGCCGTATGTGAATCCGGGCCACAGTGTATACAGGCAGTTTGTTATGTACTGAACGAAGGTGCCCCGCATATCGGTATCGGGGCGTGCAGCCGCAGTGAGAGTGGAGCTGTGAAATCTAAGCACTGTTCTAGGGGATGGACGGGGGCCCGCATATCGGCCCTGCCTATCCCCCACATCAGTGCTTAGATTTGACAGCTCCACTCTCACTGCGGCCGCACGCCTCCGGCTTGCCCACCAATCACTGGATGTTTACATTCGAGGCTAATAATTCTATACGAGAAATACAAGACCCGGGGATTTTTGGGGACTCATTCGGGCCTCCAGCCCCCCCCCCCCGACGCCCCTGCTGTGTACTATTAATAATTGTATGTAAACATTAGTCAACGCTTATGCACCCAATTGCTCTCTAAAATCTCAAAGGTGCTGTTATGCAGAGACTTTAACCTAGTAGCAGACCCATATATGGACACTTCCATGAAACCTAAAGGCCGAACTCCCTCTCTGGGTGACCTCCTATTCACAGAAGACCTCCATGATGTGTGGCACTGCCACCATGCAAACTAAAAAGATTTTACCTATTACTCCCCTAGACACAACTCTTATGCCCCGTACACACGATCACTTTTTCTCATGAAAGAAAACAACGTTTTTCATCATGAAAAAAATCTATGTTTTTCCAACTTCATCATAAAAAACGATGTTGCCCACACATCATCGTTTTGGAAGCGGTAGTTTTACCAGAACGAGCGCTCCCGTCTCATAACTTGCTTCTGAGCATGCAGGGGTTTCAAATGTTGTTTTAGCCCACACACGATCATTTTTTACAACACAAAAAACAACATTTTCAAAAACGACATAAAAAATTGAAGCATGTTCGAATTTTTTTTTTGTCGTCTTTCAGAAGACGGAAAACGATGTGAAGCCCACACACGATGATTTTAAATGACGTTTTTAAAAATGTAATTTTATTTCATGCCAAAAAACGACCGTGTGTACGCCGCATTATGCCGCGTACACACGGTCGTTTTTCGGCATTTTTAAAAACGTCATTTAAAATCATCGTGTGTGGGCTTCAATTTTTTATGTAGTTTTAAAAAATGTCGTTTTTCGGGTTGAAAAAAATTATCGTGTGTGGGCTAAAATGACGTTTTAAACCCGCGCATGCTCAGAAGCGAGTTATGAGACGGGTGCGCTCGTTCTGGTAAAACTACCATTCATAATGGAGTAAGCACATTCATCACACTGTAACAGACAAAAAAGTGCAAATCGTCTTTTACTAACACGGAATCAGCTAAAAGCAGCCCAAAGGCGAATAGAACTTCCCCTTCAGAGTGCCGTTGTACGTCACCACACTTTGTTCATCATTTTTCAGAACGATGGTGTGTGGGCAACGTCGTTTTTAATGATGAAGGTGGAAAAACTTTGGGGGGGTAAGACTTTCTTTATTCAGTGGTTTTTACCACGAGTCTATTATTATTGATTTTTTAGCGCTGTTTTGTGTATTTTAATACTACAGAGACTGAACTGTTTTATTCTTATACCGTGTTTTTATTTTTTATATATATATATATATATATATATATATATATATATATATATGTATATATATATATATATATATATATATATATATTAATACACTGCCTGCACCCTGTATATAAAGTCTACACTACACTGGCTAAACTGTATATACTGTGTGTGTGTATATATATATATATATATATATATATATATATATATATATATATATATATTAAACTGCCTGCACGCCATTAACTAATCTGCCACTATCTAACTTCTCTCATTCATAACACTATACACGGTCGCCGTGTAAGCAGCCTATAGTGTGGGGCGTGGACTTAGCCTATGAGACATTATTGGCTAAACTACCAAAGGCACACTGACTTTGGCCAATAATGGCTCTCACATAGCGCGCTGTGATTGGTCAAAGCATGCATGTCAGAACAGTATAGTTAAAAACAGACCCGACGGGTCTTGAAGATATGTTCCTTCAGGAAGATCCTCCAAATCATGTTGTCTACCAACTTTATTCGTTATTACTCAATGCTTTGTCCCCTTCCTCCTTATATGCAGGTATAGGAATCAGCTATGGCAGCGCTGTATTTTCCTTGGCAAAAGTATTTTTTTTTAACTCATAAACTTTCCCTTGCCACTACAAAGTAAAGGTATTTAAACTGGTGACTAGATGGTACAAATGTCCATTGACCATCTGTTGCTTCAACCCTTCCTCACGAGACACTTGTTGGCGTTGTCTTGTATCAAGAGGCACCATGCTTCACATTTGGTGGGATTGCCCCCCTGTAAGGAGATTTTGGCCAAAAATCATTGACCTGTACTGCAAGCTGATGTCGACTTCTATTTAACCCTCGCCTGAGGTGGTCCTCTTGTCTATGATTCATGGATCCTTCAAATCTTTAAAGAAAGACATCTTGCAACACTTCCTGACTATGGCTAGGGTAGTTATTCCTTGCCAATGGAGACTGATGACTACACTTTCCCTGGGGGACTGGGCTATTGAGGTAGACCGTATACGAGATCTGGAACGTTGCTGGCTCAGAAAATGGGACAGGAAGACCAGTTTTCTTTCACATGGACCACATGGTCTGTGTTCCATTACTCTTCGGAGTTCCTTGATTGGGTGGCGGGTGGTTCGGCTGTCACCCCCTGATAGCCTTGTTGGAGTGTTTTCTTTTCTTTCTTTGCCTCTTTATGTCCTTTCTCTTTTCCATATGGCCTTTAATTACCCTCCTAGTCTTTTATTGTTCAGGGGCCATGTGTTCATCCTTTTTGTCCATTCACATTGGTTTTATACGACAGCTTGTGATCTCCTCAGCATATTCCTCTTTTGAAAAAACATAATGTTCTTAATATACTTCTCAACATCCTTTCCTTCACAATGAAATGTCTTGCAATGTCATTTTTTGGTGCCCCTCACCTGTATTTTTAATCTGTATCCCTTGATTTTAGTATAATCATCTTTATTTCTTCATTTTTTTTATTACTTGATCTTGAATTTGTGTATAATAGATTGTAATTTTTCTACTTTTATTATTAAAGCAGGCTTTCGCTTTATTTTATTTTTGTGTTAACTTCTCTTTGTATTGTTTTTCAATACAATCATATTGAACTAAAATAGGCATATATATAGAAATGGCACATCTGCACATCCTTGTTGCCGTTCTTGTTAAACTATTAAAACTGTTTTCTTAGAAGCTAATTTTTCCAAATGTCAGCTTCTGTTGTTAGTATTAAAAAAATAAATAAAAAAATCTGTGGATATCCAGAATAAGTACCATTAAAAATGAAAAACTGTATGAGATGTCCTGATTTGTGCAATCATTAAGTCATAAAAATTGTGTTTAAATATAAAATAGCAGAATACAGTAAAACTCTACTGATGCCTCCTAAGAGGCATCAGTAGCTGCTTTTAATTTTTTTCCAGTATCGTCGGGTCAAGAATGGATTACAATGCTGGAGTTTTTTTATTTTTTAATAAAGGACTTGTCCCAAGCTGGCTCTTGTTTTGTTTTTTTTTTACACTTTTTTGGGTGAAATGGTAAGGGTACAATGTATCCTGTTACCAATTCACATAGGGGGGCGGGATCTGGGGGTCCCCATGTTAAAGGGGCTTCCAGATTCCGATAAGCCCCCGCCCGTAGAACCCCGCAACAACCGGACAAGGGTTGTGGGGATGAGGCCCTTGTTCACATGTTGATGGGGACAAGGTGCTTTGGGGGAGACTCCGAAGCACCCCCCATGTTGAGGGCATGTGGCCTGGTATGGTTCAGGAGAGAGGTGCTCTCTTGTCCCCCCTCTTTTCCTGCAGCCTGCCAGGTTGCATGCTCGGATAAGGGTCTGGTATGGATTTTTGGGGGGACCCCCAGGCCATGTTTTTATATTTTGGCGCAGGATTCCCCTTAAAATCCATACCAGACCTGAAACCCATGCTGTTTTTTTCAATGACTTTTATCTGTATTGCGGGACCCGACAAATCATTACAGTCACAATGAGTTTTAAATTACTTTTTTCCTTTAGAAATTTAATTTTGCTGCAGGGACTGTTCTAAACATGGTAAAAATGTGCCACTTAATGCCGGGTACAGACGAGAGGATTGATCCGCGGATACTGTCCGCCGGACCGTATCCGCGGATAAATCCTCTTGAGGATTTCCGCGGATTTGGATCCGATGGAGTGTACTCACCATCGGATCGAAATCCGTGCCGAAATCCCATCGCGATAACGTGTCGCGCCGTCGCAGCGATAATGACGCGGCGACGTGTGCGACGCTGTCATATAAGGATACCCACGCATGCGTCGAATCATTACGACGCATGCGAGGGAGGGAATCGGACGGATCGATCCGGTGAGTCTGTACAGACCACCGGATCGATCCGCTGAAGCCGATTCCAGCGGATAGATTTCTTAGCATGCTAAGAAATTTTTATCTGCTGGAAATCGGTCGGGCCGAAGAAAATCAGCGGAAAAAGATCCGCTGGTGTGTCAATTCCAGCGGATAGATCCTCTCGTGTGTACGGGGCCTTACAGGCATACTATTGACACCCCCCAGGTCCAAAATTTAAAGGAATATTTCACTTTTATTAAATCACTGCTCCCATTAAAACTGCCTTTTTAAAACTTTTTTTGCATTGATACATGTCCCCTGGGGCGGGGCCCAGGTCCCCAAACACTTTTTATGACAATACCATGCATATTAGCCTTTAAAATTAGCACTTTTGATTTTTCATGTTAGTGTCCCATAGACTTTAACGGGGTTCCACGGCTTTTCAAATTTTCTCCTAACTCAGTATATTGTTCAGTGTTCGCCAGAACACCCGAACAACCAAAGTTCGGCCCCAACTTATGTTCGGGCTGAACCGTTCGCTCATCCCTATAACTGAGATAGGCCATCAGTACATCTGGATTGTTCCATTTTCAATGATACATAGTGTAGCTTGTAGACGCAATAACTTTCACATAAACCAATTATCATACACTTATCAGGATTTTACCAAAGACATGTAGCAGAATACATTCTGGCCTAAATTCATTACAAAATATATTGCAAAAAAAAAAAACAGCTACCCAGAGGTGAATAAATACCACCAAAAGAAATCTCTATTTGTGTGAACAAAATTATAAAAATTTAATTTGGGTACAGTGTAGTGACTGAGTAATTGTCAGTGCGAGAGCAATGAAAGCTGAAAATTGGTCTTGGAAGGAAGGGGGTGAAAGTGCTCAGTATTGAGGTGGTTAAAATATGAAAAACTGGACCCCAGCAACCACACCAGAATAATTAAGAAAACATCCTAGATTTGACCAATGGAGACTAACCACATTATTATTTTTTTAAACTTTGAATACATTCTTTACTGCAAAATTGTTTTACTGTGTGTTAAATTAGTCCAATAAAGTATTGTGTTCAAAAGAAAATGTTCACATATTCTGAGAATGCTTTATATTTTAATATTATGTTGTAAGCATTTTCTTTTGTCTGGTAAGCAATTCAATTATTTTGTTTCTGAAATGAATTAACTAAAGGCTGTTGACTTCAATCAACTTTTGTTTCTAGGGAATTGTAGTTCAATTGTACTTAATTAGAACTGAGCTTAGCAAATCTCTTCCTAGTGGTTGAGGAAAAACTCTGCATGTGGTACATGAATTCTAAATAGTGATGACTTTAGTGTTACTCATCATACTGAACAAAGACCAATACTCTAAAGCCCTGTACACACAATCGGATATCTGATGGAATCTAATCCGATGGATTTTTCCGTCGGATATCCAATGAAGCTGACTTTCATCAGTCTTGCCTACACAATATCAGTCAAAAATCCGATCGTGCCAAAACGCGGTGACTTACAACATTACGACGAGCCGAAAAAAATGAAGTTCAATGCTTCCGAGCATGCGTCGACTTGATTCTGAGCATGCGTGGATTTTTCTCCGATGGAGTTCCACACAGACGATCAGATTTTTCTATCGGTTTTTTATCCATAGGAAAAATTTAAAACATGTTCTATTTTTTTTTCACCGATGGAAACAAGACTGCTGTGGCCCACACATGATCGGTTTGTCTGATGAAAACAGTCCATCGTTCTGTTTTCATCGGACAAACCGATCGTGTGTACACGGCTTAAGATACATTTTCCCCTAAGCATACCTACTATAATTTATTTAAAAACAAAAACTTTATACATACAAGTTATCAATGCATATGTAACTAACAATGTAGTTATTCTATTATTTACTTATGTTACTGAAAATCAAAATGATTGATGCATTTAAATGCAATGCATAGTAAGTAGCTGGGTCAGATTCAATGTCAACGTAAACTCCCCCCCCCTCAAAAAAAAGAAAAAATACTTTCTCCTGTGCAATTTTCACCTGGCAATCCTTTCAGTAACATACTCTATATTGCCAAAAGTATTGGGATGTCTGCCTTTACACGCACATGAACTCTAACCACTTGCCGACCAGCCACAGTCATTATGCTGTGAATTGCTGTAGGTAAAACAGATTGTCTATTCGTACTAAGTACAAAGCACAAAGTAAGGTCCATAAAGACATGGATGAGCAAGTTTGGGGGGGAAGAACTTGACTGGCCTGTACAGAGTCCTGACCTCAACCCGATAGAACACCTTTGGGATGAATTAGAGGGGAGACTGCAAGCCAGACCTCATCATTCAACATCCGTGCCTGACCTCACAAATGTGCTTCTGGAAGAATTGTCAAACATCCCCATAGATACACTCCTAAACATTGTGGACAGCCTTCCCAGAAGAGTTGAAGCTGTTATTGCTGCAAAGGGTGGGCCAACCCAATATTTAACTCTACGGACTAAGGCCCGGGTTCACACTGGTGCAACAAACGCTACGACATTGGGAGCTCATGTCGCATGACGCGTAAAAATCAATGTTTACCTATGGGAGCTGTCTTAACTGGTCCGACACATGTCGGTCCGACTTTGAAAATGCTCCCTGCACTACTTTGGTCCGCCGTCTTGCATGATCCGACTTTGACATGTGACTTGTGCTCTGATGATCTTGAGGGGGAACTCCACACATATCAGACCCTTATCGGAGCACACAGAACGGCCAGTCAGGAAAGGGGGTGGGGACGAGCGAGTGCCCCCCTCCTGAACCGTACCAGGCCACATGTCCTCAACATGGGGGGTGGTTGCTTTTGGACAGGGGGGTCCTGCACCCCCCACCACAAACCAACATGTCCCCATGTTGATGAGGACAAGGGCCTCTCCCCGACAACCCTGGCCATTGGTTGTCGGGGTCTGCGGGTGGGGGGCTTATCGGAATCTGGGAGCCCCCTTTCATAAAGTGGCCCCCAGATTCCAGCCCCCCACCCTATGTGAATGCATATGGGGTACATCGTACCCCTACCCATTCACCTGGGGTAAAAAAGTGTCAATAAAAAAACACACTACAAAGGTTTTTAAAGTAATTTATTAGGCAGCTCCGGGGGTCTCTTCCGGCTTCGGGGGCCTCTTCCAACTTCTCTGCTCTTTCCAGCCTCTTCTCCGCACTCTCCGGTTGTTCTCCCACTCTCCGGTGTCTTCTGCCGGGCTCCTCTGATATCTTCTGCTTTTTTGCCAACTCTTTTACTAGCGGTTGCCCGGTCTTCTCTGTCGTCTTCTTCCCTCTTTTCTTCTTCTGTTGACAGGACGCTCTCTCCCGCTGTAATGCCATATGTGCGGTGCGCAACTACTTATATTGGCATGGGGCGTGGTCACCAGGTGATGTCATCCGGCGACCCGCCCCCTTATGACGTCACCACCAGGGGCATGTTTCCTTGGGTTTGTGGTATACTGCTGAGTTACTTAACTTCTAGACTTTGACCTCTGCCTGTTTCCTGGAATACTGTTTGCCTGATGATTCTACATTACACATTACTTGTGTATGACCCTGCCGGTCCCTGACCATGCTTCTGGATTATTACTCTTTACCTTGCTACCATGACTCGTTGTTGACCCAGCCTGGCTGACAACGCTAACGCCTCACCCCTAGCCAAAGCTCTACTCTGGACTAAACCTTTTAACAGGTACCTTACATGACAAATGGTCCACAATGCCAGTGGACCCAGCTGAGGTGGTTAAGGCTATTACGTATCAGGGACATTAGCTTGATAATCATGATGTGCATCTTATTTCTCTGGATGCTAAACTTGATGAACTGTCTGCTATGATTAAATCCATGCTGCTGGTGTCCTCCAAACCAGTCCAGACTCCTGCTCCAGTCCAAGCCATCTTTTCAGTACCTCTCAAGCTTCCTCTGCCTGAAAAAATTGGAGATGATACTGAGGACTGCAGAGGCTTTCTGAACATTTGCCATCTGCACTTCCATAATAGCCCTGAGACATTCAGCATAGCTTCTGCCAAGGTGACCTTAGTCATCTCATTGTTAAAGGGGAAGGCACTGTCATGGGTCTCTCCTTACCTGGAATGCAATGATCATTTTTATTTATTTATTTATTAAAATGCTTATAAAACACAGCGCAGTCTTACACATGTGCCTCGATGCGCTGGCGGGATAAAAACAGAACAGAAAAGGGGCAAAAACTACATCGACCAAACAAGTGACAATAAAACAATAACAATCAGTGTATAAAAATATAAAACATACAAAGCTAAATATATAAAATTTTTGAGCTATCAAAATACTTAATATTTAAGTCACCCCGAAAGCCTGGATATATAGCCATGTTTTTTAAAAATCTCCTAAACTTTAGGAGATCATTTTCCAGTCTTATATTAAGGGGCAAGGAGTTCCAGAACTGAGCTCCTTGAACTTCCAGGGTCCTCCCACCACATTTGTTTTTAGCAAATTTGGGGATGTTCAACAAAGCCAAATTCTCAGACCGCAGCGATCTAGTAAGCACATGTCTGATGAATTTTTCTCTGAGATAGCCCGGTCCAAAACCATGGATGGCCTTATGCACAAGACACCCCGTCTTAAACTGAGCCCGTTGTGCCACGGGCAGCCAGTGTAAGGCTTGTAGGGATGGAGTGATGTGATCGTACCGGCCCACGCCCGTGAGGAACCTGGCAGCCGCATTCTGCACCAGCTGAAGTTTGTGCAAGATGTTCTTAGACACACCCATATACAGGGCATTGCAATAATCAAGTCGACTACCAACCATCGCATTGACCATAGAGATTTTGTCAGAGTCCTCGATAAAGCGAAACGTAGATCTCAGGAGTCTCAAGTGGAAGTGGCATACACTTACCACTTGATTCACCTGGCTACGCAATGCCAACTTAGAATCAAGGATAACCCCCAGGTCCCTGACCTTAGAGACTGGTACCGGACTCAGTTTAAAGGAGTCTGGCCAGTCGGGCATCTTACTAGGGCAATCATGGTTACTGAAGATCATAGTTTCATTTGCTACAGAATGCAGATAAGTTCCTGTTGTCACATGTTTTTTTAATAAACCTGGCAGGGTTTCAGCTGCTGAATGCTCACTCTTGGATATACAGCTAGGTGCCAGAACTGTGGCTCAATATGCTGTTGAGTTTCCTATACTGACTGCTGATACAAACTGGCATGCTAGTGCTCTTCATGCAGCCTTTCGCAAAGAGTATCACTGATTGCATCAAGGATAAACTGGTGTATAGTGTTCTTCCAGATGAGCTTGAAATGTTCATTGAGCTGTGCATCCATTCGGATGTACACTACCATGAAAGGTGTCAGGAGAAGTCACAGACTCGCAACCTACCACAGCCATTAAAAGAAAAAATGTTACTGCACAGATATAACTATCCAGAGGGTTCAATCTCTGGAAATGTGAACTGTGAACTGAGTACTATCCACCATGTATGACAACCAATATCAGGGACACAGTGTACCTAATGCTCAGTGTGGATAAACTAAATACAAACAGTATATATATAAAAAATGCTTAATATATCCCAATACTTTGAACGTAAGCAAAAAGTTTTTAAGCAAAAAGTTTTGGTTAATGTGTCAATATACCATAGTGTTCCTGTGAAGAAAAAATGGCTACTGTTGCTACTACTAGCCAACTAAATAGTGAGAACAAACAATGCAATAAAATATTGTATATAAATAAATAAATGGGAACTATTCAAGAAAACCAAACAGTGTGCAATGTGCCAGCTGCACTGTGAATAGTCCAAAGCCGAATAATCCAAAAAAAAATTGTATATTCAAGAAGCCAGTGAATTGTGCAATATGTCAGCTGTACTGAAAATAGTCCAATGACAGACAATCTTGCTCTTATACAATAGGTTCCAGTATAAAAAAGAGTTCAATGCTGGTAATGCTGTATACAAAAAAGTGCAACTGTCTCTTCCACCCGACAAAGATGTGCCACCATCACCAATGGTTAAACTCCACACTCACCAGACCCCAGATAGTAATAGGCCCCAAAGTGGTGTCTTTTCTTTGTCCTTCAGTGGGTGTTGCCTCCTTCTCCCTTATACAAGATATCCTCAAATCCTCAAAAACAAGGGGCTCATCATGGTGCAGTATATTAAAACTTATTTATTAAAAAAAGTAAAAAGTTGCACTTACAATCAAGAGTGCCTCGAACCGGCACTGAGTGTCTTTGGCAGTGTCAACCGTTAAAAGCCGCTGACCAGCATTTAAGTGGTGTCCTAGGAGGTGTGCGTACCCCGCTTCTATCCTCGTGTGTTGCTACAAAAGGGATCTTGGCGTGCTGGTATGCTTCCCCCTTCTTGTGTGTGTCCAGACAGCCTCTACGCGTTTTGCTATTGCGTCGTCAGGACTATTCACAGTGCAGCTGGCACATTGCACACTGTTTGGTTTTCTTGAATAGTTCCCATGTATTTATTTATATACAATATTTTCTTGCATTGTTTGTTCTCACTATTTAGTTGGCTAGTAGTAGCAACAGTAGCCATTTTTTCTTCACAGGAACACTATGGTATATTGACACATTAACCAAAGCGTTTTGCTTAAAAACTTTTTGCTTATGTTCAAAGTATTGTGATATATTAAGAATTTTTTATATATATACTGTTTGTATTTAGTTTATCCACACTGAGCATTAGGTACACTGTGTCCATGATATTGGTTGTCATACATGGTGGATAGTACTCAGTTCACAGTTCACATTTCCAGAGATTGAACCCTCTGGATAGTTATATCAGCGCAGTAACATTTTTTCTTTTATATGGACATTTAACCCCTTTCTAGGGTTTACACAGTACTGCAGCAGATCATGATTTCTAATTTCTTTTGCGCCGGTGACACTTACAACAATTTTACCAGAGCCATTGTATCGGTTGGCTCCTAACTTCCAAATGCCGCCCGACTCCAGACCTGAAACCTTTGCTAAATCCATGACACCTGGCTGAAACAGAAAAGCAAAGAAGACACTCTATGGGCTAATATCTTTATTGTGGACTGAAAATACACATGTTGTTCACTTGCCAAAACTGTTCAGTACAAAGAGAGGGTGTAACCCATGTTGGAGGAGCTAGTTTAGACCTTACAAATCCTTCCTCTAAAATCAAGCACATAGAACAGTAACCTTCCATCTTGCCTCATACCTTGTGTCCTGTGTGACTTTTGTGGATTCTGGAGCAGCGGGTATCTTCCTGGATCAAACTTTTGCCATGATGAACAGTTTTCCCAGTTTTTTCCTTTTTTTCCCAAACCTAGACCTTTGAGCATCACCACTGTGAATGGGCAACCTTTGGGCAAAGGCATTGTGGAATTTGAGACCACCACAGTCTACCTACAGGTGGGTTTCCTCTATAAGGACGAAACTATCCTATCTCTTATAGACACACCATTCCTTCCTGTAATCCTTGGATTTCCATGGTTGCAACTACACAATCCTTTGTTTGACTGGATTCATGGGGAATTAACCCCCTGGGGCACATACTGTCACCACAACTGCATACTCCTTCCCAAAAGACCACCTCGCAGCATGTTAGCTTCTGTGGCCATACCAGCCACCTTTCCACATGAATACCACAGGATGTCTTTTGTATAAAGAAAGCAGTGGTTCTACCCCAATACCGTGTATTCGACTGCACTATGAACTTGATCCCAGGGGGCGCCTCTTCCAAAGGGAAAGACATTTCCGTTGTCACAATCAGAACAACGATCTGTGGAAGAATACATTCAAGATAATTTATATAGAGGTTTCATCCACCCCTCTTTTTCTCCAGTAGGGGCACGATTCTTTTTGTTGAAAAGAAAGATGGTGGACTTCGTCCATATATTGACTATTGAGGGTTAAACCAAGTCACCATAAAGGACTCAAATCCTCTGCCCCTTATCTTAGAATTGTTTGTTGTCCTTAAAGGAGTTATAGTCTTCACTATATTAGACATGCATGGGGCCTATAACCTGGTCCTGATAAGGGAGGGGGATTAGAGGAATACAGCATTCAATACCCGCAATGGACATTACTTGGTACAATACCCCAGCTGTTTTTCAGCGTTTCATGGATGAGGTGTTCCACGACCTTCAAAACAAGTTTGTTAATATTTATCTAGATGGTATCTTAGTTTTTTCCAAGACCCACCATGTGAAACAAATACTTCAGAGCTTACATGAGTACCACCGGGTGCAGTGCTCTCTCAAAGACAACCAAGAACTCGTAAAATTCACCCAGTAGCCTTCTTCTATAAAACGTTTTCTCTGGCTGAGGTTAACTATGAGCTTGGGAACCAAAAACTACTAGTGATTAAACTTGCACTGTCTGAGTGGAGGCATCTCTTGGAAGGCATAGCCTGTAGCTGATAGATCTTGGCTTCCTGCTAAAGATCTACATTCTCCTGCCCTCATTCAGAACTTTCATGCCACCTTTCTCGCAAAGCCTCGCTAGGCCCCCGGAGGGGTCTGTTGGGGGGCTCTTTCATGTGCCTGAACCTGAGACCTGCTGTCGGGCTGCGGCTCAGTTCCCTCTGCCATTGATTGTGCAGTATACACCTTCCATAGTACCTCTGCTCCTAGTACTCTCTAGCCCCACATGCCTTCCAGTTGCAATCAATCCACAATCAGATAAGCTTAACGTGGCTGTAAAGTCAGAAGGTTTTTTATCTTAATGCAATCTTTGCATTAAGATAAAAAAATATGTGTGTAGAAGCCCCCCCAGACCCCAATCCTTACCTGAGGTCCATCTAGACAATGTTGCAGGAGTTTCTCGGCTGCCTTATTGGCTGAGACAGCAGTGTGGCGCCTTTGGCTCCCACTGCTGTCAATTAAAGTCAGTCAGCCAATGAGGAGAGAAAGGGGGTGGAAGCGGGCCATGGCTCCATGTCTGAATGGACACAGGGAGCTGTGACTCAGCTCACGTGCCTCCATAGCAAGCTGCTTGCTGTGGGGACACTCAACATGAGGGAGGGGCCAGGAGATTTGAAGAGGGACCCGAGAAGATGAGGATCTGGGTTGCTCTGTGCAAAAACACTGCACAGAGCAGGTAAGTTTGATGTGTTTGTTATTTTTTATACAAAAAAAAACAAGACTTTACAATCACTTTAAATTGCAGTACTTCCTGTGGAATATGCCCGTTTGTTGGATCTGTTTCCCAGTGTTTGTGACATGCTGCTGAGTTACTGAACTTCTGAACTTTAACCTCTGCCTGTTTCCCTGATTACTCTCTTTGCCTGACAATTCTACATTACTCTGCCATCCTGTTTATGGCCCTGCCTGTCCCCGACCATGCTTCTGGATTCTGACTCTATACCTTGCTGCCAAGACTTGTTACTGACCTGGCCTGCCTGACTATGCTAATGCCTTAGAGCTGCTTGCATGGAATCTTTTCCAGTGGGAGGAGGGATTTTTTCAAACTTTAAACACAGTACATAACCATAACTAACAATGTAGGGGAAAATGTACTGTAGACAATAGTAATTTAAAAAGTTCAGTAGGTCTGTTGAAAAAGTTCTGATGCCATCATCAAAACAAGTTCTGCCCTGGTTTTATAATGCACTCTAGACAGTGTACTGTACTGTATGTATGTGCTATTATGTAAAGAATAATTAATTCAGTGGTAACATTATAATTTTTAAGAAGCAACCAACATATGTCTATGAGAACATTAACAATAAAAATAGCCAGTCCTAAGATGAAGAGGAAATATGTAGAGGCTCCTGAAGTTACATACCAGATGTTTACCTATGAACAGAAATGGTATGTGGATTCTGTAGACCATCACCAGCTAATTTGATAAGTGTTTTGACATCATCATATGACAGCCGTAGTAATGTCAATGCAGAAACATTTCTTGGATAAATACCTGCTGAATTTTAGGTGTATAGAATTTTTTTTTGTAACAAATGTAGGGGAAAAAGAAATCTTTAAAACAAATTTAGCTAAAGAAATGCCCAGTCATTACTCTTAAACATGCATTTGTAAACCTTAAGCCCTGTACACACGATCGGATATCTGATGGAATCTAATCCGATGGATTTTTTAGTCTAATATTCGATGAAGCTGACTTTCATCAGTCTCGCCTACACACCACTGGTCAAAAATCTGACCGTGTCCAAACGCGGTGATGTAAAACACTACGACGTGCTGAGAAAAATTAAGTTCAATGCTTCCGAGCATGCGTCGACTTGATTCTGAGCATGCATGGATTTTTGACCAATGGACTTCCACCCAGACGATCGTTTTTTTCTATTGTTTTTTTATTCATAGGAACATTTTAAAACATCTTCTATTTTTTTTTCACTGATGGAAAACAAACCGATGGGGCCCACACACGATCAGTTTGTCCGATGAAAGTGGTCCATCGGTCCGTTTTCATCAGACAAACCGATCGTGTATACAGGGCATAACTGTATCAGTTTGAAGTGAATTCCTACATAAACTGTTTACATGCAATAGATCTTCCTTAGTGAGAAATTTGGCAAGAAAAATTAAGCTTATTTTAGTTACTTAAACTCATTCTGACCTTTTCACTGCCAATCTGTGCTTCAAAATGCCAACAATCTGCTTTATTTTACATCTTTGTAAACATTATTAAAACATTTATCTGCTTCTTGTACAAAGATGCTGATTGGCATGTAAATGGAAAGCTGCTTAGAGAAAAGTGAGCAACACATTATTGCTTTGCTCAGTTACCTGTGTCTGATGTTTCCACTATTGGTATGTATATTAGTAATGAGAACAAAGAAACATGTGTCTTCCCTTATGTCAAAGAAGATTAACATAGATTTTTTTGTGAGTATTGCTCAAGTATTCTAAATGGTCATCAATATAATTAACCTATAATAAATTCAAATTTAATGATGGTGAACTAACTGTACAGAGGGAGAACATGCACCATCAGTTATTACATAGTGCTAGCTTTTTAATATGTCTTTGTAGCAGTTCAAAAGCTCCCAAGCCCAGGACCACTAAAGTATATTAATTCAAACGTTCCTGTAAGTATTAACTGCTCATACCAACAGAGCAAACTACAGTCTGGTCCTCAGCAATGTATTAGGAAGTTCTCACATTTCAATGTAGGCTATAGTGGGGCTTTGTCTTAACTCTTACTGGGGTTTGATTCCTGGAATTTTGTATTTGCCAACATTCTTACAGACAAGGTTTTACAAGCCATATGTTGTATGTGTTCTACTAAATAGTCCACAAATACCAATCTTTAGAGTGTAAATAAGAAAAAAGTTAATTTAAAGTGGTTGTAAACCTCAGGCATGGAATTTTAGAAATGCACATACTGTATATCTAGAGTGTTTACTTGTCTATCTCCAAAGCTCTAAGTGTAATTTCTCTCTGGTGCTTCATTCTCCTGTTATCAGCATGAGTCACTTCTAATCAGTTTTCCTGACGCATGAGATAAATTTATATGGGGGAGCTCAGAACAGAGCTTGTCTATTCACAACACAGTTATTCTGCTGTGTAAAGGGGGTGTGTTCCTTTCCTCCAATCAGCTCTCACACAATGTAACTGCAGTCTCTGTGTCCTTTTCACTGTGCTGCTGACAAATGAAGAAAGATTTTTAACAAGATCTGCACTTTTGAAAAGGTGTAGAGAAGGAAAGACTGCAGATAAACAAGTAAAACATATGTAGGAGGATTTGTTTAATCTCTGTGTATCATCTGAGCCTGTTCAAGTCACAGGGTATATGTGAGGGTTTACAAGCATGTCTATTTTATAGGCTAATAGGCAAGGTGTTGTAAAAAAAATAGCATTGGGGAGTGGGCACTAAGGATGGGCTGAACAACCCCCAGTTTGGTTTGCACCAGAACTTGCCGAACAGGCAAAAAATTAGTTTGAACACACGAACACTGTTCGTACACACCATCGGTTTTCCCTCTGAAAAACTGCCACGTTTTCTTTTGGCCAGGAAAACCGGCCGTGTGTATGCTTCATAGCAGTTTTCCCGACAGGAAAACTGTGGTGAAAAAAATTAGAGCTTGTTTTATTTTTTACAGTTTTTTATCGCAGTTTTGGGGAAACCAATGGTGTGTACGAGGCATTGAAGGTAATGTGTTGGGGCGCTCGCTAATTAAGAATAATAATTAGTAAATAAATAATCTAAAATCCGAGAATGAAAAATCCCATGCAATTTCCGTGCACTATGTGCATGACAAAATACAACATCAAAAATGTGCAGCACTAAGGTGCATTATAGGTAATAAGTGCTAATCAGGTGCATCCATACATTGAAAATAAATTCAAGCAAATGGCACTGGATGTGCAAAATTAGTCCAATGTAAACAAATATATATATATATCTTCATGCAATTGTGCAAAAACGCATTAAAGGTGCAAAATTCCAAAATTCCAGATCAATTAAATAAGTGCCAATCAGGTGCATCCATACATTGAAACTAAATTCAGCAAACGGCACTGGATGTGCAAAATGAGTCCAATATAAACAAAAATAAAAAAAATATCTTCATGCAATTGTGCAAAAACGCATTGAAAATGCAAAATTCAAAAAACAAAAAACAAAACTCCAAACATGCAAAAAAATATGTAAAAGTCCACAACGTTTTCCAAATGTGCAGTGCTCAGAACTAGCTCAGAAAGTGCTTCACTCCCCACGTGCCCAGTCTCACCAGCCTCTTACCTCTAAGAGGCTTAAAATAAGCCTTATGTGAATTTCCAATGGCAGCTCCTCTTTGAAAGAGGCATTAAAGTCTATGGGACACAAACATGAAAAATCAAGTGCTAATTTTAACCACTTAACCCCCGGTCCATATTGCTGGTCAAAGACCAGAGCACTTTTTGCGATTCGGGACTGCGACGCTTTAACTGACAATTGCGCGGTCGTGCGACGTGGCTCCCAAACAAAATTGTCGTCCTTTTTTTCCCACAAATAGAGCTTTCTTTTGGTGGTATTTGATCACCTCTGCGGTTTTTATTGTTTGCGCTATAAACAAAAATAGAGCGACAATTTTGAAAAAAAATAATATTTTTTACTTTTTGCTGTAATAAATATCCCCCAAAAATATATAAAAAAACATTTGTTTTCCTTAGTTTAGGCCGATACGTATTCTTCTACATATTTTTTGTAAAAAAAAATCGCAATACGCGTTTATTGATTGGTTTGCGCAAAAGTTATAGCGTTTACAAAATAGGGGGTATTTTTATGGCATTTTTATTAATATATTTTTTTTACTAGTAATGGCGGCGATCAGCGATTTTTTTTCGGTACTGCGACATTATGGCGGACACTTCGGGTTAAGTATGTCCCTGTGTGTTATCTTACTGTGGGGGGGTGGCCTCACTAGGGGAAACACTTATCCTCTGTTCATACATTGTATGAACAGAAGATCAGCATTTCCCCTGCTGACAGGACCGAGAGCTGTGTGTTTACACACACAGCTCCCGGTCCCCGCTCTGTAACGAGCAATCGTGGGTGCCCGGCGGCGATCGAGCCCGCCGGGCACACGCACGGGAGTCAGGGGCGAGCGGGGGGGCGCCCCTAGTGGCCGCTCGAAGAGCGGACGTATAGCTACGGGCTCTCGCCCAGGAGAGCCGACCTGCCGTCGTATAATGACGGTGGCTGGTCGGCTAGTGGTTAAAGTCTTATATGCATGGTATTGTCATAAAAAGTGTTAGGGGACCTAGGTCCTGCCCCAAAGGACATGTATCAATGCAAAAAAAAGTTTTCAAAACGGACATTTTTTTGGGAGCAGTGATTTAAAAGTGATTGCGGCTGTAATGAATTGTCGGGTCCTGACAAAATTGCGAATTTTAAAGGCTTATATGCATGGTATTGTCATAAAAAGTGTTAGGGGACCTGGGTCCTGCTCCAGGGAACATGTATCAATGCAAAAAAAGTTTTAACCACTTAAGCCCCGGACCAAAATGCAGCTAAAGGCCCAGGCCAGGTCTTGCGATTCGGCACTGTGTCGTTTTAACAGACAATTGCGCGGTCGTGCAAAATTGACGTCCTTTTTTCCCTACAAATAGAGCTTTCTTTTGGTGGTATTTGATCACCTCTGCGGTTGTTATTTTTTGCGCTATAAACAAAAATAGAGCGACAGTTTTTTAAAAAAGGGAATATTTTTTACTTTTTTCTATAATAAATATCCCCCAAAAATATATAAAAAAACATATTTTTTCCTCAGTTTAGGCCGATATGTATTCTTCTACATATTTTTGGTAAAAAAAATCGCAATAAGCGTTTATCGTTTGGTTTGCGCAAAATTTATAGCGTTTACAAAATAGGGGATAGTTTTATTGCATTTTTATTAATTATTTTTACTACTAATGGCGGCGATCAGTGATTTTTTTCGTGACTGTGACATTATGGCGGACACTTCGGACAATTTTGACACATTTTTGGGACCATTGTCATTTTCACAGCAAAAAATGCATTTAAATTGCATTGTTTATTGTGAAAATGACAGTTGCAGTTTGGGAGTTAGCCACAGGGGGCGCTGAAGGAGTTATGTTTCACCTAGTGTGTGTTTACAACTGTAGGGGGGTGTGGCTGTAGATCTGACGTCATCGATTGTGTCTCCCTATAAAAGGGGAAGCCGTATTTACATACGGCTCTCCCCGTTCTTCAGCTCCGGGGAGCGATCGCGAGGGGGTGGCTAGAAACGAATAGCCGCCCCCTCATCCCGGATCGCTCCCAGACGATTTCCGACCGCCTCATGTACCGGGGGGTCCCGATCGGACCCCCGACCCATGTCTAAGCAGGGACATACGGGTACGCCCATCTGCCTGTACGTGCCATTCTGTGGACGTATATGTACATGCGGCGGTCGTTAAGTGGTTAAAAACGCCCTTTTTCCGGGAGCAGTGATTTTAATAATGCTTAAAGTGAAACAATACAAGTGAAATATTCCTTTAAATTTTGCACCTGGGGGGGGTGTCTATAGTATGCCTGTAAAGTGGCGCATGTTTCCCGTGTTTATAACAGTCCCAGCACAAAATGACATTTCTAAAGGAAAAAAAAGTCATTTAAAACTACTTGTGGCTATAATGAATTGTCGGGTCCCAGCAATACAGATAAAAGTCATTAAAAAAACAGCATGTGACCCCCCAGTCCATTACCAGGCCCTTTGGGTCTGGTATGAATATTAAGGGGAACCCCAACCCAAAATAATAAAAAAATTGCGTGGGGTCCCCCAAATTCTATATCAGGCCCTTTAGGTCTGGTATGGATATTAAGAGGAACCCTGCGCCAAATTTGAAAAAAAAATGGTGTAGTGGTCCCCCTCAAAATCCTTACCAGACCCTTATCTGAGCACGCAACCTGGCAGGCCACAGTAAAAGAGGGGGGACAAGTAAGCGCCCCCCTACTGAACCTTACCAGGCCACATGCCCTCAACATGGGGAGGATGTCCCCATGTTGATGGAGACAAGGGCCTCATCCACACAACCCTTGCCCGGGCGATTTGTGGGCAGGGGGCTTATCGGAATCTGGAAGCACCCTTAACAAAGGGGACACCCAGATCCCGCCCCCTATGTGAATTGGTAAGGGGTACATTGTACCCCTACTATTTCACAAAAAAAGTGTCAATGTTAAAAACAACAGTACACAGATTGGGACAAGTCCTTTTTTTAAAAAGAAAAAAATAAGAAAAAAATATTCCAGCAAAGTAAATCCACTCTGCAGAATATACGGAGAAAAAAAAATAATGTCGACACGATCCTGCCTCCATGGCAGGCACCCGCCGAATGACGCTCTCTCACCTGTTAAATAGCTGAGGGCGGGGCCACCTGTCATGTGTGCGGATAACCCCGACCCCTCTGAAGCGAAATGCTTCAGCTCTGTCTGCCAGTGTGCATGTGCCATGTGACAAACAGGTACATCGCCTGTCCTGCAGCTGCCGCCCGCCCACAGTAGTTTTACTGAGGTTACTGTCTATGATTCACCAGGCAGTATGTTTTCTGTGTTGTCTGGCTGTGACCATATGTTACTTGCTGTGTTTTACACTTTTGTAATACACTGCCTCTGATCCTATTTCTTTCCTGTTTCTCTGCAGCAGCTCATAACGTTGATATCTTATAATAAAGTGTAAGACAATTTGATGCAAAAAAGATATTCAAATATCAATGTGTTTTTTAAACATTCAAAGTTTATTGTAATAAACAAAGGCAGGACAGGTTAAATCATATAGCAATATAGCTGCTCGCAGAGCAGTGATATGATAGGAGCATGGCATAGTAAGCTATAAAACATGCCAAAGGCAAACAAATAAAACAAAACCAGTACGACCCATGTAAAGTGGCACAAAAAGAAAAAGGAAAAAAGGATTTCCAACATAACCTTGCTTGTTAAATAATTAGTATTGCCCGAGGCAAAGGTAACTGTCGTTGGATAATGCTGAATAATAGGCCTCAGCCAATTTCTTTCTCAAAAAAAACAAAAACAACCACAAAAACAAAAGACCCCGAGGGGGTGCGGTCCTTGGGTGGTCGTAGCATACTATTTCCATCAAGCAGCCCTTGCTATAAGCGCGAATCATAGCCAGAAAGAGATAAAGAAAAAACAGAAAAGAGAAGTAGTATAAGGTATGGTAAAAAGTCGATGTAAGCAATTTCCCAGGAACCTCTCAGGCAGACGTCTGCGAGGCCCCGTCAGGGTACGCAGAGGAATACCTGAAAGCGACCCAAGGTTGCCATATTTTGTGGAGTTTGTCAACTCGATCAGACGCCTGAGCCAGGGTCTCTTCCATGTCATGCACCTCCGATACCTTCCTGAGCCAATCAGCTATGGAAGGAACCCTTTGAGATTTCCAATACAATGGGATTAGTGACTTTGCTGCGTTCAATAAGTGTCTCGTCAGAGAATTTTTATATCTTTTCAGTGAGAAATTTGTGACATGAAGTAAGCAAGTGGCTGCGTTCAGGGTAAGGCTTGTATCAGTGATTTGTCTAATCAGCCGGATGATTTTTTCCCAGTATTATGCAATATGTGAACACTGCCACCAAATGTGGACCAGTGTGCCCTTCTCATGTCCACATCTCCAGCAGTCTGAAATTTGTGGGTTCCAACCATGCATTTTAGCCGGGGTATTATACCAATGGGTCATAATTTTGTATGCCGTTTCCTGCATCGCAGTGCTTATCGAGCATTTATGTATCAAAATACAGGCGTACCTCCATTGTGAAGGCGTGATCTCCATGTCCAGCTCTTTTGACCATCTCGCTCTGAGCTCATCGGCGGCCCCGTGTTCTGCGTTCTGTAGCCATACATAGGATTGTGAGGTAGGTTTCACACATCTTGTGCCCTCAAGGCAGATCGACTCCAAGGCCGTAGGGGCCCTACAGCATGCAGCCCTCCTGGGGGCTCCCCCCAAGTAGCTTCGTAATTGGAAGTATGCCCACAGAGGTAACTGCGGTACGTTCAGGTCCCTCTTAAGTGTCGCCCACTCCTTCACTACTCCGTCTTTGAAGCAATCCCCAGCTAGGAGAGGCTTCAAATTGTCAGGTGGACTGAACTGTGGGTTGTTTAGGCCTGGTACAAAGTCTGGGTTATCCTTTAAGGGTGTTAAAGGTCCCGGTTGAGAGGTGATAGTGGGCGTTTTGGCTAGTTTATGAAGTATCTCTAAAGTGCAACCCGTGACGGGATGTGATTTGAGATTAGTCGGGCAACTTTCCCAAGTGATCCATGGTGAGTATTTGAGTGGAAGCGGGCACAGGTCCGCCTCCAACGACACCCAGTCCTTTAGTGAGCTGTGGCAGTGCCAGTCAATGACCCTAGTCAGGTGGGCGGCCCTGTAGTACAACACAAAGTCAGGTAAACCCATCCCCCCACGGTCCTTCGGTTTCAATAACAAGGAGTATTTAATTCTAGCCTTTTGCGAGTTCCAAAGAAACTTCAATATGGTAGATTTCAGCGAGGTGAAAAAGGCCCGAGGTATTTTAAGGGGCAGAGTGTGAAAGAGGTAGAGCAGACGGGGGAGGATTACCATCTTGATGATGGCCGCGCGTCCAAACCATGAGAAACGACCTGATCTCCAGTTTTCGAAGTCCGCCTCTACAGTTTTGAGAAACAGGGGGAAGTTTTGTTTATATGTGTCTGCCAAATTGGGCGTGAGCCACACTCCCAGGTATTTCAAAGATTTAGATTCCCACCTGAAGGAGAACGATGCCCTCACCTGGACTACAACGTTATCCGGTAGCGAGACGTTCAGGGCTTCCGACTTGGAGTAATTAATTTTGAGGTTAGATACATATCCATATTTAGCAAACTCATGCAACAAAACTGGTAGGGACGTCACGGGATTGGTGAGGAAGAAAATGAGGTCGTCCGCATAAGCGGCCACCTTGTATTCCTTGTCCGAAATCTTGAAGCCCCGAACGTCTGCATTATTCCTGACCGTCCTGATGAAAGGCTCCAGGGAGAGTATAAATAGTAGGGGAGATAACGGGCACCCCTATCGGGTGCCATTCGCAATCGAGATTTTATCAGACAGTGTGCCATTAATTTTCAGTTTAGCCGTGGGGCATTGGTACAATGCCAAAATTCTAGCCAACATGTGGGGGCCCAGTCCCACCTTCGCGCACACGGCCAGCATAAAGTCCCAAGCAACGCGATCGAAGGCCTTCTCTGCGTCGGTAGACAGGAGAAGGCCCTCGATGTCCCCGGTCCGTGACGCCTGTGTAAGTAGTAATGCTTTTATCACGTTGTCTCGTGCTTCACGTCCTGGCATGAAGCCCACCTGATCCGGTCCAACCAGATCCGCGAGAATGGGGCTTAGTCTGGTCGCCAAAACCTTTGCGTGTATCTTCGCGTCAAGATTTAGAAGCGATATGGGGCGATAGCTGGAGCATTCGGTAGGATCTTTACCGTCTTTGTGCAGTACCGTAATGTGTGCTGAGAGAAAATCAGGCGTAACTGTTCTAGGTTCAGATAGTGAATCTAAAGCAGCTCTAAGAGGGTTCACCAGGATCTGTGCGAAAGTTTTGTAGTAGATAGAGGTGAAGCCATCTGGACCTGGGCTTTTCCCTGACTTTAATTGCGCGATGGCAGATGCTATTTCTTCCGACGTAATCGGGCCCTCCAGGAGAGCAATGTTGGACTCTGAGAGAGTGGGTAAGCCACTATCAATCAGGTAATCTCGAATTATCTGTGACCTATCTCCCTCTATGCCCTCCATTCTATGCTGGGGTGGTAAATTATACAGCTTCGTATAAAAATCATGGAAATGTCCTGCAATCGCTTCGGTAGTGACATCCAGTGTGCCGTCAGGCCTCCGAATGCCATGGATATAGTTTTTGCTAGTTTGTTCCTTCAGGGCCCTGGCTAAAAGCTTCCCTGACTTATTACCGGACTCGTAGTAGATCCGCTTCCTGAAAAAAAGGAACCGTCTTGACCTTTCCTCAAAAAGCTGTTGCAAATCTTTCCTCTTTTCCAGTAATTCAGTAGCTGTCTGAACAGACAAAGATTGTTTGTGAAGGGTCTCAAGACCCTTTATCTGCTCTGTCAGGTTCCTAATGTTTTTTTCTCTATCCCTCTTGCGACGGGCCCCCATCCTCATTAGGTCACCACGTATTGTACATTTATGCGCCTCCCAAACCATCAGGGGGTCAGCATCTTCCGTCACATTACGTCTAAAAAATTTGGCTAGTGACGTAGTCAATTCAGTCAGGAGGGCAGGGTCCGTCAAGAGGGAAGCATTCAGTCTCCACGATGGGGGACTGGGAAGAGCTGCAAAGTCTCCCAGGGAAAGCGAGATAGGGGCGTGGTCCGAAAAGGACTGTATTCCAATGCGTGCCCCCGAGACCCTTGACAGATCCCTCTGGGAGATAAAGAGGTAGTCGATGCGAGAATGTCTGTCGTGTGGGGGCGAAAAGAAAGTAAAGTCCCGTCCATCTGGGTTTAAAAACCTCCATACATCAATCAATTGTAAAGACTGGAGTAAGGTTTTAATGCGTCTGAGAGACCTATATGTAATGCAAGTCTTCCCATTTGATGTATCTGACAGCGGATTGAGGGGGACATTGAAGTCTCCCCCCAGGATCAGGCAACCAGTGGAGAAGCCTAGTAACTCCTGAACCATCCGCTGACAAAAGGACACATGTGCTTTATTGGGAAAATAAGCATTGGCCAGGGTCACAGGTGAATTGTTGTACAAACCCTTGAGGAACACATATCTACCCCCTGGATCAATAAGTTTTTCCTGGAGAATGAAGGGTGTATTTTTGTGTATCAGAATGGAAACCCCCCTAGCCTTGGAGTCATCACTAGTGGCATGGTGTGCCTCTGTGTAACAGGAGTCTGTCAATCGGGGGACATGATGTGTTCTAAAATGGGTTTCTTGGAGAAACACAAACTGAGGCCTACCTTTCCTGAGCTCCCTCAGTAGGGTGGAGCGCCTTTCAGGGATGTTCAGTCCCTTCACATTATGGGACACAACAAATGGGTCCCGTCCAAGATCCGCGTAAGCCATAGTCAGAGCCCAGAGCGAGATGAGATGGAGTACACCTGCAGTAAAAAGTCACAAAACACAGGCACTGTCATACAAGTAGAGACACAGTTTAAAAGCAAAATCGACTATACCAAGGAAAAAAGAGAGGCTGTAGGTCCAGCCAGTATGAGAGTAAGAAAGAGAGATATAAGGAGAGGTAAGGTGTAGAGTGGAACAAGTTAAGGAGAGCAACAGATTTCCCTTCCCGGGTGAGGGATCTCTCCCCGGGCGGAGTTTGTCAGTGCGTCCACAGCCACTCAGTGGGTGCGGAGGCACTGGGTAGGGGGGTAGAGGGAGGCAGTCGACGAGACGATAGACTGTCAACCTTACCGGTATATTCGTAAACCAATATAGTAAGTTTTAAACAATTTATATGTCAACTTCAAAAAAAAAAAACCACACACAGCCTGCAAATTAAGGCTAATGTAGCATCGTCAGCCACCGTACGCAGCTGACGTAATTTCCCCGGCCCTGAAAACAGGAGGGCCAAACAAAAATTAAAAAGAAAAACCCCAGGTGCCCAACTATCGTGCGACTCAGTCAGTACAATGTTCCCCAATTAGCCCATTACATCTCCCATCCCCCCCCTCATCAAATATGTCTTGCCATGTATAACGACACTTATCAGGGACATCCACAGATCTTGGATCCGGCAAACCACCTTCCGTGCCTCAAAGGAAAACCTCTCAGAAAGCTACGTCAGCAAGATGGGCAGGAGAGGCAATGCTAACCGGTGTCCCAAAGGAAGGAGGGGGGAATGCCTGGTAGCCTGTGCGATCAGTTCAGGCAATAGTTTCAAGTCCGCTGTCATGAGGTTCTCAGTGGGAATTAGGAAGATGACTAAAGGGGAGATGGCATGGGCATCAAATCAACAACTGTCAATCACTGAGCAAATAAAAAGGGGAAACATGGGGATAGCATGTTGAAAGCTAGGTAAGTACTGAACATCTGGGCAAGGAGTAAAGTGATAAATCAATTTCGGGCATTAGATAGCCTTGATCAGTCGTCCCCGCGTTCTCTGCGATCATCCCTGGAAGTGCGCGGGGTGCCCGCCTTAGAGCCATCCATGCGGTGAGGTTTCAGTCTCTTATGGAATCTTTTCTCCGGGGTGGAGAAAGGTGATCTGAGGGGCGAACTTTCGGGTTGTGGTCCCAGGAACTCAGCATACCAATCAGGAAGCGGGACATAATCCAGTTCCAATGCTGCACATAAATCTCGCAATCCATCTGGGTCTCGCAGTGTGTGTTGGCGGCCACCAGAGGTCACTGACAAGACAAAAGGAAACTTCCAGGAATATCTCAGATCACGTTCTCTGAGTTTGTCCAGCAGGGGGCGCAGGGCTCTCCTGTTCTTCAGCGTAATCTGGGAGAGATCCTGGAACAGCATAATGGTGGCCCCATTGAATACAATGTGATCATTCCCCCTCGCCTTTCTCATTATATCCTCCTTGAGAGGAAAGCTCTGCAGACAGCAGATAATGTCCCGAGGGGGAGCGGAGTCAGGGCCCTTTGGCCTGAGAGCTCTATGAGCTCTAACAAAGTCAATCACTACATCCTCCTGTCTTTCAAGGAAACTGTTAAACACATGTTGCAAGGCAGGCATAATTTGAGCAGACTCCACGGATTCAGGGATACCCCTTACACGAATGTTCTTTCTCCTTCCTCTATTGTCCAAATCCTCTAGATGCCTATTTATTTCAATAAAGTGGTAGTTGTGGGCAGAAGAGGCTCTTTCCAGGCGGTGAATGGCTCTGTCTCTCTGTTTCCCATCAGATTCGACTCCCGCCATGCGCTCATTAAGTGCAAGGAGATTGGACTTAATGTCGGTAATAGCAGCGGAGAACGCAGACTTAATGTCTGCAGCTATCACCGACATGTCCGCCAGCGTGAGGGGGTGGTTGGAGCGGGTCACCTCCCTACCTGAGTCCTCCGGGAGGGATTGGGAGTCCTCGCTGTAATCCTCCTCGTGGTGTTGCTCCGGCGCCATCTTAGCTTTCCCCATCGTGCTGCGGGCCCCAGCCGACGGCTTAAACAGGTCTGTAATGATCCGAGCCGGCGTGGCAGACGTTCCTTTCTTTGCGCGGGAGTGCGGGGTGCTGTAAGACCGCTTGCCCGGCATCTGAGAGCTGTGGGTCGGGGAAATTATCCGTTGCAGGCTGTGTGTGCTCCGGAGCTCTCTCACTGAGCAACCATGTCCGCCGTGCGCCAAGCCACGCCCCCTCAATGTGTTTTTTACTCTTTTTTATTTTTTATTTTTTTTACAGTAGTATTTTTTGGATCACACTATAAAAAGTAACAGTGAGTTTTGGGTAAATTTGAGGTATAGATTTTATGGGTATCGGGTGGGAGGTTTGGATCTCAAGACAGAAGATTTAAAACAGGTTGCAGAGAAAAGCTTCACTGGTCAGGTAATTTTTAATCTGTAGAATATACACCTGCTATCGTATGGCTAGTTTGCTTATATTTTTATAGATTGTTCTGCCATACAAGTGATTTTTTTTTTGTCTTTTTTTTTTTTTCTTTCATTCTTTTTTATTAACCACTTCCAAACCGCTGTACGTCTTTATACGGCCTAACTTTAAAGATGGATATCTCGGTAACGGCAGCAGCTGCTGCCACAACCGGGGTATCCATCTTTAGTGTCAGCGGTTTTGTTAACGATAACGGCGGTCTCCGTGGCGGATTTGCCGCGAGATCGCTGTTATCGGCCGCGGGAGAGTGCAACCCCCCCTTCCGCCGCTCTTCCGCGCCCTCCGCCGCTTACCGGAGCCGTCGGTAGCGGCGGAGGAGATCGGGTGCGTTCGGCTGCTGACTGGGGACGAGACTGAAGGAAAAATCTCCTTCGCCCGTCCCCATAGCTCTGCTGGGCGGAAGTGACGTCAACACGTCAGTCCAGCCCAGCCTCTTAAAGAAACATTTTTTTTTTGTCATTTGAAAAAATGACAGTTTCAATTTTTTCTTTTTTTTTTTTTTTGCATTTTAGTCTAAATATGAGATCTGAGGTCTTTTTGACCCCAGATCTCATATTTAAGAGGACCTGTCATGCTTTTTTCTATTACAAGGAATGTTTACATTCCTTGTAATAGGAATAAAAGTGATATTTTTTTTTTCCAGTGTAAAAAATAATAAAATAAATAAAAATAAATAAGAAAAAAATAAATAAATTTTAAAGCGTCCCGTCCCGACGAGCTCGTGTGCAGAAGCGAACACATACGCGAGTAGTGCCCGCATATGAAAACGGTGTTCAAATGACACAAGTGAGGTATCGCCGCGATCGTTAGAGCGAGAGCAATAATTATAGCCCTAGACCTACTCTGTAAAAAAATGCAACCTATAGAATTTTTTAAACGTCGCCTATCGAGATTTTTAAGGGTAAAAGTTTGACGCCATGCCACGAGCGGGCGCAATTTGTAAGCGTGACATGTTGGGTACCATTTTACTCGGCGTAACATTATCTTTCACAATATATAAAAAAATTGGGCCAAATTTATTGCTGTCTTATTTTTTAATTCAAAAAAGTGATTTTTTTCCAAAAAAAGTGCGCTTGTAGGACCGCTGCGCAAATATGGTGTGACAAAAATTATTTGCAATGATCGCCATTTTATTCTCTAGGGTATTAGAAAAACATAAATATATAATGTTTGTGGGTTTTAAGTAATTTTCTAGCAAAAAAAAATGTTTTAGTCTTGTAAACACCAAATCTGAAAAACATCCAAAGTAGAGAAGTGGTTAAAGAAAAAGAAAAATACAGTAACACATATCATAGCATTAAGATTCAGTATACAATATACCTCAGTAGATAAACAGGAAAGTAATCATTAGAAAACCAAATATGACATGTGTATGGTACATGTTACAAGGGACACAGTCAACGACAATTCGGGTGAAATACCGAGACTATGAGCAGAAAGAAAGATAGGAAAATGAAAAAAACAAAAACAAATTAGCTATAACAAAATACAAATAACAGGTTTAACACGAAAATCATCGAGATTACAGACTATGAGCTGTAGATCGGTCAGAAAAGAGAAGAGAAGTGGTCGGGTATGAGAACAACAAAATTAACAATTTAACAATTACCGATTCTTGACCCAGAGAATCCATAAATGTCACTGATGGTCAAATATTCGTTTAGAACCATGTTTGTACGCCAGTAAATTTTCAAAAGCAAAATTTTGTTTTACCATATCAACCAGCTCTGACACATTGGGAGATAAATCTGACTTTTTTTTGTCTTTTTAAAATTAATATTTACAGGCCAGGAAAAGCAGGAGTTTAGATTAATGTAGAAAAAGTGTAGTGACTTTGTGAGGAACATATACAATTCACTAAACATTACTATAAGCAACCACACATGAAAGGATAAAAACATACATTGATTAATAATCTTATATTTATATATACTATATGAGATTAAGAATGATCTGTCAATAAAATTGTGTTTTTTTTAACATACACTACATTAAAAGGAAAACAAAAACACTGTAGTCTATTCTGTTACATCTTGATAAATACTATTTGAAATACAGAGGTAGAACTTTGCTTTGGTTTTCTGATACAGAGTTTGTTTCCTTAAATTATTTACTTCTTTTGAGTGAATAGCAAACCTTTGATCCCTTTGTGATTCTATGTTTAATCCATGTTGAACATTTGTTTTTGTACTGGACAAGCTGTTCTGTAAGGCAGACATGAAAGGACTGGAATTAACTTTCCTGGATGATTCAACTTTCAATATTTAAAAAGGGTATTAAAGAAAAGACCACAAGCAGAAAGTAAATGTGCCTTTGACTTTGTAGTTTTAAAGGCTATTCCACAACAAGATTATATGGTTTAGAGAACTTCTCTTAACATTATGCTTCTAAATCCTTCAGTCTTCATAGTTATGGAATTCATCATATCTCAGATATTCCAACAGGCTTTCCAGCCAACTGGAAAACAGGGTCAATATAAAGACAGAAGGGTTAACAATAATTTATAGTGTGCAAGCAACCCTAAACATCCAGAAATTGGACAAAAGCTCTTCAAACTGTAAATGTAAAAGTAAATGTTTTTCTACATTATCAGATACAGTAGGGAGGGGTTAAGACCTCTGTCTGATGTAATTTTCACTTTCTGCAAAGTGAGGGGAAACCCCTCTTAAACAGTTGTTATCAAAATAACTGTCCTCAATGGAAGACTTACAGTATTTTCACTGCTTCTACTGTTGACAACTGTAAAATTTACTATACATGGCCCTATTCATTGCCCCCTCAATGCGGCAAAGTTGGATTTTACCTTAGCAAAGAAACAGCCCCAAAGCATAATGTTTACAAAGACACACTTCTAAACCTTGTGGACAACCTTCCCAGAAGAGTTCAAGCTGTTATAGCTGCAAAAGGTTTGCCAACTTAATATTGAACCCTACGGGCTAAGACTGGGATGCCATTAACGTTCAAGGAAGGCGTCACCAATACTTTTGCTTATATAGTGTACATCAATCACGCAGACATTTAGCATAGGCATTCAATGTTTTCACTTTCAAACATTTGTATTAGGTTTTAAAGATCTAAACTCACAGTCTTGAGTAGGTCGTAGAAGCAATTGTTTTTAAGAATAGTTGTGTAAAAGTTGTGTGAACTGTATTTTAACGAAACTCCAGGTGGTAAGATAATAGATGAGAGGGGAGTTTTATGTATCATGTCTTGGTCCCAGGTAATGATTAGAGGCATTCATATTTTTATTAACAGTCAGAGACAACCTGAATTGGCTGAAAATATTCAACACCACTGTCTTTGTCTTTATAGTAGATCTAAAGGCTGACTTTTTTTTACCTTCAGGCAGTTGTCTGTAAAACCAAAGAATGACCTGAACAGACCTAAGGCTTTAAAGCTTTTGCATGTTAAGGTTCACTCCTGAGCTGCCTCTGTGTGCATGGAGGTAAAAAACCTTCAGTGTGCAGTTCCCTTCTCTTATGCTCACTTGAGCCCAAACCCGATCCAGTGATGTGCATGAGAGCAAACGCTCTCCCTGGTTTCTGCCTTCTCATTGAATGAAACAAAGCAGTGGGAGATTTTGGCAGCGGGGAAGCGGACAAACCACTCATGAGTGCTCCCAGAGCAAGCTGGGAGGGAAAGGGGCCAAGAGCACTTGGCAGAGGACCCAAAAAGAGGAGGATATGGGCTACTCTGTGCAAAAGAGCAGATAAGTATGCCATATTTGTTATTGAACCTTTACAAAAGCTTTAAAGCCTTTGATCTGTTCAGGTCATTCTTTGGTCTTGCAGAAAACGTAATTATTTTCCATCATAATAGAACTATCGGGTGGGATTATTGTGTCTCAGATACATTTAATTACATTTGTAAGCTACCGGAATATTTGTATCTGTTGATAATATATGTACCAACAAGCTGAAAGTGTCTACAATGTGTTTTACTGGCAACAATATAAAATACTATATTTCCTACTCAGTGATTTAAAAAAAAGGATACTGTAACTTCTTGACTCATTTCAGTCAGAAGTTTGGAATATTTAAAGATGGTGTCCTGCACTCACATATGCTGACAAGTAACATGCCAATAGATTATGCAATTTGGAGAACCAAATAGATGGAAAAGCAAGAGATGGCTGCAAAATCCCCCACCCAATCACAGTCTGTTCGCAATAGCGGTGTTTGGGTGCTCTGGAGACATGCTCAGTATCTCCGCCAGTCTACTATAGAGCTCCTCATGTGCATTACCTTTATCTTTTAATGGTTTGACTCCTATGCCGCGTACACACGATCGGTCAAACCGATGAGAACGGTCTGATGGACCGTTTTCATCGGTTAACTGATGAAGCTGACTGATGGTCAGTCGTGCCTACACACCATCGGTTAAAAAAACAATCGTGTCAGAACACGGTGACATAAAACACAATGACCTGCTGAAAAAAATGAAGTTCAATGCTTCCAAGCATGCATCGACATGATTCTGAGCATGCCTGGATTTTTAACCGATGGACGTGCCTACAAACGATCGGTTTTGTTCTATCAATTAGGTATCCATCGGTTAAATTTAAAACAAGATTGCTTTTTTTTTAACCTATGGATCAATAACCGATGGGGCCCACACACGATCGGTTTGTTCCGATGAAAACAATCCATCAGACCGCTCTCATCGGTACGTGGCATTATTGTTATTTAATGAATGCATTGCCCTGTCTAGCTTTGCACCTATGTTGTTATCATTACTCTACTAGGACTAGAAATTTTATTTCTAAATGTATGTAAATCCCTTTTCGTTTTCCTTTTTGTTTTTTGAAAATCTCAATAAAAACATTGAAACAAGAGATCTAAAATACAGTTCAGGCTTTCTTGAGTGGAATTGCTTGATAGTATAGAAAATTACTAAGTGCATGTTTATAAATGGTAATATTTAATGTATTCATTATTCAACTCTACATCAGCCTCTTAACCACTTGACTCATCCTTTGAATGCATTTTCCTTGCCTCCTACTAAGTCCTTTACATTTAAATGCACCACTTTTATTGTAACATGCTACTTTTTATGCATGGTGCTCATTCTTTCACAAGACACAGAGGAATTGTTTTACTATTCATATACGAAATTGAATGTTCACCCAGTTAATAAAGTAAAGCTTTGTTCACTTATATACAAATCTTGTGCAAGGGCATTTTTTAACTGCATTTTACATGTGAACACATGTGAATGTGAACACACATTCACTTTATTCACTACACTGATTAAATATTTACTTTGGTATGGCAACATGTACTTTGAAAAGTGAACATTCCTTATAAATCATACACATTATATATGTTTATTTTTCTTTATTTTAAAACATTAAATTAAACTGTTGGCCAATTTTCCCTAAAGCTAGCAGTTTTTCATATTAAATCTGAAAAAATAGGAACTTTTTAAACAAAGGTTAGATACAGAGGGGCAGATCCACGTAGCGGATCGTAGTTTTATTCCGGCGTAGCGTATCCTAGTAACGCTACGCCGCCGCAACTTTGAGAGGTAAGTGCTGTATTCACAAAGCACTTGCCTCTAAAGTTACGGCGGCGTAGCGTTAACTGGGCGTGTTTTATGTTAATTTTACTTGACCCGACGTAAATGACGTTTTTTCTGAACGGCGCATGCGCCGTCCGTGGGGGTATCCCAGTGCGCATGCTCGAAATTAACCCGCAACAAGCCAATGCTTATGACGTGAACGTCATTCTACACAAAGCCCTATTCGTGAACGACTTACGCAAACGACATAACATTTTCAAAATTCGACGCGGGAACGACATCCATACTTAACATAGGATACGCCTCATATAGCAGGGGTAACTATACGCCGAAAAAAGCCTTACGGAAACAACGTAAAAAAATGCGCCGGCCAGACGTACGTTCGTGGATCGCTGTATCTAGCTAATTTGCATACTCAACGTGGAAATCAACGGAAACGCCACCTAGCGGCCAGCGTAAAAATGCACCTTAGATCCGACGGCGTACTAAGACGTACGCCAGTCGGATATAGCACAGCTTCAGGCGTATCTTGTTTTGTGGATACAAAACAAAGATACGCCGGAGTAAACTAGAAGTTGCGTGGCATATTAATAGATTCGCCAGCGTAACTTCTTTGTGGATCTGGCCCAGAGTTCTTAACAGATTTTAAAAGGCAGTAAGCAACCACTGTGGTATAGAACTACTAGATGCAAACTTTAATTCTTCTCCAGATTTAGAAGGAATAGTAACTTAAAGTTACAGTGGAGGAAATAATTATCTAAACCCCTGCAGATTTTAAAAGTTTGCCCACTTACAAAGAAATGAAGAGTCTATAATTGTTTTTAATAGGTGTATTTTAAATAATAGAGATAGAATATCAACCAAAAATCCCCCAAAAAACTATAATACAAATGTTATGAATTGAGTTGCAATTCAGTGAGTAAAATACGTATCTGAAGCAAAACATGACTTAGTACTTGGTGGAGAAACCCATGTTGGCAAGCACAAAGGTAAGACATTTTTTTATAGTTGGTTACCAGGTTTGCACACATCTCAGGAGGGATTTTGGTCCACTTTTCATTACAGCTCTCCTCTAAATCCTTAAAAGAGAAGTGTGGGTTTGAGGGATATTGCATCTTTATACTTACCTAGGTAGGTGCAGCATTGGTTTGATGCTGCCTCTGCACTGAGAACTGAGGAATGAAACCCAGCCAATGGCTCGGTTCTCGTGGCTCCCTAAATAGAGAGCTGCTGTTTGTCAATCAGCATCTCTCCGGCTCTGCTCCTCCACATTCATTAGAGTGCTGAGCTGTGGAGGGGTAGGGAGCAGCTGTCTCAGCCTCTCAGCGGCTCGTTGAGTTGGCCATCAGTCACTCTTTTGTTGAATTGGCGGTATGTTTTGGGTCATTGTAATACAGGAAGACCCATCCATGACCCATCTTCAGTGTTCTAGCTGAGGGAAGAAGGTTCTTCTTCAAGATTTTACAATACATGGCCCTCTCCATTGGCCCCTCACGGTGGCAAAGTCGGCCTGTACCTTAAGCAGAGAAACAGCCCCAATGCATAATATTTTTAGGGTCAAAGTCAGCATTTTTCTTCCTCCAAACACGGCGAGTCCCTTCCTTGCCACATGTACAGGCCTGTCTGAAGTTTGCCAATGAACATCGAAATGATTCAGAGAAGGATTGGGAGAAAGTACTGTGGTCAGATGAGACCAAAATTTAACTCTTTGGCAGTAACTTGACTCGCCATGTTTGGAGGGAGACAAATTCTGACTATGACCCTAAGAACACCATCCCTACAGTCAAGCATGGAGATGGAAATATTATGCTTTGGAGCTGTTTCTCTGCTAAAGGCACAGTTAAACTTTTCCGCATTGAGGGGCCAATAGAACGGGCCATGTATTGTACAATGTTGGATGAGAACCATCTTCCCTCATCCAGAACACTGAAGATGGGTCGTGGATGGGTATTCCAGCATGACAATGACCCAAAACATATCGCCAAGGCAACAAAGGAGTCGCACAAGAAGAAGCACATTAAGTGACCTAGCCAATCTCCAGGCCTAAATCACATAGAAAATGTATAGAGGGAGCTGAAACTTCAAGTTGCTAAGCGACAGTCATGAAACCTTAAGAATTTCGAGAAGATCTTCAAAAAAGAGTGCAACAAAATCCCCCCTGAGACTTGTGCAAACCTGGTCACCAACTACAGGAAATGTCTTACATTTCATTGTGCTTGCCAACAGGGGTTTTTCCACCAAGTACTAATGCCACGTACACACGATCAGAATTTCCGAAAAGAAAAGTTTGATGTGAGCTATGGTTCGGAAATTCTGACCATGTGTAGGCCACATCGGACTTTTTATGTTGGAATTTCCGACAGCAAAAATTTGACAGCTGGTTCTCAAATTTTCCGACTGGAAATGTTCTTGGCGGAAATTTCCGATCATCTGTATGCAATTCTGACGTGCAAAAAAAAACATGCATGCTCGGAATCAAGTCGACGCATGCTTGGAAGCATTGAACTTAGTTTTTCTCAGCTTGTTGTAGTGTTGTATGTCACTGCGTTCTTGACAGCCAGAATTGTGTGTGACCGTGTGTATGCAACACAAGTTTGAGCGAAAATTCCGTCTGAAAAAAATCCATGGTTTTCTTGACGGAATTTCCGATCGTGTGTATGTGGCATTAGTCATGTTTTGCTTAGGGATCAAAAACTTTTTTTACTCACTGAACTGCAACTCAGTTTATATCATTTGTATCATGTATTTGTTTCTAGATTTTTGGTTGATATTCTCTATCATTGAGAATACACTTATGATAAAAAATATAGATTATTTGTTTCTTTGTAAGTGAGCAAATTTCCAAAATCTGCAGGAGATCAAATAATAATTTTTCCCATTGTAAGTAACTAACAGTTCATCTAACCACTTAATGCACTTATACGTTGGCAGAATGGCTTGGCTGGGCAAAGCAATGTACCGTGACTGTGCCCAAGGGACCCACAGACTCGATGTCCACCAGTGTCCCACGATCGTGTCACGGAGCTGCAGAACAGGGGGATGCCTGTGTAAACAAGGCATTTCCCTGTTCTGCATAGTGACAGGACACTGATCTACTGCTCCATGTCATCGGGAGCAGTGGTCAATGTTATGTCACTGGTAGCCCAGCCCCCCACAGTTAGAATCACTCCCTAGGACACACGTAACCCTGTCCTCGCCCCCTAGTGGTTAACCCCTTCCCTGCCAGTGTCATTTACACAGTAAGGAGTGAATTTTTATAGCACTGATCGCTGTATAAATGACAATGGTCCCAAAATAGCATCAAAAATGTCCAATGTCTTTGCCATTATTTTGCAGTCACGATAAAAATCACAGATCGCTACCATTACTAGTAAAACAAAATTATTAAAAATAATGCCATAAAATTATTCCCTATTATGTAGACCCTATAACTTTTGCACAAACCAATCAATATATGCTTATTGTAGTTTTTTTTTTACCAAAAATACATAGAAGAATACATATTGGCCTAAACTGAGAAATAAATTCGTTTTTTTATATATTTTTTGGGGATAATTATCCACTTCCCGACCTCCTCATGTACATATACGTCAGCAGAATGGCACGGACAGGCACCTGTACGTACCTGTACGTCCTCTGCTAGATGTGGGTGGGGGGTCCGATCGGGACCCCCCCTGGTACATGCGGAGGTCCGGTCCGCTCGGGGAGCGATCCGGGACGATGGCGCGGCTATTTGTTTTTAGCCGCGCCGTCGCGATCGCTCCCCGGAGCTGAAGAACGGGGAGAGCCGCGTGTAAACACGGCTTCCCCGTGCTTCACTGTGGCGGCGCATCGATCGGGTGATTCCCTTTATAGGGAAGACCCGATCGATGATGTCATTCCTACAGCCACACCCCCCTACACTAGTAAACACACACAAAGTGAACACTAAATGTTACAGCGCCCCCTGTGTTTAACTCCCAAACTGCAACTGTCATTTTCACAATAAAGAATGCAATTTAAATGCATTTTTTGCTGTGAAAATGACAATGGTCCCAAAAATGTGTCAAAATTGTCCGAAGTGTCCGCCATAATGTCGCAGTCACGAAAAAAATCGCTGATCGCCGCCATTAGTAGTAAAAAAAAAATAAATAAATAAAAATGCAAAAAAACTATCCCCTATTTTGTAAACGCTATAAATTTTGCGCAAACCAACCGATAAACGATTATTGCGATTTTTTTACCAAAAATAGGTAGAAGAATACGTATCGGCCTAAACTGAGGGAAAAAAAAATTATATATGTTTTTGGGGGATATTTATTATACCAAAAAGTAAAAAATATTGAATTTTTTTCAAAATTGTCGCTCTATTTTTGTTTATAGCGCAAAAAATAAAAACCGCAGAGGTGATCAAATACCACCAAAAGAAAGCTCTATTTGTGGGGGAAAAAGGACGCCAATTTTGTTTGGGAGCCACGTTGCACAACCGCGCAATTGTCTGTTAAAGCGACGCAGTCCCGAACTGTAAAAACCCCTTGGGTCTTTAGGCAGCAATATGGTCCGGGGCTTAAGTGGTTAATATAGCAAAAAGTAAAAAATATAGCCTTTTTTTCAAAATTGTTGCTCTTTCTATGTTTATAGCGTAAACAATAAAAAAACGCAGAGGTAATTAAATACCACCAAAAGAAAGCTCTATTTGTGGGAAAAAAAGGACATCAATTTTATTTGGGTACCACATCGCACGACCATGCAATTGTCAGTTAAACCGACTCAGTGCTGAATCTCAAATAGTACTCTAGTCGGAAAGGGGGCAAATTCTTCCCAGGCTGAAGTGGTTAAGAAACCGTATATAAATATATACAGTTTATACTGTATATACTGTGTGTGTGTGTATGTATATATATATATATATATATATATATATATATATATATATATATATATATATATATATATATTGTCATGAATATGCAACAAGCCTGTCTGCTTACCTGATGTCCATGTGTTCATTAGAGGCTGACCCTGCTCTGGTTCCCCTTTTTATCACTTCCTGTATGGCTCCACCCTAGTCCATCCCAGGAAGCCTATATTAACCGTTGCTCTACAGGTCTGTAGTGCTGTTCAACAGTGTTCCTATGCTTAGTTCCTGTCTGCAGTGTAGTTTGCTAGTTCCTGTTTGCAGAGTGCTTCGATCATCTTTCTGTGTACCGTTTCGGCTTGTTCCCGACTTCCTTGTCTGCCTGTGCCCCTGACTATTTGCATGTCCCACGGTTATCCTTGTCTGCCTGTTGCCCTGACCTCGGCTTGCCCATCACCACTGTTTGTCCTGCTGACTGCTTTCCCTTTCTCCCTGCGGAGTGTGACTTAAGGAATCTCGGGGATGCGACCTGGACCCAGTTGCGGCCAAGACCATCCTTACCATCAAAGGCTCTGGTGAATACAAAACTGGGTCTTAGACTCCTCTCCCTGGGTGATCTTAAGTTCACGCTTCGTCTCTGCTAGCAGTAGTCGGCCATAGGGTTCACCACCCTGTAGTGCATCCCTGACCCCAACGGGGTGCACTCGTCACCTGGCTACGGGTGACCTGACAGTTTGAACAGCCATGAATCCGGCCGACATGCCGCTCCCCGCAGATGATCCATTACAGTGCATTGTTCGCAGACTCGAGACGCATGAAGCTAATCAGGATCAGGTGATGCGTTTCCTTCAGGATCTGGCTTCCCGCTTTGATCAGCTTCAGACCTCGCTGGGAACCCCGAATCCGCAACCCCAAGTACAACCAGCAGCTGCACCTGTTGCACCAGTCGCAGAGTCGCATTCACTGAAGCTATCACCTCCAATCCGTTTTTCTGGAGACTCCAAAGCCTGCAGGGGATTCCTTAGCCAATGCACTATTCATTTTGAGCTCCTGCCCCAGTACTTCTTGTCTGATCGGGCCAAGATAGCCTATATCATTTCTCTCCTCTCCGGGGAAGCCTTAGCCTGGGCTGCCCCTCTGTGGGAATTGAATGATCCAGTGGTTTCTAGCCTGCCTGTTTTCTTGAAACTTTTTCGGAATATATTTGAAGAACCGGCTCGTGTCTCTTCAGCAGCCAGCGCCCTTTTACGTCTCCGCCAAGAATCACGTTCAGTGGGACAATATGCTCTTCAGTTCCGTATCCACTCAGCTGAACTGAGCTGGAACAATGAGGCCTTAGTCGCAACCTTTTTGCATGGCCTATCTGATAGAGTGAAGGATGAACTAGCAGGAAGAACCATCCCCACTGATCTGGACGGAGTGATCTCCTTGTGTAATCAGATCGATATTCGCTTTCAGGAAAGGACCCTAGAAAAGCGACACCAACATCCCTTGGCCCTTAGTCAGCCTGAGCTCCCCTCTCTTCGACCCGTGGAGCATCCCTTGCCAACTGAGGAACCCATGCAGCTGGGTCGGACCAGGCTATCCCCTGAGGAACGTGCCAGGCGCAGAACTCTAGGCCTATGTCTATACTGTGGGGGCAAAAGTCATTTTCGTGACACTTGCCCTCTTTGCCCCGAGAAACGCTTGGGTTCTATACATCTGGAAGGTGGAGTATTGGATCCATAAATATCTCCTTCACCTTCTTGTCTTTTTCTTCCTGTGTCCCTTCATTTTGGTGCTTCTTCTCATTCGGTCTCGGCATATCTGGATTCCGGAGCCGCTGGCAATTTCATGGACTGGGAAATCGCATCGTCCATGAGACTTACCCTTTTGCCCCTCACCACACCATTGGTGGTCTCGGCGATTGATGGCACTGTTCTCCCGGGGGGTCCTATTCGCTTCCAGACAGCCCCTGTTAAGATGTCGATAGGCACACTTCACCAGGAGTGGATATCCTTCCTTGTTCTACCTAAGGCCTCAGCTCCTATCGTTTTGGGTCTTCCTTGGTTAAGACTTCATTCTCCTCACATTGACTGGACTGCCGGACAGATCCTGGCTTGGGGTCCCTCCTGTTCCACGTCTTGCCTACCCAAGGTTGCCCCAAAAGAGAAACTTCCTGTTGCCACCATTCCAGTATCTTTTGCTCGTCCTACCACATGTAGTGGTGTCCGGAATGTGTCCTGCAATAGTCAGGCTGATGCACTTTCTAGCCAATGTAGCACTCTGGATGAGGAGCCCGTCTGTGAACCTGAGCCAATCATTCACTCCAGTTTACCGTTGTCTGTCCCTAAAACGCACAGCCAGGCTAACTGGTCTGCGAGTTCTGCAGTCACTACGCCTTGTGATGCGATTCGGGTAATCACTACACCTGACTATGCTATTCAATCGGCCTCTGCATCAGCTATGCCAGGTCAGCCCATGCCCAGTGAGCCTCCTACCTTTTCTTGTTCAGGCCCTCCTGCAACCTGTCTAAGGGGCTCAATCCATCCTTTGGATAGATTGCCTCATTCGGCCAAATGGGGTTTTCTACCTTGTTTTCAGGGCTCTCTGCATTCTGCTGGTTTCCCTGCTATCCAGCTTGACTCCTGTGCCCTGTCACCTTCTAACCAACCTGACTTCACGGTTCCTCTGACCTCTGCCCAGTCTGATGGTCCTGTGCTTAATCCCCAGTTCATCTTTAAGGGTCTGCTTGATCCTCCTCAGATTCCTGTTGACCCTCTCATGCCTTTACTTATTCCTAAAAGGCCTTTGGTCCTCAATAAATCTTCTCCTCCTGTCCCTACTTCAGTTCTGGTCAACGAGGATACTCAAGTTCTGGATTCTCGTCTCTGCAGAGGCATTCCTCAGTACCTTGTGCTTTGGAGAGGATTTGGTCCTGAGGAGGCGTCTTGGATTTCTGTATCTGAGATCTTTGCGCCCCATTTGTTAAAGAGGTTTCTTCTGGGATTCCCCTTTAGCCCTGGCTCCAGGCTGGGGAGGGGGAGGGGCCTTAAGAGGGAGGGTACTGTCATGAATATGCAACAAGCCTGTCTGCTTACCTGATCTCCATGTGTTCATTAGAGGCTGACCCTGCTCTGGTTCCCCTTTTTATCACTTCCTCTTCCTGTATGGCTCCACCCTAGTCCATCCCAGGAAGCCTATATTAACCGTTGCTCTACAGGTCTGCAGTGCTGTTCAACAGTGTTCCTATGCTTAGTTCCTGTCTGCAGTGTAGTTTGCTAGTTCCTGTTTGCAGAGTGCTTCGATCATCTTTCCGTGTACCGTTTCGGCTTGTTCCCGACTTCCTTGTCTGCCTGTGCCCCTGACTATTTGCATGTCCCACGGTTATCCTTGTCTGCCTGTTGCCCTGACCTCGGCTTGCCCATCACCACTGTTTGTCCTGCTGACTGCTTTCCCTTTCTCCCTGCGGAGTGTGACTTAAGGAATCTCGGGGATGCGACCTGGACCCAGTTGCGGCCAAGACCATCCTTACCATCAAAGGCTCTGGTGAATACAAAACTGGGTCTTAGACTCCGCTCCCTGGGTGATCTTAAGTTCACGCTTCGTCTCTGCTAGCAGTAGTCGGCCATAGGGTTCACCACCCTGTAGTGCATCCCTGACCCCAACGGGGTGCACTCGTCACCTGGCTACGGGTGACCTGACATATATATATATATACTGTAAGGGGTTAGCTCGGTAACAGGGGTGTGTGACCTCCTGAGTGGGTTCACTACACACTGAATTATACAGAGAGGCAGCCGTGGGTGATTGAAAAAACAAGGGTTATGGTTTATTCTTCCATATTGCTGTAAACAAGTGCAAGCATCCAAACAGCATAAACAAAACAAGACATAAAATAAACCCTGGCCACTTGGGCCGTCTACCTTCACAACACAGGAACCTACCTATGGAGTCTGGCACAGCCTACTGCTGGGCAGACACTGCTGGTCTTCCAGCAGAAAACAATAGCCTTTTTGATTTTCTAATCACACAGCAAAAAGTTCAACAAGCACTTCACCCTCAGAAGTCTTCCTCAGCTCACTGCTCTCCTTAACTCAACAAGCCTCAGGATGCAGCATTCAGTAGTAATCCTCTGGACAACATATAGAGGCCTTAATTTTCTCATTCTGAACAGCTGAAGCTATCCAACGTCCTTAAACCTTTCTGGCTACCTCTGCAGCCGACACCTGATAGTAATTGGTGAATTTTCTAAACAAGGCAGAAATGTATCTCCCGTCTGTGACAACACCCCCAGATTTACCTGACTTCCTGTCACAATACATATACACTATATTACCAAAAGTATTGGGATGCCTGCCTTTACACGCACATAAACTTTAATGGCATCCCAGTCTTATGCCTAGTACACACAACCGGGATTCCCGATGGGAAAAGATCCGACGGAAATCCCAAAGGGGAAAACCGAGAACCTGCTCTCTACTTTTCCCCCGTACAGACAATCGGTTTTCCCGTCGGGAAAACTCAGATGATAGATTTTCCTCGTGAATCCTCGCGAATCCGTGTTTATGCTCCATTGAAGCTTTTCCCCACAGGAAAACTGACGAAAATGGCCAGTTTCTGCTACACACGGCCGGGTTCTCTGACAGAAAAAAGTAAATCGGGAATCCTGGCGGGAAAAAGAGAGCTGGTTCTCTTTTTTTTGTCCGGCAGGTTTGGCAGTTTTCCCATTGAAAAAAACAGCAAGGGAGCATACACACAGCTGGGATTCCCGGCCAAAAGCTCTCCTCGCAGTTTTCCCA